>NC_134587.1:22491000-23205000 GCF_037038515.1 Microtus pennsylvanicus
CGGCTTTCATCTGAAGAAAGAGAAACTGCCCCAAGGATCAAATTTATCAAATACCAATAATTTGAAAATATACTATGATTTCTGAAAATGAATGACTCCAATAAAGAGTGTATTCATTGTGGAGATTAAGTCTTGTTTTCTTCATTTCTTTTTTTTTTTTTTTTTTTTTTTTTTTTTTTTTAATTTTTTTATTGATAAAAGGAGGATAAAGAAAAGAAAAAAAAAACAAATTTCCACCTCCTCCCACCAGCCTCCCATTTCCCTCCCCCTCCTCCCACTCTTCTCCCCCTCCTCTCACTCTTCTCCCCCTCCTCCCACCCCTCTCCCCTTCCCCCCACTCCTCTCCCCCTCCCTTTTCAGTCCAAAGAGCTGTCAGGGTTCCCTGCCCTGTGGTACGTCCTAGGTCCTCCCCCCTCCATCCATATCTAGGAAGGTGAACATCCAGACTGGCTAGGCTCCCACCAAGCCAGCACATTGCATAGGATCAAAACCGCGTGCCATTGTCCTTGGCGTCTCATCAGCCCTCATTGTTCGCCATGTTCCGAGAGTCCAGTTTTATCCCATGCTTTTTCTGGTAACAGTCCAGCTGGCCTTGGTGAGCTCCCAGTAGATCATCTCCACTGTCTCAGTGGGTGGGTGCACTCCTCGTGGTCCCGACATCTTTGCTCATGTTCTCACTCCTTCTGCTCCTCATTGGGACCTTGGGAGCTCAGTCCAGTGCTCCAGTGTGGGTCTCTGTCTCTATCTCCATCCATCGCCAGATGCAAGTTCTAGGATGATATGCCATATATTCGTCAGTATTGCTCTAGGGTAGGGTCATTTCAGGTTCCCTATCCTCAGCTGCCCAGGGAACTAACTGGGGACCTCAGCTTGGGCACCTGGGAGCCCCTCTAGGGTCAAGTCTCCTGCCCACCCTAAAGTGGGTCCCTTAAGTAAGAATTGTGGTTCCGTGCTCCCCTATCCAACCTTCCTTTATCCCGATCCTCCTGTTTCCCCAAGTTTGCATGCAAATGGATGGAAATAGAAAACACTATCCTGAGTGAGGTATCCCAGGCCCAAAAAGACGAACATGGGATGTACTCACTCATAATTGGTTTCTAGCCATAAATAGGGTCCACGGAGTCTACAATAGGCGAATCTAAAGAAGCTAAGTAAGAAGGTGAACCCAAGGAAAAACATATAGTTATCCTCTTGGATAAGGGAAGTAGACAAAATTGCCGGGGGGAAAAGTGGGATCTTGGGGGTGGGGTGGGATGGGGGTTAGGGGAGATGGGGAGAGAAAAGGTCTTCATTTCTTTTAAAGCATCCATCATTGTCTTTTGGTTTTGGCTTTGGGTTCGAGACACAAATTCATTGCTATAGTCGGCATGAGGTGACAGGCGCATGCGGAAACGCTCTCCTGGCCCCTTGTGGGATTGCTCCTCCATCACAGAAACAAATCCATTCACCGCTCTCCCGACAGAGGCAGTGCACACCTGACAGGCCCCGGACAGGATTCCCCACCTCACCCCAGAAAGTCCAAGGTGCTATATTTTTACACCTTTTTTTGTAAGTTCAATTAACTTGAACATTCAAAGAAATCAAACTCGTGATTTGAAAGTTTAATAGACGAAGCATCCCTAGTCTCCAGAAACAAGTATACTGGTTTTAATTAGAAAATTCTCTTCAAATAAGGATGTAATGGGAGATTGAACAAAATTTATAGCCATTTTTAAATTGAGCATTTTATATTATGCAAGGCTCTGTGCGTGTAAACACCCATAGGGCTCACTCGGATCTATTTTGATGGCTGTGATGGGACCTTGGATGAGGTCAAATGTGCTTATCCATCTTTTACAAGCAAGTAAGCTGCTTTGTGGAAACATTAGACCTTATACCACTAAAGAGTTTGGGACAAAGATGTGTGGCTTTTCTCACATCATCAACATCTTAAGTACTTTTCACTGAGCAAGGCTTTCTGATGTGAGTGAGGGAAACTTTCATTTTTCCCATAGAAAGGATTTCTTTTAGTGGAACAAAGCCTAGACTTCATTTCAAATAACTGGCCTCTAATTTTCTGATAAACATGCACCATTGAGATATGTATCTTGATGGCAGACATAAGAGACCATTGCCCTTTGCTGCCTAAAATTAAGAAAAGGAGATTGTGGAACCCACTTGGGTTTTCTTCTAATGCTTCGTATTTTTAATAATTAAAGCTTTCTGTGTGTTATGTGTGTATCTATATGAGTATATGGCATATGTGAGTTAGTACCCCTAGCGGCCAGAAGAAGATATCGGATTCCCTGAGCTGGAGACCTAGGTGTTGTGAGCTGTGCATCTGCTTCACCCCTGCATCTCCTCATGCAGGCTGGTTCTCTGGAACAGCAAGAAGTACTTTGAGTTAACTGAGCCATCTCCCTTTCCCTCTTTCAACATTCCAGGTTAACCTCACACTCTTGAAGGGTTTGTTGTTTGCTTTTGTTTTTCATTGCTGTTAGATCAATAATTATATTCTTCAGCCCAATGCTCCTACTTTTTAAAAAATAAACATAAAAAACCTTTGTATTTTTAAATTCAAATGCTAATGGTAAAAAGTTTGCTGTCTTTTGGTCCTCTCTACACGCTCCTCAAAAGACAGAGGAACTAGGTGGAGCTTTCCAGGAAGTGTTTGTACATGTGACGCCACCTTCCTGCTAAAAAAAGTCACGTAATTTGGCCAGATGACAACAGTGAATACAAAGGCCTTTTTCTATAAAGGGCACTGAGCAATGAAACGTGTGTCAATAACACGCAATTCCAACTCAAAGGCAGAAATAGTTACTGTTAGTCTTGTTGTAGTTTCTTTTTTTTTAAAATTCTTTGCTCTGCCACCCAGTTCCCAAGCAAATACATAGAGACTTAATCTAACCCGTGAATGCCCAACCTTAGTTTGCCTTGCTTCTAGCCAGCTTTTCTTAAATTTTTTCTGTCTACTTTTGCCTCTGGGCTTTTGCCTTCCTCGATTCTATACACCTCTCTTTCCTCTTACTCCGTGGCTTGCTGTGTAGCTGGGTGGCTGGCCCCTGGAGTCCTCCTCCTTCTCTTACTCCTAAATCTCTCTCTCTCTCTCTCTCTCTCTCTCTCTCTCTCTCTCTCTCTCTCTCTCTCTCTCTTTCTCTCTCTCTCTCCCCCCCCCCCAGATTTTTCCTATTCTTTCTGCCTGCCAGCCCTGCCTATCCTTCTCCTACCTAGCTGTTGGCCGTTCAGCTCTTTATTAGGCCAACCAGGTGTTTTAGGCAGGCACAGAAAACAGCTTCACAGAGTTAAACTCATTCAGCATAAAAGAATGCAGCACATCTTTGCATCATTAAACAAACATCCCACAGCATAAACCAATGTAACACATCTTCAACTAATATTCCACAGCCTCTTGTCCCTGGCCAGGCTTGGTAGAATGTCTAGATTCATGGTTCAGTAAACAAAGGGCCTTTTGATCACATTGCTTTTTTCCACACGACTAGCAGTGTGCGCAGAATTAAGCTACTGTGCATAGTGAAACATTATGGAGGGATCTGGCTAACTGAGCTTGCGCCTGGCTTATTCCTCCTGGATCTTGCCACGGCCATGCTGTGAAGAAGTAGTGGGCTATGACAAGGAGGAGATGGAGAGTGAGGATGTGGTATCTATCTGCCTGCAGTCAAAGAGTACACGGTCCCAGTGAGGTCACATGGAGGAGCCCCATACTGTGAACTAGGCCCCCAGGTCCTTCCACTCCACATTCCAGCCTAAATGTAGCTACACATAATGAAAGGAGACCTTTAATAAGGGTTGATTAACCAGGGTTCCTTTAAGGGTATTTGGGGCTCTTTTAATTTTCAGTAACTACTTGTTAACATATTGTTTGGCAAGGAAGCACAAACCTTGATAAGTTTTGTAAAAAATTGCCCTTCATGGAAGCTCTCTGGTTTGCTCTTGTTTGTCTACTGAATTAGATTAAAAGAGATGGTTAGCTAGTACATACCTCCATTCTCTCTCTAGTCTCAAAGCATTTCTCTATATTGCTTCATTGTATATCTTCATTTCAGTCAGGCAAATTCCATTTCAAGGTGGGAGAGAAATAAGTTTGTAATAAACCAAATGTAGATTTGGACTGAAGGTTTTCAATGTAATAGTAATATGGATTTTTTAAATACTTGATTAAATACATTTAACATACTAACTTAACAAGAATTCCACTTCACCCTATCTCTTGCAGCAGTATTTGTAGTAAGAGGCTGCTAGTGTGTTCCTGGCTTCCCAGACTCCCAAAATAATACACAGAAACCGTATTAATTAAATCACTGCTTGGCCAATTACTTAAGTGTACCGCTAGCTAGCTCTTACATCTAGAATTAACCAATCTCCATTATTTTATATTTTACCATGAGGCTCGTGGCCTACCAGCAAGGTTTCACCATGTCCGTCTCTGACAGTGGTACCATGGCTTCTCCTTGACTCTGCCTCCTTTCTTCCAGCATTCAGTTTAGTTTTCTCCACCTAGCTCTACTCTACCCTATCACTGGCTCAATACAGTTTCTTTATTAACCAATAGTATTCGCAGCATACAGAGGGGAATACTACATCAAATATTCACTAACCAACCAATACATATCAAGAAAATGTAAGTTTATTAAACTGGGGGCCATGTTGAGCTAATGAACATCAATAACTTTTTCTCTCTTTGATAACGAATAAGAGATTAATGGGGGATGAGATAGCATGGAACCATGTCCTTGCTGTTACCCTCCCTTTTTTTTTCTTCCCAAAGCAAGAAATGGGAAGTGGTGGCGAGGTAGTAGACTTGGAGAATGGTCTCGGGTGAGGATGACAAATCTGAACTCTCTGCACAGGGTGCTGGTGACTATCACCACCAACTCCAACAAGACATTGAGGAAAAGTTGCAAAATTCACAAGTTAAATTTCTTCCTTCCTTCTTTCCTTCCTTCCTCCCTCCCTCCCTCCCTCCCTTCCTTCCTTCCTTCCTTCCTTCCTTCCTTCCTTCCTTCCTTCCTTCCTTCCCTCCCTCCTTTTCTCTCTCCCTTCTTCCCTCAGCTTTCCCTTCCATTTCCCCCTCTCTTCACTTTATTAAGACATCCAGCCCTCCAAATCTACGAGTTCTGCCTCCACAGAGTCAGTCAACTGCATACTGCAAGTATTTAGGAAAAAAAATGTGTTTATATACCCCGCTATGGACGGTTCCTTTATCATGATTCCTTACACCATGTGACCATGACATAGCATTTACATTGTATTAGTTTTTGGAAGTAATCTAGAGACAAATTAAAGCCTGTGGAGGAGTGGTGTGTGGGTTATGTAAAAGTGCTATTCCATTTTATATAAGGGACTTGAGTGTGAATTTTAAATGAGTCCCCAGGAATACATAAAGGACAGTCGTATTTATCTTCCCAGATCTCTGTGGAGATAGATGTTCGTGAGCAGGATTCTCACACAGCTGGGCTAGTACCTTTGTCTTTTGCATTCTCTTTCTTTAATTGCCTTGGGAAGGAAATGCTTTGAATTAGCCATGCAGCACTTGCCAGACCTCAGCAGTGAGCTGTCGCATGGCCTCTGCTGCAGCTACCCTTTTCGTGGTCATTGTACCCCCACAGGCACCAAAAAACCCACTCTTACTAGAAATCGTCAATAGTAAGTTCTCCTGCGTTCAAGAATACAGGACTTGCTCCAAAAGTGGTATTTGTATCAAGGCTATCTTTTATTAATATGCTTTCCTAGTTACTATAGTTGTTTTCTATCCCAACTCATTGGCTGTAGGCACACTTTTTCTTTATTTCTTTCCTATTAGGATTATAAAAAACATTTGGCTCAAGGCAAGGTTTTACGAATTGTTCAGTGTTTAAGGAGTCCTTGCTGGATGGTGCAGCTCGCTTGTTTGCAGCTGAGCAATCTCTTTTTGCCCCTTACTAACTTGTATCAGTAGATCTGCTCACAAGGGGGAGAAACATTGGCCATCTACAATAAACATACCTCAGAGTGGTTGCTGGCGCCATGGCAGGTGACCCTGATTTCAGGTTTGTTGACCTTTTGTCTCTATTAGTTGCCATAGTGATGAGCTGAGCTCTGCTTAGTAGAGCTTTACCAAAATGAAGACAAGCAATAGCCTTTTAAGGCCAGTGTTTATGTTGGTGGCTTTTGATAGGAGATATCAACGTTAAATGTTGTTATATGAATGCCTCCAATGATGGAATTGAAGTTAAGAGATGTTAGCATGTAAAAACGGATATTAAAAAAAAAGACCTAATTCAGAAGATGAATACACTCAGCAGCTTTTAAGGACACCTAGGGTCCTTTATGAGGATACAGAGAAATAGAATGATGTTGTAGAAGGGATGGTAATGTTCTTTAGCAATGGCAGACTTCAAAAGTCACAAGGATTTGGGTAAGGATTTCTGAAACCAAGCTGTCAGAGAACACTTTTAACACCCATTGAAGAATGCTACAGGCCGAGCTCTCCATCTACCTGTGCGACCACTAGTGATCCCAGAGGAGTCTGGAAATAACACAGGAGGTATGTGGTGGCCAGTTAAAGCTTACTGTGTAAGCAGGAGAGCCTGGTCTGTGCTTCAGAGCCCTTTCCCCTCTGAGAGCTGACTGTCAGCTGCATAGAAACCCCTAGGAAGACACTGGAGAGGGGCCGGATAGCTTTTCTCTCAAAACTAATTATTTTCAATGATTTCTCATGTATTTTTTGCTATCTCATGAAGGAAATGCAAGTATCATCAATGCACTGAGATCTCCAGTTATGACAATAAAAATGAAGACATTTGAGCATAACTCCCAAAGTCCATTGTCAGCCGTGTGTTTGGACTCTTAATTACAGGTGCTATGCCCTCAGCGGATGGTCGCTGGACCTTTCCTAAGCAGGATGGAGCCTACTCTGTGCGTGTAGGCTGCAGTTATCCCAAGGTTCAGCTTGAGAGGGAGGCAAGCCTTAACCAAGAAGAACTGCTCTTTTGCCAGAAGTTTAGGACCATCTTCTTGATGTTTGAGAACTCAAATCTCCTAAATTCTGTTGCAACAATCTGTCAATGTATCCCAAGGCTTATTAAAAACAAAAAATGGAGAGGATGTTCAATGGTTAAGAATATATACTGTTTTTATAGAGGATCTGGGTTCAGATCCCAGCACCCACAGTCAGTCTATAACCTGTTCCTACAAACACCCTTTTCTGACCTCCACAGGCACCTGAATACACACAAACATACATAAATAAAAGTTTTAAAAAGCAAAACAAACACTAAAGATCAGCACTGCTGGAGAGAAGACATGACTATAAAATTCAAGAGGCAATCTTCAGTGAGCCAAAAGGAAGCAAACAGCACACAGGTTTCAAGGGGCACGGGGGAGTTAACTGCTTAATGACAGGAAGTGTTTGTCTTCATGAACTTTCTGTGTGTCACTGTTTTTGGAAATGTAAAAGAAAAATCTGAAGTGCAAGATGAACTTTCTATTTAAAAGATAGCTATAAAGAATATGTTTTTTCCTAATTTGTATCTGTGTGGATGCTTGTTCAAATGTGTGTGTGTGTGTGTGTGTGTGTGTGTGTGTGTGTGTGTGTCTGAAGTCCAGAGGTTCGTATCAGGTGTCTAATTTGGTTGATCTCCATTTTATATATTAAGGCAGGGTCTCTCACTGCATCTAGACCTTGGTCATTTGGCTGGTCTCCTTAGGCAGTCTGCTCTGAGGAGGATCCTGCCTCTGTCCCTTAATGCTGGGGTTACAGGGAGGCAGGTCCCTATGCTCTCTCAGTTTCTACATGGATTCTGGGGATGGGAGCTCTGTTCCTTACACTTGTGCAGAGAGTACTTGACCTGCTAAGCCATTTTCCCCGGCCTGATTAAGTCTGTCTAGTATTTGGTTTCAGTGATCACACTGATGATTTTGAGAGAGAGGCCTTTTACTTACCAGGGATAA
The DNA here is from genome assembly GCF_037038515.1 of Microtus pennsylvanicus. Classification (NCBI taxonomy): domain Eukaryota; kingdom Metazoa; phylum Chordata; class Mammalia; order Rodentia; family Cricetidae; genus Microtus; species Microtus pennsylvanicus. Next base: position 22,498,933 of record NC_134587.1, read on the forward strand.
AACTAGTCAAATATTCAGGGGCCCTGACAGCTGGTTATGGCCTCCTTACTGAGGATTGACTATGTGTCAGGCACTGTTGTAAGCACTGGGGATTCAGCTAGGAAGACCGCAGGCAGCTTCCTCCTTTTCCTCAGAGACAATCAGGTCAGATAATAGATGAAGGAGCAAATGACCTGATGGCCATGTGGTGATATTAGCCCCAACAGGAACATAAGAAGGTTCCAGAGAGTGAGTGGAGACTGGAAGAAATTCTTTTCAAATCTTTAAAACTTTACTTTCATTTTTTTTTAAATTTGAGATGATTAAATTATGTCACCAAGACTGGCCTTGAGTTTGTCCCTCTGTGTCTGGGAGTGCATGTTTGTTGCTCTGGGCCCAGCTTCATGAAAGTGTTTTCTGGTAGGGTTGTCAGCTGAGACCACTGTCTTCTACCAGGCTTGTTGACCTGGGTTTCTGACTGGTCTCCGTTTTCATTCTTCTTGTTCCAAGTGTCTATTGACACAGTGGCCACTCGGAATAAAAGTTTGACCCTATCTGCAAACCTCACAACAGCTTCCGAAGAAAATGAAACCCCTACTCCTTCCCTTAGCCTGCAATAGACCACACAAGATTTCTCGTTAATTCCTTGATCCCACTTCCTTGTCTTTTCTCTGTACAAGTCTAGGATGTTTTGCCAAACTGACCAAATAGGTGTCCACCTCTGGGTCCCTCGCACTCCTCCCCCCCCACCCCCCCTCTGGGACGGTGCACCCCTGCTTGCCATTCATTCTTGCTTTGTTTCCCTGTCTCCATGACACTTCTGCAGAGAGGCCTTCTAGGGCCACCCAGTCTACAGTGACATGGTGCTATCACGATGTCCTCTCTGCTGATTCAACCTCATAGCATTTATCCCCTCTCCCGCTCCCGCTCCGCAGCCCTCTGTTCGGTTGTCTGTATCTACGAGAGTTCATGAGCGCAGAGAGCGAGGATTGGGCTCTTTAACTCGCCATTTTATTTCCGGCACCTGGAATAATAGCAACATATTCCAAGAACCTGATGAGTATTTGGAGGTTCCAGCAGGGGAGCGCAGCTACTTGGATACCCTTGACTGGAGACTGGTCCTCCTCCATTCGGGGAAGGTCGTCTTCTTCAACGGAGCGCGCAACTTCCTGAGGGACACACATGGAGCGGTGAAGGAAGAAGGGAACACCCGCCTAGCCAGCCAGATCAGCAGAATCAACCCTGGCCATCAATGGGGTGACAGATGTCGCAGGCAGATCGCCCTCACATCCCTGATGAGTATTTGGGGAATGAATGAACAGATGGATAGATTTGCTGTAAGGACGGGACTGCTGAAGAACAAGGAGAAAACAGTAAAATTAAGAGCATCAAATATTTTGTGTGTGTTTTTTTTTTAAATCTTCCAAGTCAATGCTTTTTCTCTACCCCTGCCTCCCACTGCCATTGTCATAGGTGCCGTCACCTCTCACTTTTCCCTTTATTTTTGCTTGCACTCTGGTCTTTGCCAGTGAACTTAAATCTCTGCTTTTACGGTTGCACAATCTAGCTGAGGAATTTTAGTGATTGTACTTGAAATTTCCAAAATATTTTTTAAAGTTAGTGCTTTTAAACTATTTTTTTCAACTTACATACAAAGTCATGAATGGCTTAGTGTGTACTACAGATTTGTATCTTTGAATACAGATACGTCATTGTGCCCGTGATACATGCCTATATTTCCAGTACTGGTGAGGTGGAAGCAGGAGGATCAACAGCTCTGGGTCATCTTTGGCTACATAGTTTCAGGCTAACCGGGACTACTTGAGACGCTTTCCCAAAATAAAATAATGTGTGGTCTTAGAATTATTACAAAAGTCTAAATTATTCCTTGCCAACAAATTCTAACAATACCTATACAGAAAAAATAATTTTAAAAAATGCTAAAATATCTTACACGAATTGATTTATAACTTTCTCTCTCTCTCTCTTTCTTTCTTCCATTTCTTTCTTTTTAAACTGCAGTATCGCCAAATGCTCCCAGACTTGGCCCCACGGAGCTGACCATTGTCATTACTGTGCCTGTTTGCCTCCTGTCCATAGCTGCCATGCTGACAATATGGGCATGCCAGGACCGCCAGTGCACATATAGAAAGACCAAGAGACACAACGTTGAGGAGCCTCTGGCAGAGTACAGCCTGGTAAACCCGGGGAAAACACTCAAAGACCTGATTTATGATGCCACCGCCTCAGGTTCAGGCTCTGGTACGTGTCTGTTTTCAGCAAGCAAACTCTTGTTTAAAAATAAACGAACACCTTTTTTTTTCTTTTTGATAAAAGTGTCCAATGTGAACTCATCAGCTAGAGATCAATTAGGTACATAATAAATAAGCTTATGAATAGAAATGTCTTTAAGGATTACATGCGAATTGTCTACAGTAGCAGGCTTCCATATAGTGTTGCAAAGGGCCTTTAGGATTAGTTGTACCTCTCACATTCTCTCCTTTACCCTGCTCCTCCTCCCATTTAATATTATTTTAATTTTTCCTTTATCTCTTCATAGCACTGCATTCCATTCCACCATCCTCTTTTCTTTTTAAAGAGAGAGACAGAGAAACAGGGATATAGACCTCCCCCCCCCCCTAAACACACACACAAAGAGATACAGACACAGAGAGAGATTGAGAGAGAGAGAGAGAGACAGACAGACAGACAGACAGACAGACACACACACACAGAGAGAGAGAGAACGAACATGGAGTAGTTGGGGGAGGACAAACGTGATCAAAATATCATGCTATGATATACGAATAATTTAAAAAATTCCTACTTAAAAATTAGAAAATTGTTACAATAGAGTCCTCTCAGATGTCTGGTGAAGCTTTTTTCTTTTTTATGCCTTGGGATTTGATTCTTTGCTTATTTGTTTTGCCTTTCCTCTTGTCGTCTACCTCCTCCCATGATGGTCAAAACCATCACTGCTGCTTTCTTCTGCTGTGTCATAGAAACAGGGCAGTTGGGGTGTTGGGTTTAAGTCCACAAGATATGGGGAAATGTGTTAGATAACAAAGCAGTGTTCCTTGTGGATATTTGTGGTCACCCAAGGCCTTCTGAATCTGTAGGCATTCCCTCAGGGTGTGCTTTCAAAGCTAACAAGGAGCTGTCCTGGAATTAACTCACAATGGTGCTCTGGAAGCCCAGAGATGATGAAGGAAACTCAGGGCATTCCTAACTGGCTCCTGTGGCTCAAGGTTATCCATTCACTGCTATCGCAGCACAGAGTGCTCTGTTTTCTCCTTTAATCAATTTAGACAGCCGATGGAGAATTCCAGGGGCCAGACTGCATCACAGAATCAAAGAATCCCTTTCATAGCACAAAACGTTGAAGTCAGGGAGTCGGGGCAGGGCGGAATTTCCCTGCAGTTGCAAGGACTTCTTTTCCATTCTGAATTTCTAGAAAGCCTTGGCCCTTGACTTTACAGAAACATGACCAAGAGCACACCCAGACAGCCACTTCAGAAGTGCCTACATCTCTCGTGGCTTTAGAAGGATCATTAGAGTCACAGTTCCAGCCAGGAATGGATGCTGGTCTCTGTCTATATTCTCTGTATTAGGGCTGCTGTCATAGGAGCCTCCCAAGACGAGAGTCCAACCTGGGCTATGTAGCAAAATTTTGCCTTGAAAATAGTGAAATAAAAGAAAAGCAACACAGAGCTTTGTGTAACACGTGGGTATGAGTAGCATCCAGGCAGACACAGTTAAGAGGGGCAGGTGGGGAAACACCAACACATTCATATGGGCACCCATATGTAACAGGGGACACTGTGAATGCACTGGAAAGGGACATTTGCTGACTAGAAGAGTCTAATGGTCCAGGCTGTCACTGTAACATCAAGGAAGATTTTTTTTTTTCTTCAAAGAAAACCAAGAGAGAAAAAAAATCCTGCAATTGCAAAACATATAAATTTGGAATCCAAATTATGTCATTGTATAGAAGGCTTACATTTTTATCTTAAAAACAATATTCCTCAGTATTTAAACTCCATTTCTTTGGATATTATATGTTGAGACCTACTATACCCCAAAATTTTGTTTACTGCCAATATTCTGGGTACAAAGAACTCTGATATATGTTTAATTTCTAGAAATACATTTCTTGATCATTTTCAAAGGATTGAACAACCTTCTACTTATTACCCACAGAAACATTTTTATTTACTTGATGATGTTAGGTCGTGTTCTGATTAGTTTTTTATTATCAACTTGACACAACCGAGCGTCTTCTGAAAGGAGAAGCCTCAGCTGAACAATTGCCTGGATCAGGTTAGCTTGTGAGCAAGTTTATAGGAGAAATGATTGCTAATTGATACAGGAAAGCACAACCCACTGTAGGTGGTATCATCTCTGGGCATCTTGTCTTGGGCTGTACAAGAAAAGCTACATGAGAATAGCCCAGGGTGCTACCCAGCAAGCCATGTTTCTCCACAGTTCCTGCCTTGAGTTTCTGCCCTCACGTCCTTCAATGATGACTTGTACTCTGCGAGTGTAAACCAAACAAACCCTTTCCTCAACCATGGTGCTTTTGGTCATGGTGTTTATATATTTTCCTGTAGGCAGAAGTTTCTGTCCAGCCCAGTCCTGAAGCCATTCGGTCCCAAATAAATACACAGAGGCTTACATTAATTATAAGCTGATTATTCTAATGCTCAGGTTTATTGCTAACTAGCTCTTATGATTTAAATTCAATCATAATTCTTGCTTGTGTTTAGCTGTGTGGCTTGGTATTTTTTCTCAGTAAGGCATTCTCATCTCTCTTCCTCTGCTTTTGGATGATGACTGTGTCTCTCTGTCTTTCCTCTTCCCAGGGTTTTCCTAGTCTGGTTGCCCCACCTATACTTCCTTCCTGGCTACTGGCCAATCAATGTTTATTAAATGAATATAAGTGACAGATCTTTATAAGAGCATTATCCCACAACATTTCCCTTTCTTTTCTTTTCAAAACAGGAACCCTGAATCCACCTTTGTTTAGTTTTTTCCCCTGATTATTATTCATAATAATATGAGTAACCAACACACTAAACAAAGACAAACATCCATAATCCATTTTGGGGAAATGTGGGCAGTGATTACCAAATATCTAATTGCCAGAAGATATAGCCACAATTTGCTGTGGGATAATGTCACTTATATTGGTTTAATAAAACATTGATTGGCCAGTAGCCAGGCAGGAAGTATAGGTGGGGCAACCAGACTAGGAGAATTCTGGGAGGAGGGAAGACAAGAGACCCAGTCATCATCCAGAAACAGATGAAGTGAGATGAGAATGCTTTCCTAAGAAAGGTACCAAGCCATATGACCTAACATAAATAAGAATTATGGGTGAATTTAAGTCATAAGAGCTAGTTAGTAATAAGCCTGAGCAATAGGTCAAACAGTTTATAAATAATATAAACCTCTGTGTGTTTTTTTGGGACTGAATGTCTGCAGGACCGGACTATACAGAAACTTTGGTCTTTATTTTTCTATTCTTTAAGTGTACTGAATCTGACCAAGGATTTTTCTTCCATGTAAAAATAAACAAATTAATATGTAGGAGACTAGATATCTAATTTAAGAAAGGAGTGATGAGCTGGCAAGATGGCTCACTGGGGAAAGGTGCTTGCCACCAATCCTGAAGCTCTGAGTTCATTTCCAAGGACCCATGTGGTAGAAGGAGAGAGCCAACAACCTATAAGGTTGTTTTTTGACCACACACACCCTATGAAGTTCTCCCCATACACAAATATAGAAATTCTGTTAAATTTTTTAAATATATAACACTAAAGCCAAAATTTTGATAGTTGGCACAGACCCAGATTAGTATAGCTCTCATTCCTCATCAAGGAAGCATTGTTTTAGGCAGATGAAGACCATTAAGACCATAAAGAGCCACAACTGTCCCAAATTTCTAGAACAACTGATCCCATTGTGCTCAACCCCAAGGCATGCATCTACAAAACAACTCCTACACTTGAGGCTCAGGGAACATCACAGAAGACAGGATGGAAAGATTGTAAGAGCCAGAGGACCAGGAGCTCTTCTGTGAGATTGTGTCTCCTAGAAAGGGCAGAGAAACTGCCTCTATGATACCTCAACAATATGACTGCCTGAGTAGGATCCGAATAAGGACAATACCAGTAAATATGCTGACATGGAAGCATAAATCTCATGGAGTCCAAAATCTCATGGGGCCCCATGATTAAACAAACACCAAATCAGGTTATATTTATATATTTATATGTATTATTCACTGAACAATAAAAACTAAAGAAAAATTCCTGTTAGATGTTTTAATGGCTTCAAACATGTATCTTCAAGCATGCATATGAATTTGTCGGCTTCTGGACTGTTCTTTTTGAGATTATACTAAGACATCTTGTGGAAGGAAGAAGAAAACTTGCCCCAGCCCGGATAATTTCCTTTTGTTTTTGCAGTGTGGATTGAACCGAGGTCTCACACATCACATGCTGGGCAAGTGTTCTTACTCTGAGCTACATTCCTAGGCTGTGTGTGTGTGTGTGTGTGTCTTTGTGTGTGTGTGAAGAGGGATGATGACAAGGAACTTTCCCAGGCTAGCCCTTCTGCAGCATCCCAAATAGTTGAGAATACAGACCTGCACCACCAGACTCTGTTCATAAATACATTTCCTTAAGCACAAATTTGAACACACTTTAGGCATTTTGTCTCTTCAAAGCCAGCTTGCTTGGCGGTGACCTCTAGCTAAAAGCACATGCCTTTAATCATCAGAGAACAGGTTTACCTTCGGCAACGCTTCCCCCACAATAGCTTGCCGGTGGGGAGGACACTGGACCAGCCTGCTTCCTTTCTGCCTTTCTCAATTGGTTGGTGACCTTGAATCTGAGGCAGCTTTGTCAGATATTGAAAAACCCTGATTACGAAGCTTATCCCTGACCAGGTCAGGGACAAATTTCAAAGAGTTAGAGAGACTACAAAGTGGAAATAAATGGTGTTTTATTGGACTGTGCTTGAGCGTGGGCTTTGGCTTTGTCTCAGGCGGCTTTTACGGAAGTAGGAAGCCAGCTTCTTTGTCTTCCGGTATAACGTTCTGACAGATGGTGACACAAGCCAGACATCAGCTTCTATAATCCCTGGTGAAAAGATTAAAATGAACTCATGGCAAGAGGCAAAGTTTCTGTTCAAATGCAGTCTGAAGCTATGTAGAACAAAAACTACTCAGGCTCATCTCATTATTCGCTTTGGCAGGTTTTGAGGCAGCCAAAGCAGCGTCTCACCCAGCTCACCCCGCTGGTCCCCTTACAGGATGTGATGTTCTTTGTTCACCAATTGGATGTTGTATCAACTGCAGTGTAGAAACACTGTCTTATTGGATTCTTTCTTTTTCTGTCGGTCGGTCGGTGATGATGTGGGGAGGGAGATATGCTGAGATTTGACTTAATAATTGTTAGTGTCACTTTGGGCCAAAAACATTGAGTGAAGCCTACAAAAATAACCCTGGCTATTTGTTGCTGAATGTCTTCCTTCTCACAGAGAGGAACACAGGTCTGTCCTTCTATGGGATGCAAAGCACTCTGGGTCAGCCTCCCGCAGCAGCAGACTCTCTTCAAATCTAATTACTTGTCAGGCTCCAATTTTCTCATCGATAAATGATGAGGTTGAACCAGATGGTTCCAAAAGAACTTTCGGACCATGGGGCTTGCTGACTAATTGTTGAGGCTCGTACCAGTGAATTTATAGTCTGTGCCTATTTACCATCGTGGGTGGTTCTCGTGAGATGAGAACATCTGTGTAAACACTGGCTCATTCTTGGATCAGAGGACAGTGTCCCCCAAGGAGCCACATGGGCATTGCTTTCTCTGGCTGCCTGAGAACAGTGACAGTAACCAAACCGACTTTCTAGAATATACTCATTTTGTAGCCACTTCAACGATTTGCTTTCTAACAACACAATTACAGGAATAATAAAACCGTCTCCTGGAGCTTACGCTGAAAATACAGCAAATGAGAAGGAAAAATATTGTAGCTCACTGAGATTCCACCATGCAGTTCAGTCTTTCTTCTATGCACAGTTTGAAAGGCTGCAAACTCATAGAGATAAAATTTACTATACCGTTTTCATTTGACATTGTCGCAGAGTAGACTCCAGTGTCACTGGAATAAGATTTATTAGCAGCACCATTAGGGTCAGTCTTGGATGATTCATGTAGATGCTGCTGTAAGATCGAGGGTAACCATTATTGATCATGCATTAGGCCAGGTACAGTGTTAGCAGCTTAACCTGCTTATTAACTCACACACTGTCCGGTTTCGCAGAGGAGCATGCAAAAGTTCACAGAAGATAAACAATCTGACCATGTTGACTAGATGCTGTAGCTGAAATCGGAACCCAGGCCTTTACTGATCTGTGCTTGTGTATCTACATCATATCTCACAATTGCCTTCTTACTTGAAAGGGTTCATTTTTGTTTACTATTACTAACAACAATGTATTCAATATCTTTATGTAGATAGATAGATTTTCAACGTTTTGACTTAGTTCTATAGGATAGAATTTTAGAAGTATAGTTACTGTTTTAAAGAGTACAACCAGTCTGGGCTTGGTGGTATGCATCTTTAGTCCCAGCACTTGAGAGGCAGAGGCAGGCAGGGCTCTGTGAGTTTGAAGCTAGCTTTGTCTCTGTAGTGAGTTCCAGGACAGCCAGGGATGCATAGCAAGACCCTGTCTTAAAACAACCACAACAAAAAATTATGAACAGTCTACAGATCCACAGAGCATGTTTTCCTATTTCACAGACAACGTATTCTTAGTGTAACACGCTTATCTTATCAGTCATTGAATTTGATTCCCGACACGCACATTTTAATTTTGTTTTGCAGGAAATCCACGAAGAATTAATTTTTTTCCTTTCACAGTGGTACCTAGGAGCTCTACATTTTATTTTACATGTTAGCCATGCATGTTTCCCTTTGAGTCCTTAGGAATCAGAATGGCTTTACGAGAAATCCAGGGGATTTGCCACAGTTCTTAGGAATCAGATATCTGCAGCATCAGGCTGTGTTCAGAAAGCATTGTTTGTGCATAAGAGAAGAGAAATGAATAATTTAGGACATTTTCTAGGTCATGCCTTGGCCTTGCAGCTTGTTGGAATGGTGCATATTTCTTCAATCTTGGTAAAGTTACTAACGTGCTTAAGTGTTCGCTTTTCATGCAACAGCATCGTGGCTGTGGCTGCTGTTTTGAAGGCTCTGTTTGCCTCTCCTTTGACCAGGTCTGCCTCTTTTGGTTCAAAGAACAATTGCAAGGACGATTGTCCTTCAAGAAATCGTAGGAAAAGGCCGATTTGGGGAAGTGTGGCACGGAAGATGGTGTGGGGAAGACGTGGCCGTGAAAATATTCTCCTCCAGAGATGAACGATCTTGGTTTCGCGAGGCAGAAATTTATCAGACGGTGATGTTGAGGCACGAGAACATCCTTGGCTTCATTGCCGCTGACAACAAAGGTAAGGTCACTGTCACCGTGGTCGGCACGAAATACGTGAGATTGCCTGTAAGACAGATGGGACTCATCACTTTGTCTCAAGAAGACGCATGATGTTCTAGCTTCTTTATTAAGAAAATTCTTTTTTTCTTTCCCACAAGTAAATGCCCATAACTCAGCAGCGAATAGCTAGTGTGGAGTCGTGATTATGCAGTGAAGCTGGTGTTTAAGATATTAGATAACTAATACCAGGCAGGAATCAGCCATCTGCCTCTGGGGCCAGTTCTTGGAAAATCCATTAACCTTGTTTTCCTGTCTTGAGTCACCCTGGGTTATGGAAACATCTAGGGGCATTTCGGACTGAAGGGGAGCTGGGGGACATCGAGCATACAGGCAGTGGGACAATTTCGGAATTTTGAGTGCCTGCTATTATTAAATGGGATGGAATCTATATCCCAGCATTTGTGCGCAAGAGAACAGTTCTCAGCCATGTCCCCTCTAGACTGTGTGAATGAGACAAGAGTTTATTTATTAGCGGAGTTTTCTATCATTGTTAACTTGAGCATGTCTCAGAATTTGAAGTTTAACACTGACAGGTGACTCATTTGTTGTTGATTATTTTCGTGTCCTGGAACAAAAAAGATCATCTATCTGGCATTTAAAGTCAGGACTCTTAAAATGTCGTCCATGTGCTGCAGGGAAGCGATGTAGTTAGTGGACTTTTTCCTTCGCTTGCTTCTTCCGACAGAATTCCGGCTTTGAAAATAGGAGCGAGAAAACACAACCAGTCAGGTTAGAAATTAGACCTTCAATCAGTCTCAGTATCTTTGAAGAACTTTGATGGAGCCACAGTTACAATCTCATCAACAAACAAACAAACAAAAAAAGGTTAAACTAAATTATCTATAAATTTTACATTTTACTTATCTACTATTGCCTGGAAAATTAAAAAAAACAGTTTTGTCTAATAGAAGCATGATCATGATTTTATTTATGAATAACTAGATGTCGAAAGAGAGGTTCAGCATTCATTGCACATTTTGACCAGAATTGTAAGGAAGGAGAGTAAAATTGAGATGCTACCACCACCACCACCACCACCACCACTACTACTACTACTTATTATTATTATTATTTAATCTGTTGGGGTAGTGCCCAGCAAAGTCAGATGAAGATCCCCTGGAACTGGAATTACAGATTATTGTGAGCACCAAGTGGAGGCTGGGAATTGAACTTGGTTTCTCTGGATGAGCAGTCAGTGTTCTTAACTGCTAAGCCATTTCTCCAATTTCTGTTTCCAAGTTCTTAAGGACATATACATTATGTCCTGAGTTTTGAAAGTAGAGTCACCGTTCCAAGTCACTGCTTCTCCCCTGCTGAGTTATTTCCTTGTAAGGTTAACCAGCACAGTAGTATTGATGAACTACTTTAATCATAGTGCTTACTGGATAACAGACAAATCTGCCCCAAAGAGGTGATCTTTCATCTTTGTTTCCTTCTGTTTTTTAATACAATTTTATTTTATGTGCTTTGGTGTTTTGCCTGCATGTGTGTCTGTGTGATGGTGTCAGCTACAGACAGTTGTGAGCTGCCTTGTGGGTGCTGGGGATTGGACCTGGGTCTTCTGAAAGAGCATCCAGAGCTCTTAATGGCTGAGCCATCTCTCCAGCCCCTGTTTCCTTCTGTTTACCTGACTTCTCTCAATCATATCCTTCCTTATCAGTCACTTTGTTTAGATACCAGATGATCTCTAATATCACTTTCATCTTCACACATTCCTTATTCATGTAATGTTTACACTACATTGTAGCGGAGCACCTAACTAACAAAGACCGTGTTGTGGGAGAGCATAGTTAGGTGCGGGTGTTAGCAGGGAGAGTCTGAGGGTGAGGTTGGTGGATGGTGGGTTCTTAGTGAACTTTATAGTAGAATGCCTTTTGTATGTCATGAAGCTTTCTTACTGCCTGATTGTGGAAATGAAATCGATCAATACCATTCAGTTCCTAAACATGCAGCACCGGGGAAGAAAACCTCTAAGCAAAATGCTCACGGTAGAGACCATCTGAGTCTCAGAACTGGCCAGGGCTGTCTATACCATTGGAGACACTTTGTTTAGAAATCTACAAGTAGCCGGGCGGTGGTGGTGCACGCCTTTAATCCCAGCACTTGGGAGGCAGAGGCAGGCAGATCTCTGTGAGTACGAGGCCAGCCTGGTCTACAAGAGCTAGTTTCAGGACAGGTTCCAAAAAACTACAGAGAAACCCTGCCTTGAAAAACCAAAAAATAAATAAATAAATAAATAAATAAATAAATAAATAAATAAATTGTAGTAATATGGGCGGTGGCGGGGCTGCGTCCTCAACCCCCCAGCCGCCTGCCCGGCTAGCTTATGCCCCGAAATAATTACAGGGACACTGTATTCTTTTAAACACTGCTTTGGCCCTTTAGCTCTGGCCCTTACTGGCTAATTCTGATATCCCAATCAACCCATCTCTAACAATCTGTGAGCACCGGTCTTACCGGGAAGATTCTAGCCTAAGTCCATCCTGGGTCGGAGCTGGGGCATGGTGTGTGTCTTCCCTGGAGCAGGTAGCATGGCGTCTCTCCTGCGTCTGCTCCCGAGAGAAGAGCTGTGGAATCTGAGCTCACTTCCTCTTCCTCCCGGCATTCTGTTCTGTTTACTCCACCCACCTAAGGGTGGGCCTATCCAATGGGCCTAGCAGACACTCCCACATCAATAAATAAATAAAAAAATAAAAGAAAAAAAAAGAAAAAAGAAAAAAAGAAAGCTACATGTAGCTGTTGAAGTTCTGCTGCATAGAGAAGCATCGGGTTAATTTCTCACCTGTTAAAAGTCTTTAAAAAATGCTAGGTTGATTTTTGTTTTTGTTTAAATAGGGGTGCTGTCTGAGAATATCTAGCAATGGTATCATAGCATGCAGATCTTTATACAACTGTTTGAAGTACAGATTTCCTATATTTAAAGGAAAAAATCATGAACATTGTTAGACTATCAGCAATAATAATAGTGGTGGTTATAATAGCGGTTATATTTCTTTTTTATTGATTTAGTCTTTCTTAAAAGCTTAAGAGTAAAGGATAAGGCAGAGGCCAGATGTGCCTCTCAGAAGTATCTCCCACAATGCATCTTTCAAAGTTTCCCATACATGATGGTAGCTGTACCAGCAACTATTGATGAAAGCAAGCAGGCAAAGAGTTGCTCCCTTGTTAGAACGACTTTCCACATATTTCTGTTTCTATGGAAGCTTTTTCCATATCCTACATCTTCGCTAACTCATTGAGAACTTGATACTTCCCTAATCACAGCTTCCTGGCTGGAAGAATTAACTTTGCTTCATAAATGGCACAGATGACCATTGTTGTTAAAAGTGCTCGCATGCTTTCTCAACATTTACCACTGTAAACAATGTTTTCTCATTAGATAATGGAACTTGGACTCAACTTTGGCTTGTATCAGAGTATCACGAACAGGGCTCCTTATATGACTATTTGAATAGAAACATAGTGACCGTGGCTGGAATGATCAAGCTGGCCCTTTCGATAGCCAGTGGTCTGGCTCACCTACATATGGAGATCGTTGGTACCCAAGGTAGGCATCTCCTTTCAGAAAGCTGGTCTTTGTATTGATTGTATTTCAGTGCTTCGCAATCATCAAACACAGAGGAACAATGGAGGTACGTCATGCAAGTGAGGTTCTTGTCATGCAGCAAACAACTTTCTCATTCTTGGCACCACACACATGCTATTCATGATTTATTTCTATCCCCAGTGGCTCCTCCCATGCCAGTAGAGGTCTTATTTTGGTGGCAAAGGCTACATAGTCATGTACTGCAGATGATATAAGTGCTTGTTTTTGATAATTAAAATGTGATTGGGAATAATAACATAACCATGAAAGAATATGCGAAGGTGGGTATGGGAAGCTGAGGCAGAAGGATGCTCATGAGTTTGAGGCAGTCCTGGGTAACATGTGAGTTCCATACTAGTCTGGAACTGTTTCGAAAAGATAAAAAAGAGTATTTGAATATCATACTTGAAAGCCAAAGAATATCCTTTGCTTTGTCAACTTACTAAGCCTGTAGGAAACTGACCCTCAAAAATGATTAGTCTGAGTAGGGCACTAGATTTGTGACCCATTTATATCCTTTTTTTTTAAAGGATTTGTTTATTTATTTATTTATTTATTATGTATACAGTATTCTTAGTATTCTGCATGTATTCCTGCAGGCCAGAAGAGGGCACAAAATCTTATTACAGATGGTTGTGAGCCACCATGTGGTTGCTAGGAATTGAACTCAGGACCTTTGGAAGAACAAGCAGTGCTCTTAACCACTGAGCCATCTCTCCAGCTTCCCTTTATATTATTAAAAATTATTGAGCTCCCCAAAGTTTTAGTAAATGTCAGTTAGATTTATTAATATATTTCATACTAAAACCTTATTGATAAATTAAAATATTGTTTATTTCAAGAACTGTAATTAGCCAATTAAATATTAACATGACTAATAGCTTCCAAGTGTTTTACAACTTTTAAAATAATGCAATATAGTGAAAATAGTGGTTTTGGTCTACAATTTTAAAAATAATTTTAATAACTAGCTGATTTCGCACATGCTCTTTATTCTACTTGTCCATTATATAGTTTAGTTCAAGTCAGTGGAGAAACAGTGGAATGAGTCAGGCAGGTAGGTATATAGTTGTTTTAAGGACCCTCATGAATCCTCTGTTCTTGTTTGGGGAATTGCTAGTCTAGAGTAGTAAAATTTTGAGATTTGTTTTATTAAAAAAACATTTGCCATATTGTGGATCACAAGTAGTAGCAATCTAAACTCATTTATTGAAAACCTGATTATTAATGTCCACAACTGTCACCTTGTGCTCCGTACACCTCTTGAGTATAAAGCAAGAGATGGCCCTTGCTTAGCCTGGAGTTTGGCTAGGAGACTGAATGTCTCTCCAAAGCCTCTGTCGCACTGCTGGGTTTGGGGTACGGTCAGCGAAAATGTGTCTGGGGAGAAGATATTCGAGTTAAGTCTTCTAAGTGATTTGCTTCAAGAGACTCTGTCTTCAGTAGGGGAACAAATGCGTACAATCTTCTCACACTTTCTAGGTAAGCCTGCCATTGCTCACCGAGATATAAAGTCAAAGAATATCTTGGTGAAAAAATGTGACACGTGTGCCATCGCTGACTTAGGGCTGGCTGTGAAGCACGACTCCATCATGAACACTATAGACATACCGCAGAATCCCAAAGTGGGAACCAAGAGGTAAGATGACTTTTGTTGGTCACTCACTAAAGTTTCTATGATTGATCAAATATGGGGACGGCCCATGATGCGTGTCCATATGTGAAAAACGTGAGACCTAGCAAAAGCAATAAGTCTTTTCGAAGACACTGAGAAGCCAAAATGACCCCAAAGTTGGAGGGTTGACTCCTTGTCCTGACGAAGCAGCCATTTGAGTGCAGAGTCTAGAGTGGGCAGTGGTGGAGAAGACGTTGGCATGCCATGTTTATGTGACAAATTTTCCAGATGTCTTTCCTGCAGAAGAGAAACTACCTCAGTAGTATATAGGAACTGAATGGACGCTAGCCAGCTCAAGCATGGCAAATGGCTCTGGCAGGCCTTGAACTTCTCCCCCTTTCCCTCTGCCTTACTAACCCAGATTACATCCCTAAAGCTTGTCATCAAGGTCTGTTCCCTTATTTGGCTGCTTTCTCCTCCTGAAGCTGACTACCAAGATCCAGCTATCAAAGTACTGGAGTCCAGCAGTCATCAGCCCCTTTGCTCACCCAACACACCCAGTTAAAACTAAGCACCTTCTCCTAACACGAGGTTTTCTCCTTTACCATTAGAAACCATATTTTTTTTCTATTAACTATATCTGTTGTCCCCCAGGACAATTATGCCTGCCCCTTCTCCCTTGTCCTCTTCTCCTTCTCCCTTGTTCTCTATCTCCTGTCTTTGAATACTATTCCCTGCCCTTTTAACCTCCCGGACAAATAAACCTCCTTTGTGCTAAGAACTCGGTCTTGGGGGCCCTGAGCTGATACTGATCCTCGCAGGAACTCCAGCCCCTTTATGCCTGGCCAGGGAACTACAAGTCAGGGCTTGCTGTACAGGCTCCGGTTTTAAAGACCACATGCAAAACCAGGGCATTGGAGGAGATGGGTTAGGGACACTAGGATAATAAAACCATGTGTGTGACATGCAAAGTTACAGTGTATCAGTGTGTGTCAGTCTATTCCCTTAATATGCAAAGATACAGTGTATCAGTGTGTGCCAGCCTATTCCCTTAATAAGCAAAGATACCATGTATCAGTGGGTGTCGGTCTATTCCCTTAACATGCAAAGATACAATGTATCAGTGTATGACAGCCAATTCCCTTAACAAGCAAAGATACAGTGTATCAGTTTATATCTTACCTATAGCTGGAATTGCCTTTAGTGTCCCAGAATGATGTACTTTGAGATAATATGCATTTGAACACAGTGTCCATTTTCAAGGAACACAATTAAACAAAGCTAGGAGGAAGCACTAAGGCAGCAGAGCACACACAGCTGTGGCTGCCACAGGCTTGTCAGTTGTTAAACTTCTGCGTTCATTGTTTTGTCCAGCAGGTGGCTCCTTAGCTAGTCTTCTTCCAGCTCCTTTACCTGGGTTCCACACTTCAAGCTACTTTTTCATAATTTTAGAGCTCTTGACCTGGAAATCACGAAAGTCAAAGCATTTTCCTGAACTTGTTAAAGTGCTCTAGACTAGCAAATTTCTAAGGAGGTAGCGCTGGCCTCCCAGCCAGCTGAGATTTCAGGACAGTGCCCGCAAGCTGTCTACTGTCTGCTGGTTGACATTACTGATGTCACAGACGTTCCAGGGAGGCATGTTGAGAATGGGTGGTCTTAACCGATCCCTCTTCTTTTCTCAGGACCCCACCTTACCATTGCTGAATAGGGGGCTCTCAGGGACGGCTTGGATGCTGGTTTCCTTTCAGACGGGGGGAGGGGGAGAACACTTTGAAAAGAACTCAAGAGCATATATTCCGGGGAAACGCCCAACTCTGTATGGGTCCATTAGACTCAGTCAGGTCTTGTGACTTCAGGACTTCTACCATTAAGATTTGTTCAAACAAGGCTATACTATTCTTGGCAAGGTATATAGTAAAATTCTTCATTCTGAGAAGCTATATGTGGAATACCATCTAGCTTTCCTTGTGTTGGAGGTTGAACCCCCTCTGGTGAGTGAATCCCATCCTTGTCAGGCAGGAACTTTCTGTAATGATAAATTCTTGGGATGTTGAGCTCTGTTTCTGTTGTGGTGCGCTTTGCTCGTTGACCTTCCTAGTTCATTCTTTCCAAGTATTAGGCCACTTACTGGTGATCCTGCTATAATATAAAGTTGTATGACCTTTAGTTTCAGTTAAAATGTTTTAAAGTGATGATGAATCACTGTGTTTTTTAATTTCCCCCTATTTTGGTATCTGAGATGTACCTTTGAAATTGATGTGAGCGACCTTAATTTATGTTTGTATTGTGATGCATTAAGATTGTGGTTTACTGGACCGAATCTCAGTGTGCACATTTTTGAAGGTATATGGCTCCTGAAATGCTTGATGATACAATGAACGTGAGCATCTTTGAGTCCTTCAAACGAGCTGACATCTATTCCGTGGGGCTGGTTTATTGGGAAATAGCTCGAAGGTGTTCGATTGGAGGTAAGATTTTGGAAAATATTCTTTTGATCCCCTTTCCTTGACACAGAGACAAGATGTGATTTTCTGTATTTTCCCAATAGTTGCTGAATAGTGAGGAGAAATCTTTTCAGTGATTTCTTTGCAGGGGCAAAAGTGGGGCACCCTGTGGAGAGTGGTGGGTTTATCTTTTGGCTTTTGTTTAGATATGGGCGACAATGCTATTCATTCTGATGCCTGTAATGATCATTTCGAATCAATCTATAAAATGATCTGATTGGAGTTTGCAACAGCTGGTATCCCTACTCTTGTCCCAAAGCTAAGTGGCTTGCCAAGGCGGAGGATGGCCAGCCGTCCACAGGCTTTTCCTCTTTTCTCTCCTGTGATGTCAATGCAGGGACGGATAAAGTGCAGTAAGGAAGTGAGTGACATCATCTCCTGCCCTCTACTGCTCCTGCAGCTTAGAAGTTGGTATGGGAACCCCTGCTAATGCAGTCTAATGACATTGCTGCATCAATAGAAAAGTTAAATGCTCATAGAAAGCAGCTTACTGAGTAGTCTCTTGTGAAACACACTTAGGACGAGCCTTGGTTTAGCAGTGTGTGTGTGCGTGTGCACGTGTGTGTTCCTGTGTGCTATGGCACAGAGCTCATGTGCAGGTCATGAAGCTCGTGAGACTGGATTTTCTCCTTCTGCCCTGTGGGATCTGGAGATTGCATTACTGTGTCAGACTTGGAAGCAGTGCCTCACCTGCTAAACCAGCTACCTAAAAATTTCAAACCCAACCCCCCCCAATACTGCTTTGATAGATAAATATATTTATTTACAGTACAATGATGCTATTCTATAAACATGGCAATCAGGATTATTTTTGAACCATATATATATATATATATATATATATATATATATATATATATATATCAAAATGATAATATATGAAAATAAAAGTTACTTTGTTTTTACTGAAGGCATATTTGCTTTATTTTGTATGGCTATAAAATTATATACATTTATTCAGGGTTTTATGTATTACATATGATAACCATATCAATTTTACGTTTTATTATATTTATTTTTATATTATAAAATGTTGTAACTTTGCATAAGTATTTAACTGAGTGATTTGAACCGAATCCTGTCTAATAGTGATATATTAATTTAACAGAGGTGAGATTACACTTTTCTAGGATATCATGCCTGCCTGGCAGAACTAAGCATACTAGTTTGAAATACACATCATTATTGATTGCGTATGTAGAAGAATTTACCCTGCGAATTTCTTACAGGAATGGTGGAGGAGTACCAGTTGCCTTATTATGACATGGTGCCTTCGGATCCTTCGATAGAAGACATGAGGAAGGTTGTCTGTGACCAGAAGTTCCGACCAAATATCCCAAACCAGTGGCAAAGCTGTGAAGTAAGGCTCTTATGTTCCCCCTCCTGCATCCTCCTCCTCCCTCTGCTTCTTCCCTCCCCAGCTTCTTCCTTCTCGCTGCCCTCCTCTTCATCCACTGGAGATCAACACATGCTGAGTTCTTCTGATTCCCTTCTGTTTTACTCTTCAGATTAATATCCGTGAGGATTTTCAGGGTACATAGTTCATTCCATGTATGGAGGGATGTCCTTTTTATTTTTAATGTCTTTAGAGGTTTTGTCCCCTTAAGTAGTATGCATCCTTGACATGAGCCTCTGAAGCCCTGATGGCTTCTAAGACAACAGCGATTCTCTGAAGTCCTCTGTGGCTTAAGTGACATAGTCTGCGACATCCGGTGGCTCAGTAGTCATTCATTTGCACGGCTTCTTGCTGCTGCCATCCCCGTGCTGTTTCCAGGTCTCTGTGTTTTTCAGAGAGAGAGGAAACAGGGGTGCACACCCTGACTTTTCAGTGCGTGTCACAAGGGATACACAGTTTCCAGTCACATGGTCCCACCACACTGCTAGGGGCAAGGAATTGAAGGACACGGGCAAAATCAATGGCTCATTAATATCGTAATCGATAATTTATGCCTAATCTCGAGCTGCCTGAAGTTTAGCCTTCCTCATCAGAAAAGAGCCCTTACCATAGATCCAGCTGTTATCTGTCTTGTCAGCACAAGCCATCCAGGACTGTAAACCAAGCATGGCAGACACACAATACACAGCGGTTATCCTGCCTCCCATAAGCTCTGACAAAGAGAGGAAAGGCAGCCTTCTCCCCCAATTATGTGGTTCAATTTCCCCTTCCAATCACTACTGTGTATTTATGGCTTTATTTGGGTAATAAATAAGACCATTTTATGTGACACTATTACTATTTATTTTGTTATAGGATTGTTTTATGTAGTCACCTTTTTACCCCAACTGTTTCCTTCCCCCATGATTTTAGCTCTTTTGTTTAAGGCAAGTTTTACTTCTTTTATCATTGTGTAGTTATTTCAACTCTGTTTATTTGAGGATCAGGCTTTGAGTCTTGTATAACATAACTGAAAGAATGCGTTAAAGGCATGCATCAGCGGACCTGGCTATTACTGGTTTTAACTACATAGGTATATGACTTGGTAAAGTTTAAAATACCTTAAAATATTTAAAATGTTTTAAATAATCAAATTAAAACCTGTGACTATACAATTTGAAAAGTGGAACATTTTTGAAATCTTTGAGGAACTTTCTGCCTTGCTGAGTGGTTAATATTGATATTAATGATTTGTTATTGTTCCCTGACTTTATTTAGATTTTTTTCAAGAAATGCACAAATATATGGCAAAAATCATCCAATTGATGAACTGTCCATTGCAGGGACTGGAAAGATTGCTCAGTGGTTAGACCACTTGCTGTTTCCATATAGAACCAGAATTCAGTTCTCCGCAACTATGTAGTGGCTCACAATTGTCTGTAATGCCTGCTCAGGGAGATCTGATGCTTTTTTATGACAGACAGACAGACACACACACACTTAAAAATCCAAAAAGAGAGTTATCTACCATAATATATAAACATATATTTTCAAAAATTTTGGAAGGTATACACCTATTAATTCTTTTAAGGTATCCACTTAGCCAGGCAAGCTGTCTGCTCATTCTTTCCTACTGTGGTTCTGGGATCTCTGGTATAAGGTTACCTGGAATTGGTGGGGGGCAACTTTTTGCTCTTTAAAGCTTGTTTTTCACTATTTAGTGTGACAACTATTACACACATTTTTAAAGATTAAATAAAGATGGACTTTGATTTTGATAAACATTTGCCTCTTAATGCCTTGTCTACTTACTTTAAATTTGTTTTATTTTTATGCAAATGAATATTTGGCCTGTATGTCTGTATGCATACCATGTGCGTGGCTGGTGGCCAGGGACATCAGAAGAGGGCTTTGGGTTCTTGGAACTGGAGCCGTGGATGGCTGTAAGTTACCATGTAGGTGCTCGGAATTAAGCTCAGGTCCTGTGCAAGAGAAAAGTGCACTGGACAGCTGCACCTTCTCTCTAGTCCCTCTAACTGCTTTTAAGAACTTCTCTGTCTTTAGTACTCTGTAATTTCTCCATGGCCAGCCTTTTTGTTTGTAGGTACCTAAGGTTTTATGAAGAAAGCTCTCACTATGTTGCCCAAACTTGTAGGAAACTTCCTGCCTTAGCCTCCCACTGCTGGCATCATAGCATGGGCCCCCAAACCCAGTTTTGTAGTTAAACTTGTTTGGAAAAAAAAAGACTGTTCTAATTCTAAGGTTTTGTGCCATTCCTCTCTTCTAGAAAATTCTGTGATAATATATCTTCTGATAATTCCTCTCTTTCTGTCTCCCTTTCTATTTTTGGAAATCTCATTGGCTGCTATTAAACCTTTCTAATTCTATTTTGCTTCCTGGGTATTTCCTACACTGGCGCCTGTAGATCCTCTAGATTTTTTTTCTGCTTCTGCACTTCTGCCTCTGATGTGGCTAATCTGCCATCTAACTTATCCATTGGATTCTTTATTTTCATACCAAGAACTTTTTACTGGTTCTGAAAGTACTGTTTTTACCCCCACAGGTTGTTCAGGTTTTACTTCTCTTTTAATGCAGATTTCTTATCTGTGAATTTTTAATAGCTGATGTTTTATGGATCTGATTCTGCTGGGTTTTGTTTAGATTGATTCTTGCTTATCGGTACCCCTCCCACTCTCTGAGTGTAGAATTCCCTTATGAGTTCAGATTTACTGAAAAACTTGGGTAGATTTTTTTTTTATTCACCCAAAGTCAAAGTAAGTGGTTTTTCCTTACAAATTTCCTATTGTGGGAAGATTCATCCACAATCATTTATTCTTATTACATTTATCTTCTTATATGTAAGTTCGAATACATGTGTGTACCAGGATACTTGTGTGTACTCACTGGAAGCCAAAGGACAACCTGTAGGAATCTGTTTTCTCTTTCCACCATGTGGGTCTCAAGATCAAACGTGGGTTGCCAGGCTCAGTGGAAAGTGCATTTACCTGCTGAACCATCTTGACAGTTTAAGGTCCATGTTCACATTCGGGTCCTTTGAAAAGCATCGTTAAACCTTCTCTTTGCTTTAGGCTGACTTTCCTGCCTTTTGCATGGGGTCTTCATCTCTGATTTTCTAGAACAGAAGATGAGCATACACCAAGGGAGCTCTCCCAGCTCCAGTGAATCCCTGGGTCACTCATGTTTAATGCTTTTACACTGGTTTCTCCTCTACGTACTGCCTTATTAGGGTTTCTGTTGTTGGAAAGAGACATGATGACCAGGGCAATTCTTAAAAAGGAAAATCATTGGAGCTAGCTTACAGTTTCAGAGGTTTAGTCCACTATCATCATGGTGGGACATGGCAGAGTGCAGACACAATGCTGGAGAAGGAGCTCAGCTCTTGAGGCAACAGGAAGAGAACTGTCTTCCACACTAGGAGTAGCTTGAGCATATATGAAGCCTCAAAACCCGCCCTTACAGTGACACACTTCTTCCAACAAAGCCACATCTACTCCAACAAAGCAACACCTCCTAATAGTGCCATTTGCTATAGGCTAAGCATTCAAATGCATGAGTCTATGGGGGTATTTCTATTCAAATCACCACAGTATCTGCCTTCTTGCTTTGACTATTCTTCATACTGACTGTTTATATTTATTCTCAGATCATCATTTGCAACATGCAGTTATGAAAAATTAAAGTATAAATTTTAGTTTTCAGTTTGATGAATTTTTTTCATGCGTTTGCACATCTGAAGAACTGTAACTGGGAAATCATACCATTGCCATGTTCCTCCATGGCTCATACCACGTTTTAGCTGTTTGGTTTGAGGCTCACGTAGCTGGCTTGACCTTGAACTCCTACTGCTTGTGTCTCCACCTACAAGTACTGGGACCACGGACTTGCAACACGGTGCTCAACTATCCTTGCCTTTCTTAGAGGAGTTTGAAAATAGCCATCATTATGTCTCAGAATCAACGATTTTGATCAACTTGGTTAATCTACAAGGTTCATGTTTGAATCTTTTAAGAAGATTTTCCAGATGCTGACCTAGGTTGTTTATCCTCTGTTGTGTGCACCTTTAACCCTGTGGTCTTTCTCTCCCGAAGGCACTCCGGGTCATGGGGAGAATCATGCGGGAGTGCTGGTATGCCAATGGGGCGGCCCGCCTGACAGCCCTACGCGTGAAGAAGACCATTTCTCAGCTGTGTGTCAAGGAAGACTGCAAAGCTTGACAGCACGTCCAGGCAAAAGGACACTGGTTGCAGCTTCTGTTTGTGTCTCAGGCTTTGTGTGAACATTCTTGCTTCTTTTTTTGCCGTGTTGTGTTTCAGTTCTACCTCAATGATGACTCACGACAGTGTTTAAGTGTCCCAAAGGCGGCATCAAAAGACAAGTCTAGAGTTAAGCTTGGGCAGGTCTCGACTTCACCAATCTTCATGTTGCCATTGGTTTTATTTTTAAAGGTGACACACTCATTTTGTTATTTAAGGAGGAAGATGTTATGAGTATAAAATAAGCTACAGAGAATAGTAAAAATAAAACTTTTGTTTTACTTCAACCAAGAGCATGCACAAATGAGATGAAAATATATTAAAAATGTAAACGAAGGCACATTATAGTGAAATAGAACTTTAGAAATTATCTGGACCCTTGAAAAGTTACTATTGCTCAGAATTTTGGTATCTAAAGCCCGAACGGTGGAAGCCATCAGCAGGTTATGAGAACAAAGTCTTGCTCTCCGTACTTGCTCTCTCTTTCCCTGCTTGCCACTCCCGTCTTCACCTCTACAACAGCCCCTAAGGAGTTAGAAAGCCACCCGAGCCATTGCTTCTGATGTCTAAAGGAAGTCTCCAATGTCTTGAACACTGTGAAATGTTTCAGAGTCACAGAGCTCATGCCAGAGATGACAGCAAACCCTGTGATAATGAACACTGTGAAGTCAGCTGGCCCGCTATGTTCCCTCGATTTCCCATAGTCCTTTTCTTCCTAAGAGGGGACATCTTCAGGTATGATAGTCTTAATTTAGTCATGTAGAGAGCGTACTGAGTGTTTTGTAAGAACATAATGGATTTGCTAGAATCTCAGAATCAATCTACTAGCATTTCCTTATAAAATGTCATCGTTATCCCATTCATTAACGAGAAAATATTTTCTGAACATTGCCAAAGATTGACCAATTATAAACATACATAGTCTAGAGATGCATGTCTTAAGACATAGTTAACTTAAGGGTGCGTATTTAGGAAGAAAAATGACAGAAAGGTAAACCAGGAAAGATTTTGAGAAAAATTAAGAGAATTCTTTCAGAAGAATTTAACCACTGACCAGTACAGAGAGGACTGCACTGGCTATGAGAAGACATTCCTGGCCTTTTAAGAGGAACCCTGTGTGGAGAGTTTTGCAGGCTCTGCCCCAGCCTCCTTTTTTGAGGTTGGAAATATTTAACGGAACACCGGATATTTCATTCAAATGTGCTGTCCTGCTTTAGTGGAGGGATTTAGCATGATGCCTTTCGGTGTTCCCAAGGCCCATTCCTCAGAACAGGCCTCGATGTTCTCAGAACGGAAGTGTTCTCTGACAGCATCGTCAGGAGCCAGACCGTTCTTTGATGCTTCTGGCAGTAAACACACCTGACCTGGATGTCTCCAAGGCCAAACGTTTGACCAAGGACAGTGCAATCCTCTTATTATAGGTAGGGCAAAGTTTTACTATCCAGCGATTAGATGTTCTACAAAGTGTAACACAGGGAGTAACGTTCCAAAGGATACACCTAAGTTTTCCACAAAAATCCAACTTGGTGTGTACATTTCGGTGTGCCAATATGCTAGCGGATCCATCTCATTTGGTTTAAGTTGAGATAAGAGACACAAATGCCTTGATGACTTTGGAGCTTGCCTGTATTTCCATTCCCAGTCATACATTCCTCCATTTATAGGCACAGAGCACCCCGTAACTCACTTGCCACAATATTGGGTACAAGAGGGAATAAAAAGATAGATAGGTCCTGCCCTCAGGGATTTTAAAGTCTAATTTGGGAGTGGGAAAAGGCATATGAGTATGAGGGGAGAAAGTAAATTGACAGATAAAATATGCAGTGGGATGTCTTGAGTTCTGCGTGACAATGCTTTCGAGAATAGGTCTGAAAAATCACTTCCAATTTGCAACACATTTAGAAAAGATCTTTATTTAGATATTACAGTCTAATTATATTATCAGTATCGAAAAGGTGTGCCTGTGTGAATGGGTATTGAAAAGAACTGTGTGAAAGGGGTGATCTGGCTTGCGCTTATTCCCTTATTGCACACAGTTTCTGCATGAAGGAAATGAAATTACTTAGGCGATTGTATTCAAATCTTCAAGATAAACCTAATATATTCTGTTCTATTTACCACTGTTCTGTGGATATATTTACTAGGTTTTTAAAGAGAGGGTGTTTTTAGCATCTTCTTTGTCTTTAGGTTTTATAATTTATTTGAGAGTATACAAATGTAACTTATATTTTATTGATTCAGATTTCACTGTGGAGAAATCCACACATTAGTATGTTTTTGAGACATTTTGCTTGTTCTTCTACTGTTGAATTGTGATGATCTTAAAGGAGAGAGAAACAAAAGTGTAAGGGAAAACAGTAGAAGTTACAGTTTTTCCTTACCTCTCAACACACAATTATACATAGACACTGCTCACTTATTAAAAAATAGAGGAGCATTTAAAGAATAAGTCAGATTTACTGTACATACCTACATATCTATGCGGTTCAATTTTAGACTATGTGTTTTTAATAGAATGTCATGTGATACTTGTTTCTTTTAAATATTGTTATGAGTAAAAATACCTTCTTAGGCTAGGTGCACAGTGACATCATTGTTTTGCTCCTTATGGATATTTTGGCTCTGGGTATAGCATAGAGCTTAGGAATGCTGTTATGAATTTTAGTACTGTGTGCAGAAATGATGGGGTTTCTACACAGCATCCCTTCTTGAAATATGAGAAGCATTATTTGTTGTCAACATTTGAGCATGAATTTGTTGCCTTATAAGTCGTGCGTTTAAGTTTGTAATCAGTACCAATTCTGTTGTATGCATTCTTCCATGTCTAAAATATTTGGCATGTCACATCTAGAATTCCTAATTTATGTTCTGCCTTGAGAGTTAAGTGAAACATGACTGTCGTACTCTATTTTAAGCATAGCACTTGCTTTTCATCTTTATACTTTCAATTAACTTTGCATTTTAAATTTCCATAATTGTATGAAAATAGTAACCTGATTGCAATGTCTGAAGAATTTAAAATCCGCTTTTATTTTAAAATGAAATATCGACAATACATTCATTAGATCATAAGTTCCACAATATCTTATCATTTTGAATGCTTCAACTATTGCAGAATGATTAAACAAAAGAGAAGTCTACTGTCCTGGAATTTTGCCACCATGTGACTTATTGGGGCAGAGCAAACTCAGGGCAATCTGGAAGTCTAAGCAAAAGACCCAGGGGACCACTTAATGCATTTCCTGAAGGCAGGAAGCAGGCATCTGCCGTCACACAGGGATCAAGAGAACAACTTAAAATTACTTGAGAGAGAATAGTTTTTGATTGATTAAAAGTAAACACAAAATTTTAGATGACTAAATAAATTCATTTAAAACGTGGAAACTTTGATTTCCTATCAAGCAGCTAAGGAACAAGAGTAAATGTATCAAAATTGGTAGCTGAGGCATTCAATACTCATCTCCTTTATATGACTTTAAAACCAACATTTACCAGCTACTTAGAAATGTTGATGTTTAGTGTCCTTCAATGATGTCATTGTAGTTTATGAAGCTATTTTCTTTTTATTTGTGAAAATCACTTGGATTTTGTTCACTATCTTGGAGAAGACGGTCATAGTTTTAAGGGCTTTTAGTTTTTTTTCAGATTTTTTTTTAAAACAAAACCAAAAAAAAAAACAAACTAGAATGTAAAACATTCGCTAAAAATCTAAAGTTAATCAGAATTTCTACGCTGTACACAATATTTTCCCCCAAGAATTCTAATGCAAACTTTGAGGTGCTTGGCTTTCTTTTTGTCCTCTAACTTTTCTTTGTTTCCTTATTTTCACCTACTTTTAAGTTTAAAGTTCTTTCACCATCTTCCAAAATTATAGCTACTTCTTAATTATTTTTAAGCATAGCTATTATTTAACTTAACCATCGTAGAATTTCAGATTTGTGATGGAAAAAAAATCTCTTAATGATCTAAATTATTTCATATGTGCCACAGTGCAAAATGAAAATAAGAATTGTAAAAGCTAAAGCGACTCTGAGCCTTGCAACTTGATTCCAATATTTTGTAGATGAAGAAGATCAGACATAGGATGGCTGCTAATTGTGATAAAACGCAACGGTGACGCCTACTTCTGCAGCCTCGCCAACTTTTACAAATTAAAAAGCTAATCAGCATGCATCTTAGCCTGCTGGGTAGTTTATTATCGTAACATATCATCAGTGCTGATGGTCAAATGCTACTTCTTTCCGTATTTCCACTCAAGTAATCTCCCCGATCAGTAGGAGAAGTGAAAATGGGCAAAAACAAGGGTTTTAAAATAGTCATCGAGCTAGGTGGACAAGCCCTGGAGTGCTGATAAAACTGAAAATGCCATGGACGAATTCGAGGGTGAGGTTCTTGGTGCAGGCTGGAGATGAGGCTCATCAGCAGGGGGCTCTCTTAGCAGGTGCAGGGACCTGAGTTGAGTCCCCAGCACTGAAAAGAGGAAGAGAGAAAAAGAAGGAAGAGGAAGTGAGAAAAGAAAATATTTAGTGTGAGTAACGATAAGAGAAGCTTCCAGACTCTTCCCCCTGCTTCCTTCCTACATATATTGGCCATCTCCCTTCTGTTGGAGTAAGAGAAAGATGACTTGGTACATGAATTGAGGGCTGTGTTTAATGTCATCAGTCTTCTCTTTCTCTCATTACCTTTGTCTTCAACATTGCTTCCTCTCCAACCCAGTGGCAGATTTCCTAAACCCAAATCACGCCATAGCTCTGTCCTTTTGCGTATTTGAGCACTGTCCAGACTGTTACCCACTGAACTCCTTAACAAGGTTTGAATTTCCCCACCATGTGTAAGAGGTTTCGCCTCATCAGTTCACTGGTGATTATTCTCCTGGCACTGGGAAGAGGGCTTGGCTAATGGCTGCTATGACTTTCTCTTAAACTTTAGTCAGACTGTCTAGTTATATTCTAGCTTTTAGCTAAGGAGTAAAGAAAGCCTGCTCTGGTTTAATGCTGAATTCGGCTTGAGCAGCGACTTGAACAAAGACTGTGAAATACATGTCCCATAAGGTGAGTGCTTGAGTTATCTAGTGGCAATCAATGCCACTGGATTGTTGTACTTCTGCCATCCTTTTAGAATTTTTATTTATTTATTTTTGTGTGTTATGGGTGGATCGATGTGTGTCTATGTACCATGTGCATGCCTAAGGGCTTGGAGAGGCCAGAAGAAAGAGTCAGATGCCCTGGAACTACTTTTAATTGCAGGTAGTTGTGAGCTGCCATGTGGATGCTGGGAAGCAAACCTTGGTTCTCTGAAATCAGTGTTCTTAACTGCTAAGCCATCCCTCCAGCCCTGCTTCTGCCATGATTTTAGATTAAGCCTTGTGCCAGGCTTTTTAGAATGTAGAATAGACTGGAATTGGGTGACAATCTCCGCTTTAAATTTTGATATTGATAACTGCCAAAATTCTTCTCCAGTTAGTTGTAAATGAACATAACATTTATGAGAAAATGAATTCCATCTCATCCTCATTTTAATAATGCCAGAAATACATTTCCTCCTTGTTGGTCTATGTTATACCATAAGAAGTGACTTCCTGGACCCAACACTTATCACTGGAGCACTTCTATCCCCGGTTTTAGGAATCTGCCTATTAACATGTCCACCTGAGTGTGTAGGAGATTCACCTCTTTCCAGTATCCCACATTCTCCACAGGGAATGCATAGCCCAGGTCAGCTGAGGACTGAGGTGAGCATTGCAATGGGCTCTTCCCCCCTGACACAATTCTGTAACTCACAGAAAAGGACACGAAGCATTTCTATATCATATACATATGTATGTATGCACACACATACACATATATGTGCTAGATGTGCCTGGGTTATCCATCATTCAGAAATGGGAGCTAAATTTAAAAATGGTTCTTGACATATGCAAACTGAACACATAATTTAGAAGAATAAGTACTTTGACTCAGTGTTCCCACAAGTGAACGAGACAGGATGTTTATCCTGTTGAGAGATTTTTTTCCCTCCTACCCCAAATCATCTGCAGCAAGGCACAGAGACCTTGATTTCTAGCCATTCATTGAGTTTTTATTCCACGGTTGAAACTGTTCATTTGCTTCTCCTGTAAAGGGCGGCTTGTGTGTCAGGCTCTAAGAAAGTCAAGCACAGACAGAGATTTATCAATACACTCAGTTTTTCGTTGGTGAAATAGTATTTCTAAAGATCCAGCCGTTTTCTGCTCTCTTTATCAGATGAGGGTATCTATAGAATATTAGACTCTAGTTCCTCTCCAGAATGACATAAGTCATGTACTCTCCTGACCCTAGGCTGGATAAGGTCATCCACACTTGACTGGTGTTTCAGGTTTTAAAATGGTCTAAAAAGAGAAAATTAAATTCAGATTTTTTTAAAAGGATTTTGGATTGATTTTCAAAGCACTAATACTAATTATACTTTTCTTTGGGTAGTGTGACTCCTCTTATACCTAAGAACATATTACACATGTCAAAACCATTGCATTTTGACATTGCAAAAACATGCCTTGAACTCTTGAACTACTGTGAACAGAGCCACTGTTGTAAAGACCTTCTTGGTAAGCTAGCTGATAATCTTAAGTACGGAAAAAGCTGCTGCTTCCCACAGACAGGCTCAAATGAATGTATATAGAGACTGTGAAAAAAATAAGTTGGGTTTTAAAATAAGAACTGGGTGATAAGTTGTATCCAAAATGTGCAGATGGGAATTGTAGTGTGTAGCTGGGTTTTCCTTGTTGAAGGTTGAGCAGAGTTCCAGAGTCATTCAGAAACTTCCCAGAAATGTTCAGATGTTTCATGAATTTTGAATCTGTGAACATATGCATTTTATAGTAATATATACTTATATTGTTTAGAAATAATCATATTTTAGAACTTAGTACATGCTCAGCGATAGCCTCCATACCAAAACGTTTAACTTTGCCAACAGCAAGTCATAAAAGTATTTATTTTAAAGCTTGTTTAATATTATTGCATAACTTCCTGCTGCCTCCAGGTGTACATACTTCTCTGCCTAAATGTTATATTTTTATGTATGCATTTTCGGAAAGCATATTGTTTTGTAAAGTGGCAAAGACAATAAATTAAGCACTCCTTGCACTTGTTTCTGTAAAGCATAAAGAACTCTATTTTAAATAAAAGAAAATGTGTCATATGCTGGTGTCCATGTGCTCATATTCGATTTCACAACTGTGTTTATATTTGTATGCAGCGTGCAGATAGGGTACCGGGGATGAGTACTAGGGTCTGGTGGTGCTGGAATGTCTCCCTTACCCCCTTCCTTCCTCCTTTCTTTCCTTCTTTCCCACCAAGTTATTGAGAATTTCAAAGCCAGAAGACACACTTATTTAAAGCTGTTTTTCTGAATGATATTGAGGACAATATGTTCTTAAGGGTTTTATCTTTTCAATATTTTGCATTAATTTTTCCCAGTTTTTAATTTGGTGTGTGTGTGTGCGTGTGTGTGTGTGTGTGTGTGTGTGTTGCCTACAGGTGTATAGGTGCACAAAGCACACGCAGTGTTCACAGAGGCCGGAGAAGGGTGTTGCATCCCCTGGAACTGGCATTTCAGATGGTTGTAAGTCGCCATGTGGGTGCTGGGAATTGAACTCGGGTCCTCTGGAAAAGCAGCCAGAGCTCTTTACTGCCGAGTCACTCTCCACCACCCTGGCCCATTTTGCATTTTAAATGTAATTTATTGAAGAGCTGCCAGCTTGACCTGGTCTCAAGTCTAAACGAGCTTCTATCAATGTTAAAACTCATAACCACTCCACTCACTCACAGGCCTCTCCCACGCACAAAATACATTCTGTCTTCATTCTGGTATCCCCGCTTTCATCCTTAGACTCTGGCTTCTTGCTGTTTCTTGGGCTTTTCAAACATACATCTGTCCTAGGTTGTTGCCTGGAATGTCCTTTCCCTCCATATGTTTGCATCACCGGTGTCTGGCAGGACGTGGCCTTTCCTGTACTTCTGTCACCATCTACCGTGAGCTTCCTCCCCATTGCTTTTTAGTTCATTTAGCATGAGTTGGCTTTGTTTTCCAACCTGCAGATGGATAGAGAGTCACAGGCTTTAAATCCCTAAGTACTGGATTCAGGTATTTGAAGTGTTCTTTTTTCTTTCTTTCTTGTGTGTGTGTTTTCAAGACATGGTTTTTCTGTGAAGCCTTGGCTGACTTGGAACTTGCTTTGTAGACCAGGCTTTCCTTGAAATCGGAGATCTGCCTGCCTCTGGTTTTTGAGCATTGGGATTAAAGGTGTGTGCCACCATACCTGTCAAAGATACAGTTTTAAAACCTTAAATGCAGTAAATTATTTGCCCAATGAGATCTCACTATCTCCAAATGTCTGCCATAACTTGGAGAACATTTTGCCTTAACTAATGATGATTATTTGGGAACAATATCACAATTTTGATGCTTTGGGGACTTAGCAAATGAGGCAGGATACTATGTTGATTTCACTTTTGGTAAAAGCTCTGAAGTTCTTTTACTTCTTTTTAATTTTCATTTGAGGGGAATAGCTTCATTAATAAGCACATCAGTGATCTTGTATTAACTTGGTTCTAAACAGTTGCATAAGCAATTGTTATTTTAGAACAATTTTATTTTTATTTGCTTATCTATTAAAAAGAACTTGCCTATTAAAAAACAAAAGCCAACCAAACCAAACACGATCTCTTACTAAAATGAGGAAGATACAAAGTCTGTGCAGTTCAATGAGCTTCTGAATAGTTAGAGTGGTCAATCCATAGCTGTGGATCTTCTTGGTAGATACATGCTTTCACCGACCTGGTCCAGCATGTGGGTTTTCTGCGATGTGTTCCTGAGAGGGAGGACTAGGAGATGAGGAAAAATGGAGATAGGAAAGCTGTGGGCAGGAGGTCCTGCACCAGCTATGTCTTACGTCTATAGTATATTAAGAAGTATAGCGTCTATGTACAACTCCCAGGGGGAGAAAGGAACAGAGTCAGCAGAACCCTGTCACACAGTGGGACAAAGTCAGCAGGAAACTGTCCAAGTAATTCCACTCAGAGGGAACAATGGACATTTCTAGTGCTCCACAGAATGATCCTCCCTCGTGGCCTTGAGACTGATAGCCACAGCCCTTCAATGCAGGGAGGGGAGATGAGTTCCTGGGATCCCAAACTGCAGCTCGCTCAAGGGCCTGACCACTGGTCATTACTAGCCTTGCCAAGCTAATTCCTTCTCTATACATCAGGGCCTCAGGGAAAGTCCCTGTCAGGTCTGGCCTCCAATATTTCACCAGTAAATATACTTTTTACTCACTTACTCTCCTCAAAAAATAAGAATAAAATGAAATAAAAACATTGCTTTTGATACATAGTTTTACTATATATCTTAGCTGGCCTTGAGTTCGCTGTGTTGCCTCCAAAGTGACAGCAGTCTTTAGCCCTCCAAGTGCTGGGATAACAGATATGGTCCATCATGCTAGGTAAATAGCATTGATTAACAAAAGCTAAGTCAATTCTGAACTGGTTTCAGCCCCAGCTGTATCTTGTGGTTTAGAGACAGGCAAGTTATTGACTTCAGTAAATGTGAAATAATTTAAGTGAGTTGGTTTCTGGTGTCTAGTGGTGGCTTTTTCTTCCTCAGGCCATCATTTTTCCAATTTCAGCGTCTTATGCTTTAAACAAACATTTGTAGAAACTCATGCTAATGAAATACTTTATCTAGAGCATATACTTGAAATTGGATACATGCATTTTCCCATTAGGATATATTTCTAGACATTGGGAAACCCTAAAATTAGACAGCAAGTAAGATTTTCCATAAGGCTTCTTGAATTCTAGAGGCAGTAAGTATTCTGAAAATTATTAAAGCTTGCATTGGGTAGCTTTCTTAAAGTCTGTTTAAGTTATAACGATTTCATCTGAGAGATTTTTCATACCCCCCATGGTTGGTTGTTAGTACTGTATCTAACAACATTATAATTATGATCACTTCCATAATTAACACATTTTATTATTATTTTTCTTTCATCTCTCAGTCAATAAATCTTTATCAGATATTAATCCTAAATACACACTGACCTAAGAGTCCTTGTCAGCGATATTTCATTCTGACTTATGAATTAAGTACATACCATTTAGAAAGCCAAGCCAGGAAAGTGTATATTGCTCTGTGTATTATGTAATCTGAAAATGATATAACACCACAAGGGATACTGAGCAAACATTTGCTTAAAGAGAATGGTTTTCAAAAACTTTCAGAGTAAATTAAATAACTCCTAAATTCTTGAAGTAGTAATAAATATTTAATGACAAGAAAACAAGACTGCATTTCAGAAGGAGACAAGGCAGGAGCATAGAAACAATCTCCCTTTAGAGGGGAGAAATAGAGCTATTCTAAACAAACAGAATCATAAACATACTTGCTGTGGGCACAAATATTAAAAGTCAGCAAAGACATAGGACCTATGTGTCAATTCAGATGGAGGATCAAGGAAGTTGACAAGCTGAAGCTTCCAGGACAGGAAATATATGTCTGAGTCCAATGTGAGAAAAAACTCTCTGGTAAGAAATCCCCAGGCAGGCAGGAATGCCATTCATGGCCCTGAGTAACCTGCAGAAAGAACGGAGGCAATGTATAAGGACCCGCTCTTCTTGCTAGATGCTGTCCTTAAGGGAGCTTCTAAAGATTTGAAGGCACACTCCTTGCATGGAGCCAGCATTTAGTAAAAGCAGATGGAAGCATTGACTTAATAGTCTTGTCAAAGTAATGTGAAGACTCCTCAGTGCCCTATCTCCCTCCTTGGAAAATGGTTGTAGATGTTGTTATATAGGCCAAGGATTTCAAGATGGCCTGCTGTGTCTCTGAAGCAATGCAACATAGTATCACTGTGGGGGGGGGGAGGAGAAAAAGGACTGAAACATTTCTTCTCTACTCACTTAGCATAATAAATATGACCCAGGCAATTTTTAAAAGCACACACTCTCCCCTCCACTGAAAAAGGTCTACCTTGTCATTCTCTCTCTGCATGGAGAAATTTCCAGGTGCCACTGAACTGTGTGCATTAAATTTCAAGTATAACCAAATCGAATTTAGAACTACTAATGGCTATTCCATAGAAGAACCCTTGCTTCAGCAACTTAGGAAATTACACTTGATTTTCTTTTGAGTGTAATTCAATTGTGCTTGAAATTGTTCATTTGAACCCTTCTAAACAAGAAGCAGGTGGTTAAATGCAGGCCCTATTTAACATTTACACAAAATGTTTTCCACACAATGCACTGTTGCCCTTTGAATGTCAGTTGCCTTTCCCCTCACTCTCACAGCCTGTCCTTCCATGGTCATTTCATTTGACCTTGCTATACATCCCTGAAAGGAGAATTGGCTCCAATGTAGTTACCTGCTAGGGACTATTAGACTATTCTTATAGTCTTCTAGCTAAAGCTTTTAATATGGCTAAGTGCTGGTTACTGAAGCAGTTTAAGAAAAAGGGAATTGCTGAGTTTACCTCATTTTAAATGGAGAAACACAGAGCGACATAATCATATAAGACAGTGAACTAGAACAGGGAAATACAGCCTAGGTTTGCTAGACAGCAGAAACAAGGCCTCACAAAAATTCATTTCAACCTTATGCAGCAGCCTAGATCTTCGCTTTCACAAAATTCATGAGCTAGTTCGTGAAATGCGCATTTCATAGCTCAATTTTTGCCAGAATACATGGGTGATACCATAAACATCCCCTGAGAAGCCTGCTGCCTGGGGGCACTTACACACTGAAAGTTTATATCCAGGAAGGAAGGTGATGTTCAGCAAAGCACACATCATGTCCTTCCTTTTCTGTAGGACTTTAGCGGAGTAGGGTTTTATGGGAGCCGGATGCATTTTCTCTCCCACTCTGTCAACCCTTTGCCCCACCCTCTGGCATCATGGAATTCTTGCTCACTAGTGTGAAATCTTTCTCTATGTTCACTAGATTATTTACTTTCTGTGTTTTCCTGGATGTAGATAATTTGCTAGGGTTGGAGTTATCATTCTAGTACCTTCTGTAGAGTTGGATTTGAGAATATATTGTTGAAATTTGACTTCTTCATGAAATATCTTGTTTTCTCTATCTATAGTGACTGAGAATTTTGCTAGGTATATTATTCTGGGCCAGCATCATGGTCTCTTACAATCTGGAAGACATCTATACAGGCCTTCTGGCTTTTAGAATCTTCATTGAGAAGTCTAGTGTAAGTCTTATATAGTTCTGTCTTTATATGTTACTTAGCTTTTTACCCTTGTAGCTTTTAATATTTGTTCTTTGTCTTGTATGTTTAATGTTTTGATTATTGTATGACTTGGGGATTTTATATTCTGATCCAATCTATTTGGTGTTCAGTAAGCTTCCTGTACCTTTACAGACTCAGCCTTTTTAAGGTTAGGAAAATTTTTTAAGTTTTTTTTTTTTTTGGTTTTTTGAGACAGGATTTCTCTGTGTTGCTTTGTTGCCTGCCCTGGGACTAGCTCTTGTAAACCAGCAGGCTGGCCTTGAACTCACAGAAATCCTCCTGTCTCTGCCTCCCGAGTGCTGGGATTAAAGGCATGCACCACCACAGTGAGGCTGTTAAAAGTATTTTTGATTTAACATTTTATTTGACTGATGAATCTATGTCTTCTATTGTATCTTTAGCACCTGAGATTCTCTCTTCCACCTCTTGTACGCTGTTGGTGATGCTTGCTTGCATCTGTAGTTCTCGTTTTCTTACCCAGATTTTACATTGCTAAATTTCCTCAGTTTGTGTTTTCTTTATTGCTTCTAACTCGATTTCCATGTCTTTAGTCTTTTCCTTCACCTGTTTGTGTTCTTCTTGGCCCTTTTGTCCTTCTTTGAGGGGTTTGTTGATTTCCTCTAATTTTTTTGGTTGTCTTTTCCTCAATTTCTTTAACAGAGTTTTTACTTTCTTCTTTAAGGACCACTAGCATCTTCATAAAGGTCATTTTCTCGTGTGTTGGCTGTGTTGGAACATTCTTACTGAGGCGAGATAGCTGGGCTCTGGTTCTACCATATTGCCCTGGCTATTGTTGATTATATTTTTACACTGGCATTGAGGCATCTGGGTTTGGAATGATTCGTTCTAGTCCCTGATTTCTAAGTTTGTTTTTGTTGGATGTGAGTTTTTTTCATTTTGTTTTGTTTCTTGGTTTCTGTGTAGTAATCTAATTTTTTTTGTTTGTAATTTAATAAATAAAACTTGCCTGAAGATCAGAGTGCAGAGCTAAACCGGTAGTTAGCCATAGAGACCAGGCAGTGGTGGCACACATCTTTAATACCAGCACTCAGGAGGAAAAGGCAGTCGGATCTCTGTGAGTTCAAGTCCACCCTGGGCTACATGAGATTGAATCTGTCTAAAAGAGAAAGAGAGCTCACATAAAGGTAATACCAACACTTGGGATCACACACCTTTAAACCCAGCACTAGGGAGGTAGAGACATGAGTGATATAGCCGGGTAGAGAGAGGAATATAAGGCAGGGGGAGAAAAGAGCTCAGATGCAGTCTGAGGCTACATAGAGATAGATGCAGTCTGAGGATTCAGTCTGAGCACACAGTCTAAGGTTTTATGGAGACAGATGCAGTCTGAGGTTTCATAGAGATAGGATTGCCTCCTAAATCTGAGCATCGGTTGAGGTAAGAACACTTTAGTGGTTGGCTCTTCTGCTTCTCTGATCTTTCAGCATTAACCCCTATATCTGATTCTGGGTTTTTATTATTAGGAATAGTTAGAATTAGTGTTATATTTCTCTTTGGTTTCCTGGCCTTCATGGCCTGGATTTCTAGATGCTAATGTAACCTCTGATCTAGTAGGAATCAAGTTGGGAGTTGGTCTTCTGGCGGTTAGCTTGGCCTTTGCTGCAGCAGAGGGTCTCTGTTTTTCTGATTGGTGGGGTTTGCACCTGAGAAGCTGAAGGCTGTTCAAGCTTGGATGATTTCCCCTTGTTCTGACTGGCATGCCTTGCCTCCGAGTGGTGGAAATCACCTGGGGTTCATTGCAGGGCCCAGCAGTGGGATTGGGGATGAGTTGGGTTGGTGCAACAGAACTGCTCCCCTCCCTGGATTCTGTTCCCCAGCACCCTTCCGGCAGCCCACACCCACCAGTCCCAGCTCGATCCCAGTCCCACTGGTGGGCCCTGCAACCAACCCCAGGTGACTTCCACCACTCAGAGTCAAGGCACACCAGTAAGAAAAGCAGCAAACCATCCAAGCTTGAACAGACTTCAGCTGTTCAAGCTCCTTTTATCGTCCAGGCATTTGGACTTGGAGCCATTATAGTTTCTGGTCTTTGACAATCTGGTCTCTCTGGAGGCCTTTGAAATGCATGTAAGTCACTCAACTTTGCTATTGTTCTAGAAGCTCCTGAATCTCTATTCACTGTTTCTGGTCTTCCTTACCATGTGCCACGCTGTTCCAGTTCTTCTGTTTATGTCGCCACATTCACTGTTGCTTTATTTTGAGTTTTATTTTTTAAAAAGCATTTATTTATATTTTGTTGGGGTATTGTGTATGTGCATGAACATGTGCCACCATGCTTTACTCTGTGTCAGGGAGGGTAACTTTAAGGAGCTGATTCTCGCCACATTATGGGATCTGGGTACTGAACTCAAGCCGTCAGACGTAGCTACATAAAGCCCTTTCCCATTCATCCATGTGGCTGACCTTTCTTTGTGTGTTCACTATTCTAATATGTCCTTTTAACAAAATTGTCTTCCAGATGTGAACATCCTGGAATAAACATATTTATAGAAGCACCATTTGGTTTCTTGCTTTTTAATGCTGTCCACTTGTTTTCTCTTTTATTTTTATGCTTGAACATATCCATAGTGCTATCATCCAGTCTTGGTCTTTCTCTGTGTCTGTTCTTCATAACTCTTCTTTCTTCTCCCATGGATAAATTGATTCTTTATATATCTATTATTATTATTATGCTTGATTCTGACAATGTAAAATCTGCAGCATTGTGTGCACAGCTTTCCTTGATGGCCTTCCCAAAGTATTAAAGTATGATTTGTAAGCATTTTAAGGGGCAGGGAGAATAGTTTGTTCCTTTCAAGTCTTATTTTTCATGCCTTGTTGGGGAAGGTGTCATGCAACCATGACTCCAGACCAACTTAGTAGAGCTGTAGAACTGTGGCCATCTTGATTTTAACAGGATGACCAATTAACATAAAAGATGCTCTATCTGCCAGGACAACACCTCCTCAGGGCAGTGCAGACTCCAAAAGTTAACATGTCTATACCTTCACAGTAATTGTCATTTGCCACTGTGTGAATAGTAACCTAAGTTTGTACTGTGCGGCATTTAGGAAAAGACTGAAGGGGACTGCGTGCAGACTTCAAGAGCTGTTTTCTGTGAGCCATTCCCTTGTTCTTTAAATAAGAGGCGTCTCCATCTTCTCAATATCTGTCCTTTTAATTCAGCAAGACAGCCAAGGTCAACATACTTCTTCTCTTGTTTTAGCAAGCTGACAGTGCTTCATGGTGCCTTTATTTTAGGGACTATAACCCTGTACTGCCAACTGTTGTTGGTACATGAAGAAGTTTTAGATCCATGTATCTATCTACACACACACACACGCACACACTCACTCATTCACACAAACATCACAATACCACACATGCACACACACACTCATATTTACATATCTTTCACTGTTACATTTTACATGTGTGACATACATTTAGATCACAATGCCAGATAGTCTACTAGGGTAGAAGCAGAAGTCCCTAGTTTGACTTTAACAGTTCTTAGCACGTTGTATTTATTTTGTTCACCTAAATGCTATTACACCCTATTCTATTTTCAAAAGTTCATATAGGTAACTAAAGTACAATGTGAACACATTCAAATCATTAAAGTGTGTTTATCTTATAAAGAAAGAAAATAAATAGGGGTAATATTAAAATTAAATGAAAGGACCACAAGGGATTCAAAAGCATTTCTTCATGTTGAAGGGCTGGGACAAACAGATAGCAGGAGACAAGGAATGGCCATTTTTGAGAATGGACCTCATAAAAGCAGTGTAAGCACCATCAAAATTATCCTTGTCATGTTCAGCATTGTTGTAGGCATTGCTGGAAGGTTAATATTTTGTGCTGTGCCTATGTTACCTGGCTCTTTAAGCATTAATTCCCAATGAAATTTCCAGTTATAGCCCTCCAGAACAAAACCATTGATTATTATTAGAAAAGAATGTCGGTAATTATATATACGTTCGACACGTCTATCTTATTTCTGACAGCCACTCCTTCCCTCTCTACAAGGCTGGGGGCTGGAGTGGCAGGTGCCTGGCATGCCTTCCAAGTGACATCTGACATCCTCTCTGTTACTCCTACTCCTTTTCTTTCTAATGTGGTACAGTCTTCCTTTCCTGGTCTTTCTAGCTCTAGAAACCTTATAGTAGAAGAAGGGTTATAGTAGTCAGGATCAGTTTAAATAGGAATAGAATTTCATTATCTATATACCATATAATATATATATACATATATATGTATAATATATGTTGCTTCCTTCTTCCCATGGCTTACCCACCTCTGAATCATTAGCCATATAAAACCTGATACAAAGTCCCTTGAGGCTAGTCTCAGACACGTCAGTTTGTTTCTAGAAAGCAGAGGAAGACAGCTTTAGGGACGGTTTGACTGTCCAGCAGATTTCAGTTCTATCAGAATGTGTTGTTATGGTGCATAGTTCAATGTCCTCTGAACTACTGCAAATTGACTTCGGTTTCCATTGATGCATCTAAAGGCAAGATGGAGTGTACAGGGACTATGTGCTTGCTGGTATATGTACAATCAATAGGTATTGGCTGTGTTTATATAACAATTGGTTAAGTGTTAACATTTATGATATCAATCACTCAGCCTCCTGCTGAATTCTCTGATACGAACATCTTTAAAGTTGATCTTCAGCATCACAAAAACTAGGTGCTTTCTCGAAAGACATATTTTTAAGAATTTTTG
The DNA here is from genome assembly GCF_037038515.1 of Microtus pennsylvanicus. Lineage (NCBI taxonomy): Eukaryota > Metazoa > Chordata > Mammalia > Rodentia > Cricetidae > Microtus > Microtus pennsylvanicus. The sequence goes on from NC_134587.1 coordinate 22,538,821, forward strand.
TTCTCAAAGATATAGATACTAGTAATAACTATTTCCCCCTAGTTACTGATATCTTAAGAATCAAATGAATCTACACAATGAAGTACTACACAGAAGAAAAAATAATGATATCTTAAAATTTGCAGGAAAATGGATAGAGCTAGAAAACATTATTTTGAGTGAGGTAACTCAGATTCAGAAAGACAATTATCACATGTTCTCACTCATAGGTGGTTTTTAAACATATAGAAATAAAAACCAGCCTGCAAACCACAATCCCAGAGAACTTAGACAACTATGAGAACACTAAGAGAGACTGACATAGATCTAATCTACATGGGAAGTAGAAAGCAGAAAATGACAAGAAATTGGGAGCATGGGGACCTTGGAGGAGAAGCGGAGAGGAGAGAGGCTGGGAGGGGAGTAGAGAAAAATGTAGAGCTCAATAAAAATCAATTAAAAATGACAAAAAAGAGTTAGCCAATAAAAAGCTAGAGCTTTTTATTTTATTTATTTTTTTATGGGAAAAGGGAATCAAATGAGTCCTCTTAACATCACAAAATAAATTAAATATGCATACCCACTCATTAGCATTTTCAGTCAATCCAACGGTCTTTAAGGACCACATATAGATTTCACATTAAAGAAATATTTGGGGAGAAAAAATGCAAAGGGGGGGGCAGATGTCTACTGTGCAACTACTTTGATGTGTAAGTTATTTTTGTTTACCTTTGTCAATCAAATATATTTTCCCAAATGGTGTCAATAGTAGTTTTGATCTCATTGTTCTCTAAATCTGTGCCACTTGGTAACCCATGGAATCCATTTCTCTGAACTTGGACTTAGGGATTTGTACAACTTTCAAATCACTTGAAAATCACAAGGCAAAAGAGACCCAAATGATTTCTGAGGGTAAGTCATGGGAGATATTGTGTCTTGCTGGCTCACTGGATTGCTCTTAGGACCCTGCTACTACATTGTAAGGAAACCCAGGACACAAGGAAATATTATAATGTTGGTATTCTATAGTCCCACACAACATTCTCCCAAAACATCCAGAATCAAGCATTAGACATGAGTCTAAGAAAGCAAACTTTTGGAGGATTGTAAACCCTAGCCAATAAATTATCTATAAACCTAATCAATCAGCTGGTATCTGAAAAATCATGGAGTAAATAATAAATGTGAATGTAGTCTTAGTTTTTGAGTTTCTTCTGTTAAGGCCGAGTTGAAGCAGTTCTCACAGAATAGTCCTGAAATTGCCTATTTTGAAGGAAGAGCAATGCCAATCTTTAAGGCATTGGTTTCAGGTGCCTTTATGGGCAGCAGTAGATAGCTGGAACACATTTTGTTTCCAGGAGGGAAATGCAGCCCCAACCAGATTCATCTATGTGGTAGTAGATCTAGGATTGAGGACCGAGAAAATGGGCAGCATCTTTACAAAAGCACAGAGAAAATTAGTTAACAAAAGCCCAACGAAATGCAGAGAGACTTTAGAGGCAATCTAAGGGACCTCGAGAAGCCTGCTGCTGCTGATAGAAATGAGTGAGGAAGGAGGAGGGAAGGAACACTCGTACACACTGGCACAAAGTTTAGCAACAATATCTCCTGCAGTGGGGTGGAAATAGGAAGTGTACCTATTTTCCCAGCTAAGGAGTATTGCAGAAAGGGCCTTGAAAGTGGTTTGCCTACCGTCTGTTTCTAACTGCCTGTAGTAAAATGCAAGGAAGAGAGATGAGCTAAAGAAAGAAATGTTATATATAAAGTCTCCAGGACTTGCTGGGTTGGAAGGGAAAACTGTATCTCATTCCCAGCCTCACCAGATGGCAAATGATGCTAAATTAAGACATGGCTTCTGAGCAGAGATCAAATCCAGGGTGCTGTCAAGAAAACATGAACGGCAGAGAAATACCTTTTGTTAAGGCTTCATAGAGCTGCGAGTTAGTGTGCCGTAGGTCATTTTAAACAGACAAAGACCCCATGTGACAGTTTTGTGGTGTTTCTCCCAGATTCCTTCTGTGCAATAATAAGGCTTCCGTGACCCTTAGTAGTGTTTTTAAAGAGAGCCCATATTTTGTTTGGTTTTTTTTTAAGAAGTTTATTTCAATAAGATTTAGGCATGTGGTTTTTATCTAATTGGATAGATTATAAATTGATTCATAAGGAATCCACCAATGTGTAAAGGAGTTGTACCACCTGGTACTGACAAGAATGGAGACGGTATCTCTGGAAGAGGGAAGCGGAGTGTGAGACTGATTCAACTACAAGGATGACCTACATCTTTTGGCACAGGAAGGATGTATTAATGAGTGATGGAATCCAAACAGAGAGTAAAGGGCTGTGAATGATTCCTTGGTAGTTGGTCTGAGCCATAATCAAGGAACTGGCAACATGTACGTGGCTATATTATATAGTGATTATGGACCAGAGACTGCTTTCTTTTACCTGGTGGCTCGTTTTCAGATGAGCACACTTCATGCTCCCTCATCTACCACATCATTACACATCAGGCATGTGTGGAGTTTGCTTCCCATAACTTCAGATTAATGGGGTGGAAACCTCGGGGGACCATGCTCTAAGGACTTTAGGATTTGGAGACTAAGGCGCTAGACCATAAGCCTTGATGATGTTAAGAGGTGGTCAGTGTAGAGGCATTTTGTGTTTACTTGTGGAAAGATGGGGACTGTGCCCTGAAAGTGGGATCGTGTCAGATTTTTGGTTCCTCACAATTGATTCCATAGTACTTTTGTGTTGAATGCTGGGCTTGAGCCTTGACTCGTCTGTACTACAAACCCTTGCCCATTCCATAAAACAGGATTAGCTTTCACAATTACTGAAAGAGTAACATCCTGCCAAAATGAGATTGTGTGGCTCTTGAGGCTAGATCTTAGAGAGAAGCAGACCCTCTGCTCTATCCTTGGAATGCTTGCATCTGGAATTCAGGATCTGTAGTATGAGGAAGCTCAAGAGGTCAGGTGGAGATGTTTTGTTTGAGGGCACCAGCTAGCAATTCAAACAAGAACTGGAATCCATTGCCTGCATCTCTGAGTGGTATACAAGCCTGCTCAGAGTCTTTCAGTAGAGCAGAGCTGAATTGTCCCTAAGATGTCTTTGGTGGCTTGAGGGGCAAATGTCCCTTGCTGCTTCAGGCACTTTAATACTTGCTCCCTAGGTAGTAAAACTGTTTTGGGAAGGATTCCTGGGTGTGTCCTTGTTGGAAAAAGCATGTGACCAGAAGCAGACTTTGAGAGTTTGAGCTCACTCTTTCTGCTTTGTGCCTTCAGTTCAAAACAGGAGCCCTCAGGTTCCACTTGCCTCTACTCCACCACTGTAAATTTTATCGCTGTAGAACTGTAAACCTAAAGAAACTCTTTCATCTGAATGTTGCCTTCCTCACAGTGTTTTATCACAGTGCTAGGAAAGCCACTAATATAGACACTTATCAGATTCCAGGTGTGGTGGTTTGAATGAGAATGACCCCATAGGCTCATGTGTTTGAAAGCATGATCCCTAGCTGGTGGGATTATTTTGGGGAAGATTAGAAAGGATGGCATTTTTAGAGGAGTTGTGTCACTGGGGGTGGGCTTTGAGATTTTAAAAGCCCACACCATTCCTACTCTTCCCTTCTCTTGGCCAAGTCATGAGACAACAGTAACTATGATTATCTAGTCTTCAACCCCATCAAAGACTTGAGAAGGGAAATAATATTCCTTGAGTAAGCAGGAAGTGTAATCAAGCAACTTCCAACAAATGACAGAGACAACTGGCTACCTTGGTAATCACCCAAAGTATCATTTACAACTTTGGAGCAATCAACTTTGAATAAGGCCTACAGTAACTGACAGACCATTTTCAGAGGCAGGATAATTTTCCAAAACTGTCTTACCCTGTCTTGGCAACATTCAATAATCTTTTTTCTTGTATCCTGATTGTCCTGTTCAGACATCATGCATTTTGTCAGTGGTTGATGCATGGGCAGTTCGTTGCCCAAAGGTCAGTTTTGCCAAGAAGAAAACAAGCTCCAAGCAGAGTGTCTTCAGTGTTCAATATTCTCTCAGAAATAGATTGGTGCTGCCAGGAGCAATCATGTCTCATATCAACAGAACCCTAAGTTACTTAAATACCATATTCTACAGCTCTTTGAGGTAGTTGAAGATTAACTATTTATGCAGAATACAGTCTCTATGAATATGACAAACATGGATGACAATTGACCTATAATTCTTAATACCTATATAGTTTAAAGACTGAGACTTCATATTATAATATTAAATAATCTTCAAACAACTGTGCAACAAATGAGGACAATGACCTCAAAATGTAAAAAAAGTATAAGTATCTTGATCAAAGGTAGAAATGTATAGGGCAATATTGTAAATATGCCCTAAAATTGTAACAATATACAAAATATCTTAAAATATCTTGCATGCATACAATATGACGAAATAACTTTGCCTAAATGTGCAAATATTGTATTCAAAAATAGGAATATATTCAATATAATTTGAATTTGTATCAATAGTCAAGAATCTATAGCAAAATGTAAATTGCCTATAAATAATAGCTCATAAGTATTTACTCTATTACTCACTATTATTATAAGTATTATCGTAAACTCACACTAATCTATTATCCCATCCAATTTCCCTCTTTTTTCCCAAAGAGATCCCTGAGCCTACATGATTTCTCCCCCATGGGTGCTATAGGAACTCCTTCAGCCAGTAGCCTTTAAGTTACCAGCCCACTTGGGCATGGCCTCTTATCTATAAATGCCAATGTAAAGTGCTCACTCCCTCTCTCTTCTGGCTGCTGAATTTGTTTCCTGTTTCCCTATCCGTGCAGAGGACTGTGATCTGTGAGTCTACCCCTAAATAAATAACCCGTTATTGTACTCAGTTCTGAGCTAGTGTGGGATTTCTTTGTAATGTCTGTCTTCAGAAGAGGCCTGGCAGTCATATGATCTATCAGAGGCAAAGCTGAGCTTAGATCACAGTGTATATTGAGATTTACGATTCTTCCACTGCTCAAGTTACTCTTTTATTAGGGCATAGGATGACCAGAAAGACACTGAATTGAACTAGAAAGTCCATTAAGCTTTAGCTTGAGGAAACTGAACCCACTAGAATGGGACAAGGTTTACATCTTGCCAGGGTGGATGGCTCTCTTGAAAACAAGAGAGACATGATTTGTATCTTTTTAAAAAATGTGTTTTCATTAAGCTTGTGAGATGGCCTTGCGGTTAAAGGTGCTTGCCAGTAGGCTGATTACCTGCATTCAACCCTCTGGATTTACATGGCAGAGGGCAAGAAATGGCCCCCGAAAGTTTTCTTCTGACCTCCACAAGCATGGAGTGGCACCTGCGTACACACACACACACACACACACACACACACACACACACACACACACAAACACATGTATGTTTACACGTACACATTACGAAATTTTTTAAAATGTGTGTTCACTGTAGGGGATTATTTTACTTCTATAGGAAAATGTGACGTCACAGCAGGTGGTTTCGCACTCACATACAAAGCATTGCTCTGTGTTGGTCCAGGAAAGATCTTGAAGTAGAAAGTGCACAGAATGAAGCATAAAATTGGAAGGTCTGTGGGAAAGCCGTTTGGTGCACTTGTTGAGAAACATGCATGGGCGATTTTCACAGCTCAGAATTATCAGGGAGAGGAAGAAAGGGAACAGGAGTGGATACAGCTTGTGTTGTATCACACATTTTTATTCATTAATATTGTTCCCAAAATATATGAAATAAAATGTAAAATACATTGCAATTTAATAAAACTATAAACATGTTTTGTGCAAAACAATATTGAATAGCCTTCACCCGAATTTTCTGGCTAGATTGGTAGGCAACCTACAGTTGTCTGATTCATGTCATCCTTTTGGGAGCAATGTGTCCACCTCGTGATCTGCCATGGGCCATCACAGAGAAGCTCTTTGTGTTTGGGTGTGGCACCACCTGCAATGAAGCTGCTTCTTCAAATAGAAGGCAGATAATTAGTAGGACCTTCCTTTAAGTCAAGTGTCCCATCTTATGGTAAACATCTTCCCATGTTTTCTGTCTTCCATCTCCTTCCCCTTCACCTCCAATCTCTGTCCAAAGGTCAGGTCTTTATTATGCCACCTTCTGGTGTCAGCACGATTTCACTATTAAATTTCCCATGTTTGGTTGTGTACCAGATATTTCTGGAGAACTGTGGAAAGTTACAAATTTTAACGACCCGTTCTGAGCTGCGGCACAGAATACTTTTCCTAGCTTCCCTTTTTTTTGCATGCTCAGGAATACTCTCCAATTATAAAAGTTTATTCTCCAGGGTTTCCAAAGTATATATTAATTGGTGTCAAATCACTCACCCAAGAATGTTTTGGTCCAATTAATCTAAATTTCTAAATTTCTGCATCATATATGTTGTCCCAGTGTTAAGTAATTATTAATGTATCACCATTGTCCTTGAAATTGTAGCCCGTTATCTGTAGTCTAGAATCTAGCAATGTCAACACTGACCACTGAGGACTTTACCAGTATAACTTAGCTCACACCAACATAGACAGGCTAACAAACCTTTCTATTTTGTTCCAGAGTGTTGTAGTAAAGCAACCTAGACTGTACAGATCTAACAACGAGCATTTACTTCTCATAGTTCCAGAGGCTGAGGATCCTTAGAAGAGGTTACCAGGAGATGCATTCTCTGCTTTGAATCGCTTTCCTGTCTTATATTAAATATGACAAAAGGCTAGCAGCAGAGGTCAGCATAGAAAAAAAAAAGTTGACTTGTGACACCTCTGAATAAGCAGGTTTTCTTTTTTTAGAAGTAAAGGCATTGAGATCATGATTAGACCTCGAGGTGCAAAGAAGAATTGCAGAGAGAAGTATGGGGAACAAAACGCAATAGAGCCTTAGGGGGAAGGGGAGGCTCTCCTTTGAAACTTGGAGAGAAGATTCATTAAGAACAGGATAAGGGCAATCATGTCAGAGATTATCTAACTGCTGTGACAGGATGCTGTTAGCAGAGAAGTCAGAGGAGTCTCTTCAAAGAGCAGCCCTCAGCAAACCTCCCTGAGCAGACCTCCCCGAGGAGTCTTTGGACCAGACCTGAGAACAAGGGAAATTTAACTTTTTATAACCTTTTTGAGGTGGTAGCTGGAAATTTCATATACCACATGACTTGCTCCAATATAGCCTACGTGACAAAAAGCATGGAAGAGCAAGGGACTATAAATTAAGGGCTGCTGATTCATGGCACAGACAGCTTCCTGACACTCTGTCCTAAACAGAGCTGGAGGGAGGCACATGGCCTCATTCTTTCAGGCTGTGAGATCTGAGACCAGATCATGGCTTAAATACCCAGGCCTGTGTTCTACACTTTCCAGTCAGTTACCCTCTCCCTGTATCTTCACTCAGTGAGGTGGTTTGAATGAGAATGCCCCTCAAAGATTCTGGCATTCGAATGCTTGGTCTCTGGTTAGTGGTACTGTATGGGAAGGCTTAGGAGGCATAGACTTCTAGGGGAAATAAGTCACCGGGGGTGGGCTTTGAGGGTTTAAAGACTCTTGCCAGTTTGAGCTCACCCTTTCTGTTTCTTGCTTGTAGTTCTAGAATTGTTAGCTGCGTGCAGACGATGAGAATGAACCTGGGTCTGCAACAGCAACAGGTCCTAACTACTGAGCCATCTATTCAGCCTCCCAAAGACAATTCTTTTTTTTTGCTTGTTACTGGAGACAGGGTCCTGGAATTTTCTTTGTAGATCGGGTTGTCCACAAACTCCTATAGAACTGCCCACTGTTGATTCCTCAAGTGCTGGTATTAAAGGTGTGCGCCATCACACTTAGCTAGCAAAGATAACAACTCTTAATGAAATTATGGGGACAAAACCAGTGAACTCAATTCTTCTTTTAGCATATACTAATTTTTTTCAGTGTTCAAGAGTAGACTCAGAGCCTTGTACTTCCTAGACAAGCATCCAAGCCCTGACTCATTCCCTAGAACTTTGCTTTTTTGTATCTAACTCACCAAAGTATCATTTTAGCTATAATTATAATAATGGTGGCTTGGCTAAAAGAGTCTCCACACTGAGAGTGACCTAAGTGAGTTGAGGACATAGCAAAGGAAATGAATATAATTACTGAAAATAATTTGTGCTGCATGGCCGCAAATGAGAATATGATAGCATGAAAGATGGTGCAATTTTGGTTGACTCAGTCAAACATCAGGCCTGGAAGAATCAAAGGATTGCTCGAGTCGCCATTAGAAAAGGTGTTTTGCTGCTAGATTACAGAGGGCTTTCAATTAATGACAGCAAAATGTCAAAGGCATATCCAGGGGAATAAATGCTAAGAAGACGTGATGTACAAAATGATCAAAGAAGACAAACTCAAGGAACTGAAAAACTAGGATGACTGAAGAATACATCTGCCTGCATGTGTGTGTATGTATATATACATCACATTACTATATAATATATTATATAAACTACATAATCTATCTGATGCATTATGATAAGTAATAATTTATGGGAGGGGCTGAGGATGTACGTCTCTGGTGGAGTGTTGACCTAGCATGTGCAACCCTGTGTTCAATCCCCTATACTACAAAGTCAACAACGGTCCAAAGAGAAATATGATGACAGTCCAGTAGTAAACGTGAATGCCATGAAAATATGATGACCTGTATTTGGTTCCCAACACCCACGTAAAAAGCCAGGAGTGTTTGCTTTGCTTGCAATTGCAGCACTGGGGTAATAGTGAGATAGGGATAGCGAGGGCTGCAATCTAGGTACTAGGAAAAGGTTTGGGCAGCAAGAGACATAACAAAAACAACAAAATTACAGGTATATAAGACTCTTGTCTTGAGCTACCATCTTTAAAATTCCCAAATCTGGACAATGAAACGCTCCTCAGAACAGCGGCTGCATGTGTTTGAGATGGCGTGTCTCAGGAGCATTCTAGGCATCACACGAAGAGATAGGATGCACAACGATGACACTAAACACCATCTTCATCTACAGAAGGAAGCAAACTGCTGGATACAGCAAGGGCACTTGAGATACGTGGGCCATGTTATGAAAGTGAATGGGGGCACATACCTGAAGATAGCACTGCTTAGAAAAGTGCACAGGATAAGGTGAAGAAGAAGGCCCCCCAAAACGCTGGATAGATGGCATAAAGTAAGACTATGGAACAGGCATCTAGAACTGCCCAGGATAGGAACAACTGGAGAACTGCCATAAACGGGCTGCTCATTCATGTTTAAGCATTTTGGGGGCATAAATGAATGAGTGATGGAAAGAGTGAGGTGCACATTCCTGGGACAATCTGGCCAGTCAGCCTAGCCCAGCTGGTAAGCACCAGGTACCAGAGAGAGAGAAAGGCTTTGTTTCAAAAATCGACGTTTTTTCCCACTTGGAGGTGATACATAAAGTTGACCTCTGGTATATGCATATGTATGCATGCACATCCATACACACACACACATTCTCACTCACACATGCACACACATAAGTATGCACATATACAACAAGAAAAATAAACAGGAATTATGGCTTGATGAAGAAAACGAGAGACAGAGCTGGATTCTGAAATCCGCAGAACAATGGGGCTGGAGTTCTGGAGAAAGCTTTAAGGTACCTGCAAAGAGGAGTAGATATTATAGCCTGCTCTTAGTGGGAGCCATCCTTGAAGCTTTTATCTCCCTTGGCCCCAGGAGTCAGGAGTCACTGAGTCCTGTCAATCTATTCCTCTCCTCAACAATAGTTCCCCTTTAATTGCCAACAGGTTTTTTTTTTAATTAATTTCTCCCTGCTTTAGAACATTAGTTTTCTAATTGGTCTCACAGTATCTATTCTTGTCAGTCTAGAATCTTCTTTGCTGCTGCTGAACCTCCCTCAGTAAATTTCATCACATCTCCTGAGCCCACTCACCTCCAAAGACACCGTTTACCAACCTTCCACAGCCTTAGGAGGATTCAGCTCATCTGACCTCAGGTCTACCATTTTCAGTCCCCTCTAACAGCAAGTCCTACCCTCACAACAATACTCCAAACCCAGAGTCTTCTCACTCATTCTGTAGGGTCATTTTCTGTGGTGTGCCTTCCCTGGAATATCCTGTTCTCCAATAGCCTGCTTCCTTCAGTTTAACTGATTGTCTTCAGTGAAAACTTCGTTCAAAAATCACCAGCATAAGGAAACCAGGTTCAACACTTCCCAGATTAAGTTTATCTGTACACATGTATCCATACACACCCATGCATAGATAATATGTGCATGTGTACACCTGAAAATATATGAAGGACTTTGTTAGATTGGCTTACACATGCAGAGGCTGGATAGTCCCATAATGACCATCTACAGACTGATGCGACAAAAACATTAGGATCTGCTTTGTCTATGAAGCTAGACAACTCAGAAAAAGAGGATTCAATGATAATAGAGCAGCAAAGGATAAACACTCAGAAACCCCCTGGAGAGATGCTAGTATAAGTTAAGGTCAGAGCCAAAGATGTAGCAGTCTGATGTCCACAGGCTGTGGCAGCAGCAGCAAAGACAAAAACAAGAACAAATAGCTCAAGAATAGGTAAGCAAATAAATGGGTGAGAGCTATATCCAGGTCCCCAGGCCTATGTGCCTGTCTATCTATCTATCTATCTATCTATCTATCTATCTATCTATCTATCTATCTATCTATTATCTTATCATCTTTATCTTTATCTATCATATCTGTCCTCTCTCTTTCTGTCTGCCTCTCTCTTTCTCCAGATTATATCTTTAAGTGAAAAAAAAACAAAGTTATCTATAGTATGGTACATGTGTTACTGTTAGGTAAGAAATGGGATATAAGGAAATATACCCATTTTTGTTTATCTGTGAAAGAAGAACTATGGCTGTGATTAAATTGTGAGTTGATGACTGCTTACAAACAAGGATGGAGGGAATAAGGGGGAAAGAATGGGGAACTGAAAATGGGCAGCCAGGATGAGCAGGGACAATTATCGGATGCCTTGTGTGTATTTATAATTGCAAGTGTTTCAGTTCTTACAAAATAATATTAACTAGTATGCAGCAGAAACCCAAACAGAATACAAACAATATCCAATGATCTGGCTGCACTAAAAATGAAAACCTCAACCATGGCAAATGGGCCAAAAGGGAAAGAAAAGAAGAAATACAAAAATCAGTGGAAGACAGCATACCAATTTTGTGATGAGTAACTTTTTACTGAAGTGGTTTGCACTTTGGAAGAACAATGGATAAAGGTGAAAACAGTATTAATTAGCCTCCATGCTGGACACAAGGGTTACCTTTAACATGCCATTTAAGACCCAAACCAAAGAACTGTATTGCGCACACTTTTTTGGGCAAATACGTTTTTCACAAGGGTGTATGCTAAGAATCCTGACCCTGCTTCATATGTTCCCTAAGACTGTGCAAGCAAGTAAACTGTAGATAGTGAAGGCAGGTTTTCACTATCTGAGAGCAGAGTAACCAAGGCTGAATGCAGAAAACTACACTGAGTCCCAGGGACTAGAATCGAAGCATCACTGTAATTCAGTATACACTGGTTCTAGATCCACTTGTGTGCACCAGTCAATAGAAAAATAGGCATAGAAGCATGAGTATGCACTCGTGCGTGTATTTCCTAGCCTGTCATTTTGAAAGACAGAGCAGATGGAAACATTTGGACTCTATCTCCATTTGGACTCTATCTACCAATTTCCCATAAATGTTTGAAACCAGGCCTGATGAAGTGCATGGTTTATACGCACATGCACGCACACACACACACACACACGCACACACACACACACACACAAAACCCCTCAAGATCAACCTAGAAAAGGTACCTAAAAATGATGTCGACATATAGAAAAGACTAGAAGTTCAAGACAAGAGGTTCCAGAAGGACCTCTTGATGGCCAAACCAGGGAAATGAGGAAAACTAAGAAAGTGAACTATAACTTGTTTTTACTCTTTACTCTTGGAGGGGCCTGTCACCCAGTTCCCAAATAAATATGCATGGAGACTTACTCTTTCTTGTTTATGAATGTCTAGCCCTAGGCTGGCTTATTTCTAGACAGCTTTTCTTAATTTAAATTATCCCATATACCTTTTGCTTCTGGTCTTTTATCTTTCTATATTTCATATATTTTTCTTTACTTTTTACTCCATAACTGGCTCTGTAGCTGGGTGGCTGGCCTCTGACATCCTCCTCTTCTTCTTTTCTTGCTTCTTAATCTCCCCTTTCTCCTTCCATTTATTCTCTCTGTCTGCCAGTCCTGTCTATTTTTTCTCGTGCCTTGAAAATTATCATTCAGCTTCTTATTAGACCAACCAGGCATTTTAGACAAGGCCAAATAACACAGCTTCACAGAGTTAAAAAAATGCAACAAAAGAATGCAACACATCTTTGAATCATTAAACAAATGTTCCACAGTATAAACAATTTAGCACATCTTAATAAAATATTCTACAACAATAACTCATAGAGATAGATATGCGTGTGTTCCTACTGACACAGACAGATAACTAAACAAATGAGAAAATGTGGACAAAAGGACAGTATAGTTTTGGAGTTACAGTAGAATTGCAAACCTAAGTGTGGAAGGGGTGACAGACATACAGCATTGCCATTTGATGATGCCAGAGAAAAACTGTTTTAGGGAAGACTTGATGGATGCAAAAACTACTGTGCAATAATGCAATTCAAAACACGGTGTTGTGTAATCTCAGGGCAAGTAGTATGTGGAGAAACTCGACAGACACCGGTATGATTCCATCTAGCATTGTGAAGAGTGTGCGCACTGACATTCTATATTTCCTGATGCGACCTACCAAGAAACTGTGGTCTCATTTCCATGATGTTCTTTCCACAAGTATGCCGCTGTCATCTAACCATGATAGACTGCCGGATGAACTCAAAAAGTATTCAACACAACAACCTACTATGTTCTTCCAAATTGTCAAGGTCATTAAAGACCAGGGGTGCCTGAGGCACTGTCCAGTATTTCAGCAGACTGTGGAGACCAGATAATTGAAGGCAGTGTGGAGGACAGGTGAGGGCCTAAAGAGCAAGGCTTTACTCTGGTTTTGGAGCAACAGATGGAGCTGTTAATTGAACACGAGCTGGTGAGTAATCTGCTTTATTGACCACAGAACTTAGGTGCCTCTCCCTGGTACTCGATTTATTTGACATGACATTTGTCAAGACATAATTTATATCTGTTTTTCCTCATATGTAAACCCTATGGACACAGGTAAGGATCACATCTATCTTGTTTACAACACCGTGAAAGTGCTCAGTACATTGCCTTGTAGACACTAGTATTCAGTAAGCATGCTTGAGAGGAAGAACCTTAACCTAACTCTGCCCAAACCTGTGGGAGCAGCATTATGCTTTTTCTTTGCTCTGAACAACTATGCTGTTGGGCTGCTCTGTTCATCTCTTTGTTCAATGTGTCGCTCTCCTCTAAACTGCACATAATGTCAATCTATTAATGCCATTCTTTAGGGTTTAAATGCTAACTAGGACCCGAAGTCCACTTCCTTCCCTGCAAGTCTGTATTCTGGACTTGTACTCTCTCCTCTTGAGGCTTGATGTCCTACATGGTAGAGATGGTAAGTACGACTAACTGAGGGGATCTTTTGCTTTATTCAGGTGGATTTTAAAGATAGCCAGGGTGGTGGTGTTCTTACCTTTGGTTCCCCTGAGTTCTAGATGCCTGTGGTTCTAAGCTTTGAGAGGTAAAGGCTTATTGGTCTGAACTTTCAGAGCTAGAGGCTTATTGATCCAGAATTCCAGTGCATCTACTTATTGATCCAATCATTTGTTAATTTCAGTATAAAGCCATATATTTATCTTTTTTGAGTTATAACCCAATATTGTTACCGTTTTGTTGTCCTTCCTTTCCCAGGTCTGGCCATCAAGAGACCTTGTCTTTTCAGAGGCATGATGTTCTGCCCAGTGGCACAATGTATGGCTTCTGAGTTTCAGGACCCATGACTTCTGAAGCCCTCACAGCTTTTATGAACTCTCCCAGTGACAAAAGCTTGCAGTCCTTGTCACCTTGACTGTGATCTCTGCCTTGTCACAGCCTCTTCTTCCACAGGCTCAGCTCCTTTTTCGGTTTCTGCTCTCATTTGGAATTGTGATCACAATGGTCTGTAGTGGGAATGGAGACACTCTTCTGTCTTATCCTTGCTGCCACTGTCCAAGCATAAAGCCGCAAGTCTGACCTTTGTAATCTATTCAGCCTGCCCTTCCTGTAAGTTCCACAAATAGGCAAACTACCATCAGACAGAAGCCTTTATTAGGTCTTGAAGGTACAATAGTGGGAATAGTACATAGATGTATAACCTCCAGGAAAGGGCAATAGGTTGTCCACACAACTAGAAGAGGCAGGCTGGTATGTGGATTGCAATTTCACCAATCATAGTAGAGCATCCACTTCCACCAATATAATACCTACATCAGGACCAATCGTAAGCCCTATAGCCGTGAAGTCTTCTAACAGTCACGAGTATGCTGCTGAGCCTCTAAGAGGAAGAACCCTTCCTCTTCCTGACCTAGTCGAGGAGTATGACAGTCTGGAGCAACCAGGGCCTTCTAGAACACCAGCAGCTAGAAATACCGTCAATAGATTGGTGAGGCTTGGTGCTGGCTGCAGTGTTTGGGTTGCATTAAGACCTTCTGTCACAGAGGTGGGTGGTTAGGGCAGCAGCTGTGATTATAGTTGGGGTGACTTCCTCATGGCATTCAAGAAGTCTTCAAAGCAGTCTGAAGGGCAGTGATCAGAGAGGATGCTCAATTACTCTCTCCCTGCTCAAAGTGGCTAGGTACAAAGGCTAGGGTATGACAATTGTCAAGAGGGCACACAAAAGTCTGACCCCCAACATTTCAGCTTATTTAAAGAAAGAATGAGCATTTAATATAGTTAATAATAAAGTCCCAACAATAATAGAAAGATTCTTAGCAGAACTGAATAGATGTTTACTCCGTGTTATACCCTTGTGGAGTGGGATGGTGCAACCTGTATATGGCAATATGGCACTTCTATTGAACTTGTCCATTTTGGGTTTCATAGTCGAAGTTGATAAGGACGACTGACCAGGCTTCTTCCTCAAGAGGGCACCAACCATTCCAAACGGTTGGGAGCTGTCATGTGGTTGCTGGAAATTGAACTCAGGACCTTTAGAAGAGCAGGCAGTGCTTTTAACCACTGATCCCCCTCCCCCCATTTTAAAATACCCTTGGGAGAGCTGGTTTCTCTGATTTTTCTCAAAGACACATTTTAGGCCAAGGTTTTCCACTTACATTTAAATATTTTCTTGTTGACATTGTGACTTTTAACGGCTAGAATGCTTATTTTTTGCATGTCTTTTTCTTTCATTAAAGGAAGTTCTCACTACCAGAAAGTATACATAAATAGTACTGGTGAAAATACATTTGCTCCATCTGGCTGGGGAGGTAGAAGGGGATGGCTTGGGAGGATGCAAATCCTATTTGCCTACCTAGTCCTCCCCAGTCATCACCCTACCCAGGAAGCTTTTGCAGTACCTACTTCTAGTTCACATCTTGGCATCTTTGTTGTCTTGTGTTTTGGATATTCCTAGCCTAGACGACATGGTAACTACCTCGTGAGACTCACGGCCAGGCACAAAACCTCTACCTAGTGCCTTCCATCACAAACATGGGGCAGGAGATCTACACATGTCCTCACACCTGAGCTGTGCTAATAGAGCTCACGTCCTATCCAAGGTGGTCGTGCAGGGACAGCAGACAGGAAGCCATGGAGTGGGAAGCTGTTTAGGTTTCCAAGGGCAGAGGGAGAGTGATTCCAGCGTGAGTGGTAGGATCTAGGCAGGATATGTGACTATTGTAACTCAACTGAGCCCCAGACAACATTCAGTCAGAGTCTCTAAGTACCTTCTTTAACAAAACAGGAACTGGCTACCTTTCCAAGTTTCTTAAAATTCAGATTTCCAAACACAACGTAAGCATGCTCTAACGCAAACTTCCTCCCATCCCCAAGTCCATGGCCTACAACTATGGTTTTCCTGTTGATGACAGACTTACTCAGATTCCTGTAGGAAAGCGAGGGCTGCCCTGATACCAGGAAAAAACTCTCTCTGCTAGAGAGTTACAGTGTTCTGACTAGAGGCTACAGCCAGCTGGCCCTTGGTGGGAGCATCCTGCCCTCTGCTGGATCTGGCTAGAAAAATGAGTCTGCTTTGCCTTATAAAGAATTAATTAAGGCTGGAAGCATTTAGGTTTATCTGAAAATAAATATTTGCTTGCATGCTGATGAGGTTTTAATTAATCAGGGGATGCTTTCCTTATGTGATGTCTGCGTTCTCAGAGGATTTCCAGGTAGTCAAGACAAATATCTATGTGCATCAAATGCATTCGGCCCTGCATGATAAACACCCTATGCCATCATTCCCAAAGATATGTAAACAATCAAAACTGAATCTCTAATGGTTTTTAAAGTAGTCACATAGTGTTGTGATATGGCAGGAAAAACCCCAGGAGAGCCCGGGTTGATGAACTAATTCCCCGAGGTGCTAAAGCTCTCTTGGGCTCAACCTGTCTGGAATAAGAGGTGGAACTGCGATAAAAGGCTGCCGTGGGGAGCCCCCAAACACCTTAGCATTTTTGTATGCTCAAAACAAGTGTGGTGCTTAATTGCAGCACACCTGCGCCTACGCCGCACAGTTCACACAGGGAGCTGAGGGCTCCATGATAACAACACGTGGAACTGGTGATATCCTGAAATTCAGCTTGGGCAAAACAGATTCAGATGCTAATAAAAGTCTTAGAGACTAAAATGACTCATCCTAACACGGCACTTGGTATCGATCAGCCACCGCTGACCGTGTTGTCCTATACAGTCCATACACACATCTCTACTTCTCACTTTTATTTAAAATCGGGGAAATCAGCTCAAAGAATCATCTTTTATAGCAGCCAATCTCTTCCAAGACTGTCCTTTCCCCCTTCTCAGTCCTCCTTGGGCTTTCTTTCTGCTCTCTTTTTGACTTTAAACCCAGAAAGAAGTGGCTTCAGTTGGCACTCCCAGTGCCATGGAGCACTTAGCTGTTCCTTATTTTCCAGCACCAGCCCCACCAGTGTGTTTTCTTCAGTGCTGTCGCTATAACAAGAATAGACAGCAGGTTGCCTAGCTCGAGAGCTGCTGGTCACCTTAGGGTGGTGAGCAACTGGCGGTGGTGAGATTAATCCAGTCATTCTTTGATAAAAAGCAACAGATCTGTTTGTAACTTGATTTGTTTGGCTGATGTTGTTGTCTTCATTGGCAGTTCTGCTTAATAAAAGCTTTCTTAGAACCGCACCTGACTGCCCAACTGAAGGGTAAGTACGTACAGCTGACCAACTTGCCAGTCTCAGCAAGTGCTATATTGGCGTGTTCTAGAGAGTCCAAGTTCAACGTAGTTTTTACAGTAGTTGTTGAAGACAGAGAAATGATACACTCAACACATGAAATATGGAGTCCCCAGATAGGTATCTTCTATAAATAAATATACAATAGGCTGTTGATAAGAGAATTAGGGAGGAAATAAGCTGAGGTGGGATTCCCCTATGTATGCTGTGATGGTTACCATTAATGAATAAAGAAACTGTTTTGGACAAGCAAGGCAGAACTTAGCTAGGTAGGGAAACTAAACTGAATGCTGGGAGAAAGAAGGGCAGAGTCAGAGAGAAACCATGTAGTCCCGTCAGAGACAGATGCTGGACAGAACTTTACCCAGTAATCCACAGCCACGTGGCAATACACAGATTAATGGAGATGGGTTAGTTTAGGATATGAGTTAGCCAGAAATAAGCTAGAGTCATTGGCCAAGCAGTGTTTTAAATAATACATTTTCTGTGTGATAATTTTGGGGCTGAGCAGCTGGGAACCAACAAGAGGCCTCCTTAAACAATAAGTAGAAGGTGTCTTATGATATTTTTTTTCTGAGTGCTATCATTTACCAATTCTAATACATGTTTATGCAGAGCATATATTTATGAGACATAATGTAGGATTATAATATATCTTTGCAATGTGTCATGATCTGATTGGAATGACTGACATATTTATCTATTCATTTATTATTTTTCTGGGTTGGTAACATTCCAAATCCTTTCCATTAAGTGTTTTAAGTGATGCAATCAGATGAGATCGACCAGTATTCCTGCTCTGTTATCAAACGTGAGAAATTACTCCCCTTAAACAACTGAACCCCACACCCATTCAGCTCCTGCTTCTCCCAGGCTCACTTTAATTTCCAGGCCTTATTACCCACTGATACTTTTTTTTCCAGATTCATTTGACTATATAAATAAGAATATACTATACTTATCACCTATCTCTGGCTTATTTCCCTGAATATAATGTCCCCTGGTTTCATCGGTGTCTTTGCAAATGGCAGAGCTTTGTTCTTTTTGTGGCTGTTGAATAACAGTTCATTGTGTGTACACACCGCAGTTTCTTTATTCATTCATCTGTTGGTGGCAACCGTGGCTGATTCTGTTTCTTGGCTCCTTGGCATGCTGATTTCATTTCCTTATTTTCTTTGGATATATACCCAGTAGTGGGATTGCTGGGTCATGCAAGAGTTCTATTTCAGGCTTTTCTGAGGAAGTTCCATAGCATTTTCCACAATAGCTCTACAAATTTACATTCCCTCTAACATTGTGGAAGAGTTCCCCTCTCTCCTCTTTTTTTAAAATTTTTTTTAATTTTTTTATTTTTTTGATTTTCGAGACAGGGTTTCTCTGTAGCTTTTGGTGCCTGTCCCGGAACTAGCTCTTGTAGACCAGCCTGGCCTCGAACTCCCAGAGATCCTCCTGCCTCTGCCTCCCGAGTGCTGGGATTAAAGGCGTGTGCCACCACCACCCTGCTCCCTCTCTCCTATTCTTGACCAGCTTTTGTTTTCAATGCCTTTTTGGTTGTCAATTGAACTTCAATTGCACTTTAAGAATGGTAGTTTCTATGTCAACAATGTGTGTGTGTGAGTGTGTGTGTGTGTGTGTACGTGTGTGATCTTAAATGACGGATCAATATTTTACTTTCTTGGTATGTTATCTAGTCAGGCAAGTACTTATCAGAAAGAAAAGAGCACTTGTCAATGGTATTACACTGTCTTTTGACTTTTAAAATACATCTAAGTTTCTATCAGAGACCCACAGCAATCTCTTTGTTTGCTGATAATTGAGCTGTGCTGTTGACTCCCTTAATGCAAGAGAATCCTAGCCTTGTATTGATCAGTGTAAGACATCGGGGAGAATCACTTTTTATTCAATAGAAGGTCATGTAATCTAAAAAGGAACACCAGCCCCTTGTCCTACTCATCCCACATAGCCATTTACTTTTTGTGCAGTTCATTGTCTCAGGATGATTTAGAAATGGTGTCAGTCATTTTCTATACCTCGATTGCTATTTCATGACAAAACAGCAGGGAGAGTCCCGAGGACAAAGGCTGGGCTTTCACCAATAGTGTAGGCTCACCTGGTTCAACAGAAATGTCGATTATTTATGTCCACAGCTCAGCATAGCAACCACGACCTTAATTCTTGTCTCCTATAGCAATCCTACAGGCATTGAAAGAAACAAAGACTATCCATTCTAAACCTCTGTTTATGCCTTCTTGAGAGGAAGCATTCCGAATTTGTATTTCTCAGTTTCTATAGTTGTAATGAGATTTACAGACAATTTAAATACTTTTCTCTTGCGCTTGCTCAGCACTCAGCACACTAAGAACATTCTAGAGAATGGAGCACATTTTATTAAATGACTTGACCAAAATAAAATGGAAGTAAGACTAATAAGTTGTCGTATCTTGATCCTTACGGACCCATGCAGACAAGCAAAACAACCAGGAACTATCTGAAAATCCCCAGGTGTCCATTTACCTTCAGTGCCCTGCACACAGTAGGGGCTCAGTAAATATTGTGAAATAAGGAAGCAACAGTGTGGCCCTTTTAACGAGTTGGCTTGTGGTTGCTATCTTAAGGGCGTATTCAAGTAACAGTTACTTCATGACTACTTAGCCTCACGGGTTAATGTTTACAAAGTGCTTTGAACTTCTTGGAAAAAAAAAAAAGAATGTTTTGGTTGGCACCGGACCATACTTGCCAAGGTACACAAATTCCTCCCGTTTCCATCTTCCAGCTGCCGGGACTGTGCCCTCCCTCTATGCAAGGCTAGGCTCTCCCATCAATCCAGTCCTTCCTGCCTCCGTAGACTGCTCCGGCACAGGTAGGTTCGACAGGGTGGGAATGGAGTAAACTTTTCACAGATTCTTTAAAGACTCGGGGGTGGGTGGGAGGAAGTCTGGAGAAGTGGAAATAAGGGTTTTTATTGACACTTCCTAGAGGGATTGGTGTCAAGAGGGGTGCAGGAGCCTGGTCATCCATGGGAGAAGCTACGGGATGCACACTCTTCCATGAGGCAGCATCAAGCTCAGTCCAGCTGGGCAAACAACAGAGGTGTAGAGACAGTATACGCCAAAGTTGCCTCTGTGGGTTGTAAGTGGATTACACACATGCCTTAACAAGTTTCCGCATCTTAGTTCTGTTATAAAGTATTCATAAGCTTGATCCCTTTTATATGGGCAAGACTTCTATCTATTATAATTTCTTTCCCTGCAGTTCTCACTTTTCCTGTTTCATGGCTGCAAACAGCAGTGTGTCAGTCCGCATATGGTCGGCTGAGGTGGCTGTGGCTTCTTACCTGTTTGCCACTGCCTGCAAACACAGTGTCTTAGGTTTAGGAAGGTGACGGTTACTAAGGTGACATGTCCTTTGGTGGGCAAAGCTATGGTTTCTATGGAGAATGCGTGTCCATCGGAGTAAATTCAAACAAAAGAGGTTTTGAGCCTGGAGGTTGCGACAGATTAAGTTGGAGCCAGCGACACACAGTAAAGCTTTCAAAGCGGTGAGCGCAGTTGCGGGCTGCAAATAAATAGAATGGCTCCCCGTGGAAGAGCTTGCTTTAAAGGCAGCAACAACGCCTATTTTCTGCATTGAAGAACTTGTTTTCTACCGCAGACCGTGAGGTTCTCTGTGTGGGTGGAAATTTTCCATAATACATATTTATACCATAACTGCTGTCCATGTGGCACATTTGCTCTCTCGAAACTGTTTCTAGGGACTGGAAATGAATGTCATGTGGGCAAAAACCAACATGGTATTTTGTTAAAGCGACAGACCACCAAAAAAAAAATGACGCTTGTTCTGCTTCAAAGAAAAACTCAGGTAAGTCTGTCTGGCTTTAACTGAATGCTACGAAGTTAACTAGAAGCAGGTCTTTAGGTTTTAAAAAAAATATATATATAGACAGAAACTTCCTTCTAACTGGAACACATTCATTCTATACCTGAAAAACAGAAACACATAGAGTGAAATTTGTACTTAGAGGATAATAAGCAGCTTTGGCATGCTAAAAGCTCCCAGTCCACATGAAAGAAAGCCGCAAGAAAAACATCTGCTTGGGAGGGACCCCAGATAAGAAAGGCTTTCTCTCCCCCATGACTCATCAGTGAGCAGATTCCCCATTTGGACAGGACTGGGGACTCGCATAAGCAGCATTGAATTTTTTATTATTTTCTGTCTATTTGTGATGTTAGTCCCCACTGTGAAAGAATAGATGGACTATCCTTGAAGGAAAATGAGGTGGGTAGAAGGAGCCAGGGCCAGACTCTTTCCTTTTCTCTCTCTAAGTGTCTTGTGGCATTGCAGGGGGCTGTGAATTCCCATGGATGGAGGAGGCCTAGACCTCATTGGTTCCGGCTTTGAGAGCAGAAGGTGATCTCACTGATGTTTGCCCACTACAGTCTTATGGTAAGTTTGAGTGGGAAAAGCGGGGACTGAGTCTCAGCACGCATTGCTCTAGTTGATTTGAGGGAGAGGAGAAATCGAACGTATTTTAATGAAGTATTGCGTATTAAGATAAATAAATTATTGCTGGGATTTTTTTTTCATTTGTGTGCTTAGTGAGCAAGGTGACTTGCTCCTTGGGGTTTCTTTTCTAAATATTTTGGATTTCCACGCTTTGCTTGAAGATCTGTTTATATATTTATGAACGTATATACACATATGTATATATAAAATAGCATATGGCCAGTGGATTTGCTGGTGGGTATATCTTGTGTCAGGGGAAATGCTGAGCTTATGACATATAGATAATATTTTTTTATCACAGTCAGAAAGGTTTAATGAATATGGGATTGTGTCATCACTGCCAGAAGGGCAGCAACGAGAGGCAGGTCTAAAGAGCTGATTAGAAGTCAAGCGGAAACTGACTGCACACTGGAACTCACACATGGTGTTCTGATGATTTAAACAGGCCACTGCAACTAGTGACAATGTACTCTGTGTGCATATGTGTACATGGACATATGGCTGTGTGTGTGCACATGCGTGTGTGTGTGTGTGTGTGTGTGTGTGTGTATCAGCTCTTTTGGTCCTTTCCACCCTTTATCAACTGCAGAGAACAGTCAATTAAACATTTTAATTGACAGGCTATCGCTTTTTTGTGGCCGCTACAAGTACAAGCCAGCAAATTCCTTGCTTTTAGATGCTCTCTGTGAGACGGGCCTGACTGAGGTGCTTAGAGCTCAGCCAGGAACAACTGACAGTTAAGTTACCAGCAAAAAAAGGTTTCCTTTAAGCCAGATACAGGGTTCCCTTAAGCCCTGTTGTGTCTGAGTTACATTTAGGGTTAGACCACCAGGGGTCAGGCCACTGTGTCCAGAGAGCCTTCGTTAAGGACTCTTTCCCGTCTTAGAAGGAAGACACAGCACAATGGATCTCAAACTGATGCATGTAGCCCTCTGGAAAAGTCATGAGGGTCAAAAGCCAATGTTTATGGGTAGATCCTATTCTGGACAGTGGATGCGGATAGCCCTGGGGATATAGCTCAGTGCTAGCATGCTGGCCTGCACACTTGAGGTCCTGGGTTAGATCTACACCATTGCAAGCCATGATCTAAATAAAAGACAGATTTCCTCACCAGCACATGTTTTTTTCCCCCTAAGAATGATAGTGAGCAACCAAGACAGCACCAGTAGCTGCAATTATAATTGATCTGGCAATGGTATTTCCGTCAATAGCTCAATTGATTTTCCTTGGGAAGATCATTGTGTGAGCCACTAAAAGAGAGTGAAGTGAAGAGCTTCCAATTCTGTGATTTGTTCATGTTTACCACTCACTATGTGTGGAGATTGTGTGTGAAGAGAAACATGGTAAGATAAAGGAAGAGTCCTGGGATCAAGTTAAAGAACCTTGCAATGCTGTGCCCAGTGTGTGCGGTCTACCAGCTGGCCAACTCCTATGAGGCTGATTCCACGTTACTCTTGGAATCGCAGCTCCTAGGGTAAAACAAACAGCGCTGATATCTCAAGTGCTTTTCTTAAAGACAAAGATGGAATTGGGGGGACTAGTACAATCGACCACTACCAACAAACTTACACATACAGAACTTGGAAGTCGGCTGGGTACAGTGCCACGTTGTCCCAGCTTCTCCTCATCCAGACTTCAGTTTCCATCTACTCTAGCATGGCAGTACTCAGCATCTTATTTTACATTTTTCCATTGACAGAATAGTTATTGAATACTAGCTAGCTATTTTGAGAAATTTTGTTTGAAATATTAATGGTTTTAGTTTTTTCCGCAAACAAAAATTTTAACTTAAGTATGTAGTTTCCTTCCTTCCTTCTTTTCTTCCTTCTTTCCTTCCTTCCTTCCTTTCTTCCTTTTTTTTCTTTCTTTTTTTTTTTTTTTGCAGTAGGGTTTCTCTGTGTAGCTTTGGAGCCTGTTCTGAAACTAGCTCTTGTAGATCAGGTTGATCTTGAATGCCCAGAGATCCAGAGATCCTCCTGTCTCTGTCTTCTGAGTGCAGGGATTGAAGGCATGTGCCACCACCTCCCGGCAAGTACTCAGTTCTTAGCACATTACCAGTGCTTTTCCATCTCTACGCGTTATTAGTACGTTCTCATTGTCACAATCACTGAAGGTATTTCAGACAAAAGGGCTGACAAAAGTGGCCACCGTTTTCAAACCCCTGTCATCTGCTGGGTTCCATTGTGTTAGAAACCCCACTAGAAGGTATTGCTGTGGTTGCTTCCACATGAATTTGAAGTGAAATACCAAACAGCTGGAAAACATTTCAGCATTTCTACATAAAAAATTTAATGCACCATTAATTTGTTTCAAATTATTTCTAGAGAACTTTCAAATATAATGAAGAGACAGTAAAATAGAAATCCTATCTAGATTTGTCTCTGTATAATTTACAGGGATACCATTTGTTCTCGCCTCAGTTACTTCTTTAGTAAGAACAAGGCTATGTCAATTATGTCATTCTATGTTCTTAGCTTATAATAATGTTCTCGCAGTAGCTTCAAGCTATCACATACGTCTACTCCCTGCATATCTAACCAGACCCCTTACCTAGTAGATACAAAGTTGTGAGGTTCCTAGCTAGCAAATTTCTTCTTGTCACATCCTGCCCAGCAAATTAGAAGCCTGCCACAGGGTTAGATATCATTACGGTTTGCTAGAATCTTTCTGTTATGGGAATCACATTATTGTAGTGATATGAATATACATATATGAATATATGTATGTATGTATAAATTATTCTACTCTACCTCAAATTAGAGTCAAAGTTTGAATCCACAGCTTTCCTTTTCCATAATCTGTTTCCAATTCTATAGTACATTGCAAATGTGCTATTCTGAGCCCCACTGGTAATCCTGCTCAGGTTATTCATTGATTCAAAATTTCTACTTCATCTTATTGCAAATGCAAACTTAATAGCTAAGGGACTGATTCAGTTTTTACTTGTGATCTTTTCAGTGGAAGAGATGGATATTTCATGTTGTTTCTACTTTTATTGAAGAGGTTACTGAATAGTCAACTTCTTAGGAGCTAAGGTGTTGGAACTAATGTTTTCTTTTTCAATTACTTAAATTTTTCCAGATTTCTCATTTCCTTTGGCAGATTCTTGAGGTTTTGTTTTTCTATAAAACACAAAAAACACAAACAATTCAGTATTATGAAAGTTTCAATCTCAGTTCAATTTAAAGATATTTCCTCCACTATTGCTAGTCAAACAGAGGCTTCTGGGCATCCACTCCTTCTGGGATGCAATTTCCCTTTTCATCTCGTGGGTTTCTATAGTGTGAGGTAACTGGACCAAGGATGACAGGGTAATTATTTGTCCCTCTTATCTAATAGTGTAGTTATAGTCTGTCCTTCAGAAAGTATGTCCTGGCGCCCGGGGCCCTCTGAGTAGAAAGAACCTACTTGAGAGTTCTCAGATGTTTCCTTTATATATGGATTGCAGATCGTGCTCCAGTAAGATCTCATTCTTGCTATCATCCCTTGTCATCCTCTTGTTGGGGTCCCTTATGAGCAATCAGCTCTCCTTGGTGAAATTTCCCAAGGTATCACAAGCTTAGCTATTTTCCCGAGTTGCTTGTCTCAAGGACACATGTACATGGGTAGCCCAGGACTGAGCCTTCTCTCTTTTCCAAATCTTTTTCTTTCCTCAGACATGGGGAGGAGGATTGTTCAGGATATTTTAGAGGCAGATGTGAAAGCTAGTGTTGACTCTTCTTTCCTACAGGTTTAAGAATGCTTCTCTTGTTGGCCCATGTACTTGGCTCAGTGCTGAAAGGCAAGACCTCCGGAGTAGATGGAAAAACTTTAGTACCTAAAATAGACCCCACTCAGTCTGCCTTGTTCTTTCCGCTCCCCAGTCTTCTCTTAGATTTGACTAGTAAAGGGGGAGGGGTTGTCACAATGTGGCGTGGAAGTTGAGAGCACATGAGCCTGTCCTTTGGTAAGCTTTGTAGAAGGTGCCTTACTCCAGGTGTTACCAGTTGTCCCTCGTTTTAATCCTGATACTGGGAGTCTATAATTGCCAACTCTGGCAATAGGAAAACTTATACTCAATCATCCATTACATTTATGAACTTTGGGGGATATTGACTGATGTAAAATTGAAGCTTTCGGATCTGTATATAGCCCGGTCGAGAGAACGACAGTGCAGAAAGACATGGCCCTGCTCGTCTGCTCAGTATGTAGAAACAGAGCCAGGAGGATTGAAATGTTGAGCCATACTTGGGCTTCATAGTGAGAACATGCTCCCCCCCAATAAAAACAAAAACAAAAAAGGAGGAAAAGATAAGTTACAAGTTTAAATCTATTCCAAGAACCCATAGGACTCAAAAGAAAGATTAAAACTTGGTGTCTAAGAGGATTGAAAACGTGTTCCCCAATGGGAGATGAGTGGGCAGTAATCAATACCACACAACTGCAGTTAAAACACAGAGATAACAGTGCACCCTGCCACAGTGGTAGACTCCTCTGTCGTTGGTCCATGCTCAGACAGTGAGCTAGAACAACAAAAGCCTTCACTGATTGCTGGTGGCATTGCAGAATGGCACCGTCACTTTGGAAGAGAGACTGGCAGCTTCTTGCAGAGCTAGATAGGGTCTTAGCATAAAATCCAGCAATTGTGTTGCTTGGTGTTTCTCAAATAAGTTGAAAACTATGCTCCGCCCCATGCATGCACACATGCATATATTTAGAGTAATTTTGCTCAGAATTCCCAAAACACAGAAGAAACCACAGCATCCTTCAGCAAGCGAATGGCTAAACAATCGGTGATAGACACAGGCTGGGAAATATTTGAGCTAAAA
This sequence comes from Microtus pennsylvanicus, assembly GCF_037038515.1. Taxonomy (NCBI): domain Eukaryota; kingdom Metazoa; phylum Chordata; class Mammalia; order Rodentia; family Cricetidae; genus Microtus; species Microtus pennsylvanicus. Next base: position 22,565,517 of record NC_134587.1, read on the forward strand.
GCCACATCTCTTGTTTATTGGGGTGTGAAAAACATTGAGACTTAGAGGCACGTTGCTAGATGAAACCAGCCAATTTGAAAAGGTTTCTCTCTCTCTCTCTCTCTCTCTCTCTCTCTCTCTCTCTCTCTCTCACACACACACACACACACACACACACACAATCACAGCAATATGACATTGTGGTGGCAACAAGAGGAGGGCACAGTAAAAGGTCAGGAGTTTACAGGGAACAGAAATCAGTGGGTCTGAATACAGAGGAATTTAGGATAGTGAAACCACTTTGTACAGTGCTACAGTGTTGATTGCTCCTAACTATACATTTGTCAAATGCATAGAATATATATAAAGCAGCGGGCGTGAACGGTAAGGTGAACTATGTTTTGGGTGATGATGCTGTAACCTCTACACCACTGTGATACAGGATGCTGGTGATGGTCGAGGCCGTGAGCCTGTGGTGACTGGACACATGGGACTCTGAACTTCTCATTCAGTTTTGTTGTAATCTTAAGTCTGGCTTATAAAGTAAAATACACTAGAACTTATTTTATATTAATAATACCATGATAGTCACATTTAGTGAGACACGGTGGACTTCATCATTTATACGGGACAGGATGATGTCATATGACTCTACTCCCTGAGCAGAGGTTGTCTATAAAATCATAGGCATAGTTGATCCTCTACCTTCTGCCCCCATTTTATGTTTGTTAGAGACAGGGTCTCAGTGTGTAGACCACGCTGGTTCTGTTCTCACAGAGATCCATCTGCCTCTGCCCCCTGAGTGCTGAAGTAAAAGATGAACAGCACTACACCTGGCTCTGCCTGATTTCATCCTGAGGCAGCTGGGGAGCAGCGCCGTAGGTGCAAAGAGTCCATTCCTTCCCGGAAACCTGGACCTGGACAGTGAGCATATTATATTACGGAGAACCGTACATCGCACTTAACTGTTCTGGGTGACGCAATTCTGCAATGACTATTACTCAGAAAAATAGCAGTCCCTGGAATTCTGTTTTCTTAGAAAACTTCTGTCTTCATATCTTGAGTTGGCTTTTCAAGTAGGTTGGGAGAATCAGAAGAAGCCCAAAATTGAAGCTGGCAAGTTAGACAGAATGGGGGCGTGGCCTTGTGTACTCCGTAAATTGTTTCTAGTAATCGCAGAGATAACCTTGAGAGGCAGGGCTTATTTAAGATAAGGAGACGGAGAGGAAACAGACAGGAGATTCAGATAGAGAAGTGAGGTCAGCTTCACGGGCGGGGTGGGAGGTGCAGCAGCTGACCACACAGCTGAACCCAAGGCAGAGTGGGACTAGTGTTTAGAGTAAATAGGCACCTCAGAACAATTGATCCTATTGGCTAGCTGGTCCAATGCAGGGCAGCGCACAGCCCGACGGCAGCAATGGCCAGTGCTTCTGTGTTGCAGCATGTTGAGAAAAGACAGAGTGCTTCTCAAATGAGTCAGTTCTCAGAGACACTCTTTTTAAAATAGATTACTATTATATTTCCACTTTCTCTCTAAAACATTCTCGATTAGATATTTTCAAAGGGATGAGTCTTGGGGTACAGTCTAGCAAGTTCTCTCTGTTTTCACTTTTGACGGACTTTCTCATCGATGTGAAATTACAAATTAGGGGCAGAGGTAAGCATCTAAAGCTAATGTAATTTGTCCATTTGCTATTGCTTTGCCATCTATAATCTAGATGTTTGGAAGTTTTCAGCTTTATTTTCAGTTGGACTTTCGGAAACATCTTATAGGTATTTATGAATATGTTCTTATTAGAACATGTTCATGGTTAACATACTCAAGTTTCTACTTCATATTTCATCTGTCTTTTCAAATTACTCTGAGACTCTATCCCGCTCATTTATATGAACCTGATCGCAACTGCTCAAAGCACAAAGTCCAACACTAAGTGAATATTTGTGTTGGTCACATGGCAAAGAATGTTGTTTCATTTCTTTTTAGAAGATATCGATGCATTTTTTTAAAAAATTAAAAACATAAACAATTGTGCACACCTAATAATCTTGTACATTAACAGAGTGTTTAAGTACTATTTTCCATTGGGTCATGACTGAATTATTGTTTAGAGAACGTTTGCTTTCCACTCAGTCTCAGAGCCTGTATTGGGTTCCCCACCCAAGATGAGAAGTTGGTTCTTGGATCGTGCAAACAAGCTGTCGTTGATTTCCAGGATATTAATCATCATGGCACACACAAAACTGCTCTGCTTTGCCGCACTGAGCCAGAGAGAGATGATGCATGGGGATTCACACTCCTCCACTCTCGTCTTCTCTCTTCTTTCACCTCCACCTTCTCTCTGAAGGCAGTTTTGGCTGCCACCAAAAAAAAACAAGGCAAATGCCAGATTTTCAAATGCAAATGGTGTTCTTCTTATTTCTGGAAACATCACATCGCTCAGGATGGTCATCAGGGCATATTCCTACTGGTATCAGTGCTGGAATTTCAGTTGCAGTTTTGTAAATATCAGAGGTGCAATCAGAAATACAAAACGCTAATTAAAAGTGGAATATAATCAGGTAGACTCAGGTGTTTCTGGAGTCATTAAGTGTGTTTACAAGCCGGAAGCTGTTTCCACCGCATATATGCTTTTTACCATATTGCATAAGCCCTGTCTTTTCCCTTCTGGGAATCCATGCTGCTGTTAACTTCTGATGTATACACTTCCACCATTGCCTCTAGCTCTAAGCTCATATATTCATTTAGCTGAGAGCCAGAAAGTCAGAGGGTTGGGGAGAACAAGCAACCATTGCTGGGCACTCTGTTTAGGCATTAGAGGCTCAAGAGTAAAAACCAGGAAGGGGATTTTGGACCCTAATGGAATGTAAGACCAGAGGGCCAGCCTTGTATGGCAGGAGAACTTTGGGCTGTGACGGAATATAATATATAAAAAGGACACTGCAGGGGGGACCTTGGAAAGGGTGGTTAGAGGACATTCCTTGGAGCAGTGATGTAGAACCTGAAGGAGAAGGACCTAATGCTGAGAGGCATTCTGTTTCTAGGCCCTTCCCCATAGGAAGTACTGGGACTCCATAAATGCTAGAACCACAGAATTGGTATCCTCTAAAGCAACCAGGGCAGGTTTTGACAAGCAATAGAGAAATGAGCACCTCGATTTTTTTTATCTTGCTGATAATGTGCAGCAACTTCCATCCCCCTGCCTCAGAAAGCTTGCAGGATAAGATGCAGTTAGAGCAGGAATTCTCTCATCATGGGAGTGAAGAGGTATGTGGGAAGCCCTGGTGATCTGGGATACTAAGAACATAGGGGTGTTTAACCACAGTGTAGGCCATTGAGGGTTTATTTCTCGGTTTGCTGAAGTGATGCCACCCCCAGTGGCCTTCCTGCTGAAGCAACCCTTGTACTGATGACTTGTGATTAAAGGGTACTTCAAAGATATCGAAGAAGTTGGCTCTCTGTTGTCTGACATGGTTTCCTTTTCTAAAATGAGAAAAAAAAATGATCGGGAAGACCCGGGCTGACAGTGAATCATACAAATTCTATGAACAATTTATCTACTGGTGAAATTAACTGTATCAGAGAATACTTGTAGGTGATTTTCCCCCTTCAGTGACTTCATATAGGGCTAATTAAGGACTCTTCATGTCCCTATGCAATCATTCCTCTGTGTCATTGAGAGTGTCGAGTGTGTAATTTACAGGGTCCTCTCAGAGTTGATATAATTCCCATACACATTTATTTATATTCACCACACAGAGATGGACCAGGGAGATTTCGTTATTCGTCAGTCTTCATTGATTTCATATCCATTTCATACCAAAGGGAACTGCGTAAGTTAATGAAACACAGAGTACGAATCCTTGACCACACGCCACACAAATGCTCTACTTTTTAGAAAGCTTCCACATTGAAAACATTCATGGTGATGAGAGGGCTTTTTTCTTTTTTTTACAGCTGAGAAATTAGTATCAGCTAAGGAAAGAAGCACAGATGTATTTTTTTTTCCTGAAATGCTCAAAATTTACATGAGGTGAAACACTTGGTTTGCAACACACCAAGTCAAGCTGAGCCACTCTGAAAGGGCCAAAATATTTCGTGTGTTTCTAAGCTACGTGGGTAGGTTAACCAACAGGAAAGACCAGGAGAAGCCCGAGGTATAGAGGAACTGCCCTTTACTCATCTGCGTTTACAAGCAGTGCGATGATGCTCCTGTCCTGAAATAATGAAATTCAACTGGCCTAAAGTGATGCAGTTGCCATGGTTTCACTCTCGTAACGGGGGATGTCCTGAGCAACTCCACTGTTTTTCTCTCGCTTAAACTCCAATGTTTAATACTTCTATTCAGAATTTTTTTTTAAAACACACTTTTAAGAAACAGAAGACATTTTGGGGTAAGAAGATAAATGATTCCACTCACTCCATCTTTTAACTGGCGTTCCCTCCCCTATAGAATTTGACTGGGAAAGCAAAATGAGACAATGGGGGCTCTTTCGACATACTTAAGACGATACCGAGTTTCTTAAAACTTGGGGTAAGATATGTGTTAGGTGCAAAGCTCTCATAAGCAGGAACCTGGGCCTGTGGTTGATCAGTCATCTGTAATGCGCAGACAGCTTGTCACACCCAATGAAAACAACGAAGAAAGGGAAGCAAGCAGGGGAAGTGGGAAGGGGTGTATCACCGTACAGATCTTAGTGGTCTCGGGGCATTTGGAAAATGCAGAAGTTATCATATTGTTTTCAAAACCTTAATTTGCCTCTGGAAGAACCCCCCGCCCCCATTGACATTAGATATTTGAGAAAAAGGATGCCCTTATCCCTAAAGCAAGCCTGTTTCTGTCCACGTCATGCCATACTCAATACCTCTGGGTTCTTTGGGCATTTAAAACTAACATTTACTAAGTGCTACTGTGCCACCCATTTCTCTAATAATTGAATTAAAACAATACCTGGCAAGGTTATTATTTTTATATACCATGAGCATGCACACATATGGTAATAAGACAAAACTACTGCTAGTATCTCTGCTGCATGCTGTCCTTATAGGAAAATTATAGGGAGCTTGTAGCATTAATTAGTCTTTTTCCCTATCTCACCATACACTTTCTGTGTGTCCCAGTGTCCACTTAACACACACATTTACCTTCTGCTTGGAGTTATTTCTTACCATCCTGTGGTCATTTGCATACATATTTATCTCCTTGAATTGACCATCAACTGTTTGACATCTAAGAGATTTCTTTATGCTGTTCTGGTTAGGCACTAAGTAGTAAATGAGCTCAAGGCTTAATGGCTTAAATGATCAACAGCCTCATCTTGTTCACAGATCGGCAGTTTGGGTAGGGCTCAGTGTTGTCTTCCCTCCACTTAGGGTTAGTGAAGGTGGTTCCGAGGCTAAAGGCTGGGGTTGGATCACATATAGCATGTTTGATCCTGTTCTGAACTGGGACCTCAGGAGGGAGATAGCTGGAATATAAATGCTGTCTTTCTCTGAAGTAGCCTGGCTTCCTCAGAACCGAATGACTGGCTTCCCAAGATCCTAGAAGAACTGAGAGGAACCTTTTATTGCTAGCTTGTGAACGTCACAATTCTTCATTTACGTAGGCTTAGCCAGACATCAGTAGAGAGAATGTCTCAAAACCTATAATGTAATGATGCCATGCGGGATGGGATTTAAGAAGGATACCGTCTTTGAAATATGTGTTATAGTCAACTATACTTTCATTTCAGGCTCATCTCTCCGTGCTCTAGACTTTTATTTCTCAGTTTTATCAACAGTACATTTTCAATTAATGACCAGGAAATGTATCTGGTGAATCAAATTTAAGAGGAGCCAGCTTTCTTCACTGAGCTGACCTAACACAGATGCGAGGTGTGTAGCTCTTACAAAAAACCCTGGACAGTATATTGGGTCTCACTCAGGACAGTTGGTGGAGCTTGCTAGGACAGGCACATGTCTTTATCTCCAGGCTTCCTTTTGCTTGGATGGGGGAGGGTAAATTTAGTTTGAGCTTCTAAAGAATGTGCACCTAGTCTCTATGGGAGAAGGTCAGTAGTGGTAGCAGTTCTTCATACTCTACCCTGAGAGGCACCTACGATAAGCAAGACGAACTTTAATGTCAACACTAGCTACCATTCGCATTTGCTGGTCATCTTTTCTACTGAGTTTTCTGTTCCTCCTAATAGGATGTTTTTCAAACATGGAGCACTGTGCACTTTAAGAATACTTCTGTGCTGGGTGGTGGTGGCACATGCCTTTAATCCCAGCACTCGGGAGACAGAGGCAGGCAGATCTCTGTGAGTTCAAGGCCAGCCTGGTCTACAAGAGCTAGTTCCAAGACAGGCTCCAAAGCTACAGCAAAACACTGCCTAGAAAAACAAAAGCAAAAACAAAACAAACAAAAAGAATACTTCTGTAGAAAGGATTATGGATTCCCTCACTGACTGAGATTCCAAAGGTGCACGTTAGATCAGCTCAGTGAAGAAAGCTGCCTCCTGTTAAATTTGATTCAACAAATATATTTTCTGCACATTAATTGAAAATGTACTGTCGATACATACCAGTTGAGGCTTCATGTTAAAGAATACATCTCCTGGCCAACCCTTGCAGGGTCAGTTGAGAATGAGAGACATACACAGGTGCATGGAAGGCCACAGTCACAACCGTGATTCAGAACTCACCAGTCTTGTGACTTTGTCTTTCTTATCCTCCTGTCCTGTTGACTCTGCAAAGTCCTTCATCCTCTGTCCAGTTGGATCTCCCAGCTGATGGCAATTTCCTCTGCTTTCAGGAAATTGATACACTTGCTCATTCCTGGCATTTCTTTACTCCTGCAAGCCTCCCAACTTCACAGGGGTGTGTGTGTGTGTGTGTGTGTGTGTGTGTGTGTGTAAAAAAAATCCTGTCTGTTTTTCCTTTTAGGACATTTAATTTGAGCATGCAAGATCCATAGGCTGTTTTCATGTTTCTAGTCTGGTTTAAGTAGAGTTAAGGCTAACAATCAGTAAGTATCTGTAAAGAGGACTTGGAGTCAGATATAAAACTCAAAAGGGCTTAATGTGCTCATTTTTAACTACATCTGGAAAACATCTATCAGATCAACAAAGACAATACCATTTTCTTACATTCTCTGATTGTGTGTACACCACTCCAGCCAGGAGTCTGTGTCCTGGCTACTTATGGGAGTCGTCTGTCATGCAGTGTATATCAGTTCTTCAGACATATATTTATTCCGAGTATGAGCAGTTTCTTCCTTGAGCTTACGGCATTACCTTTGAACAGATCTTAAAGGCAACTTTCAGCTACCCACCCATCTTTGTTTGCACATTTTCCCCGACTGATAATATTCAGCAGTAGAGTATGACTTCATGGTAGTCACTAGAAGTTTCTACATCCAGGAAGAACAAGCAACTCAAAAGTGAGTTTCATAATATCATGGGAACCTTTGAATATCTGGGTCTGAGTCTCTGATGGAAACTTATCCAAAAGGATGGTTGAATTCTCAATTCTCTAGAGTTCAAGTTGAGTCTTTAAGAATGGTTATTTTTTTGAAAGCTTTGTAGATCATGGTGCTTTTTAATGTCTAATTGCCAATGGCTTTGGTAGAGTAAGAGAGAAAGAAGATTAAATTTCCCAATGTGACAAGGCTTTGTGGCTTCATTTCCAGCTCTTGAAGGTCGAGTACTGTTTTCTGGAGTTCTACTGCAATGCTGGTAATGAAATTAGGGTCAGACACCACTGTAAAATATTCCGACTCACTGCCATCACTGTCACGACAACATCATTCTCCTGGTCCCTCAGAATCCTTGAGTCTATCTCTTATTGCTTCTTAATCCCCAAAGTCACAGAGTCCTAAACTTTTATTGCTTGCTTTTTTGGAGGTGCTTCTTAGTTCTACTTCCTCCATTGCTTTGATTCAAGCACTTATCACTAATTTTCAATATTCTATAGGAAATATTGAACTGTCTTCAGTCCTCCTTCCCATTATAAATGAACCACCAAATCAGTTCCCCAAAAATGAGTTAACTTCTGCCAAAATTTAAAAAAAAAATTCTAATCATAATTTTTACTCTTATGGTAGAATCAAGTCCAAATTATCTACTGTGGTAGATATGGACCCACATCCACAATGCCCAGTGAGGCGCTCCGATGTTATCACGTACACACTTCGCTTGTCCACAAACACCAAGCTGCACTTGTTACTGACCCTTCCACTCTGTGTTCTCCTCTTGACAAGTCCCCTTATCTCACTGACCCTGGTCACTGTTTCTTGCTGTTAAAATTGCCTTTCTTTTTCCAAGGCAACTCTTATCCTCAAGTCAAGGAGCCAGTTACCTCTCTGTTTGGGCCCTTGAAAGAAGTTCTTTCCTTCTCTTGCTCTGCTGCGGGGCACAGTAGAAATGTTTCTCTAAACTGAGTCATGTAGGGCAGAGCTGGAGTTTTCCCATCCTCAGCATCACTTTCTCAGAGTCAGGGGCAAGGACCCGGCCTTGTCTTGATGGAGTTCTTCGGAATTGCAATTTTTCACAGATTTCTTTGAGAAGAGGTTAAGTCAAATACAAATCATCAACTTAATTTTTCTTTTGTATATAGGGTATGTAAAGCAAATGCAATACAAATGTGTGATTGTTTTGGTATCTAATTACTTCAATTAAGTTTTTAAATAAAAAACTCAAAATGTCATCTCATAAAGGATGTTTAAAACATAGTATACTAAGAACTTAGGTCATTGAGCTTCTACAGCAAGTAAGAGCACCTTCTGATGCTGGCCCATACTAATAATTTAAAAATCCAAACCCAGAGTATGTTAATAGCATCCATGACTGGTTATTCAATACATCAGCAATAGGAGTGTTTAAAACTTGTGGAATACCCAACCTTACCTTTATTTCCATAGTCATGTTTAGAACTGAGGTTGCTGTCATATGTTTATGAGAATAGGCACCTACAGTGTTTGTTTCACACTTTGGATACACAACGAAGATCTGTCAGATGAGTAAGATAGCTGAGGGTTAGTGTTATGAAAAAATATTAATTAAAATAATTATTTTTTGAAGGAAAGCTTTTTGTGTGTCTTCTTCTAAATCTTTCTTATTCCAAAGGGTACAGATCTCAGAGCCGGCTCTCCTTGTATCTTACCACAGATTTTCAGTTACCTGCTGTAGGTTCTAATGGTGTATAATTTTCCCATCAGAACCTTTGGGTATTTCATAATGTTTTGGGTAATGCTATTCATAATAGCCCTGCTATTTGGCCTCTACCACACACGCAGCTAATATTTTGGGCCCAGGCCTTCCTTTGAGCTTTGTGCACAGATGAAACATGAAGCAGGGAGGGGTATGTATCTACCCCACTGCTGGACTCTTGCATCACTATGGAAAAAAGTGTTTCACTCTTCTGTAGATAAAAATCTTTCTCTGTCTATTTCCCATATATAACATGAGACTAAATGCTACAGAATAACAGCTCTGCTCACCACATCAATGCAGATAAGTGAATCAAAGGGAGGATAGTGAGGCAGAAACCATGGCCCCAAAACTGATGGATTTTGATACTGTCTTCTAGCATGTTCTTGATGCCAAACACATGGAGACAGATTAAGGCAATTTCTATTATGTCCCCCCCATTTACAGAAGGATAATGGACACTATTGTGCTTTGTCCTCCTGGTCCTTTGCTTGTTAGGACTTGATAGACAGAGGCAGGGGCTCAGTCACATTGCTTAGTTCTTATGTTTGACCACTGGATCAGTTCCAGCCTCCCCCCACCCCCCACACCCCAGATGTCTTGCTTTTACTTTGAGGAATTTCTGATGTTCGTAAATACCCTTGGCAGTCCTTGCCAAAGTGGAACAGGCTTCTCTTTCAGCAAAGTGCCAACTCACCTGGTTGCTTAAGGTCCCTGCTATCTTGTCCTTGTCTAGATTCTGAGGGCTCACCTCCTCTTTCCTCAAGACATTAAAACAATGGGTAGCAGAGGACTTTGTGGTAACCTGACTACTCTGTACCCTGCCATTGAGGGATTGCTTTCTTCACAGTTTCCTTGTCTGAATTCAGATCTCTATGACTAAATTTAGTCAGGGTAAAGGCACTGAAGTTTCCATACTGAAGTTCTGCATGCTCTAAATTTAGTGTGTCAAGTTGGATTTTTCCCACCCAGGTCAGCGCCAGTTGTTCTGTTTAAGAAACGCAATTATCGTTATCTTGTAGGGCCAATTCTGTGACAGCTTTTACTGTTAAGCAGAAAGAACTCTTAGGTTGCCATCAGGCATGGTAGCATACATCAGGAATCTCATCATTCATAGAGCAGAGGCAGGAGACTCACCAGTTCCAGTACAGCCTGGACTCCAGAGCAGCTCTGCCTCAAAACACTAAAAACAAACAAAACAAACAAACAAACAAAATGAGCTCCAAAAATTTCACTTCATATACTCTGCCAAGGACTGATCACTGGGACGTAGACAGTATCATCATTATCATCATCATCATCATCATCATCATCATCATCATCATCACCATCACCATCATCATCATCACCATCATTTATGCCCTGGCAATGCTCAGGCAAGCATGTGCAGCCCATTTATGGTGGTTCTCCAGTTGTTCCTGTCCTAGGCAGTCCTAGATGCTTGTGATATTGTCATACCCAAGGTTCCACAGTCTTCCCTTATGTTGTCTACCCAGCGTTTTGGGGGCCTTCCTCTTCACCTTATCCAGTGCCCTTCTCCAAGCAGTGCTATCTTCTGGTATCTGCCGTCATTCATTCTCATGGCAAGGCTGAAACATAGATAGTAAATGGCTTCTAAATACTCAGTTGTGTTATAATAAGTATGTGATAAATCTGAAAGATTCTTCATAATCAGGAGATTTTTTTTATGGAATGTACTCACGTTTTTTAATTTAGTCACATTTATTTTCTGTGTATTCTTGGCCATATTTTCTTAAAAAGAAAAACAGCTTTTCTCGGCAACACAAATAGGAAGGTTTGTAAAGATTACACTCAGATTCTTCCTTTTCAAAAGGCCAATGTGGGACACAAAGACTGTGTCATTGCCTATTTGTGCTTTTAAAACTTACTACCATTATATCAAAATAACTTTACATTCTTCCACTATAAAAACCAAGAGTTCGGGATTCTTTAGTGTGAAAGAGATTTTTCTTAGCCATGTGGTTCTTTTTATGTAAAAAAAAAGTGTATGTTAGTTCATGTGGGCACATTGATTATGATCAATTTTTCTGCTTTGATGTGTTTGTTATTTTATGTTTAAATGAGAATCTGGCTATTATGATTAAATATATTTTGTGCCGTCCTTCTTAATCATTCCAAATAATTGAGGTAGGAAAAAAACGCTCTAGATTAATTTAATTCCAAAGGACATAAAAAGGGAAAACCTGCCTTCCATTTAGGGCTATTTTCTCTGGGTTCCTTCCATGTACCTGAAGAAGGAAACAGTGTTTCCCTTGATCTTCTATAATTAGAATTTTAACATTGAAGCTCTTTTTTTTTTTTGTCAGAAGAGATGTCAAGTAATTTGGTAGATGTTGTAAAATCAATCAGAGTCTTTAAAAATTTTGTCCTGCCAAGACTGTGAAATACATTTGTACATATTCATTTTTGAATTGATGGATGGGTGTCAGGCGGTAGGCAGCAAGATTGAGCACTAAACGATTCTTGTGTCAGGCTTCAACAATCTTAGCAATCTGATCTGTAGCACATGAAAAGGCATAGGAAAAGAGCAAAACCAGAAATATGTATGAGGATTTGGTCTTAAGTCAGGAAATAGCAGCTAAGAATTATTTTTACTGGGAGATACAGAAAAATAGTAAAGCTAGAAGGCTGGGACTTTTGATGAATAAATGAACCGATTATTTTATGTTTTATTGAAAAGTTACATTATCTTGTGCCGCGTTGAATTCGAGGAGATGAATTGAAAGAGAATAAGAATGAGTGAAGGCTGGGAAGGCTGATTTTATGAGGAAAAATGAAAAAATAGGCCAAGCTCCATCGATGATTATAGTAACATTCTTGGGTGAGGAGAGTAACAGCCTGAGAGACTGTGGGCTGGTCTCAGTCTACCGCTCCTTCCAGTGGCCCACCATATAGTAACACAAGTGGCTACTACTTTGTCGTAGTGGCCATTTCGTTGTACCATTGCACGAAACGAACTTCATGTCATCTCACCTCCTCAGGCAGTCAGAATACAAAACAAGAAGAGGTGTGGAATGCCTGGAGTTCATCTCGTTGGGGAAACATGCCCTTTGTAAAGCCGGGGTTGAGGTGCTCATGGACACTGGGGAGTGTTTCCGCTGCGTACTGCTGGCCTTTGTGTGATGCTCATCACTTCCTCCTTCTCACTGCAGAACCCCTTGCGCCTTTTGTATCCACAATCATGGCTGAACATGCTCTCTGAAAAAGGAAGAATGAAAACAGGAAAATGAATGCAAGCTCAGTTTCTTCTGTGGCATTGACTGGCTCTTTCTCAGTCTGCCCTACTTTTTCTCGAACCTGGCTTGCATAACAATGTGGGGTGTTTCTTTGCGAATCTTGTTAGAGTTGCTGCGAGGAATAACAGGTTGGTTTTTTAAGGGAAAAGATGTACAGCTATAAGCCTGTAGAAAACTCTGAGACTATAGTGCTTAGAGTAAACAACACTGGAGTATATTTCTCTCTACACCCAAGCCCTTCAGGAACCCAGGGAACGAGGAAATAATTAACTGGTTGCTTGGAAAATGGTGCAGAGTGCCTTAGGGTGTGTTGAGCCAGGACTAGATGATCTTCAATGTTCTCTGCCGTCCACAAGTTCCAAAGTATCGTTCCTGCCCTTAGGGAAATCACATTTCAAAACTGGAGGAAGGGGAAGCCTAGATTGAGTCAAGGTGAGGTGTTTCATTGGAAAACAACAGAAGCTGCCCCAACCCCACCCCGCCTGTATGCCCATAAACACTTAAAACATTCATTTCGGACAAAGGGCATTTTATTTTCCACCTGGAGAGATCACCAGTTTAGATGGCTTGGTTTTTCAGGTCTTTGGAACAGAGAGCCACCTTCCAATAGTGAAGCTAATAAGCAAGGTGTGGCAAGTGGCCAGCAAGGGACACGCTGGAGGTTGGAAGAAGTCCAGAATGCAACTCGTGAACTATTTATAGTTTAAAGGGGATGCTGACCTTTTGAAAAAGTCAAATCAGTTACAGAGACAGTGAAATAGAGAAAGAGGAAATTCTGGATATTAGCACAGGCAAGGCGATATCGGGGACAGACTCGTGGCCCTAAGTCCCTCTGGGGTTCAATTAGCTAGGGGAGTATGCTCAGAAAAACCCAGTGCTTCATGCAAATTTGGAAAGGGAACAGTGAGGACTATGTTAATGACCCACAAAAGCTTACTGGGGAATCTCACCTAGGTCTTCCATGCATTTTTTTTTTTAACCTTTTAGGAGCCAGGTTATAGGGGAGGCATGGCACACCCTCAGGCCCCTCTGTTTCTTCCCCGAAATAAACTCTCCAGTTTCCTATCTTTGTGTATCTACAGAAGTCTAAAGAGGCACAGGGGCATGGAACCTTCTGGATCTGTCTTCTGCACTCACATCTGACCCTGTGATAGGATCAGTCGTTACAAAATAAAGTTAAATACGTGACTGGTTGGGGCTACGCCTACATTTGAGAATAGATTCCTAACACAGCTATTCATAACACTAGTAGGCAGACTACCTATGAGAAAAGAGGCGATAGAGAGGCACCCCTGGCGCAAAGAGGAAAGGACACACCCCTCTGTGGTTAGGTGGTTAGGCATTTGGGAGCCTTCTATATATAGAAAGCTTTTTGTTATATGCTATGAGTGAGACAAAATATGGGGCCCGAACACACAGTTTTAAGACCATACAGACAGCCACCATTTAGGGAGACGTACAACGGCACAAGAAACACTGGAGAATATCAGCGAGCCTCTTCCCTGAAACCGAGTGTTGTCTTCCACACAGACTACGGAGTTGAATGCCATATCCCAGAGAGGAGCGACAGATCGATACAATCTGGCTGCTTCTTCATTCAGTTTCTTAGTTCGTGGCTAAGCGCCAGGGATATATTTTGCTGTCTTTGTTCTGCCCTGCACACGTGCTCTGGCAGGCAGCTGCTATGTCTTCCTTTCAGGGCTCAGCCACCATCAGGGTACTTCTGTGAGGTCCTAGCAAGAATTTACATCAGTCCTGGCCAGTAATTACTGTCTCTTTCCAGACACAACTCTTACACATTCTGCATGTTAAATGCTCCAGGGCTGTGGAGCAAGGAGGGTGAGGCTGACATGCTCCCTGTCATAAACCTTGGGGTGATACTGGCAGCAGGGAACAAACAGTACAGCCTCCCAGCCAGGTGCACAGAGCTATAATTCCAGCTTTAAGAGGCAGACGCAGCAGGATCAGGCGTTCAAGGTCAGCCAAGGATATAGAACACCTTGTCTCAAAACACGAAAAAGAAAAGGGTAAAGAGGGCGTCCTTTCTTCACGTAGAATGGTCAAGGGCATCTTTTCATCTTTTCAGATGCTGCTAACGTAAGATGCGCCATTTGGATGATGGTCCCTGTCCTAGTCTGCTATTTACTGATGCCCTAAGTATTTACTAATCACATCTACTTTCCACTTGGTCTGCTCTGTTTAAACACAAGCATTTCTTGGAGACAACGGAGACATTGTCTCCTCGTGTTTCGCTAAACATGCCTAGCATTCCTCTACCAAGGTGCTGAGTGTCCTACCAAAGGGATGTGTGATACAGTTTGAAATAAAATTCTTTGGTGCAGTCTCTTCTATCTGCTCCGTCTCCATCTCCATCTCCCCAGGAACCTCCTTGTGAACTTTAATTACATCAACAATCCCCTTTAAAATAATTTAATTTCTTCATTTGTCATCTCACTATCCAAATTTTACTACATCACTTAAGCCTGTGGAGAGGTGTTACACAAATGTATAACATGAGATTTCTAGCCCTGGATGGTGAGGAGAGTAAATAAGTGGGCATGTATCAGAGGCAGTTGAGTCAGGCAAAGGGTGAATGGACAGGAGTCCAGGAGTCGCAAAGACCCATTATCTGCTGCTGGTGGAGGACGATGCTGCAGAGGAAGGGGCATTTAAGGTGAGCCACTCAGAGACTATGGAATTTACCGATGAGGGAGAAAAGCAGGTGATTGGCAGGGAGCACAGCTAACAGATACTCAGGTATGATTATCCCAGGTGAACTGACAGAAGGAAGGCGATCACATTTTGGAGCAATGAGACGATTTGTCTAGATTAAAATTGATAACTGAAGAATTAGGTTAAAAACTACATGGTAGATGAGTTTGAAAGTAAAGATAGGAAATCACAACATGATTTGACAGATGCAGAGTCACAACATGTCCTGATGCTAACATTAGAAGATGGAAAACTGAGGGCACCAAACAAAGGGAGACAATTTTGTGGTTTTTTTTTTTGTGTGTGTGTGTGTTATGCTGAGGACCACGCCTTGACTTCAAGGGAAGGTGGAGATAGATGAAGCGGTAGGACATTCCAGAGGAGGAAGTGATGAGACATGAGGTCCTACCATATCAGATGAGAAATCAGAGAATGGTCTGGCAGATTGCATCTGCTACACAGCACTGGCCCAGACAGTCTGCTTCTATCTATAGCTTAGTGTATGAACGTTTGTGGCAGGAAGGAAGCTGTAAACTCTACTTCCTGAATTCCGAAGCATCTTTAGATTTGTCATATTAGGATATTTCCCATCACCTTTGAGCATATGCGGGGTGGCATTTTTTCCTTGAACAGGCGTTAGTGAATCAATGGTGCATGTTTTAATCGAGGGTGCCTTATTATCAAGCTGTAACATAAAATATACATAGTTACTATATTTCAGTTTTGCCTTAAAATAGCCATACTCATTGCAATTGAGTCAAACAATCCAGAGTATAAATTACATTTAGATATTGAGAACACCATGAATATCATTCAGCAAGCACGTTCATTGCCCAAAGTAAATAATCAGAGAAAATATATTCACCTCCAGAGCTTTAGGCACAAAATGAATGCATGGATCACTACTTACTGGAACACTCTGATAAATGTGTTTCTCTTTAGTGTTAGCAGGATACAAATAAATGAGACAAAAACAGTAGCTTGGACTGGGGATATATGGGTGGCATCCAGAAGAAGAAAAGGCAGACATTTGAATAAGACAGAATGTAACGAATCAAGGAAGAGAGTCCCATCAGGTGGCTTGGATTGTCTGAATTCCTTGGGGCCTCAGGTGAAGACTGGAGAAAGTTGAGAAATTTAAGGTGAACCTGAGATGATGGGTACTCACCATCATTGATGAAGTGGGTGGATTCAGGCGAACCGTGTGTTGTGAACAAAAGTGAGACATTAGAAAGAACCCATGTCTTCAGGAAAGGAAAGGCTTTGTTTTTGGAAGGAAGGCGTGGATAGCACTAACAACCCTGGGAGACTTGGATCAATTACTATTTATTTGTATGTGATTGTGTCTTCCACATGTTGACACGTCATATCACTCCTCCTATTGTAGAAGCTGAGCTGAGCACAAAGAAGTCCAGGTCAGTTGGGTAGCTTGGTCAAGAAGGTAAGGACCCATGTTTCACCAGCTGATCTGACTCCTTTCCTAAGAAGGCAAGTGAAAAGCTATACAAAACATGGGGACATGTGTCTGGGAAAGGATGCTGGCCAAAGGGCAGGGGACGATTTGCAGGAGATGTGAAGAAATCTAAACTGAATTCTGCCACTGAAGTAATGCACATTCGGGACCTGGGATAATATGTGAACAGTATTAGAGTTGGGATAGTAGAATGGCACCATATGATCTTAATGGTGACAGGGAAACTTAGGTTGTTTATTCTAGGCCAGTGATATCATCTTTTCATGATTACAACTACAAATGTCATATGTTTAAAGATCCATTTTTTACAGGTACTAAGGGTTAGGACTTCAACCTTAAAAAAATACTCTATATTTTCACTAGATTCTTATACTTTTGAGACCAAGGGTCATAGTTCCTGTTTTCTCAGGGTCAATTCCACTGTGGAGTAACAGACTTGCAGAATGGTCATCATTATTGGATTGTAACCTTGGCGGTGTCAGGTCCCTTGGGCAAGTGTGTTGGAGTCAGCATCCTCCATTGGGAAAGGAGCAATCTAGTACCATCCTTACGGTCAGTAAGAGTAAGCACACTCAGCAGTTTGCCTGGCCATAGCTATGCTATGGCTATTCACTTAGCAAATGCTTACAGAATTGTGTTGAAGGAGACCGTGTGACCATTGATCGTTCTACCATCAAACCACTGTCCCCTTGGGATTCAGTTTTCCACCTGAAAATAAAAGATGCTACGCAAGGTGATTCTGAGGTTTCTTCTTGTCTGCATTTTGTAGATTTAGCTCATGTAGGGGTGTCTTCTTGTAACTCTAAAAAGTGAGAACAAGAGAATGAGAGTGAACAAGTAAGGGACTACTGATTGTATATTTTGTTGGAGATACTAATAGATCTTATGGATTTAAGAAAGGACACATTGTTATTAGTTTATGTCTCATGGTTAATATTTTGTACTGTATCTATTTAGCTTATGTTAACCTGGTCAAGAGTAAGAACACTACCAGAGTTTAAAACCAAATTTGAAGCAAACTTTAATTAAATACTGGCCAGGTGGATAGGCTCTGGCCAGGTCCATATTTGGGTTCCCAGGAAATGGCGCCAAGTCATGTTTGCAGGGACATAAGAAGGCAAAACCCATAATTCACTGCATTTCCCAACATGTCCAATCAGGGGCAAGCATACATCTTGACATATTTCCTGCCCACATGAGATCAAGCACATCCAGTGTAGATGGATCAAGCAAACTTGTTTAGAGGAGGGAAAACATGTGGCTTGTTATCCCCCACAAAGAAGCCTCCCACATTTCAGGAACCATCTGTCCTTGGGCAAGAAGCTTGCAGATCAGAGGCCTTTTTGTTTCATGGATCTCTTCGGTACAGTAATTAAAACTTAAAATGTAACGTTGGCTCTCATACTTTACTTTTTTTAGTTAAATAAAATTTAAGAACTGTTTCTAGTTTCCTTAAGTGAGGCATTGTGTTAGGTCAGAAATGACTAGAAGCGATGAATATAATGTTTTCCATTGTATTGCATTTAAATCTTAAAGCAAGTGAGATTTTAAATCTATTTAAAATTGTAAATAGGCTGGGGTAGAAATAAAATAAAGGATTCCGGTTTTCTAAGAAGTTACCTTATTGCCCATCTGTAGCTCCTTCTGCTACACACACACACACACACACACACACACACACACACACACACACACTTCTAGATTATGGAAACAAAAATGGAGAAGGCGAGGCACATTCCATCAGTTTCTGCATGCTGACCCTCTTTGCTGATTCACTTACCATGTTCAAAGACCTCCTCCACAGGTGGCAGAGTGACTCCCAGCAGCAGATGGGGAACAGATTGGAGGGAGGACTCTTTGGAGAAGTCTAAGGGAAAGCTTCCTGGGAGCTGTTCCTTTTGTATGTGGTTGAACATCTTCCTCCATCTAATTGCTTTGAACTGGTGCCTCTAGTTTATTTTGAATGGAGAGAAAAGGCAAGTGAAGTAGAATTGGGGGAGCAGTGTTTTGAGACAAAGGAAGGCAAAAGCTGCCCAGAGGAGCTGCCTTCTGTGAAAGGGACAGAAATAAGGTCAGAATGACTAGGTGTGGTCTGATATGAGGTCAGGTCTCTAGCAGAACAAGCAGGGGCAGGAAGGGGAGACTAAGGGGAAACCACCCAGACTTCATGTAAGTGTTTTCTTATTCCAAGTATCTCATGCAATTCCCATTCTGAAGCTCAAGTTGCTTTCTAAGAAGTTGGTTTCTAAAGACTTTCCCAGTTCTGTGGGGATAACTGCTCATACACCGGAGCAAGGGTGAGGTTATGTAAAAGGTGAGCCTGAGAGGAAGAGGTGGAGGAAGAGGAAGAAGCCACCCTCACTTGTTTATCTTGAAATTCTGTGAAAGGTTCGGTTTTGAAATGTACCTCTGTGAGTGTGATGAGGAAGAAAACAGGTAAGAAATGACTTAAGAGACAGGTAGACAGACAGACAGGCAGGCAGACAGATATCTGTGTGTATGTGTGTGTGCATGTGTGTCTACCTTTTTGTCTGCTTCTCTCTCTCTCCCTCTCTCTCTGTCTCTCTCTGTCTCTCTGTCTCTGTCTCTGTCTCTGTCTCTGTCTCTCTCTCTCTGTCTCTCTCTCTCTCTCTCTCTCTCTCTCTCTCCCTCTCACACACACACACACACACACACACACACCACACACAATGGCCCTTACAGAAACAACCAGTAGGCTTTAATAGCCTCGATCAGTGTCCTTGGCCTGTAATTTCATTCCCTCCTTTGCGGTTGTTTTGTAGAGACCGAATTAGACCTTTTTAGAAGAAGAATTTTGCTTTAATTGGAAGAAGGTGATACAAGGATGAAAAAATCTGTTTTCCAACAAACACTGGGCATCTACTGAATACAACAATAATTATCCCTTGAAAGCATAGACTAAAGGACGAGGATATATCAGCAAAATGGCTCCTTAAAATTATCTGTGAATTATTGAAATTTTGAAACTGATTTAACAGTGTGTAGATGAAACATATATAAAAGGTTTAAAGACATCTCTCTCTTAAATAGAGCTCTGGCAATCATCGGTCTCTCTTTTTCTTTTCTAAGGCCATTACCAGTGATAACTGGGACTAGCAGGTCACCTTGTATTTTCTTGTTCTTTTTTCAATGTTTGTCTATGTTAGTGTTCATAGTATTTTCCTTAAAAAAAGAACAAAACAAAAACGAAAGCAGCTCAGTACCACACTTGTCGTTCTTCTGCCTTTGCCTTAAGGGTCTTGATCAGCTCACGAATGCATGCCTTACACTTTCCATCTAGTGCCATGTATTCCACAGGATTAAACCCCACAAATTATTTCAGCACATCCATATGATACACAATTAAAACCTGAAATGTTTTGTAGTTACAAACAACCCCATAAAAATCATTCTTGGATGTCTTTTCAGAAAGAAGGGTTTACCAAGACTCCTAAAGTTAGAATTACTAGCTGCATACTTAATTTGATACCGTCATATGACATCACTAATAAGACTTGATTGATATATATTCCTACCCAAGGTGTCTACCTGCCCATTTTTTGCACCTTTTCCAGTACTGTATGTCATTAAACTTTTTTCTGTCTGGTAGGCAACAGTTGATATTTACTATTTCAAAGTATTTCCTACTACTGTGTTTCACCAATAAAGTTAAACACTGACAAATCTATTGGTGATTTATATTTCTTCTCTAAATTATAAGTTCACTGCTTTGTTATGCCTTATATTGGAATCCCTAATGAAACCATGGAACTGGTTTTTTTTTTTGGTGTAAATGCAAGAGGGTCTTTGTTTGGCAAGCTTATGTTTAGACCACAAACCTCCAGCACACCAACATAGCAGATGAGAAGAGAGTGCAGCCCCTAGTTCAGAGAAAGACAAGCTTTTAAAGGGAAACACTGCAATTAAGGGAATACATGTCTTAGTGACTCAGGATTGGGTATAAGGAGTACAGAGTAAGAAGATTTCTGAAACCGTTGGTCAGTTTTGGGGCACGAAACTCTAAAAAGGACTACAAATAATTGACAAGGCATTCGCGAGGGCAGGATGTCTTCAGAGACATGAATCTTCTTAACTTTTACTGTCTCACACCTTAATTGGCTGTCCAGTTGACTGTCCATTTTAAGTTTCTCTATCACAACACGTTCCTGGACCTGAGGTCAGTCCCAAGTCTTCAGTTGTTTTAAGAGAAATCCCATCTTTAAGATACGGTCTGTGTACTCACATTTCAGTTAAATATTTTAAGGTCTCAGAGTTTTGCATTTTGAAAAATACTTTTCTAAGAATTATCACTTGAGACACTCTACTTACTGTTTCCATCATTATTATTACTATTCCAATTATATGGACTGAACCCATGGCCTTGCACTTTTCAGTGAGTGAGCCGAAGCCCCAGTGCAAGCTCTCTGTCTATTATAACCCCTAAGTAATTGTTTCTTCGGAGTAATGCCAGCCTGGAGCTTTGTGGGAACCCCAAAATGGACCAGGCCAAAGTCCTTCATCCTGGCCTGTATTTAATTAGAGATTGCTTCAAATTTGGGTCAAAATTATGTGGTCTTATTCTCATCAGGTGGGATTAACAAATAAGCATAGTTATAAGACTCTCTCGTGGGAATGTGACCTATGTTTCCCTCAGTCTAGATTTTGTAGCCACCCTCATAAAGTTTAAAAATGCTTGTTTATGATGTTGTAGTTGTTATTAATAATGGTTCTTTTATCCACAATTTCAAGTCCTTCATAAGATTGCAATATAACAATGAAATAATTTTAATAATTAAGTATGAGTATAGCAAAAAATATGAAGTATCGTATGTAAGAGTTGGTGTTGCATAAGTAACTTACTTGTTTTTGTATTTTACTTCTTCCTCTTATGTTTTGGAAAACTATTGCTAAGTTTGCTCTTCCCTTCTTTGAAATGAGTCCTACTACGTTGACCAGGCTGGCTTTAACTCCTGGGACCAATCAATTTTCCCAACTCAGTGACTGGAGTGGCTGGAATTACCAGACTGTACCATTGTGCCCAGATAACGGTTCTATAATCAGTTATGTGTCTTGGGGAGGATAGTCATGGAAGCTGAGAATCACTACATTATTTGTGCTTATGGAATACAAGAAGAGCAATTGCAGAAAACATTGACCTTTCAATATATAGCATGCATCTGTGGGTATCAATTTTAGATTTAGATTACTCATTTCTGTTGAAACCTAGCTTGTTTATGATTTCAAAAAGTAAAATTAATATTCATAGTGCCTCAACCTGTGCCCGAAGGGTGGCTGGACACCACAAGGCTCTCTCTCTTAGGGAAGCAAATGTGGTTCCCTTCAGCGCAGGTCAAACTTGGCAAATGAACAGAAAAAGATGGCTTTAGGAAAGTGGTAGACAAACTCAACTTGGTTTCCTTTAACTGATAGTGACACTGTTTACTTTGTCCCTTTATTGAAAGAGACTCCTTCCCCCTCCCCCAGCTCCAGCTTTATCCTTCCAAAAGAGATCTATGTCTGTGGAAACTCGGGGGCCCTTCCTGGCCTGAAGCTGTGTTATATGAAGGAGTGAATAGGCTATTGTTCTTCACGCACTAGGTGTAGGCTCCTTTCTGTCATCCTCAGGCCTGCAGTTTTTGCTTGGCTTTTATGTTTATCACTTAAGTAAATTATGCAGCATGGAAGGAATACATCACACAGAGCTACTGCACGTACAGCCAGGCTAGAATTCAGAACTTCATGTGCCCTCCTATCGCCCTGTTTCCCTCTTCAATGGGAAATTTAAGGAATTTCCTTTCGACTGAAAAGTTTAGACCTTCAAAATTACTGCACTGACTGCCTCTAAAGTTCCCAACAAGGCTTGGACACCGCCTGATAATTTCGGATAACACCTGGAGCTGTATGCAGGCAAAGAAGGTGACTTTCAAAACTTACACACATCCCCTGCTCCAAGGGACCCACATGCCACTTTACACGGACCCCAGGACTTCTTACAGACCTATTTTCGACACCCACCCTCTGCTGTGCGCATGCTCTCCAAGGCTGAAGTAGGGAGGAACGGAACTTTTACGAAGTCGCCGGCGATGTTGCTCTGTGATAAAGGAGTGAATGAATGTGGAAAAATATCTATTTTTGCACTTGAAGACAGAGTTAGCTCATCAGAGGACTTCAAGAAAAGCTATCTTGATAAGACTAGATGCCTCAGATGAATCTGGGGGCCTCTCTGGGGTGATAGGATGGTCCACCTATGGCTCCATGAGCAAGTGAACCGAACCCAAATAGGTTAGAAAAACGTTTCCTTGTTTGCACATTAGGAACATTCTGCTAATTATTACTTATGTTAGGGTTAATTTTTTTCTCTTTTTGGTTTAAATATGTGTTAGTATTTCTAATCCTGCCCTTGGTGCTTCTCCTCACTGCTGTTACAGAGACCTTTCATGAGCGGAGTCTGTTACTTTTTTCCCTTGAACCAGCTACTCTCTGGGGAGAGTCTTTGCAGGATAACCTTAGGTTGCCTATTTTGAAGATGAATACTTTTATTTTTCTTTTGAGAATGGTATCTAATATCCATTTATTCAGGGAAAAGGGAAAGGTCCGTCCGCCCAAGCCAGTCTTTAAAATAAGATGATGAGGACACTAGAGATTGGGCACGGTGATTAGGCACACTTGCTCCTTTTCCAGAGGACCGAAGCTCAGATCTCAGCACCCATGTTTGGTCATTCAAAACCTCCTGTAACTCCAGTTCTAGGAGCTCTGACATCCTCTTCATGTGGGCATATGTTACCATGCTCACATGTGTGCTTGTGTGCGTGTGCGTACACACACACACACACACACCCCAACAAAAAATTTAAAAATCTTAAAAGCCTTAAAATGACTTGTATATTTAAAAATAAAATAAGTAACTTTACAAAATTAAATTCACCTTTTGCAAATTCAAACCCAGAGTTGTCCGCATTCATATATGTGACGTTGGCTCATGTCTTGCTTATATCCGGGAGCCAAATAAAAGCTTCCTGTATAGTAAGGGCATAAAATAAAACAAAACACTATGATATTCTAGGAAGCCAAATAAAGTCTTGAACAAATAACGTCACAAAGCCGGAATGGAAATCTAACTAGACGGGGGCAGATATCTCCTCATTCAGAACCCGTTCACTTTTCTCCCATGTTCATGTGAATTAACAGATATTTTGAGCTGAAAGGAACTCAGGAGTTTAGGAAATGGATGTGGAAATGCTTTGCGAACACATCTTGATTTACCTCGGGGACTACACACGTATTCCAGCGCTATGCTCCGTAAGGGCGATGAGGCTCCTCTGCTGCACATGTGGGTACTGGGTAGTTGGCAGGCAAATTTATGTGGAGTTAAGGTTGTTTCATCTGAGCGTTCCCTTTTGAGCCTGACTACTTAGATCAAAATTGACCAGTAATAGTTTATTTTGTTCTGTGAGTTACACATGGGCTCTTGTGCCTGTTCCTCCTAAATGCTGTGTTGATACATGTGGAACTTGAGGTTTAGAGAGCACATGAATCAGCTCAGGCTGCTGGACAACATCCAGCATAGCAGGCCTGGTAATATAAGACCCTGGGTGGCTCTACACGACAGACATTTTGTTTTCAGGGCTCTGGGGGCTTCAAAGTCTAAGATCAAGATGTTGACTTGATACTGTGGATCTCTTCCTGCCTTAAGATGGCTGCCTTCTTGCTGTGCCCTCAATGGAAAGAGACCTCTCTGATGTGCGTTCTCTCAAGGACACGGTCTCTTAGATCAGGGTTTCTTCTCACTGACCTCAGCTGACCCGTATTACCTCTTTATCCAGTGGTCATCTACATTAGAGGTTAGGGTTTCAACATGTGCACACGTGGGATACACTTTAGTCTGTATTCTGAAACCATCAGACCAGGATTTGAAACTAGGGGTCTGGCGTTGGAGCAGTAGGGTCAATATTCTTGCTATTTTTGTGGATGGTTAGCAGGTTGGCCACAGTTTCTTGAAGAACTTCCTGCCTTTCTGTCTGCATTCTTGACTCAGTACATCTTTTTACCTGCCTCTACCAAATCTTCCATGTCCCTTAGGGTTCACTTCATTCATCCTAAATATGGATCTCTACAGAAAAACAAAATGTTCCAGGTAAGAGGATTACTTGCCTTCCAACAATGTAAAGTTAGTTTTTGAAGCCCATGGCAGGCAGTCTTTTAAAGAGATCTGTCATCTCACTCAAGTCATCCTTAAGAACATGAGAGCCCCTTTGGAATGGCTTCCTTCCTCCCCTTCCTTCCTTCCTTCCTTCCTTCCTTCCTTCCTTCCTTCCTTCCTTCCTTCCTTCCTTTCTTTATTAGGTTGTTTTTTCTTCCCCAATGCTTCAGAAAATTACTGTTTAATTAATTTTTAAAATATAACTAACTCCTTTTTTACTTTTATTGACAGACATTTCTTTTACAATTTTTGCATAGAAGACATAAAACACAAACTTAAAGTTAAAAGATGTCTTTTGATTTCCAGAAATGAGAGGAAACGGTGCATTAATATACAGTCTTAAATGTCTCTAACTATGACCCATGTGTAGTATTTAGGACTTAAAGGAATGATCTAAAAAAATATGACAGGCCCCTTCAGAGATAGAGTGAGAAAAGAACTTGGACTGTGTTCATTTTGTTCCATGGACAGTGCAGCATACCTGAGACCTGCGTGGTGGGCAGCTCGACCAGATCATCCTCAGCATCCCCTCCTCAGTGATGTAGAGGCTGAAGGGAGATGGCAAACAGGCACTTACCATTCTCTGAAAGTAAATCCAAGAGGGAAAAAAAAGAAAAAGCACAGGACTTCTGAAATCTACTCAGTAGAGAGAAGGCTACATTGCCTTTGAAAGATTAGTGCTTCAATACATTGTATCACAACTGACACTTCTGATCAGGATGTTAGTTAAAATATGTAATAAGTGACTTGAGACAGGCCTTAAGAATCAGAACAGAGAGCAGAGCTATAGAAATTGGCCAGTTCATAAATATGTAATTAGTGGGTGTGACCGGATTGGTGTGTCAGGGAGCAGATCTGCCTTTGACTGATATTTCATAGAGTATAAAATTAAGTGTACTTATTAAAAGATTCAGCTTGATAAATGCATTCCACAACTTATATAGTGAAAAATACTTTCAGATTTCTCCAGTTAATCATTAAGATCTATAGTCTACAATCTAATATTTTATAACACCGAATTCATACAATTTTAGTTTTCATCTATAAAACTTGGCTAGATTTGATGTTTTGAAATATTAACACATTTACTTAACTGTAAAGTTTCTAGGGGACAAGGATGAATGTTATCCATTAATTGTGTTACATGCTTCATAGCCTCTCTAATATCCCTTTCTAACATGCCCACACGTGGGCACACACACACACATGCACACACACAGGTGCACACGCATGTACACACACATGCACACACTCCGGCACACACATGGGCACACACAAACGCACACACACGTACTTGCACACACATTTATAATAACGCACTTTCAGAGCTGTGCATGCCTTACATGAATACTTCTATGATTCATTTGTGTTTAACTACAAAAGTCACTGCCTCTCCCTTTTGAATTACACTTCCCTGTCCCCTGAAAGGGTGTGTGTTTGTGTATTCTGACCTGGATTTTATATGTTTTGGTGGATACCATTTCGCTTCTATCTTAATCCAGTTCCAACAGAAAGGAGTCATACGACGGTCGAGCTTCCCCATTCTCTGATTTGGCTCCCTCTTTTGATTAATTCTGAAGACTTTAGAATTCACATTTGGCAAGTTTTGCATAAGCTGAATTCACCTCAACTTCCAGCGCACACATTCCCTTCTAGCGTCAATCCTGGTGGTGACCTTCTGAACGACTTTTAGATGCATGCTTGACCTCTGTGCTAGTTACAACTTCTTCTTTTTACTTTTGTTTTGATTCTACCTTCTGTCCTGCTCTGCCTCTCTATGAAACCTCTTCTCTTCAAATGACTTTAATAATAAAAAAATAAAAAAGAGCCACTGTTTTCAGGTACCCTGTGATGGCACACTAGAACAGCTAGGCCATCCTGTGCTGTCTTAGCCTGCCTATTTCCTTCTTACCTACCCCATTCTTTCCCCCTAACGCTTCAGCTATGTCCAGTCCTGGACATGACCAACATTCTAAGCTACACGTACTGCCCTTCCCTCCCCATTATGCCCTGTAAAGCCGATTGGTAATTTCTGGAAGGACAGAGCAGCATGGAGGTAAGAAGGCAGGCGCCAACGCCAAAGCTGAGGTGAACGGATGCCTTTTTGAGGAACTTTAGCCAGCTAGGATGCCCTTCAGGGGAGGAGCACTACACCGACTCTCCCGAGAGCAACATGACCAGCACCTGTGATGCTCAGCGCCCTCAGAGCCGAGGGTTGGTGCTGTCCTCGATGCTCACTGAGGCACTAATGTTAAATAAGGGCATGCTGGGAAACAGATGACAGAACTTGAGCAAGACTCTTTTTCCTTTTAAAAACTAGAAAATTCTGTTTGAATACAGGTAGCCATAGAGTATCAAATTCTAAGTGTTCTGGCTGTGTGAGGGAGGAAAAAAAAGCAAAGTGATTAAGTGATTCTTTCTTTTTTTTTCTTTCTTTCTTTCTTTCTTTCTTTCTTTCTTTCTTTCTTTCTTTCTTCTTCTTCTTCTTCTCTCTCTCTCTTTTCTTTTCTTTTCTTTTCTTTTCTTTTCTTTTTTTTTGTAGAAAAGGAGCAATAGGTTCTCCCAAGAGCCCTGGGGAGTGGGAGCGCTTCTAGATAGGGTTTGTGTAACTGTACCTCCAACCACAACAGTCACGTGGGTCCGTTCTGCTTGGCTGCTTTTTGACTGCCTGTCAGAGGGTGCATTTCACTTCCCCTCCAGCAAGGCCACTGCAGCATGTGCTGGCGGGATTAATCTTTGTCCACAATGTCTTTGCAAAGGCTTCTACAGCAGCAGAACAGCAATGGCAACTTGGAGTACCCTGCTGATCCCGCTTATAGCGCCTACGCCACACTCACGGGCCCGCTCACGATGGAGGACAGCAGAAGGATCCAGATGCTGGCAGACACTGTGGCTACTTTGCCTCGGGGACGAAAACAGGTAGGATTGCACTTCTGTCTAGAATGTTCATGTTTGTCTGATAACAGCCAGAAGTGGTACTTGCTCCTGCGTATCTCCATGAAATCCCTGACTCCCAGCCTCACTTCCCATCCTTAAGAGTGAGTTGGTTCATATTCAAAAGAGAATTCTTCCCCCTCCTAAGGTCAACCTCTCTACCAAGTCAATCCACTCAGGACTTGGGAGTTATTGACTGTATGTGCGGGGAAGAAGGTGACATGCGCAAAAGAGACAATGTAGCACTCCGGAGATGGGGAAACAGTCTTAAGTTTTTTAAAAGTAAGACTTAAATATTTCTTTTTAAGTATGTACTCAAGTAAAATGAAGTTGTTGAGCACAACAAGCTTGAAGATGGTTTACAGGGATGCAAGCAGCAGCATCGGAATCTTCCCCGTTGTGTCTCCATCAATTCTCTCACTCCTGTCTCACTTCCAGGCCTAGGTAGTCCTACTAGTTCCCAGTCAAGAGACGATGCATCCTGGAACACAAGGGTTGTGAACTAAATTAATTCTTCAGCTCCTGAGCACTGACACAACCCAGAGCTGTTGGGAAGAAAGGCTTTCGTGGGGAGGTAAACATTGACTAAACACCCAGTTTGGCTGCTTAGCGGCTGTGGCCTCTTGAGCAAGGTGCCCACCGCCCTCGCATTATGTCCCTTACAAAAAGAGGCTATTGCACTAAATTCCATTCATTTGATTAGGCAATGGCAGAAACACCATCCTTGAACTTTGTGCTCCTTAAGTAAGGAAATGTGTGGGGCACTCGGAGCTTGGTAGAGGCTGTTTGGAGATTTTTATTGCATAAACTTTCTTTAGACATGGGCACTCACTTGGGAAAATCTATGTCTACAAGAATTTGTTCTGAATTTTTGGCCTTTAATTAACTACATATTTCTTTGTATATTTTGATCATATTGATTGTTCCAAAGTATGTATTTGAATTTTCATACAGCCATTGTACACAAGATGTTTAGAATTGGCTGATAGCCTGAGGGTATAGCTTTGTGGTCTGCATTCTTGTATGCATCGTGTTCTTCTCTAGATGCTTTTAACTTCAGTACTGCAGAGTCTCAGCTTGAGGGAGAGGCAGCTTCTTCTTTCAGTGATATGGTGAACTGATTCCTTGGCATTTTCCACAGCGATGAAGATGATGGCATCATTTGCCAAGACTTGATTATCACTTTCAATCCAAAGTGCTTTCATGATTTAAAGTTTCATGAACATTTGTATCAATTTATAAATGGGCAACACAGCAAACACCAACATCTTTACTCAGGTTCTAGATAAAGTATGGTCCATTTCTGTTTCGATTTGCCATGAAGCTGTTAAACTAAATTCTGTTCATTTGTTTAATCTATGATTTGTTCTCTGGGTACATTACTTAGCAGGAAAGCAACCTGCTAGTTTTGCATCAAGAGATGGATCTTTCCACATCTCCTTTTTAGCTCAATCATTAAATCATGCTGGACCCCTGCAAGGCGAAAACCATCAAACTATCTAGATCAGCCACAAGGGCCTATTTCCTTCCTAGAGAAGGGTTACAGTTTAGGGACAGAACAAACAGGTGTTATACAACAGATATGTAACATGACTCTGAAAACCATCCTGCAGTCTGGTACCCCTAAACAAGGGACTCCCTAAGGTGGAGGCACAGACTCTTGTGCCTTGGGGTCAATTTTACACAGTCACACAGTGCTTAGTGTGTCAGGAAGATCTAGTGAGCCTGGAGAGGAGAGATAGACTTGTGGTAAATTTCCTTGAGAAAGCAGTCCAGTTGGCTGTTGCTGTCCACGATGGTTCTAAAATCCCCACCCATGCAAAGCAAAGACTGCAGATGCTGGAATCCCTGATGTAAAATGGCAGCCTATTTGCATGTAAGCTGCTAGGATCGGGTCTCATACCTAAGACATGATCACTGGCTATATGAATAGTTATCACATTGTATCATTTGGAGAATTACAGAAAAGAAACGTAAATGTTCAGTTCAGATGTCATGTTTGTTTCTATGGAATCTCGTTGCCTTCAGCTGGTTGAATGGATGGATACAGAAATCTAACTATAATCCGACCAGTCTCCAGAGCCACTGAGTAGGTTTGAGATGTGAAATTTAGGAACTTCATTCTAGACAAGTGTCAGGTTGGTGGGCGGGCTTTTACAGTAGTTGGAGAACGAGGAAATGAAGCAGTGAAGAAGTAAAGACTTGGTTGTGAATGGCACTGAAGGCCAATGAGGCACATCTGGCTTTTAAGCCTGAGTAAGGATTCCATGAACTGGAAAAGGACAACCCGTAGGATTCGGTGACTATTGGAGGGGATGGTAAGAGGGATGTAGACATATAAAATGTGTGAGCATGCAGACTTCTTAGACCATTAGCTTATTATGTGTTTTCTATTTCTTTGCTTTCTCTTATACTCTTTAACACACTGTGTGATATACTTCCCCTATTCTTAAGACTTTTTCTGGCCTAGTGGTGGTAGTGATCTCTGAGCCAAGGCCAATTTGATCAATAGAGTGAGTTCCAGTACATCCATGGCTACACAGAGAAACCCCATCTCAATGTAAAAGTGTCATTCTTTGGGAATACAGAGTTGGATACAAAGTACATAAAACTGTTTTTATTGTTGTACTTCTTATGACCCTAAACTTTCTCCTTTTTTCAAAATATGATCTAACTATGTAGCCCAGGCTAACCTCTAACTCATGGCCTACCAGCCTCAAACTCCTTAGCCACTGGGATTACAAGTGTACATTCCACAATTTGCTATGAAATTATTTCAAAATAAAATATTTAATTAATGAGAAAAAAAAAGAAACCCCATCTCGGATTTTTTTTTTTTAAAAAAATAACAAAACCCTTTTTCTAAACCAAACCTTTGGAGCCTGACACTCATGGTTCTATGTAATCACTGTCAGTGAAACTTCATGCAGGTGTATGTCAAGATTTTATAATTTTTCACAGGCACATTTGCTTCTTGTTAATTGTTTTCTTAGAAACGCAAACAACAGCAACGACAAAAGTCACCCCTCTGGCACTGTCTGCATGGTCTGCAGCAGGATTCCCATGAGGCAATAGCAGCCACAGCAGCCGCAGCAGGTGTTCCTCTGTCTGCTGTTATTTTCAACACTTTGAGGGCTGACGTCAACATTCGTACTTCTTGTTATTGTGGCTTTGGTTTCTGCAAAGCTATATCTGGCTAGCTTCTAGCTTCGCCTTAATCTTAACCCAGAATGCACTGGGTGTTTGCACTCCTAATTGTTTAAAAATAGATTTCTGTGTGTGTCTATTATTTCAGTACCTGCATTGGTCGGGAGTGCCAGACACAGCAGTAACACTTCTAATTTTGAACATAGGTTTTTGGGGCGAAGCCCCTGCAATAGAAAATCCTGATGGAGGTTGATGGAAGAGAAGGGAAATCTTGTAAGCATGCTATGTTCCAGGGGTAGAGACAGTGCCTGCCTGACACTCTCACAAGGCTGTGATGAAGGTGGCTCTCGCCTAGTGTGGCAGTGAGAAGCAGGAAGCTGGCACACAGGTATGCAGTTTAATTGTGGATTAGACCCTAACTGATTGCCATTGTCTAGTTTCCTTTGAGTGATGAAATTATTGCTAAATTGGAAGGTTCTAGAAAGTTGGTTTCACACACAATTTCAGGTTAGGGATGGTGCTAAATGCTTGTAATGGGTGTAGTTCTCAGTTGGGGTCTGCCCACAGGGATGTTCTTTGGACTTTTGCCAGTATCTCATTAGGCAAAATCAATTCTGCAGTGTTAGGCTGGGTCAAATACCCAACCATTCTTCTTTTGCAAAAGGTGTGGGGCTGTAATAAGACCTTCCTGGAAGCAGGAATGTGCTATTTATCTCCCATAGATGTATTATAAGTTAGGACATTGACTTCAGTTCCATTATTTTGGTGTGTCTTTAGATAGTTTGATCCTTTCTGTCTTAATTGTTTGATTTTCAAAAGATGGGGGAGAACTGTATTCATGGAACAGTTGGGAATAAAAGTAAGATAGGCAGAGAATTGGAAAGAATCATAATTTGAAACAAAGTATTAAAAAAAGAAGAAGAAGCTCACCTCTGAATCCAGATTTTCCCCTAACTACACCCACAACTCTCACAGGAAATGAGTTCATAGAGCCAGGACAAGAACACAGATCTGCCTCAGCAGCCAAAGTGCTTCTGTGTTGGTCTCTGAGCTGCTTTGAGGAGGCTTCACCATCAAGCCATGTTTCCGACTTCCTCTTTGCTTTGCCCGCCGACAGCTGCTGTGTTTGGTCTTGATTTTTCCACTAAAGAGAGACCTGTGAATCGCTATTTAGCAGGAGACACTCGGTGTGGAATATTAATGCCTTGCCTTTTAAGTCGTCTCCCCGAAAGCAGAGGAACGTCCCTGCGATCAGCCCCAGACATCACTAGACTCCTGGCTAGTAAGACGCTAAGGAGCCTGGTTTGCTGTAGTCAGAGCCGAATGTGCCGCTTTCAAGTCTGCCAAATTGCTAAACCTAGACTTCTCATATTAGATAATGTGTAATAAAAGACAGCTGTTGCCAGCATATGCTGTGAATTGCACACCAGTTCTCCATTCATGATTTCTTTCTTGTGTGTGTGCCATCACTACAACGCAGGAAGACTCTGGCTAGGAGGGCAGTCTGTCTGCGCAACACCTACTCCAAGGCCACATTTTCAGATAGGGCTGATGCGTGCCGGGGAGACGGACACAGAAAAAACTTGAATCAGAAGATCCTTGAGAAGGCCTGAAAACACACTCCAAGTAACAGGCAGTTTAGCAGGGGAGCAAGGCAGAAGCCTGCGAGTAGTTTCTTTTTATGTCACCCCTTTGCACAGCTCAGATCAAAACCAAGAAGACTGTGTGTGATTGGCCACCGTCAGAGAGTTTCACGGTAGCTAATGCATTTAAATTGCTTTGTATTTATATACTCAGTGTTTAAAATCTCCTCCAGTCCAGAATGGAAACTAATTTATAATCTGGTTTTGTCTGGACGTTTTGTGTCACTGGTAACCCAAACATATCAGCCACAGGAGTTTTACTCATTACTGTTTAGCCAGCAAGCTACACATAACTGTTACAAGGAGAGAGGTGAGCAACTCCTCTCCTGTATGTAGAAGTATGAGCTATTTTAGATTTTAGATTTGAGTCTATCCATAATAACCTGTCACTGAAAAGGCATATTGAGGAAATCCTGAGGCTCACACCAATTCTATGTCTATGGAGCTAAGAAAGGTGCATTGAACACTGTGTTAGTCAGATGTTTAATTAATTCTTGCCAACTGGTTAGTTCTTGAGGACTGATTAATTGTTAACATTAGTTTATTTAGCATTAGGTATTAAGGTACCGCTATTTTACTTTGTTTTCTCTTAGCCCTTTTTCTATACTACTTGATGGTTTTAAAATCCTTCTATATGTTTGAGACTTTCGGGGACCAGCCCTGACAAAAATATCTCTTGCCAGGGTAGGGGTGTAGGAATCAGAAAAAGAAGTAAAGAGTATGAAGATACAAGTAAATTAATAAAACAGGATAGTACTGGGAGGGAGTTTCAGTGAATACTGAAATCACCCGTGTTTAATTTTCCACATTTTTATCTCTTGAAAATCATCTTTAATTTTTTTCTCATGAAGCTTTAATTTAATGAAGGACAAAGTTAAAGAGGATCTTAGCGCATCTGACTGAACTTGAATATTTTACTTGGGATCTCTCACCATCCTTTAGTTGCAGATGGCGTCTGAGGTTTCGTTCTGTCTGTCTGTTTTACTATTTTTAAAGTCACAATCGACTCGAGGCCTCTGTGAAGCACTGAGGTGAGAAGTAAAGCCAGTTTATCTCCCCAGAGCCCCAAAGCACACAGATGATTAGCCGAAGAACTGAAGCCTTCAATCAGATACGCTCTTCGTCTAGATGGGTACATACGGTCTCATTACAAACCTCCGTGTGGACAGTAATGGGAGATGGCAAACCATAATAGTAAGAGCACCGTTTTAAAAACACAAAGCCCTCCATTGGGATTATAGTTAACAAAATTAAATACAACTGAACTGAGTATTTGACAATCTGAATGAAGGGTGAATCCAAGGAGATGGCGATATTGAAAATAGATCAAGAAAATATGAACACAACATAAGGGTGAGATGCTTGTGAATATCACCTTCTTTTTTTAGCTCCAATTCACAAGGATGCAGCTTTCTGATGTAACCGAAAAGTTCCTAACCCTGTTAATCTTTCCATGCCTCCCCCCACCAAGTGTGTGTGTGTGTGTGTGTGTGTGTGTGTGTGTGTGTGTACATTAAGTATTAAGGCAGAAAATCAGATTATGACAAACGATTCAAATTGCTGAAGGTATCCTATACCTAGTCCTTATAAATCAAGATTAGAAACTTATTACAAGCCTAGAGGGTAATTTGGGGCCTGAGTCTTCCTGTTTGAGATGCCAGGTACAACTGACAAAAGGGGACAATGCAGTTGTTACACAGAAAGCCAGTGTGGTGACATCATCTCTCCATTACATGCAGTGATTGGTGGCTGAATTTCGAACAGTGAGGCATTCCAGAAAATTTGTGAAATTGTTGGCACTTGGTACCTGACAATTTGAATTTCTGGTAATGTGGGCATCTATGGAATTTGTGCTGTGTGCATTAATTTCTCCTGTGTATTTTCTATGTATGGCTTTTATGCTCACATTATTTTTAGTTATCTCTATCACCCTCTTTGATCTCCCATTTTGTTTGTTTATGAATGACAGTTACCTACATTATGTTGGCAGTTAAATGTCATGGCCGATCAGCGGGAGTGATGACTCAGCATGAAGAGCACTTGCTGCTCTTGTAGGGGACCTGGATTGAATTTCTGGTGTTCTCATAGAGGTTCCTGGCAGGCAGTGTTCAATTCCAGCTCCAAGGATCTTGTGGCTTTTGACCTGTGCAGACACGGGTCATGCACACCATGTACATACATACGTTTAGCCAAAATATTCATATATATAAAATAAAAATAAAATATTTCTTAAAACATCATGGCTTAATTAGGGGAATAATGTTATGTTTTAAGCCCTTAGAACAATATTTTAAGAAAGGACTAATTAATAATTAACATCTACAAAATGTTTCTTCAACAGAGGAAACCAAAACTAAAACTTGCCACAGTCCCTTAAGACGAAGGTCTCTCCTGTTGCTGGCATTCTCTTTCTATAAGAGTTTGGGTCTGTCCCAGAGCTTTATTGTTTATACGATTTTTCCAAAAATGAGCAGAGGAGTGAATGTGTTGTTATTTATTGCATTATGAGGTTTCTTCACTTTTTTTTTTGGCAGAAAATCTCACTAAACTTCCTAAACTATTGTAAAAATAAATCATATCAGAATTGAGGTTTGGAGTCCCTGCTTCAGTTTTTTCCCTAAATCTATTTTTTACTTTCTAATTATTTGTGTGTGGGTGGTGGTGTTAGTGACTCTCTCTCTCTTTCTCTCTCTCCCTCCCCCTCTGTATGTGTGTGTGCGCGCGCGCATGCGTGTAATGCTATGCATGAGGAAGTCAGAAGATGAATGCAGGAGTTGGTCCTCCCTTCCCACTGATTAAACCTGTATGGCAAAGCTTGTGAGCATCTTTACCCACTGAGCCATCTTGCCAGTGTCTTGAATCATATTTCTGTATGTGAGCTCATTCTTTACAGATTATCTTAACTTGGTAAAAGAGTAACACGTTGAACTGTTATAGTAAATATAAGCATTTCACCTGCAGCTGTAGAAAATATGGACTATGGTTTTCATGCCATCCTCTGGGTAGGAGTTTCAGTATGGCTGTAAACTGCTTTAGCTCTTTTGAGAGGTTGACATAATCATGGGTCAGACATAAAGCAATCCTTGGAAGCTTGACATTCTGCTACAAGGAGCAAGCATTCTCCTCACCCAATATCTTACTGTCTGGGCTTCTCTTCATCTTCTGAAGAGAATGTCTGGGAGTCCCTCTTCTCCCAGACCCTCCTTTGCTGTTGTGAGAGCATGGGCATCACTAATCTTACCTAATAAAGTTTCCAGGATGATGATGAAGAACAAAGTCCTTTGTAACCCAGAACAGTTGCAGACACATCTTAAAGACCTTGAGATAACTCTGTGCTCTTTGTATTTTTCAGCTTGCTTTGGCCAGATCAAGTTCTCTAGGTGAAGTTTCCTGGTCTCAAAGGTAAAGATATTCCTTTTCCTTTCCCCTTCCTTCTTTCCTTCTTTCCTTCTTTCCTTCTTTCCTTCTTTCCTTCTTTCCTTCTTTCCTTCTTTCCTTCTTTCCTTCCTTCCTTCCTTCCTTCCTTCCTTCCTTCCTTCCTTCCTTTTTCTTTTTTATTAAGTCTCTGTCAGAGATGTTTATGGATGTAAGTACTCCAATATGTACATGTGCACACATGCACACATACACACCTGCGCACAAGCATGATAGTATTGCACCACTAACCCATACTAGAATTACAGAAATGAAAACTAGTTTTCATTGTAACAGTAATTGTTAATGCTAAATATATTCCAAATATGATGCTTTGTTATTTATGCGGTTTAAATTTTTTTTTTCCTACAGAAAGCTTGTCACTGTGGAAAAGCAGGACAATGGAGCGTTTGGATTTGAAATACAGGTGGGCAGTTTGTTAACAATCTAGATTTCCAAGGGAGAAGCGGACACTAATTACACCATAATATTTGGAAGGAGCAATGTGGTTAGGACAGGCTTAGCACGACAATGGGGATTGGATTTTATTTAGTGTGTGGCTGATTTTCAGTATGTTAAATACTACCAGGGGGAGAAGACACTGAAGCTTCTGTTTCCCTAGAGATGCACTTCCTCCTTGTGCTGAGCCACTGCAGTCTTAATGATAGGTCAGACACAGATGCTTGACACTTTAGGACCTTAAGAGGAAAGCAAAAGACGTTTTACAGAAGTTTATTTTCATATAATCATATTCTTGTACTGTATATCTATCAGATTCTAAATACTTGAGCTGGGCATGGTGGTTCATGGCTTTAATCCAAGCACTTGAAAGGCAGAGAGTGGAAGGGAGTTTCAGGCTAGCCAGGACTCCATTGTGAAACCCTGTGTCAAAAAAAAAAAAAAAAAAAAAAAAAAAAGCAAAGGACAAGTTAAGAGGAATATTTGTGAGATAGTATATTTGTATATATAAATCCAGATATGTCTTAACTGAGACCCAACATTTCTTATTGGGTACAATAAGAAATTTGTAACCCTTTCCCCACCATAATAAGATAATAACTCTATTACTTGAAAACCACGGGTAGAAATTTTTACCCTTCTTCATGGGTTTCAGTGTGGCTGTCCAAGATTTTTTTTTTATGTGTTGCCTGTCTTTTCTTGATTATGTTTGTGAAGATGGCGAACGGAGGCAGTCACGTGGGCTGTCATCTAATCGAGAGCAGTAGTAACAACTCAAGTCTCAAGTTTTCGCATCATTTCTGCATTTCTTTTCAATGTGCTTTGCATAATCATGTTCTTACGCTCCACGTCAGATTTTAGACCTTTGTTCCACTGACTGCTGCTTTTGGAAAACCTTGGTGTGATATCAACCCCATAAAGGAAGCCTAGTGTATATTTTAGGAGCCGGAGCAGGAAACTGCTGCCTTAAACATGCTCTCTGAGTAAAGAAACAACTTAGAATGATCAAGGAAGTCGTGGGAAAAAAAGGCTTCTGCTTTTGGAGATCCCTACTTTAAAGTTTACCATAAAATTATGGAGACATAATTTTCTACAAAAATGAGGAAAATCCATGAGATTTTAAAAGTATGGTCTCCTCACGGGAGCCATTTGCCTTTCTTTGAAGAGATGCTGCATGCCCATCAAGGGCCTCTTCAAGGTTGCCTCGTGGTAGCAACTGGAAGCAGCCTGCCTGTCTTGTTTTCCCACTGGTGGGTCACATCGCTGCATCCTTCCTTGTCTCTCTTACCACAAGAGTGTGTGTAGAATCACGTACATCATTACTAGACAACCGGCCGCAGAGACGTGAAAGTTAGTTTAGGAGCTCAAGGAGACCTGATGGTTCTAGCCCAAAGCTACAGCACATGTGTATTATCTCAGAAGTCAACAATTTGCAGCGGTGCTCTTGACAATTGCTTACCAAGCCAAAGACAGTGTGAGGATAGGAGATATGGGTGTGATATGGGGGGATACGTGACCAAGTAATAAAAACTCAGAGAAAGATATTGGGGTTCGCCATGAAGGTCAGAAAAACAAAGCAGCCATCCACTGGGTGTATTACCTCGACCTCAGTCCGAAAATGGTGATCCTGCCTCCAGGAAACCTCCGAATGAGACTGAGAATGAGAGCTATCTCTTCCTGTTTTATAATCCTCTCTAGTTCTGGAATTAAGGGTGTGCACTACTTCCTGGTTTCTATGGCAAGCTAGTGTGGCTACTGGGATTAAAGCTGTGTGTCTTTGTGGCCACTGGATTTAAAGATGTGTGTCATTGCTGACAGATCTGTAAGACTGACCAGTGTGGCTGTTTGACTTTTTTTATCTTCAGGCAAGCTTTACTTACTAAAAACACAGATGAAGTGCCACTATGAAGTGTTCTTTTCTGAGCCTACATGGATTTTGGGTTTGCCTTTCTATTGCTAATCCCCGAATTGACAAGTACACTCTGTTCACCTTGGCACCTGGGAATGGAGGGAGGATCTCCCTGTTGGTGGGGAGTATAAGAACAGTGACTTCCAAACGGTGTATCAGTTAGTTCACTCTTTGGCTCTTGCAATCTTTGGCTCTTGAAGCACATGAACTAGTTCGGCTCCTCTTTCTAAAAGGAGCTGATCTGTGGTGTGGTCTAGGGCAGGAAACTCTCAAAAGGTTTCTGATTCAGGCGGGACCTGTGTTGAAGCTGCTCTGCTTTTCAAATAGAGGATTCTAGTTTTTTTTTTTTTTTTTTTTTTTTTTTTTGAGACAGGGTTTCTCTGTGGTTTTGGAGCCTGTCCTGGAACTAGCTCTTGTAGACCAGGCTGGTCTCGAACTCACAGAGATCCGCCTGCCTCTGCCTCCTAAATTCTGGGATTAAAGGCGTGCGCCACCACTGCCCGGCTAAATAGAGGATTCTAAATACATTATAGTTGAGCAAACATCTTGTAGTGTTTAGCAGAACCAAGTGGCTCTCTCTTAAAGTGACATGATTGCAACTGATTATGGCATCTCAGCCATAGATTTCTCTAGAAGGAAACAACACTCTAATGTGGCTAAATATTTAGTAACCAGATCTTTAACAGACAACCCAAAACACTGATTTTGGGTCTAGATGGAACTCCATCCCATAACCCAAATTACTAAATAGGAAAGCATGCTTGTCTATATGTATCAAATGTCTCCTTAATGTTTTATACATTTTGACATGAAAACTAAAAACATCGACAATAAAACCCAGTACCACTGAACTTTTGGTGTCAAACAGAGACACTTGGGGAAGCATGTCTCTTTTTATTTAGTTGGATGACTGAAGAACTGGTAAGAATTCTGGGCAGGAGGGGTCTTGTCCGCTCAGAAACGAAATTGATCTAGTCAATTAGACCACTTAAAACAAACACAGGACAGATAGCCATTATTTGCAGAACTCCGATTTAATATAAGCACTGCTGGTTTTATTACGTCGGATATTTGAAATATCCACAGTCTCCCCGCTGGATATTTTGTATCTCATACTCTTCCCCAATGCCTGCTTTCGCCTGCAAGACCCACAAGGAGCTTTTCCTTTGCATATGGCTACCACTGTTTCATCCCATAGAGAATAAGAAGTTTAATTTCTTCCTTAGTAAATACACGGTGATAGCATCGGGTGGTCTCTGGGATTTGAAAACAGACCATTTATAGCCACTTGCATCCACTCTCTTTTTCACGCCAGATGTTCTTTATGAATGGAATTGGCTGCCAATTATCTGCTGGAATTACAAAATTGGTACCTTCCGTTCAGTGTACAGTGAGGAAAGCTTTCCCAAGTTGTCCTCTGCTCTTACCTATTGTGCCACTTAATGCTGTTGGCACGAGTTGATGTTTTGACAAATATTTGTTGACGTCTTTGAGAAGTTACTATGTACCCACTTCAATTTTATAGACCTACAGGCTCCAGAACCAGAACATCTGCTCCTCGGAAGTGTGCACCATGATCTACAAAGTACAGGAAGACAGCCCCGCTCACTGTGCTGGCCTGCAAGCTGGTAACTTAGCTCTGCCCATGCTTGAAACTATTTAGATAGCAAGAAACTCTTTGAGAATGAAGGTTGGGGATAAGTGGTTGCTTGGAATTTTCTTGAGCGACACTGGAGGTGGAACTTGCTTGTTTGTCTTCATTTCCACGTCAGGAGGCTTTGCTTAGTAACTAATAAAATACTCTTTTTCCTTGGTATCTCCCAGGTGACATCCTTGCAAATATCAATGGTGTGAGCACAGAAGGCTTTACCCACAAACAAGTGGTTGACCTGATCCGATCATCAGGAAATCTGCTAACGTAAATATCCACTTAGTTGCTGTGGGGTTTCAAAGACGTCTTGGTGTCTAAGAATATCTGGTGGGGGGGGTTGCTGTAAGTGAATAGACTATTTGTGGGTCACCGAAAACAAGGCAGCATACACAGCTTTGGGATGGGCACAGACATTTTTATGGGGTTCTTTTGTTTCTCAGGGTTTCACATGAGTCATGAACGTATTGTCAACATCTGAAGTCAGGAAATGCCACTAGACAAAGGTGTTTTGTAGAAGGGACATCATTTGCTTATGTATTTTTAATATCTGATTCAATAAAACTAGCACACATTTCTTTGGACCAAAAGAAGCTGGTCCTGCTTCCATGGTTCCTGTAATCTTTCAGCTATACCATTTTTCTCTCTCTCATATTCTTAAGCCTCTTGTTTTTCCTCTATTACTTTTCCATAAAGATTAGTGAAAAAAAATTCCTCAACGTTCCCCGCCTTGGAATACACATAGTAACATATACTCATGTTCAACTGATCAGAATGATATTGGTCTTCTCAGCTGCTCAATGGGTTTAATCTTTGAGGCTGATTTTAAAAACCTCAAGGAGATATATCTACAGGGATAGTCATTGCATCCACAACGTCACATAGACAACACTGGGCTTGCTTTTGTTTGTTCCAAAAACCCAGTAAGATATTAATAAGCAGTTATAACTGAATTTATTGTTGCATTAAAGTCATATATACTGAGAAAAATATTAAGTTTTTATCTCTGTGTATGTTCTAAAGATGCAAAAATAAAGACCATTGAACTCTAAAAATTATAGAAGATTTCTAATAAAAACTTGAGGTGTTTTAGTTGCAGTTATTGGTAACCAATATAAGGAAGGAGAATAGTGCAGCAGGGGAGTAAGAAAGTGGCCAGCTGAGATTTGACGTTCAAAGTGCTCCGCTCTGGCGATGTATGATTGGAGCTGAGACTAAATAGAGGGAAGAAATGGCCATCTGAACTCCTGGTAGGAACACTGGGGTAAAGAAAGATGTCTTTGAGCCCTGGAAAAGGATTTCGCATAGCCTTAGGACAAAGTGAATTTGGCGGCTAGTGGATTAGAAAGAAAGCATGAGCAATGAAGTCATAGTTGGCCACACATCAGATCTCGAGAAGCATTGCTGTGCCAGGGAGTTTACATTTTATTCTGAGTTAGGTGGTTTCAGCGTTACCTAATTCTTTTTGTTCCATAGCCTCGTTGTCAGCCTGGCTTTATTCCTTTATGCGCAGTGAGGGCCTGAGGTAAAGAGAGATTGGTTGAGTTCAGCTGACTAGTGAGTGACAATGGGATCTAACCTGCCATGGATGTCAGCATTTGCTCTTTCCAGTTACCGCTGTTCATGGTGAGCTGCCAGTAGAATGTACTAGATTCTTCATGGATACTTCGAAGAAAATTTTGGGTGGGGGTGTTGGGGCAGTTTCATGGGTGACTGATGAGGATAGAGTGGAGCCCCGCCCTCTGAACTCTCATTCTCAAGGGTAAAAGTTAGGAAAGCTCTGGCCTCAAAGAAACCTAGAACCAGATAGCTAAAATGCTATTGTTGGTTAGAGTCAGAAAAATATGTACCACATAGATGAAGCAAGAAAACACAGATAAATAAGGTTAGAGATGGTTCTCAGAAATAGATGATTGGTAAATTATGAGATCGTGTGAACAAATAGTGAAGAAAGGGCACATCTCTACAGCTGTGCGCATCCCTTACTTAGACAGGCTTGAGCAACACTGAGAGTCTTATGAAGCTTTTTAGTGATTCTGTTGCCCACCAGACAGAGACTGTCTCGATTAAAAATCAGACCGAATTTAGACTACCATCTTATCGTGTTGGGGGTGATGCCAGAAGAATAGGTGGTTCACATATAGTGCTCTTACCACATTTTACATTTTTCTCACACTTTTATGAACATAATTATAATGTACTAGTCAAAAGGAATTAGAACAAATACTTTCAAATTCTTAAGAGTGTGATTCAAAGGTGAAATTAGCTATCATACTCAGATGGGGAATTTGTAGTCAAAACAACAACTAAAACAAACCAGCTCCAGAGAGAACAAACCTCTTATTTTTAGAATATCTTTGATGTAGGAAGAGAAGAGCATTGTTAAACTGATAATTCTAACATGGTCTTTGTAAACTAAAGGGTTTGAGATGAAATAGAAATACGAGGTTGCAGACACAAAATTACCCTGCTTCAGTGTCCTGAATAACATTTTTTGTTGACATACTATCTGGCTCACAGTAGAATTCCAGCGAATATTCACTAAATGGCTGAGATTATTCAGTTTGTCCAGGCAAGAATCAATTCTAGTGGAGGGCAACCACCATTAGCAATTAGTGCCTTCTTGAAAATGAGCTAGGGTTTGCAAATTAACAACACCTTTCTCTCTACTTTTTGTCAGACAGTTTTTAATCTCGCTTTCTTTCTTTCAATGTTGTTGGGAAACTTGGCTTAGGTTCATATACTCAAGTGTCAACACTCTGTAGTTGAACGCCTTGGGAAAGGTGGCATTTATGTGGAATTTCTGGTATAGTCCGTTCTTCACATGTGGTGCTTCACAGGGACGGGACCTCTTTGAAGGCATAGCTCTGCGATTTACCCCCACCTCTGCCTTCTCTTCAAACAGGATAGAGACTCTTAACGGAAAAATGATTCACAGGAGAGCAGAGCTCGAAGCAAAGCTGCAGGCGTTAAAGGTAATTTGATTGAAGAGAGCACATCATTTTTCGTCCTTGAATGTGTGAGGAGTACAATAATGATCTGTCTGAGGAACTGAGATAGCCCTTGAAGGGGAAATGGCAGGACACATCTAAACTGCTGACTTGTCAAGGGCCACGCAATTTACTCTCTCAGGAATAGCTAAGACTGTGAATATGTGTAAATCACCCTCTTCCTTCCTCACTCAGAGTCTAGGAGGCTCAG
This sequence comes from Microtus pennsylvanicus, assembly GCF_037038515.1. Lineage (NCBI taxonomy): Eukaryota > Metazoa > Chordata > Mammalia > Rodentia > Cricetidae > Microtus > Microtus pennsylvanicus. The sequence goes on from NC_134587.1 coordinate 22,608,680, forward strand.
GGAGCCAGCGGGAAGGCATCTTACCTGAAGAACTATTCACGTTTGCACCTGTGACACTCTTGATTTACATTTTGTTGAAGGGGGAGAAAGGAGTGGGGGTGTGCACCGAGTGCTGCAGAGTGTTGGCAGGCCCAGCACGTCGCTTTCCCAGGGTCCTTTGCCTCTTTTCCTTCTGCACCGGCCTAAAAATGGAGTATCTGCCACCAACCCGGTGGCTGTCCTTGAATTCGCCTCCATTGACGAACAGACTATTACCTTGAAGGGAAGGAAAAAGGTCATAGTGACGGTGTCTAATGCAGGATGTTCAATGCATGGCTCTTTGAAGGTTTTCAAAATCTCAGTTCTCTAGGCTGGTGATTGGTGAGTCTTCCAAGTCAGGAATTCCAGACTCTGAAAAAGTAAGTCAAAGATGCTCCTGACTCCTCCCAGGTCCCAGTTGATGACCTCATCTTAGTGCTACTCCTGTAGGACAATGGAGCAATCAGCCTATGCGGAGATAGCTTGGCTACAAGCAAGCTACTTATTTTACTTTGTAAAAACCTGCATTCATTAGTTTTTCACATGAAGTACACTCATTGACTATTGATTTCACTATATATATTTTATCTAGTCTCTTTTCCTTCTACCATGATTAATTATTAATTAATACTGGGTTTGGCACTCTTGTAATAGTGTCCATCCCCATGAATTTTAAAATCAATTAAAAAATCATTGATGAATCCTCTCTGCTCAGATATGGAAAGGAATTAAATTTTATTCATACAATATATTAAAACATTAGAAATCTTTGTGGCTTTAATTTTTCAAATTTTGAATGTTGTCCCATTTTTGCTTTATACTTCATATACTCCAGGATAATTACCTTCATGCATTTTTAAACGCATTCTAGCAAAAAAGATAACCCTTTGTCTTTTAAGTTCCATATCTTTAGTTCATTTATTTAATTAATTTACTTTTCTTCTCATATAGCATTGGCTAGGATCTTCAGTATACTATAAATTGTTGTCTATTCTTCACTTTAATGAACTGCTTCTAAAATTTTTATTGCATTTATATGAGAGGTAATAAGAACTTTATACTATCTTTAGGCTTATAAAAACTTCCAAAGTTTAATTTTTTTTTGTAAACAGCAAATAATCTTGGTGAATTTCTTCTTCCAGATGTCCTCAAACTTTTATCTTAAAAAAGGGTAATGAAAAATAGACTAGTTATTTTATGTTTTATTACATGAAATATTACATTTCTATACATGAAATGAAAGTACTTACTTAAAAACATTATTTCATAGTTTTCAGTGATTTCTACTTTTTGAACATGATTTTAACAAAATTTCTGGAATTTTAGTGTGCATAATTAGCTAGTTTTAACTATCAATGTGCAAGCCTTTCAAAACCTCTGTTCTTTTCTAGAATATAAGTAGGTCCTCAAATTTACTTTGAATATCTATTTAAGAATCCACCTTCCTCATATTTACTTTAGGGTATTTTATCAATTAAAGCATACATAATATGAAATTTTATTATGAATAGTTTGGAGTGAAAACACACACGAATATGTCTCATTGGTGTGCTCACATAGTTCATTTTACTCTTTTCCGTGGGTGTTTGTCATTCTCTCACATTACTTTATTAAATGATAACTACTAGATCTTTCTAGAAATGTTCTTATATTTCTCTGCTACTCTTAAAGAATTGATTTCCAGGTAATTAAGAGTGTCCTAAGTTAATGAGCTCTAAATTTTGTTTTCTTAGTTCTTTAAAAACCTTTGATATATTTGTTTATAAAGATGATCCTAAATATTAATCAGTTGTCAGTCATCTACATTAAATTTTTTTAAAAAAATTAGTTTTTTTGCTTTTTCATATTGAGTTCTTTAATTCATCCAGAAATAATCTTTGCATGTGCTATAAAGTATGGTATAATTGGACTTTTTCCCATATGCACAGGCAGTTCTCCCAATAAAATTTACTTTATATTCTGCTTTTCTCCTCAAGTGAAACTTATATTTTAAAATAATTTTTATGTAAGTCCCTACTTACTTAAATGTTTTCTATTGTGATATGCTGGTTAATTTGTTTGTTTGTTTATTTATTTATTTATTTATTTATTTATTTATTTATTTATTTTCGAGACAGGGTTTCCCCATAGCTTTTTTGGTTCCTGTCCTGGAACTAGCTCTTCTAGACCAGGCTGGCCTCAAACTCACAGAGGTCTGCCTGCCTCTGCCTCCCGAGTGCTGGGATTAAAGGCGTGCTCCACCACCACCCGGCTAATTTGTTTTTTATATCCAACTCAGTGTAGACAAATTTTTTCTGTCCCAACAATCAGCTTTGTCCTATCAGCTGGCTCCCCAAATAACTACACAGAGATGTACTATTAATTATAAATGCTTGGTCTATAGCTTAGTCTTGTTGCTAATGAGATCTTATAACTTGAATTAACCCATATTTCTTCTCTATAGTCTACTATGTGGCAGCACCTTTTTTTTTTTTTAGCATGGCATATTTATCTGTCTAACTGATGATCACCCCCCCCCCCCACACACACACACCAACTCTGTCCTTCTCAGTATCCTTTCATTTTGGGTCTCCCACCTACTTCTGACTTCTTTCTGCCTAGCTATTGCTTAGTCAGCTCTTTTATGAAAAACAAACAAACAAAACAATCAAAGGTACCTTGGCAAAGATATTTCTTCACAGTTTACAGCAAGTTTATTCCATAACAACTCAATTTGCAATCAGTTTTGATAGCTAATTGGGCAGTGTTCTTATTCTGTTGGTCATCTGTCAAATCAACAGGTTCCATGAATAAATGCCAGAGGTTTGATTAACATTTCATGTTATATAGATAAGTCAATGGCAAGAACATTAAATATTACAAGGTATTTCATAGTCTTATTTGTAGGTTATTGTTTTAGGTTTCTATTGCTGTGAAGGGATACCATGATCACAACTCTTATAAAGGAAAATAGTTAATTGGAGTGACTTACAGTTTTAGGGGTTTAGTCCATTCTCATTATGGTGGGTCATGGTGGCATGCAGGCAGACACGGCGCTGGAAAAGGAGCTGAGAGTTCTACATCTTGAGCCATAGGCTCAAAAAGTGCCTGTGTCCACAATGGGAGTGCTCTGAGCATAGGAACCCTCAAAGTCTGCTCTCACAGTGACACACTTGACCCAGCAAGGCCACACCTGCTCTAATAGCGTCAGTTCCTAAAGACTTCTATCTGTCTGTCTATCATCCCAGTCACGGTTTTCCCTCCCTCCTCTCCTCCCATTCCCACCCTACCCTCCATACCACAGTTGTCTTAGCAATTTAATATTTTTCTTTGCATCTTTTTTTTTTTCAAAGATTTATTTATTTATTATGTATACAACATTCTGCCTCCATGTATGCCCACACACCAGAGGAGGGCGCCAGATCTCACTACAGATGGTTGTGAACCACCATGTGGTTGCTGGGAATTGAACTCAGGACCTCTGGAAGAGCAGACAGCGCTCTTAACCACTGAGCCATCTCTCCAGCCCCTCTTTGCATCTTTCAAAAAATCTGATCATTGTATACATATAGGTCATACAGTCATTTGTTATATCATCTTTTGTACGTTGTGACTTTATTATGGTTATTTTTGTAAAGGCAAATTTTTATAGTTAGATATAGGTATACGTCAATCATTTTATGCTGTTGTTAATAACCAGACACTTTATTGAACCATATATACAGTCTCCCCTAAGTTGTTTGTGTGCTATCGTTGTGGGCTATAAGGGTAGTAGCTGTAAAAAATGGATCTGGTTCCTTCCCTTCTCTGCTGTGCTGTCTCAGCTAAGTTTGCTTCAGATGAGGAAAATAGTCAGGGGTATTGTTATTTTGTCCTTTAAGGTGATTCTTGAAGCTCTTTCACTTTAGGTATGAGTTCTTTTGATGAATACATTTCAGGTTAAAGAGGCACCCATCTAAACCCTATTTTTACTGGGTTTTATGATGGTTATGTATTAAATTTTATTCAGTACATTTCTATGCATCTGGTAAGAATGTTTTTTCAAAGATTTATTAAAAATATCTATCAATATGGTGAGTGGTACTAAGTATTTTTCAAGTGTAAAAGTACCCTTTAATTTTGAACATAAATCCAGCATGTTCACCTTGAGATTTGCAATCATTTTGCATTCTTTTAGACTTACGTTGCTATTATTGGTGAATTTTGAAAAGCACCCTGATTGACCTATATTTTTATTTCTCAGACTCCTTCTTAGGTTTCAGTGTTAAACTTACTAAGTTTATGACGTGAGCTGGTTGTTCCTCTTTTGTTCTCTGGTAGAATTTTTATAATGCCATCTGCATCATTAGGAATTGGGGTTCTTTCTGGGGGGAACACTTTCAAACCACAGTTTCAATTTCTTTATTAGTAGTAAAACTACTCAGATGTTCTTTTTGGAAAAGCTTTAGTCAGTTCTATTTTGGTCAATAAAGTTTTCTATTATGTGTTTTCTAATAAAGTTTTCAAACATATGGCAAAACCTGACATAACTTTTTTTCTTAACATGTAAACATCTCCTATAGATGCGATTTCTGTCCTAATTATTCATGCATTCAATTTTCATGCTTCCTTTTTTCCCTCTTAGTAATTTTTTCTAGAGTACTTTCTAGTTATATCATCCCCTTTCCTGCCCCCCCCCGTGCCTGTATATATGTGTGTGTGTGTGTGTGTCTGTGTGCATGTGTGTCTGTGTGTCTTTCTTTCCCTCACTCTCCTGGCTACTTTTTGCTCTAACGTAATTAGGTCCAGACTCATACATACCTCAATTCATACTGTTTAAAATTGGCACTGATATTTATGTCTACAAGACATGTGACACCAGCTCTGGCCAAACCATTTTATTGGATGCATTGTCTTTTTTGCTCCTCACATTACCTTGTGGGATTCTGTTAGAAATGCCTTAGGGTCTTTTGATTTGTCTGCCTTAATAATGACATCAGCAGCATCCTTGTTATCTGCTTTCCATACAGAATGTGTTCCTTCTAATTAGCTTTTAAATGTGATTCCTACTTCATTGACAAAAATATCCCCTTTTTATATCTATCTGTTTTTATTTCTCTCACCTTTTTATGCTTATGAACCCTGGTTTTATTTTTTCATTTTTTCTTTAATAAGAATTTATAAATTCTTACTTGGTGTCTGTTTTGAATCCCGCCTGTTTTTTCGTTACTTGGAGAAAATCCATGTCTTTAGTGTTTGGTCAAAAGCATCACCCCAGCTCCCTAACGTCCCTTTATATAAAGAGTCTGGAATATTATAGTCAGGGGCCTCATTCTGGCCCCTGGCATCCATCTTTGGAATATTAGGCTGAAAGTTCCATTTCGATCTCCCTCCCCTGGGAGTTGTTTTGGTCCGGACTCCACCTCTGGGAAAGCCTGCCAAGCAGTGAACCCTCCCTAGGGAGGGTCAAGAAAGCCTGCCAAGCGGTGATCCCTTTCCCAGAGAGGGTCAGGACCATTCCCACAGGCTACTGGAGAATGTACACGTGGTCTTCGGGTTTCATGTGGTCTCCCCTTTTCTCTCTCTCTTCCCCTTGCCATACTTTCCTGGTGCCACCCGGGAGGAATTATTTGCCTTGGCAGAGAGGCTAGTCTAAAAAAAATATTCCTAACACTGAGTAGCATGCCGTTCCTGTAATTGAACATCTGAAGATGCTTTGGAGTTGAGTGTCAGCTTCTTCATTTCCATGGGACAATTGTACAATATCCTCCACACTGAGCTTCAAAGCTTCTCTTGCAGGGCCAGGTCTGGCAGCTTGACTACCTCTCTCAGAAAGCGAATGCACTGTGTGGCTCCGATTATGAGACATTGCTGTGTCCCTGTCTCCTAAGACGCCTCCAGCTGCTAGCAGCTTTTATCAGCCTCCTTTTCTTAGTGCCTAATACTCTGCCAGGGTTCATTTGTCAGGAAGGAAATTTGGCTGAGCTCTTTGTGTTAAATAGACACGTTTAAACCACGAATTAGCACAGGATCTAAATTCCTAGCTAACTCTTGATGCTTCTGCTTGATGTATCTTGAAGTTCATTTCTGTTTTCCATCCTGCATTTATGTCTCACAACTAATCTTAAATGATGAGATGTGTCGCCCTCAAGGCAGAGATAACTGTCTGACCTATAACTAAAGTCAGGCTGACTTCTTCTCTACTCCATGACATTTATTTTGCATTCTATACACATGAACATTCAAGCTGCAAAGACTCTTTAGAGCCCCATTCTCTTCTCTCCTCTCGAAGAAGTTGTCCCTTCTGAATCATATTTTCAGGGCTTTTCTTTATCTTAACCTATGCTTCAGATGCTTAGCACAAATAGTTAAAAGAGCAAGCTTTGAATATATATCTCTGCTACTTATTACACCTGCTCTATACATAGAGAAATACTTTGCTTCGGTGAAATTTTATTTTCCATCCTACAGCAAAACTATGACAATTGATGGCACATTATTTGTAAGACTACGGTGAAAAGATAAGCGGCCAGGAGAAACGTTATTTGCCTTATGTAGAATGAAAAGACTTGGGACCATAACTGGAACCGACTCCGCATGTGATAGCTGAGGGTTGTTTTTAGGAAGCTGTTCTCTTCTATATCCATTAAGCAATATTCATCTATTCCTTCCCTGCCATGTATGGGTCCAGGGTCATCATGAGGTATCCTATGGCCAGATCCACATACGCTTTACCACTCATCTGATACAGAAAATCGAGATCGTTCTGAATGTATGATTGGGATGGCAGTAACACAGACAGAAATCACCCTGAGGATAGTAGAGAGCAGTTTCACATTGAAAACAGTCACTTTGGTATCTCTGCTCTACTTGTATTTTCTTGGTATAAGTCGTGGCACATTTAGATGGCTAGGTGAGACCAGCAAACCCGTGACCATAAAACCTTCTGCCACACATATAAACTATTTGGAAAGCTCTGACCATGTACTTTTGCAAAGTAAATTCAGAAATAACATTTTTGTCTTTGTGTTTTGAGTTTTGACCGTTCCTATTCCTCTCCTGTGCTCTATTCTCTTGTAGGAGATAAATACCTTTAGCAAAGAAGACATGGGTAGGTACACATGGTAGCTCTGGCTAGCCCTGTGCTCCATGAGCCTCTGGTTCTGGACTTCTCATGACTCTAGACTTGTGACATGACAAGAGCCCTGACGGATGCTGCCAGCCTCCATGACTACTATAGAATGTTATCACGATGCAAAAGGAAAACCAAATGAACTGTGCTAAGCATTTAGTTGCTTTTGTTATTTGACTGAATATTGGCAGCCATAGAATTGCTTCAGACGCTGCTGTGAGACAGACTGAGTGTTCTCCAGACCGAGGAGCAACCTCTGCTCTGCTTACTCATTTAATGATGTTCTTGAGATTTTATTTTCTTTTCTTTCTCCCATTTCCTTTCAAATGTACATTAAAAATAATCTTTCTATTTTAATTTTCATTTACTTCCTCCAGGTGATGGCGTACAACTAGGCCATCTTTCTTGTGGGCAAATGTCTTTAGCAAGTGCCCACATGCTGGCCTTGCTATGGGGACCTAAAATGCCAGAGGCAGGGGTAAAGCAGGGGGCAGGAAACAGGAAGCAGAGTGAGCATGTCACACCTGCCTGTCCATATGGCTTCTTCCCATTTGGCTTTAACTTCCATTGATTTGGCTGCTCTGTGACTGGACCAGGCCAGGCCTTGTGTGCTGGGTGCCTATTCTCATGGTCTCCTCAGTCTCATGAGGGTAATTTTTTTTCATTTGCCACAGCAGCCAAGAAAAGAGAGTCTGGGTATAGGCTGAGGAAACAGTTCAGTTGGTAGAATGCTTGCTTAACAAGCATCATGTCTTGGGATTGCTCCCCAGAACATCATAAATGGCGTGGTGGAGCATGTACTTGGGAATCGAAAGCAGTAGAATCCAAAGTCCAATATCATCTTCAGCTACATAGTAAGAGCAAGACTCAAGGTTAACCTAGGCTAAATGAAATGATATCGCAAAACAAACAATAAAGTCAGAATGCTTAAGTGTGTTCTAGGTAGATGTCTAATAAGAGAATTATTTCAGAGCCCAGACTATGATTGATGGTGGTATTTACTAAGCGTTTACTAATCTTTAGTTGTTGGTACGAACTTTTACATCTGTTCACTTCTTCATCCCTAAGACTCTGGGCTTTTTATTCCATGTTATCTGTATCATCCATGTGGAAAAACAATCTGGTTCTATATTTTAGAAATAAAGCTACATGAACTTCATTGGTTTCCTTTTCTTTAAGAGAATACTTGTTGAACCCTGAGCAATCAGAATTTCTAATATCCTATGTAATTCAACAGAAGTCTTTAAAGAAACAGAGTGGCTGGCCATGCTGTATGTCTCTACTGCCTTTACTCCTTGGGATTTCCCAAGACTCAGAATGTTTTCCCCTGTCTTTCTCACAGCAAACCTTGAAGAAAAAATGGGTGGAGCTCAGGTCTCTGCACTTACAGGAACAGCGCCTGCTGCATGGTAAGCTCAATTTCCTGTCAGGAAACCACATTCTCATCACACCCTCTCTGTATTTCTGCCTCCAAATATTTTAAGATGATCACTATTACAGTAAAAGTCTACTTAGCACAGATGAAGGACACTAGTCTGTGCTTTGCTGGGATGAACACTGGCGTGACCCATGTGTTTGGAAGATGGTGAGTCAAGCTACAGTCTTCCACGCATAGTGCATATGCACGTGAAACCATGTATGGACATAGGAATACACACACTTGCCATAGGTCACCAATAATTCCAGAAGAGCTGCAGATAGCATTACCTGGTGTTCTGGCTGAGGCTATTCAAAGCTGTCATAGCTACATCTTTTATAGATAGAATTATATGGGTTACATTTATACAGAGACTCTCAGGACCAAGTCAGACATATAAAAGACTATTATGCTGGTAACAGGCACTTGCTAGCTATACATGTTGAAGCAAGGAGTTGAATCTAGTCAGCTGCTTTTCTCTTTGCTGTGTTAACTTGAGGAAGCAAACTTCTTTTTTTGGTGGTCAGTTGGGACAGTGTCCTGCTTATAGCCCTGCATAGCCTGGTGATCATGATGCAGCCCCAGCAAGCATCCTCAAGCTTCAGCCTCACAAACACTGAAATCCCACGCATGAACCACCATAGATGGCAGGAAGGAAGTCTCTGTACAAGTAATGTCCTGAAGTCATTAGCTGTAAGGCTGGAATGTAGGCCAACTCTTCTTTAGAAACACTCTGCCCTAACCTCTATTTAGCTCCTGGAATATTTGTTCAAATTGTAATACTTTGCAGAAAAATCTGCCATCTAAAAATTGCTTAAAACCAAGTCATATAACCAAACAAACAAATTGTATCTGGTGATGGATATCATGTGATGTGCTGTGATGTGGATATTACATGACATTTAAGTCTAGATAAACTAACTCCTCAGACACCTACCTTCCTTCCTTCCTTCCTTCCTTCCTTCCTTCCTTCCTTCCTTCCTTCCTTCCTTCCTTCCCTCCCTCCCTCCCTCCCTCCCTCCCTCCCTCCCTCCCTCCCTTCCTTCCTCCCTTCCTTCCTTCTAGCTCCTGGAAGCTTATAGTAGGCTCCTTTTAGCTGTAGTTACCCCACCATGTAAAGTACACTGAAGTTCTCACCCTTATGTAGTTTTGACTAGTGACCATGGATCAGGGTTTCCAGTGACCTCTCCCCTCTCTATCCCTCTGCCCGCCTCTGGTAACCACCACTGTGTTCTCAACAGCTATTATACCAGCAAACATTTTCAGATAGTGCATGGAACTGTGATCATTTCATATTTCTGTTTTTGTATTTGGACTCCTTCATTTAACATAACAATCTCCATGCCCATACTATCACTTTTTTGATGAGTAAGTGGTATTCCACTCTGCACGGACTGTATTTTTTCCTTCCATTTGTCAGTCAACAGGTGTCTTGTAGAGCCCATCCCTTGGCTTCTGTGAATGGTAATAAAATGAACATATCAGTGCAGGTTTTGTTGATACACTGATTATGTTTCCTATGGATATACATACATGTACCAGTAGCATTACTGGGTTTTGTGATAGGGGTGTGTGTGTGATTGTACGTGTGTGTGTGGCCTACATACTATTTCACATGGTAGATCAACTGTGGGAGGGTTGTTTATTTTTCACATCTTCACCATTAATTTTGATCTTGTGTCCTTTTGGTATAAACATTCTTATAGGGGTGAGGCTAGTCATTGTGGTTTTATTTGTGTTTACCAGTTAATTAATGACACCAAACATTTTTTCATATATCTATTGGCCAATTTCATGTCTTCTTTTGACGAATATCTATCTAAGTATATTCTACTTTGTCTCTTACAGTCTTTTATTTATTGATTGTTTGTTTTTTGGAGCTCCTTATAAACCCGTAGTCATCATTTTAGTCATTGATAACAGTACAGAGATTTGATTTGCATTTTTAGTAGACAAATTTGAAACTTGTATGAGCTCCTTCTCTTTTATAAATTATTTACTTAAACTGCGTGTGTGTGTGTGTATGTGTGTGTGTGTGTGTGTGCTCACATGCAGGTTTTGTGCCTCAGTGTGTATACGTGAAGGTCAGGGGACAACTTGCAAGAGTCAGTTCTCTCCTTCTACTACATGGGTCCCCTTGATTGACCTCAGGTTATTAGGTTGGCCATTACCCATTGAGTCATCTCACTGGCCTACTTTTCCTTTTTATGAATTTCAGTTCATTTTTGTTACTGTTTTGTTATGTTGAAAGCCTCTTGTCTTGTCTTTTTGATGCTAGCTAACATTCAAGCAATGTACCACTATGCCCAGTTCTGTCATACTACATTTTGAGGAATCAAAAGGTTGTGGGTTTCTTGTTTGTTTGTTTTTTTTTTTGAAAGAGAGAGTGACAAAGTCTTCCTTGAAGCCTTGTTGTTCAACTTCCTGGTTTTCATAGTCATGGAATATTGCAGAAGCCTTTGCCTTCTGATGGTTTCCAAGCAGCCCTGTGTATACATTTCCCACATATACAGGAACTCATAAATAGATCTAATATTAGAAACAATGTTGTTGCTTATTTTTTGAGGATGTTCATTCATATGCCCTCTCTAGAACTAGAGGAAGCACCCAGAACATGAGGGTTTATAAAGCAGTTGCTCTCCCATCCAGATATATCAGCTCATTGGAAGATGAGACCAAGCAAGTTGTAGTAGCAGGAAGGAAAATACCATGCCGGTGGGCTGCATTTGACCTCATAGAGTAAATGAAATAAGAACAGTATCTCTTTGGGCTGCCAAGCAAAGGCACAGGAACTGAGTAAAAATGACTAACTCGGGACAGCCTGAGAAGTACCTGACATCTCTCTTTCTCAGTGATGCTTTTCCGAGCACACTAGCTGACCGAGTGATGAGAAGTTGGTGGGGCAGGACAGCCTGTGGCATACTTGACATCTCACGCTCTCAGTTATGCTTCTCAGAGCACACTAGCTGACCGAGTGATGAGAATCTGGTGGGGCAGGACAGGGTGTGACTCATCATTCAGTTTGGGGAACCCGTTTGTGGGTTATGAAGCATTGATGGAAACACTGGGCTTAGCAGATAGAACGCGGTTTTTTGGAGGCATATGCTTGAAGGAGGACAGAGATGCTTTCTAAGCTCAGCACCATTCTAGGACTCCCAGTCATTCCAGGAGGAAATTTGGAATATTAAGAGTGAACAGTGTAATTGACTTCATAAGCCTTTTATCTGCTTTGCAACTGTTCTGCCATATGCCTTTGTAGTAGGAAGGGCCGCTTGTTGGTTCCCGGCTGCTCATCCCCAAAATAATCACACAGAAACTGTATTATTTAAATCACTGCTTGGTCCATGATCTCTAGCTTGTTATTGGGTAACATTTATATTTTAATTTAACCCATTTTTAGTAATCTGTGTGCATCACCATGTAGCTGGGGCTTACTGGCTAAAGTTTTGGTGTCTGTCTCCAACAAATGGCTTCTCTCTGCCTCCTTCCTCCCAACATTCCATTTAGTTTTCCCTGCCTAACTCTGTCCCCCTATAGCTCTGCTATAGGCCCAAAGCAGTTCCTTTACTAACCAATGATATTTACAGCATACAGAGGGGAATCCCACATCATACCTTAAATGGCTTGATAAGAAACTTAACGATTCTTTTTAAAGACAGCTGATGAGAGTCAGAGAAGCATTTCTCTGAGCATTTATTTTGACCTTACTTCTATGAGTATTTTCATAGAAGTTTCCAGGGTTACACAGTTTAAGAAATTAACACTTGGAGGTTCACAGGGTCATGTTGTCATCATGTCAGTTGGGTGGAACTGATTTCATATCAAGTATGCTTGCTCGCTGCCACTAAGATAAATCAGTTTACAGAAATAGAAGCTTTACTTGGCTTAGCGTTTGGAGGTTTCAGTCCATAAGGCTTGGGCACATCATGTGCCATCATAAAAGAAGCACTTAGTAGAATAAAAAAAGCTTTGTTGGCAATTGGAGCATGAGAAAAAAAATCGGACCAGGACACAGAAGCTGTAATCAAGACCACGTCTCCAGTGACCTAAACCCTCTCAGGAGGCTGCATCTTTTAATGTTTTCATCATCTCCCAATATCATCACTACATGAATCTCTTGGAGTATATTCCACATCCAAGCTATGGACATGAAATATCTTGCTTTAATTTATTCTAGGTTCTAATGTCCTTGACCCTTTCCTTAGGAGCTAGGTCAGTGACGCTAGTTTGGAAAACTAACCATATTTGTGCAGTTGAAAACTCAGACCAAAGTGTTTCTCCTTCTTCTCTTGCTTCTTCAAAGTTGGGTGTGCTTTCTTGGGGGAACTGGTGGTCTTATCCATCCCACAATAGACTCTTCTCTGTATCGTAGGAGATGTGGCTGACTCCCAAAACTTGGGAAACATGGACCTGGATGAGTTGTCCTTGTTTGGAAACCTGCTGGGGCCAGGCCCAGCTCCCCTGGACCAAAACCGACTGCCCAGTGAGAGCAGCAGCTGTAAGAGCCGTTTGAGCTCCCTGACCATGGACAGTGAGGATGGCTACCGGACAAGTGTGTCTGAGGACTCCAGCCGCGGAGCCTTCAGCCGGCAAACCAGCACAGATGACGAGTGCTTTCTCTCTAAGGACGGAGATGACATTCTGAGGAATGCTTCTTCCAGGAGAAACCGAAGCATCAGTATCACCAGCAGTGGCTCCTTATCCCCGTTGTGGGAAGGCAATTACTCAAGCATGTTTGGGACCCTGCCCCGGAAAAGCAGACGGGGAAGTGTCCGGAAGCAAATTTTGAAATTCATTCCTGGCCTTCATCGTGCAGTGGAAGAGGAAGAGAGTCGCTTCTGATGGGTGTGGCGGAGACCCTTTGAATCGGCTGGGCTCACAGTTCTCTCTCTACTTGCCTAGATGAGCTCCACCTGGCTTGGTGGGGCAATACAGCCTGACTGCCAAGTTCACATCCCAATTCACAGCAGCATCGACCTTCATGTTCTTACATTATTATTTTTGGGTCTTATATCATTTTTATTTCATCCAGTACAGCTCAAGTTCTAAGCAGACATCAGGGGGGAAAAGCAATAGATTAGATAACATAATAAATAATATGCCTGTTCATTCTAATGCTGGCCACAAAAGTACAAAAGTATTTATTTTACTATGATTGTAAAAAAAAAAAACAGAGAACTCTTTGGAGTCAAGAGTGAACACGGAGAGACAGGGTATAATTATTGGGTTGCCTTCCACTGGTTAATTTGGTAGACTACAAAACTTTTTGTTTGCTTAATTTCCTCAGTAGCCTCTGGGGGCAGCCTTTGCAAGAGAGAATTGAAGTTTTTCAAACTATTAAATAAACAAAAATAACTATCAGCGTCGCCTTACTTTGACAGTAGCAGGAGGAAGGAGGTTAGCGTTGGAGGTGAAGAGCTGAGCTCCCGAAGAAGCATGGAATGGGGTACTGAGGTGGGGCGCTTGGGACTGTCACCCTGCTTTTTTTGTAATGATCTCTAAATAAGAGGAATGAAAATTTTTTTGGACATTTCAATTTTTTTTCTACCTAAACATGGATGCCAAATCTAGAAATCTCAGGATCCTGCAGCTCTGTGATTATATTTTGCTATAAATGTCTAAACTTCTAAAAAGGAGAATGGGAAAAGAACTTGTCTTTCTTGCTCCTCCTAAGTAGACATTCTGCGTAGGTGCTGCCTCAGTCCTTGCTTCCCTGTATTATATCCTCACCTTTCCATCATTTTATATTTTATTTCAACATCCATTAAAGGCTTTGTTCTTTGGTACAGTTGTTTATTACCTATATGTTAAAGTAAACAGTACGAACCATGTGCTAAACACACGTTTATTATAAGCCCTGTGTGTGTGTGTTTTCAATAGAACTGCTACATTTAAGTGATATTTCAAGTTAATCCACAGAAAGTGCTTTTGAGAAAAAGGTGAGATAGGGAAGTTTATAGCATAATAAGTAATAAATTAATAAAAGATATCTAGGTGGGATATTTTGTCTGTAAATTCTTTGAACTAAGGCACACCCGCTAGAGGCTCTCTGTGGCATATTTTCGGTCACACCAGCAGTTCTGCCTCCCAAAATGTAGTATCAGGTAGTCTAAAAACACCTTGTATGTGATCCTGGAACAATGGAGACAAGATACAAAAAGTAAATCAGGTGTGTAGCAGCTCTGGTCTATTGCCTTGTCAGCATCCTGGCTGAAACTGTTAACCATTTCTCCTTGGATCTAGCCAGTGCTCTTGGCATCTTTGGATTTCCTACACCTTTGCTGGTTCCGCTGTAGTTATGTTAAAACACCTAGGCCTTTCTTACCCTGGATGTGTATGATACAAGGAATTAGAGAATCAGAAACTCAACTCTCACCAAAAATTAACTGTGGCTCTTGGGCTGGCTCACATGAAGCTTAAAGACTCGAACAAACGTAAGAGTAAGCAAAGAGAATGAAGCTTTATTGAGGTAAGCTGGGGAAAATGGGAAATTAAAGGAGAAACTCTTGAAAGTGAGAGGGGGTAGAAAAGCCTTTTTCTAAGAGGGGAAAGGCCATGGAAATGCCTTGTGTAGAAGTTTTTACTTTTTTTATTTTTATTTGCAGAATTGACAGCAGAAACTTGACAAGCACTGAGATAATTTCTGTTGAGATTGGTCAGCTTTCTAGGTCATCGTGGGCCAAGCTAACGGAGGGATAGCACTGCACATGTCCTTCTTCCTAACCCTAAAATGATCAAGCCCTGCTTGTTTGCTGCTGCCTCCATCAGGGTAATAAATAGAAGCCCAGCTTTGTTCATCTCTGACTTTGTTAGCTACTGGACTTGATCTCTGTCTGCTAGTCGATAGTTCTCTAGGAGTTGATATTGTAGGTGTGTGGTCTCTTTGTTCTCACACTTCTATGACCCAGCTCACATTTTTTGTCATGGCTGAGGCCTAACTCAATCACAGCTACCAGGGTGTGGTTGTAGTTGTCCTTTTTTAGATTCCATTTTAGCTCTTTGGTTATGGGGTTGTCTCCTTTCTGAACTAGATGGAAGCTTCTTGTTAGAATATATCCTTACCCACAATTTAGTCTGTCACGGGTGAATTAGAAGCAAAACTATACAAAAGGGCAACTGTGCCTTGTGTGGGCTCCTCTAATGACGCAACCTGCATGGGATTGACCTGATTTGGGAACAGGAAATGAAGAAATGACTGACACATTTAGAGAAAAGCTGGGTGGAGTAGGCCATAAGCTAGGATGGAGATGCACCAGTATCCAGGAAGTTTAGCATATTTCTTACACAGCTGAATAAGGAGATGAGTTTATGATATATAGCCAAAGAAGGTCACAGGTTAGCTAACCTTGGTAAGATGTTTCTACAGGGGAGCAGTCTAGGGCTTGAGCTGTGACTGGAATGTTCACGCACAGTCAACATCTGTATTCAGACCAGGGGCAGGCCTTGACATTCTTGTGGGACTGAGACACTGGAGTCTTTTGACATGACTGCACTAATATCAACAATATAAAGTCACTCTAGACTTATCCACCCGCCAGGACACTGGCCATCTGGACTGCCAGTAGTGACATTGCTACCTTGAGCCTGCCCTTTTTTTCTTATCTAGTCATCATGGTTTACCCATACTCAGCTGCAAGCTCTCTTCTTCATCTTCCTTGGTACTTTTGACTTAATTGTTTTAACTCCAACCTTCATTTTTAACCCCAGTATCTGTCTGACCTTCACCTTTGTGATCACCAAGGAATCTTCTCCATGAGTTCCCTTTCTCGTACTACCCACAGTGAGATGGCTCCTGCCACAGTTCTATTCAGTTCTCATGATAATACTTTTAATTCATCTGGCAGAAAATATTAAAATATAAATTATAGACTCAGCACTGAAAAATCATCTTTGTCTCTGGCAAGTAAGAAACCAAACATGCAGAGTGATCCTTTCTTTAGCTTTCATTAGCAAGTTCTCAACTATAGGTACCTACCAACTATAGTACCTACATTCTTAGCACTATTACATTAATGTTTCCTTAAGAGCTTGTAAACCAGCTACCATCCAACTAGTACAGCATTTTTCTCATCTTCTAGGATTATCATTAAGCCCATATCATAAAGATCAGTTTACATGAACACAGCATCTTAATTTTACTTCATGAATTATGGGGACGAGACATGCATTTATATGGGTCAAGATGACTTAACATAATCTCTGTGTGAGAGCCCATGTCAGAGCTACTTCAGATCATCTCAGAGAGTAGATCATAGGTCATCTTTGTCTCTTGTGATTTCAATGCAGAAGTGCAACCCTCTGTTAGTAAATGTCAAATGCAAAGTGGGGACAGGGACGGGGCAGGGCAAGTATCAAGTTCATCTGTACTGAGATGAATTAGCATCAAGAGGTAGATCTGTGCTCTTGGGCTTTGTGGGGAGGAAGCAAAGCTGGCTAACCAAGACACAAGAAGGGAGGCTGTTGGTGTTCAAAAGTGGTTTCATTGAAATGGGGGGGGGTTAGTTTCACGCTATGTTTTAGTCTACATCTGGTCTGAGTAGGACATTAGAAGAAACTTCTGTGGCACTGTGACTCACTTGTGTGTAATTTATGTGGAAAATAATTTAAAATCTGTTTTCTCTTTTTTTAACTCCGAAGTTGTCAAGTATGTAATTTGGTGCATCACATTGACAATTTGTCACGAAAATACTGTTTTCTAGAATGGTGTCTGATAAACCAATTCTGAGTCAAGCAAATTCTGAACAGCATAATCATGTAGCTAAAAGAATATTGTATCAAGCAAGTAGGAAGTGATTTTTAAAAGATTTTGTTATTTTATGTGCATGAGTGTTGTACTTTCACCCATGTAGGTGTCTGGGGGGGATCAGAACGCTTCAGATTCCTTTGGAACTAGAATTGTGAGTGGTTGTTAGCATCCACGTAGTCGCGGGGAACTGAAGCTGGACCTCTGCAAGACCAGCTAGTCCTCTTAACTACTGAGCAATCTCTCCAGTCCCAGGAAATGCAATATTTTGAAATAATAAACTTGAACTCATAACACTCCACTTTCAACACCTTTAGATCTTAGGTGCAAGACATAAATGATAACTGAAATATCAGTTTGAGCCAAAGAAACAAAACTTGGATGTAATTTCTATGCACTCATTATGAAGCATATTTATGCATGCAAACAAAGAAGAGTAACTAATATATAACTAGGCCGAACCCCTCAGGTCACAAACACTGTTGCTTGTTGTCTACTTTCATACAGAATTATGGACTACAAACTGAAAGTGTTTATTTTTAGAAATAAAGAATGCTACTCTTGGATATGAGCATTTTTTTTCTCCCTCCCCTTCCTTTACTATTAGAAGTGAAAAGTGTGTTTTAAAGGAAGATTTCAAAATCTCTGAGTGACTACTTGAGATTTTAAGATGCCATTTGTAGTCCTCTGGATGAAATTGACCCCATAGGCTATTATATTTCAATGCTTGGTTCCCAGTTGGTGGAACTGTTCAGGAAGGACTAGGGAATGTGGCCTTGTTGAGGAGGTATGTCACGAGGAGTGGGATTTGAGGTTTCCAAAGATTCCATCTTATCCTGGTGTCTCTCTGTCCCATGGTTTTATGTCAAGATGTGAGTTATTAGCTACTGGTCCATAGCCAGGCCAACCTGTCTGCTGCCATACTCCTTGCCATGCTGGTCATAGTCTCTAACTCTTTGAAACCATAAGCTCCCAAATAAATGCTTTCTTTTATAAGTTACCTTGTCTGTGATGTTTTATCACAGCAATAGAAAAGTAACCAAGACAACAATACAAGGCACCACAGTGCTAGGTGTATAGATTGGGGGAAAGCTGTTTTCTAGCGTGTACAAGGCTCTGTGCTCTATACCATTACTACAAATAACCAAATCAGGCCAAATATTACCTACTTTTTTGTGAGAGTTTACAGCCATTACTTTTCCATCATGACTCAAAAAATTATTACACTTTTAGAGACCCATGTTTGGATCTGCTTAGAGATCAAAGACATACTTTAGTAATCTGCTTAGCATCTCAGAGACCTACTTTAGTAAAGAGAATGGGCAGGTTTGAGTTCTCACCTAGAGTCTAGACTGAGAATTCACTTTCAAGCTCCTGCTTATTGTCAGAGTGTTGTCCTTCTGGGCATATGATTCTAGTCATCTTATTTCTTTAAAGCCATCAATGGAAAGGAAGGGAGAGGCCACGAGCAAGGCAGAATCTTAAGTAATTCAGTTTAGTCATGGGTGATTGACCATAATCTGTGTTGTGTAATATAACTACTGAAATGTCTTCCAATGCTCTTTGCCATTTGATGTAACATTGGAGTGACATTCTGAGATTTGTGCTGGATGTCAGAATATAATCACGGAGTCCCATCCTACCAATGTGTGTGTGTGCATACTGCTAGAAGGAAGACATTGGCTTCATTTTGTAGAACAAGAATACTTTTATTGACATATTTTAAAGATTATTTTTACTTATGTATATATGAGTTTATGTCACTTGTGTAGGCATACACAGAAACCAGAATAAGGTGTCATATACCTTGGAACTGAAGTTATAAACATTTTGAACAACCTGATGTGGGTACTAGGAATTGAACTCCTAGAAAAGCAAGAAGTGCTCCTAACCATTGAGCCAACTCTTCAGGCACTAGAAGCATTTCAAAAATGTAAAACACAAGATTGACTGAACCTGACAATAGTCATAACAAAAAATAAGAGGAAATTACCTCAATGTAATTAAGGCCATACATCTGTGAACAATTCATAGCTGATATCATACTCAGTATAAAAATAATCAGACTCAGGTGACTAACTGCTGTGCCAACCAACAAGGTCAACTAACAAAACTGGAGTCAGAAACCATGCTAACTGGGTGGGCAACACACGAACCACACATGATCACCTTCTAGTTGGGCTAGTGGGACATGCATAGAACATGAGGATCCTTCCCTGGCTCAGACCATGACAACCAGAGAATGAGCCAATCTCAATAGATATTACCTCAGCATTTGTCACCTTTTTTTTTTTTTTTTTTGCCATGGCCCTGTAAAAATCCCTAGATAAAGGAGAGGAATCCCGTGGATTTTTTTACCTACTTGGAAGGCACTCTAGGAAGTTCCTTTCACGCAATTTCTCACTTTTCTGTAATTTTTCTTGATAATGTTTATTTCTGCTTTGCATACTACCTCAAGAGCCCTTGTCTTTAATTTTTATTGACTTGAGACAGTGAGTTGTCACAGACTGACCTTTGGTGACAACCTGATGAGTGTACAGCACCTTAGGACCGTGGTTCAGACACAATTAGGCAGAGTGAGCTCTTGCCATACACAGAAAAAAACCCATAGCCAGCCAACCAACCAAAAAAATCCTACCTCAGCACAAAATTAATATAAATTGGTTGTGTTTCTAATAACCAATAATATATTATGTGAAGAGGAAATTACTTTAAGAAACAAATCCTGCTTATAAGACCATAAAAAGAAAAACCTAAAAACAAAAATTAAAAATGCAAGATAGGTATTGACAATGCAAAATAGGCATGTATAAACCAAGAAAAAAAATTAAATAAGATCCAAAGAAAAAAATCATGTTGCATTTAATGGAAGGCAATTTAAAGATATTAAAATGTTCATAATTCCAAAGAAGTTTACAGAGTCTATGAAAAAGCCATTAATGTCTCAAAGATATTTTTCTTTCTTTTTTCCTTTTATTGAAACCAGATTCTTTTCTCATTCAATGTATCCCTATTACAGTTCCCTCTCTACTTCTCCCAGTTTTTCCCCACATCCACTCTGTATTCACTCCCTTTCTGTCCCTCACTAGAAAGAACGGGCTTCTAAAACATAGCAACCAAACATGACAAAATAAAATATAATAAGATAAAGCAAAAATGATCACATTGAGGCTGGACAAAGGCAACCCAACAGACGGAAAAGAGCCCTTCAAACAGGCACAAGAATCAGAGTACCACTTATTCACGTAAGTCACATATTTTTATGGAAGTCCCATAAAAATACTAGGCTGAAATTTTAATATATATGCAGAGGATCTGATCCGGATGAATGGAGGCCTGTGCTTGCTGCCTCGGTCTCTTCCAGTTCATATGACACTTGCTCAGTTGTATCAGAGGGTCTTTTTCTCCTGGTGTCCTCCATCTTCTCTGATTCTTACACTCTTTCCACCTCCTTCTCTGCTAGGTTCCCTGGGTTCTGAGGAGAGGTGCTGTGAGACAATGGCCTTTTATCCTGTCCCTTGTATTATTTTTAATAAAATGCTGATTGGCCAGTAGCTATGCAGGAAGTAGAGGCGGGACAATGAGAATTCTGGGAAGAGGGAAACACAGTCTACAATCGTGACCCAACCACAGAGGAAGCAAGACGTGATTGCCTTGCCGAGAAAGGTACCAAGTCACATGGCTAACAGTGACAAAAAATATGGGCTAATATAAGCTATAAGAATTAATTAATAAGAAGAGCCTGAAATATTGCACCAATCAGTTTATAATTAATGTAGACCTCTGAGTGATTTCCTTGGGACTTAATGGCTGCAGGAACCGGGCAGGACAGAAAACTCAGTCAACAGAGAAGAAATTGATGGAGATATCCAGTGTACAGCTCTGTGTTACAAGGACTCTCTCTTCATAATGTCTGACTGTCAGTCTCTGCATCTATTTCTGCCTTCTGCCAGAGGAAACCTCTCTGAAGATGAGTGAACAGGCACTGATCTCTGAGCATAAATGAATATCATTAAGAGTCATTTTATTGATAAATTTTTGAAATTATTTTTTAACCAGTAGTGTTTGGTCTCTGGACTATCTAGTCTTTGGTTCTTTATCACCCACTGAGTGCTGGGTATGGGTTCCATGTCCTGTAGTGGGCCTTAATCAGACATTGATTGGATACTCCCCCAAGTTCTGGGTCACCATTGTCCTGGCATATCTTGCAGGCAGGGCAGATTATTGGTGAAAGTTTGGTGGCTGGGTTGTTATTTATCTTTCTCTTTTGTTAACCTGCAGAGTACTTTTTCACACCAAGAACACTAGAAAGTAGGAGTGAAGGTTCCATGTAGGCAACCAGCTCCATGTTCAGTGAATTCTTGTTGGAATTGTCCTCAGCTATGACAATTCTGCTGTTAGTTTGTGGCGAGCAACTATTGCCTTAGCAACAGCCTGGGTTACTTGAGGGTTTCCATGGGACCCCCTACACCAATAATTTAATTGACTGTAACCCAGTCTTGGTACAGAATACCTTATTTGGTGACAAAAGATAGCCCATTGGGCTCCTTCTCCCCCATCATTAGCAGATCTCATTTGGGTCACCATCTATTTTAGGGGGTTTCTACTGCATGAGGTTTCCATATCTTCTCTCAAATGCCCCTCAATTCCAGCTGTCTCTCCCTGAATTACATCCCTCAACCTTATCTCCTCTTTCTGTCCCCACTCTATCCTCCAATACCAGTCCCTATCTGAACCCAGTCCATCCATATAATCTACTCTATATCCTCCTTCCAGGGAGGTCCATGTTTCTCCACTTGCCCCTTTCTCTATACCTAAGCTCTCTGGGTCTACTGATTATTAAGTTGGCTATCATTTATTTAATGGTCAATATCCACATATTAATACTACATACCATATTTATATTTATGAATTTGTATTATTTACTCAGAATGATTTTTTCTAATTCCATCCATTTGCCACAAATTTCATGATGTCTTCTTTTTTTTAAAGAGAGATAAGCAATATTCAGCTGTAAAAATATACCAGTTTTATAAATCTGCTCTTGTGTTGAGGGACATATAGGTTGTTTCCAGTTTCTGGCTATTGTGAATGAAGCCACTGTGACCATAATTGAGCAAGTGTCCTTGTGATAGGATGGAGCATACTTTGGGTATATGTCCTAGATTTTGAGATAGCTTAATTTCCTTTTTTTTTGAGGAACCCCCATACTGATTTCCATCATGTCTGCACAAGTTTGCATTTCCACCACTTGTGTTATTGATCTTAGCTAATCTAATAGGTGGAAAATAGAATCTTAAGTTTTGATTCATATTTCACTGATGGCTAAGGATGTTGAACATTCTTTAAGCATTCCTTAGCCATTTGGGTTACTTTCATAGAGAATTTGCTGCTTATATTTGTACCCCATTTTAAAATTGGATTCTTAAGTTTTGTGATATTCAGTTTGAGTTCCATTTGCATTTTGGATACTAGTTTTCTATCAGATGTGGAGTTGCTAAATACCTTTTCCCATTCTGTAGGCTTCTGCTTTGTCCAAATGATGATGTCCTTTGCCTTACAGTAGAATTCAGTTTCATGAAGTCACATTTATTAACTGTTTATCTTAGTGCCTATACTATTGATGTTTTGTTCAGGAAGTCTTCTCCTGTGCCAATGTATTCAAGGCTAATCTCCATTTCCTCTTCCATCAGGTTCAGTATATCTGCTTTTATATTTGAGGTCTTTGATCCTCTTAGACTGAGTTTTGTGCAAGGTTTTACAAATGGATTAATTTACATTCTTATACATGCAGACCTCCAGTTAGATCAGTACCATGTGTGGAAGATGTACCAGCTAAGCAGGCCAGGAGAACAGGCGACTGGATAGAAAATATGGGACTTTTATTTAGTGGATGTCAAGTGAAACAAGCCAGGCTCACAAGGACAAATGTCACATAGTTTCTCTCATATATGCAGCTTTATGGGGACATGAATGTAGAAGAGGAAGTATGAGTTTTGGAAAAGAGGTCTCGATGGAGGGGTAAGGCCGGATAACACAGAGCAAAGGGGGCAAAAACTTAATATATCACTTTTCTCTCAGATGGAGAATCTAGATTTAAGTATGTATATTTATACACACATATTTTCGTGTAACCGGAAAAAAATGGCTGCTTTTTAGGGAAGGAAAACTAGGAGATAAGGAAGTAAAGATATATAAGAGAAAGGAGAGTAGACACAGGAAAGGATAGTGAGGAAGGTGATTAAAAGGGAGATACAGTAGTGTGTGTATGCGTGTGTGTGTGTGCACACACACATATATCATATTGAAACTCAATATTTTAGATGATAACTGAAGCATAAATTTAACAAAGCTTCTGGGTGGACCACAACTTTACTCAGACCCCAAAGATGTCACTCAGATTTTGTGCAGCTGATGCCAAAAATATGGGCAATAAAAAAGTAGTTACCGAATAGGTTATGTCATGCTATAAAGCATTCACAGAGCAAGGGAATAAAGTAAAGAGAAAACATATTTGGTGAAATTTTTTCATGAATTATATATGAGGTAAGGGGGCTAAAAACCAGGATAGACCAGAAATGCAAACTACTTAATACTAAGTAACAGATCCTGTTTCCAAAATGGGGCAAGGATTCACATAGAGATGACACAAAAGAAATCATACAAACAGCCACAGATACATGGAACATCTTCTGATAATGAGAAATATGCAAATTAACCCACCACGAAGAGTTATCTTAGACCCATTAGTTCAGCTAGTCTGGAAAATGATAGAAGATAGCAAATGTTGGCAGGATGTGGAGAAAAGGAAACAGTTCTTCCTTACCTCCTGCTGATGATGTGGAAAGTTAGTCCAGCCGTTCTGGAAATAGCATCGGGCCTCCTTGACAAACTAAAAATGGAGCTGTCTTATGACTCAATGTTATATCTTATTCATTACCTAGAGCAAGTGATGTCAGCTTACCAACAAGATGTCGGCCTCTCCTCAGTAGCTCACTACTGTGTTACACTGTCTGTGGTATGGAGGCAGTTTCTGTGTCCCTCAACAGATGGATTGATTCTTTAAAATCTCCAGGGCAGGAGGGGAAAGAACTCTCCTTGAACTGTGACATTAAATCAATAGGGGCTAGCCAACTCTCAGGATACCAACACACAGTGGAAAAGGAAGAGATGCATGGTCTTTCCTCATCTGGAAGATGGCATTTTGTAATTATTTTCTTTTAAAATATCCAGAAAGTAATTAATTGGGTTGATAGGTCTCTCAACTTTTTTTTTAAGATTTATTTATTTATTATATATTCAGTGTTCTGCCTGCATGTATGCCTGCAGGCCAGAAGAGGGCACCAAATCTCATTACAGATGGTTGTGAGCCACCATGTGGTTGCTGGGAATTGAACTCAGGACCTCTGGAAGAGCAGGCAAAGCTCTTAACCACTGAGCCACCTCTCCAGCCCCAGGTCTCTCAACTTTATTCCTTTTCCAGAGAGAGAAAATAAGACATCAATTGACCAGAACATGCATTCTCTTATTACAGAAGCTGCTTTGCCACACTGTCACTAAAAACATTGAGGTTAGTGGAAACGTTGAAATTATTTTAAAATAAAATGTATGAAGAGCATAGATGATGACGGTGGCTGAGATTCTCATCTCAATGAGCTGTCCTTGAAGAGCTGCCTTTCCTTACCACAGTGCACTGCGCTCTTAATCTGTTTACAAGCTAGACAGATCCAGGGGTTCAAACAGGATGTGGGTAAAGAGTCACACATGAAACTGACTAGCCTAGACATGAGCTCAGCTGTCTAAACTCCAGTCTTCTAGCAACCGCAGTACTGCTGTATGCCAAATGCAGATTCCTGGGCATCAAGGGCCAGAAATGCTGCTCATTTGGCCTGGGTGGCAGAAGAACCCCCCCCCCAAATATTTTTTCCAGAAGATTTAAGATATGGTCAAGGAACCATATTTTGTGACATACTACTCAAAAAACTTCAATTTATGTGCTCTGACATGGATTAAGGGTGAGAGCTATGACTAAGAAAAGAGTAGAAGAAAAATGTCAACAATACTAAAGATCCCTTTGGAAGAAAATAAACTCCTGATCATATTTGCAGATTTCCCATGCTAGTTTTGTCGTTTTCAACCCCAACGTGTAAAACTTCCCAGGTTCCCTGAAGCAGACACCCTTTGAAAGAAGCTCATCCACTTATTTCAGCGGTATCTATCTCTCTTCCCTTTGTGCTATTCCCGAGAGAAAAGAACTAACTTTTTCCCCACTCCCACACCCCTACCTTTTCTAGTACACCCCTTTTCAAAGAAGTCTGAGGACCCATGAGCATATGAAGTCTCTTAATGTCGTCACCAATTCAGCTTTCCAGTATCCCATAGTTTTTCATTGTGGAGACCTTTCATATTCTGGTTTACAGGTACTTTTGAAGCTGTTGGGAATAGGGTTGTTCCCTGATTTCTTTCATAGCTGTATATGAAAACTATTTGTTTGATATGTTGATTTTGTGTCTGGCTACAAAGTGCGTTCTGGTAAAAATCTTTAGTCCTTTAAGTGCAAAGTTATGACTTCTGCAAATATAGTTTCACTTATACTTCTTTAAAAAACATTTATTTTATGTGTGTAGATGTATTGTCTGGATGTAAATATATGCCCCACATACATGCAGAAGTTTACGAGGCCAAAATAGGGTATTGGATCCCTTAGGACTTGGATTCTAGAGAGTTTTAGGTAGTGGGAATCAAACCCAGGACTTCTGGAAAGTTTTAACCCAGGTTCTTAAACACTGAGTCTTCATCTAGCCCCTCCTTATGCCTTTTCTTTTAGTCCTGTCTCTTTCCTTTCCTTTCCTTTCCTTTCCTTTCCTTTCCTTTCCTTTCCTTTCCTTTCCTTTCCTTTCCTTTCCTTTCCTTTTCTCTCCTTTCCTTTATTTTTCAGAAACTGTAATATATAAGCAGTAACAAAACAGCAACAACAACAACAACAAAAAAACACCAACAAAACAAAGCATTGATGTGGCACATGATACCCGTCTGCTCTCTGTGCGCCACCATACAGTTCGGGAACCTGGCAAGGGGCTGGAGATTGAAACACACAAAGACTCACAGTCAGAGAGAGACACAGATCATCCTTGATGCCAGAATGCTCCAAGAATGTCCCCTTTATAGTGTTCAGGGGCAGCTTATATAGAGATACCTATGCCCCAGCCAAACGCGCCAGAAACCACTCTCCTGCCATCAGAAACTCCTGAGGGTCTCATGCTCAGAACAGCTGTAGGCACTCAGATTGGGGGGGGGATGACAAGTTGTCTACAAGAAATTCAGGATCTGGGGGCTCACTGCTCCCAACACATTGAGACAATATTTCTCCAAAAATATAATTGAGTTAATTTGAGTTGGCAGTCTACTGTAAGGCATGGGGATTGCCAGGGTTTGTATGGTTTGTATGGCCACTGAGATTCCACTTGACAAAACTAATTTTTCTTTTGTGAGACATTGTTAATTGCAGATAGCTTCTGGGTTACATTTGGAAGACCGTGTCCAATTCTCCCTCTTAGTGCTAGGACCCCATTTGACTTATAAATGTTCATAACCCGTGCCTTCTGCCTTAGTCGCTGTGAGTTCATATGTGCACTGGCCCTGTTGTGTCTGAAAAACAAGACTTCCTTGGTATCCTCCATCTTCTCTGGCTTTTAAAATCTTTCTGCCTCATCTTTCTCAAAGTTCACTGAGCCCAGAGGGGATAGGTTTGATGGATATTTCCCATTTAGGGCTGGGTGTTCCAAGGTCTCTGTACATTATACAATTGTGGATATCTGTATTTGTTTCAATCTACTGCAGGCGGGAACTTCTCTGATGGTGGCTGAGGGAGACACTGATGTATGTGTATAGCTGACTGTCAGTCATTCTACTGATACATGTCTTCAGAAGAATAATAGTATTTAGTTTTCCCTAGGTTCATACCCTATTTGATTCTAGGTTCTTGGCCACCCAAGTATTGTCAGGCATGGGTTCCATCTCCTGGAGTGGACATTAAATCAAATAACATAGTAATTGGTTACTTCCACGACTTTTGTGCCACTCTTCACCAGGGTATCATGTAGGCAGGTCCCAATTGTAGATTGAAGGTCTTATAGCTGGCTTAATATAATGCTTTTCTCCTTTGGTAATGTGTAGAGTACTTTCTAGTACTGTGAACACTATCTTATAGAGGTGAAGAAGGCTCTATTTAGGCAGTAGTTTAGCTTTTCTATGTTCAATAATATACATAGGTGTTGTTTTAGGCAATAAGGGCTTACCATCAGTTTATGGAGAACAGCACAAAGTCTTGGCAATACCTTGAGTTGTATAGGGATTCCCGTGAAACTCCTTTGGCCCACTACTCAATGAGATATAACCCAGTCTTGATGCTAGAGCTTTCATTTGATGGTGAGAAATATCTAGTTCAAGCTTTGTCTCCCTTTGGCTTGGTGATTGCATTTAGATTTCTTTCATGTAGGTATAAACATGAAGAAACTTAAAGCCAGGTGTGGTGGCACGTGCCTTTAATCCTAGCACTTGGGAGGTAGAGACAGGGAGGTTCCTGAATTCAAGACCAGACTGGTCTATAGAGAAGTTCCAGGACAGTCAGAGCTACAGAGAAACACTGTCTCAAAATGTAAAACAAATAACAAAAAGAAGTTTCTATTAGTTTTGTTTGTCCTTCCTCCAAGTTTCCCTCCTTCTTCCTTCTGTTCTCATCTACACTCCCTTATGTATCCATAACTATATGTTATATTTCCTCTTATTTAGGAACCTTTGGGAATCTGGCTCCTTTGAATCCTTTACTCTATACCCAACCTCTCTGGTCATAGTGTTTTAACATGCTTAATGAAGACTTTAAAGATACCACCCACAAATGTTCAAATGGCACCAGGAAGCAAGCAAACATTGATATCCTATCATCTGACTAAGCTAAACTAAACTTTAAACTAAAGCAAATCAGAATAAATAAACAGGAACACTACATTCTAATAAAGGAATAATTAACTAAGAAGAAATTATTTTAAACATATATACACCAAACTCTGATACACACAATTTTAGAAAAAAAAATACTGATGCTACATTTAAAGATACAGATTAACATTAACATAAACAGTAACTGATTTCAATGCCCTGCTTTCTCCAATAGAGGAATCCTTTGGACAGAAATCAAACAGGAAAACATCAGAATTAACTGACACCATGCATCAAATGTACTATAGCAGATATCTGTAAAACATTTTGTCCAAA
This sequence comes from Microtus pennsylvanicus, assembly GCF_037038515.1. Taxonomy (NCBI): domain Eukaryota; kingdom Metazoa; phylum Chordata; class Mammalia; order Rodentia; family Cricetidae; genus Microtus; species Microtus pennsylvanicus. The sequence continues at coordinate 22,637,222 of NC_134587.1, forward strand.
CCCCAAGGAACACACATTCTACTCAGCATCACATAGAAGTCTCTCTAAAATAGACCACATCCTAGAAACAAAACAAATTTTTACAAATCATAAAAGAATAAAATAGCTGTGTCCCTGGCCATAATGCAGTAACACAAAATTTGCAACAGACAAATATCTACTAAATACACAAATTCATGTAGATTAAATAACTCATTACTGAATAATAAATAGGTCAAAGAAGAAATCAAAAAGAAATATGATTCTTTTTGGAACTAAATTAAAATGTACACCATAGAACCTCTGTGACACATTGAAAGCAGTCCTATGACGGAAAATTTTTCATTTTTATTGAAAATAGACTTTTTCATGCAATGTATTCTGATTACAGTTTCTCCTCCCCCAACTCTTCCCAGTCACTCCCATCTCCACTTCCCTTCGGATCCATACCATTTTTTTCCTCCCCTTAGAAAAAACAGGCTTCTAAGGAGTAAACAAAGCAAAACAAACCAGAGTAGGACTAAAAAAGCTAGCAGAAGAAAATGAACCAGAAAGCTCAAAAAATTCATATAAAGATGCAGAGACATGTATGCTTGTACACATAGGAATCTCATACAAACACAAAGTCAGGAGCCATAAAATACATGCAAAGGATCTGTAAGGTTAAAAAAATACTGAAATGACATTACGAGACAAAGAACCTCCAAAGATGCTGCTGAATTCTATTTGTTTCAGCCATTCACTTCTGTGCATAAAGCCTACCCTTAAGAGTTATTTGATTCTAATTGTCTGCTCTTTTGTGAAGAGAAATGGAGAAGTGGGTCTGAGGAAGGTAGGGGACTGAGAAGAGTGGATGGAGGGAAGGCTGTTGTTAGTATATACTGTATAAGTAATAATAAAGTTTTAAAATGTAGAAATAGAATAAATAAATAATTTAATGATGAAATGCAAAATTTCAAAAGACAAGAAAACGAAATCAAATTCAAACACAATTGAAGTAAGGAAATAATAAAAATGAGACCAGAAATTAATGATGTAAAAGCAATGAAACTGATAAAATGAATCAAGGATCCAAGAGCTACTTCTAGAAGATAAACAAGATTGATTGACAGGCCCTGATCCAACTAACCAAACAGGAAAAAAAAGAGAGGGCCAAATAAACAGAATAAGAAATGAACAGGGAAACATTACAACAGAAACTAAAGAAATTCAGAGTATTATAAGGGAATACTTGAAAACCTGCACTCCAACAAGTCAGAAAACCTAAAAGAATTGGACCAAATCGTACATTCAGTCAAACCATCAAAATAAATCTAGAAAAATAACCTAATACCTAAACCTAAACAGACTCATACTGAATGAGAAAATTGCAATAATAATTAAAAGCTTTACAGAAAAATCCTAACAGACTTTAAAGGAAAAGCAAAACCCAATTCTTCTTAAGCTATTCAAATATAAGAAACAGGAGCCCTCTCAAATTCCTATCATCCTAATACCCAAAGAGAGTAAAGACATAGCATCAACAAACAACAATAAAACTATAGGTCAATAACTTTGATGAGCATACACTCAAAATACTCAATAATATACTTATAAATAAAGTACAGACTTACATAAAAAAGATTAGCTACCATGCCCAAGAAGGATTTTTCTTTAAATGCAAGGATGTCCAACATAAGCAAAACAAAGAATGTGATAAACCACATAAGTGGACTTAAAGATGAACATTAGGTGATTATCTCAATAGATGCAAAAAAAAAAGCCTATGACAGAACACCGTCACGATAAAAGTCTTAGAGAATATAGTTCTAAATGGAACATACCTCAACATAATAAAAGCTATAAATGCTCCCTACAGCCAATATCATCTTAAATGGAGAAAACTTGAAACAATCCTACTGAATTCAGGAATAAGATAGGGATGTCCACTGATTCCACTCCTTTTCGATGCTGTGCTCAAAGTACTATCTGGAGCAATAGAGCGAGAGAAGGAAATTAAAGGGATACAGATAGTGAAAGAAGAAGTCAAACTGTTTCTATTTGCAAGTAATATGATGCTATACATTAGAAATCCCCTAAATTCTACCAGAAAACTTTTGGACATTGTTGGGGGGGGGGAGCACTTGTTCATCCTGGCCATTCAGAACCAAAATAATTACAGAGAAACTGTATTAATTAAATCACTGCTTGGCCCATTAGTTCTAGCTTCTTATTGGATAACTCCTACATTTTAATTTAACCCATTTCTATTAATCTGTGTATCACCACAAGGTCATGGCTTACCAGCAGAGTTTCAGCACATCTACCTCTGACCATGAATCCATGGCATCCCCAGACTCTGCCCTTCTTTCTCCCAGTATTCAGTTTAGTCTGCCCCACCTACCTAAGTTCTGCCCTATCCACAAGCCAAGGCAGTGTCTTTATTCATTAATGGTAATCACGGCACACAGAGGGACTCCCCCATCAAGACATGGCAAATTCAGCAATGTGGCAAGATACAGACTCAATACCACCAATAAATAGCTTTTCTATAAACCACCAACAAACATACAAAGAAAGAGATCATGGACACACCTTCATTAACAAAATTCTTAAATAAAATAAAACATCTAGGAATAGAACCAACCAAGGAAGTGAAGGATCTCTATAATAAAATCATTAAACAGCTGAAGAAAGAGACAAAAACATTACAAATCGGAAAGACATCATATAATCATGGATTAGTAGAAGTATTATTATAAAATGACCATTTTATCAAAAGCTATTTACAGATTCAATGTAAAAGCAGAAGTTCATGAGATCTGCAGGTATCACCAAAGGTTGCTATGTAGAAACTGAGAACTTGGGCTTGGAATCAGGTGTCAGAGTTCTCTAATAGTTGTCTGACCTGGGTTAATTTCTTCATTTTGAAAATGGAGTTAAGAATGTTGTTTAAGTCACAGGTTTGGAGGATCCATTAGGATCATTCCTGATGACTCTCAGCATGCTGCCTGTCCCCTAACAAAGATACATGCTGATCATGTTTGAAAAACTGTAGCACTTTGGCATTCCATTGTTGTTATTAGACATTCTAGGTTATAATTACATATGAAGGCATGATATGGTAAAGGACACTAAAAAGAAGGGACTATCAAAGTTTTTTCTAATTTTTTAAAAAATACAAATAAAAATTTAAATACTAGCAGATGCAATTTTGAATCCTATGCCCAAAGACCCTATAATGTGGGTATGAGTCTGTTCCAGGTATTTCAGAGAATAATTTTAGTTAGGTTTCTTTAGAGGAGCAAAACTGAGAAAATATGCATATACATACATATACACACAGACATATACACACACGCACACACACACACACACACACACACACACACACACACACACACACACACAGAGGATTTAGTAGAGTAGCTTACAGGTTGGGGTATTGCCAGCCTGATGGCTATCTCCCTACAGAAAGGTGCTTTTCAAGAACATGCTAATTGTTCATTCAGTCTACCAGGTTGGATGTCTCAGCCGGGTCTTTGGTCTGTGTTGGAAGAAGTAGGTTCTCATCCCAGTGAAGGAAAACTTCAGCAGCAGGATAGATGAACTTGTCATCCAGAGTGAGGGCAAGCCAGCCAAAAGCAAATGCTTCCTTCATCCTTGTTCTTTTATGCAGGCTGCTATCAGAAGGTGTGGCCAGATTTAAGGTGGGTCTTCTGATATCAAATAATTCAGATGTAGTCTCTCTTCCAACCTCAAAAGATCCAACAAAGAAAATCCTTCACAGGTGTGCCCATCTATGTGGGTTTAAGTTGATTCCAGACATTGTAAGATGACCGTCAAGATTAGCCACCACATAATCTGGCACTTTTAAGGGAATGTCTCATTTGCTTCTTCCAATAGCCCTATTCCAGTTAACATTGATTGTCAGCTTGATGGGATATAGGGAGTTTCTACAGAGTTGAGGTGAGAAGATCTAAGTATTGACACCGCCACAGAGACATTTTTAAATCTGAAAAGAAAATCTTTATTGCTCCTTACTGCTGCATAGGGAACTTGCCCAAAGCATGTAGCTGGGAGCCTCATTGCTTTTTGACAATTTTTTTATGGACAAAACACACCCTGGTTGTCCAGTTAGCAGGAACAGGTAACAAGAAGCAAAACTACAGAAGCCAAAAGGCAGTTTGTACATTTAGGGATTTTCCAAAATCCTGAAACTATTGACTAGGTCTTTGATGGGTTAGGTCTCTGTTCCCATTTTGGCAGCTGTTGGAGCTACTTGCTGGGTTTTAAGGTCAGAATGGTGCCTCCCACATGACGTCAATTGTGCTAAGGTCAGGGATCTCTTCCATCTAAACATGGGTGGTGTCATCCCATAGGCTGGATTCTGGAATTGCATAAACAGAAAGTGATCTGAGTACCAGGGTTTATCTCTCTCTGCCTCCTGACTGTGTGCACCTCAAGCTTTAGTTGTCAGGGCGTCCTTGCCAAGATGGACTGTACCTTCAAAATGTAAACTGCAAATAAACCCTTTATTCCTTACGTGGTTCTTGTCAAGTATTTTGTTCTGCAGTGACAAAAATAACTATTGCAAAGCCCATGAGATTGATATTTGAATATTCATTATACAGTGAAGAACTCAGAGACTTGTAGTGATTGGACTCAGATCACATGGTTGGTGACAGACAGATTAAGTATGTGAACAAGTCCTTTTTCCTCCTACATACTGCATTCCTTTCCAATACTACATCATTTTTCCAATCCAGTTGCCCATATCCATCTGTAGATACTAGCTCTTTTTCTTTCACTGAAAGCAGAAATTGGTTCTAGAGAGGAAGCTGCTGCTTGCTGACAGCTAATGGAGAAGAAAACTTATCTACGTTTATAGCACGAAGAGTCTCTACTCTTCCACCACTTCGTTATCCAATTAACCTTGGTCGTTGAACTGTGATTCTATATTAATACTTGTTTAGTGACATGATATCTAAATTTAACTCAAATGACATTTTCTTTTATTGAACATATTTATAATAAAATATCTGAAGCAATTGATTAAAACGGTTTAGAACTTGGAATCTTTAAATCATTTCAAGCTCTCTCTATACTGTGAAACGAGCTGACTCCTTCTGATTTGCATTACGTTTGTAACAATGCTTAGAGTTATATCCACTCATAAAAATAAAGATTTATGGAATTTTCTATAACCCATCTGCTTTCATGATATCTTTATTGAATTCCCTTTGTATTGTTTATCAAGACATATTAAGGGCTACAAATTCAAGGCAGGGGCTTTCTGTAGGAAACAATTCTACATGCATTGTGAGGACATAGCTTGGGATTGTATTCTGTTCCTCCATTAAGGACAAATATTCTTGGGCATTGTATCTGTGAAACAAATGCAGATTGAACATCTTTTGTGTGGTACTATTCACCTCCACAATGGCAATGCTTTGACACACAAATATGTGATCATTTCACAATCTTTCTACCAAAGATGCAAACCTTTGCATTACCTGCAGTCTGATAAACAGTCCACAACTAGCTAACAAAGAGAACTGGGAAAGCAGAGAGGAAAGGCCAAAGCTGTTATCATTCAGAGCTCTGATACACAGCTGAGTTTTTCAGCTTTTTGTAAAAGTCGGCTTACTAGACTCCTTTTCACCAAGAGAACCTTCTGAGTGAACCAAAAGATTAAGTTCAATTTTTCCCATTGAGAAGCTCATCAGAGGGCTTATAAATATGCCTTTCTTGAGCGACTTAAGTTTAAATTTAACTGTTAACGAAGGCACTTCATCTGTCGTGGCCACCTTTTGAACCCAATCAGCTCAAACTTCCTCGGTTCAAAAGTACAAAGAGTTGATGATTAGAAAGAATCTTTCTTTGTGTTTTCCAGGCGTGTTTAAAGTACTCTCCTTTTATATTTTAAGCCACCCTTTTGTGACTTTTTGATTTTCCAAGTTCTTTTTTTTTAAATTTTTCCATTGTCCACAAATATTGTGGAGCAGATTTTACTGAGGTTCAGTTATGTGGTAAGGGAGCTTAGCGAAAGTGGAAAAAGGAATTGTTTTGTGTAAAATGTAAACAGCAGCAAAATAACAGCTTATGACATTGATTTATGACTTGTGACGTTAGAAAGAAACGAAGAGTTCGACAAGCTTGGAATCCCTTGTTTTCTTAATAATGGTCATAAAACTAATATAATATTTTCTTGTGTGTCTGCAAGGGTCTCACAATTTATTGTTCTGTATTTTTCTTTTCTTTCTGTTTGTTCTTTTTTGAGACAGTTCTTTACTTTTCTAACATCTGGTCAGCTGTCCCCATTTTCACCCTGGTTTATGGTTATGTTTTGTGTTTAACTTAAACATTGAACTTCAACTATGCAGTGCAGGGAGTAGCCGCAAAAAGAGGAACTGTTGCCTTGATTGCTCTATTTTAAATGTCATGTAAATAAAGTTTTTCTGCTTTTCCTGCCAAAATAGATCCTAAATCTGACCAATCTGACCAGCTCACAAAACGAGTGTTTCTGCCTCCACTCTGCAAAAGCAGGGCAAGACAGCACTTTATCTAAATACCTAAATTATTTCTTTTTCTTTTGAATATTTATCTAGTTTACACCCCGACCACAGAAAATAGCAGGCCTCCCGATGTCAACAAAGCCTGACACTTCAAGTTGCAGTAACACTAAGAACCTTCCATTTGTATTAAGGCTGGGCAAGGCAACCAGTGGGAGGAGTAGGGTTCTAAGAACCAGCACAAGAGTAGCAACAGCCCCTCCCCCCACTGTTAGAAGTCCCACAAGAGGACCAAACTACACAACTGTCTCATATATGTAAAGAGTGTAGGCTGGTCCCATGCAGGCTCCCTAGTTTTCGATACATTCCGACATTCAGTTAGACCAGCACCATTTGTTGAACATACTTAATTTTTTCCATTATATAGTTTTGGCTTTTTGTCAAAAGTAAGTTATCAGTAGATGTGTATATTGACATCTGGGTCTTTGGCTCGATCCTATTGAATGACCTGTCTGTTTTCATGCCAATAACATGAAGTTTTATTATTGTGACTCCGTAGTACAACTTGAAATCAGTAATGGTTCTGCCTCCACTGTTTCTTCTATTCTACAAGATTGTGTCAGCTACCCTGGTTTTTTTGTTCTTACATATTAAATTAAATATTGCTAAGTATCGTTCTTTCAGGGTCTGTAAAGAATTATGTTGGGATTTTAATGAGGACTGCATTGAATCTGTAGATTGCTATTGATAAGATGGACATTTTTACTTTGTTAATTCTAATGATCCATGAGCGTGTGGGCTTTTTCCATCTTCTGATATCTTCTCCAATTTCCTTCTTCAAAGACTTGAAGTCCTTGCCACACAGTTCTTTCACTTGTTTGGTTAGAGTTACTCCAATATATTTCATATTATTTGAGACTACTATAAAGGGTGTTGTTTCTCTAATGTTTTTCTCAGCCCATATATCATTTATATATAGGAGGGCTACTGATTTAAGTTAATCTTGTATCCAGTCACTTCACTAAAGGTGTTTATCAGCTGTAGGAATTCCTTGGTAGTAGTTTTGGGGTTGCTTATGTATACTATCATATCATCTGTGAATAACGATACTTTGACTTTTTCTAATTTGTATTCCCTAGATCTCATTTAATTGTCTTATTATCACCAGCAGTGGCTCCATGACTTCTAACTCCGCCTTCCTCCTTCCCTTCTATAGGCCAAGCCAGTTTCTTTATTCATTAACCAATAAAAGCAACACATAGACAGAAAAAGCTCCCACATCACTCTTTTAGACCAGGCTGGCCTTGAACTCACAGAGATCCGCCTGCCTCTGCCTCCCGAGTGCTGGGATTAAAGGCTTGCACCACCACCACCTGGCCAATTTATTTTCTTTATAATTCTTATTTCTGTTTGGAATAATCTTCTGATTTACTTTATTGTTTAGTTACTATATAGATGCTGGGTAAATGCATATCAAATGAGCTTAAGAGTACTGTGCATTAAGAGAAAAGATAAATGTGGTTTCCTACTAAGAGCAAGAGTTCTCTATGTGTTAGCTGTAGCAGGAAGATTTGTTTTAAGCCAATATAATGTATAAATATGAAGATACATAAATAGTCCATTCCTTTGCCAGTTTCATAGCAAAACCTTTACTCTAGTTTCTCAGCTACTCAGAGAAATGATTCCCAGAGGCTAAATGTGTAGCACATTTAAATAAACATATTTAGGGAAAAAAAACCCTTAAGATAAAGGAAAGCCATGCAGAAAAGATATTTTTGGAGTGATGTGCCATCTGATTGTTAATTTTTATCTCTGCTTATGTCAGAGAACAGAAAGTGTGTCATGACATGCTTCTGAACACCTCCCCTAGGATTTGCCGCCTAAGTTATAACTCAGTTTGTCTTGTAGAACTTAAAAAGGTATAGAAAGCAATTGATTTCTCTGTATCTAAAAATTGTGAAAGAAAATTACCTGGCAGAAACTGGGGAGGGGGAAGATGTAAGAAGGACAACCCCATGGGAAATGAGTTATGAGGAACTGCCTGAATATTTCTATCCATTTGGAAATTTGAAAGGCCTTGTTTTTACTCTGTTCATCAAGCAGATTTCTAGTAACACACTTTTCTCACCATGCATGAAGGGAAAGAAGGCACTGTGATTTAAATCACTTGGAATTATTGGTAAAGAGTTTTATAGATATTTGCCAGTGAATAAAGAATTATATTTACAAAGTTTAATTCCTACCACCTGGAAATCAGTGGGCTGTTTATGTGTGTTTCTAATGGTTAAACCGAAACCTAGAGACATAGACAGATTTACCTAAACAAGAAAGGGCCAAGGTGAATGTTTGTGATAAATTCCTGCATCTCTGTATATCTGAATCTTACTTTGATTTTATTTTATTTTTTCTCTCTTGCCGGTAAGTGACCTGGATTAGAGGCTTCTGCTAAACAAAGTATGAGCTTGATTACGCATTGTATTACCATGGTACTGGTAATCTTACTATCACCATAAGACCTGAGATTCAGGTTATCAATATAGAGAAAAATAATAGATTTTATACTAATAAAACAGAACAACTGATAGCTTTTGCAGAAGTATAGGTTATATTATCTTACTTATACTTTTGTTCAAAACAGAATCAGTTTGTTAACTATTCCCACAAAATGGTGGTACCGGACAGCCAATTAAAGTGTCTTTCATTCTTGCCTCAATTTCAAAATGTTGTTAGGTCACAATATTTGCTACTCACTTGATCCAAGCTTGGGTTCTGCATCACAGGCAGACAAATGGGTAACGTGATCTCTAAGCAGACTTGGGAGGCAATCCAGCAGTGATGATGCTATATGTTGACAGGACAATCCAATAGTTATCGACTAGGAAGATTTAAAGTAAGTCACGGGGAGAAGTATTAGATAATAGAGATGTCAGAAGCCAGAGGGGAAGGGACCTGTAAAGCGAAGTCATGGAGCAGGAGAAGCCTTCATAATGAGGAAGCCACGTGCAGCAAAAGCCACGTGAACAAAGAAGTTAGCTGTATGGGGGAAGTGAGTCCAAACAGGAGTGAAAGGAGGCCATAGATAATGTCCATGCTACTAAATCAATTGTTCTAAGGTTGAAGATGTTTTGGATTACAGATATCATTAGATAAAATTAACTTTCTTTTAAAAAATATATCTATCAGAATTTTTTGAGGCTCTTTTTTGTTAAAATGTTTCGAAAATGAGCCATGGTAAGTGGATAACTGGAAATTATCTGTTCCTTGGAGGCGTTTAAGAAACTAACAAATCTTTGGGTGGGCCTTCCCTAATTTTTCACTAGCCCATTTTCCTCTGATAAAGCTTGTTCAACTATTTTGTAAATTGAAAACTAAAACTGGATTCCTTATAAAAGGAATTTCTTAGTCCCAGTTCAACACTCCAGAAAAACAACTAAGACTACGTCATTATCTTCTTGACAATCTACTAAATACAAGAATATAACCATAAACCTTAAACCTCTAGCATACGTTTATACCAATAAAATGGTCACAAATTCTTTAGTAACACCATATGACATAGTACCCAGAGTAACTCACCTGTTTGCCTCTGGATGAATGTGTCTTTTTAGATTTGGGGGAATCATTCTGTCCTGTAACTGTTCTCCTAATGAGTACAGGAGAAGTCATTAGCTTTCACTCCATTCAGTTTTTTCATTGTTAAATGAGGGAAGTGACAACTTCCATCTTCATGGTGTCATATGTTCTTTGTTTACTGTTTTCAACCGTCATGGGTGAATGTGTAAAGAATATGCCTGACAGTCTGAGTGGAATTACATCAAGAGATACAATGACAATGTAAGGGAGCATATCCACCCTATTGCTACCTGAAACAATAATATAATTTAAGTAATGGTCTCATAGCAAGGTTAAGGTTCAACTCCTGCCCTTGGGCCTACAACACATTTTACAAGGATGGGAAATGGAGGTGATTCTTAGTATTACATCTTGTTCAGTAAAAAAGTGGGGTCCCGAGTCATTATTTTGGTTACTACGAGTTAGTGTTGAGGATCAAATTCCCAAATATGTAATGTATCATTTTAACTTAGTGCTTAATAGGTTTTAAACAGGAAGTTCAAAATTCTTAACACACCGAGTTGAAGTAGTTTCTTTCTCAAAGAGCCTAGAAACACTAGTTTGCTCGAGTCCATTGTGATTTCCCAAAAGACCAAAGCCTGCAGCATTTTCCAAGCTTCTTTGACCTTCAATGTGTTCTTGTTTTCTGGAGTTTGCATTTAAAAATTGAGAAGTGGTGAATAAGAAACATAATCTCCAAGGATCCAAGCTGCTTGGGCATTGACTGTAAATGATGATTTCTCTAAAGTCTTTCTCCAGAAACTAAATGAGAACAATGTTTAAAACATTTGTTATCATGGTGGGCACAGAAGGTGCACTGAGTCAATGTTGAAGATTTTCAGTTACTATTTTTTTTCTTTCTTTGGGGGACATTGCCTTTTAAAATGATCATGAGAAATAAGTCCTGCTTGAGATATGTAACAACTGTTATGACTCAGGCAATGACTAATTAGAAACGAACAACTGTTATTATTCATTGTGATATGAAGGTGGTCCCAGGAAATGGGTAAAGGTGGACAATTAAGACAAGTATCAGAACCAGGGATTTATGTCAATAACAGTGAAACAAGTTTAATATTTTAATGCTCCGGTACCTAAACTAGTACATAGCATACATATATATCTATACTAGTACATCTGCCCACTGCCAACTTTCACATAATTTCACATGAATTCAGACAAAGAAAATATACAGAGCAAAGACACAATGCGGTACTATAAAAGAAACAACTCAAAGAGTCAGAGATACTTTTCCCAGCAAGGTGGAGACATGAGGGAAAGAGGTGGGCAGGAAACCTGTCTTAAATATTTACAGGTTTGTGAGGTGGAAGACAGCTAGACTTATGGTTTGTTTTCACAGGGTTCAAGCAAAAACAGTTAATACAAGAAAACATTAGGGGATGAAAGTCCAGCTTTAGACAATGAAGTTTTCCAAATTCAGAAAAGTTTAGAGGATGCTCCCATGAAGTACCACATTCTCCATTATGTAATTTTAATAGCAAGACAGGCTTCTGGTATGTTATAGAATAACTTGAGAACTTGTTCACATTTAAAAGACTATGAACCCCGGGAGGGATAAGTAAAAGAAGTCCCTATCTTGAACCTGTGAAGAATTTTGAAACATTCACTTTTGTCTTAATTCAACACCTAAATGTATTTAATTGCATAATAATGCCAGCTACGTTAGTGAAGCAGGGGCCAACAGGGTGTTAAGGAGCAGGGCACACAAAGGAAGAATGAGGAAGGTAGGGAACAGAAGGGCATCAAGTGGAAGTGTGGTGTATTTTATTTTCCTGTGCCCTTGACTTTTTCTTGCCTTCACTTTTGCCTCACAGAGTCCCACCTCTATGATCACTGGGTTTTTCATCTGTGAAGGAGGCAGTTGGTTGAAACTCTGTGTCTTCATCCAGCCAACATTTAAAAAGTGCCCACTCAGTAACAGGCACTGTGCGATGTGACCATTCAGGTCGCCACTCATTCTCTGATTTTCCAAATCAGTGACCAGAAGCTTAAGATGCTGGGCAGCCAGGTGTTGCGTTTGCAAAGCTCACAATAGGATTCCCCTCATACAATTTGATTCAGCCATATCAAATGACTCTCCAGTGAAAGGGCTGTAAACATTAGAACCTATCCCCTGTATGCATATTATCAATATACTCATATCAGTTTACAAAGAGCACAGGGATTAGAGGTGAATAAAGAAACAAATTCTTGTGAAGCTGCCACTGATCTTGTCTTTAGAATGACTGAATTTTGACTTATTCTCTGATTCATTTTCCTCTTCTCCCTCGGGGTTTTGGAAATAAGTAATAAGTGGCTCCCTAAATTCTATTCCCAAATCTTCAGTAGGCATGAATTTTGTTTTCAGTTATAAAAACCTCAAAACACTGTTGCCTGGGGAGTGCTATGCCATGCAGTGAATGGGAAGAGTAGATGTAAGCCTTGGGCTTTCTGGCACATATTAGCCACTTTCATAAAAACCAGCCTCTTGTAGAGAGGCTGCCTAGGATTTCTTCATCTTTTTGGCCCCAAAAGAATGGGCTTGTTTGATAATGCATTTTTTTTGTTAGAAATACAAACAACTGTAAGGATCATTTGCAAATGTCCATGAACACTGGACCAAAGAATTATTAACGTTGAGAACTCAGTATTGGGATGTTGCAATATAAAGGAAGAAAAACAGAGGAAATCTCAATTAAGATAAGTTGGCATGCGCGTGCATTTGCGTGCGTGCACACACACACACACACACACACACACACACACACACACTTTTAGAATGTATTAGCATAATGGGAAAATGGCCAGCCACTGTCATGGGTTTTATCTCTTCACCTGGATCCACCATTAAACAGAAAGCAATCTGATCCCCTATTTTGAAGAGTTACATATGATGTGCGTGTGTGTGTCTGTGTGTTTGTGCATGAGACAGAATTTCATGCATCTCACGCTGACCTCAAGTGCCACATAGCCACACATGGGATCAAACTCCTCACAGGTGATTCTGCAGTGCTGGGGTCAAACCTGGTGCTGTATGCATGTTAGCCCAATATTCTACTCACTGAACCACATGCCCAGCTCAGTTTTGCTATGTTCACATTTATGCTTCACATTTCGGTCTTCACCATACAGATAACCTTGACAAGTTGCCTACACTTCTTGCACCCTAGTGGTTTCATTTATAAAATTATAGAAGAGAACAGCTGCCCCACAAGGCTATTGGGAGGATTAAAGACTTTTGGAAAGCACTCGACTAACCATTGATTCACAGTAAATGTTTATTTATGATTCTTATCAATATTATCATTATTCTGAGACATTTACTTGCCCCAAGGCTCTAAGTTCTTAAGAAAGATAAATGCAAAATAAACGGCAATAGCTTTCTGCTCCAAAGATCTTTTTCCTTTTATTTCTCCATTCGGGTATGGACTGGAAATCAGGAAGTACATCATTGCTTGTTAGAATGTGCACATCAGAATCAGGCGGAACAGGTACTCAGGGATAATGCACATTCTGGGATGCAACACTATCAGAATACCAGAGAATGTAGTCTAGAAATGCATTGTTTTAAATGAGGTATCCAGAGAATTATCAGGCCAACTGGAGACTTATGATAACAGAGCAGAGCAAGCCTGGCCTGCTTTTGCTTACTTAAAGCAATAATTCTGTCTGCAAGTGTATGTTATACAGAGCCACTCATCTCTCAGGATAGGATCATATTTAATAGATGCAGGCAGTCTCCATTCTCACAGGGCAGATTTTGGCACGTGCTCAACTTTTCAAATCAGATACTGTGGCCCAAGCAATTCCTATGTTAAATTATTGGTCAGTGTGTAATGGGGATGGAAGCAGGTTTTTCTGGCCAGGTTTCCATGTTCCTAATCATGCCAGAGAGTTTTCTTTCTGCCTGAACATAAGTTGTTTCTCTTTTGATGCTTTTTTCCCAATAAATCGAATAGTTATCAACGCATGAGTCAGAGACAACATTGACTGCTCCAAGCAAGATTGTATATCCCAATAAGAGAGTCTGTCCATAGAAGTTAGCTCGATTTGGGAAATAACCAGGCTAGCTAAAAGATAAAACAATTATATTTTTATTTATTATAAGGGGAAAACTCACGAACTAGGAATGAGAAGTCTAAGCTCAGCTGTGCTGTGAGGGAACCACACAGAGAGAGGGTACCTGGGCTGTGTGCCGTTTTTCTCGGGGTCTCAGAAGGTCACACCCTAACTTGGTACCACCTCTTAAAGATAATTGGTTAGCAAAGATTCCCTATCACCTCACCCTTTTGTCTAAATAAGAACATTCCAAACCCAACACAAAACTATATACAATAGGAGCAGATATCAAGTACAAAATTATAACCAACATAAACAGTATTAAGCAAGGAACACATGATAAATGTTTAATAGACATTCTATTCCAAAGAGTCTAAGTCTTGCATCAGAAATAGGGTTGGCTAAACTGTAAGAGGATGATAACTATGACTATCCAATCTTCATCCTCATTGAAGGCCTGAGAAGGGAGATAATATTACTTGAGTAGGCAGGAAGTGCAATCAAGCAGCTTCCAAAGTGAGGAGTATATGATGGAGACAATTGGCTACCTGAGCAATCACCAAAAGTCTCATTTTCAATGTTGAAGCAACCAACTTCGACTAAGGCCTAGCATAACTGACAAACCATTTTTAGAGGCAGAAAAATTTTCAGAACTGTCTTACCCTGTCTTGGCAAGGTTTGGCAGTCCTTTACCTTGTATCCTGCTTATTCAGCCAGATACCATGTACTTTGTCAGTGGTTGAGGCATGGGCAGTTCCTTGCCCAAAGGTCAATTGTGCCAAGAAGAAAACAAACTCCAAGTGGAGTGTCTTTGGTGCTCAACATTCTCTCTGGTGTAGATTGGTGCTGGTAGGATCAATCATGTTTCATGTCAACAGTTATTTAAATGCCATGTTCTACAGATCCTTGAAGTGGTTGAAGATTACCCATCTAGGCAGAATACAAGCTCTATGTATCAACAGAACCTAATTAATCTACTATATGTATAACAAACATGTCCCAAGGATCTTTTTGCATTCTAAGTTGGCATTCTAAAAGCAAAATACTCGATTAGTACACATCTAACTTCTGAGTCTTTTACTCCTATTTGTACAGCCTTAGTTAATCTTTGCAAAAAGTCACTAAAGGGTTCTCTCTGACCCTGTTTAACCCTAATATATGATTCAATTCTCCTTCCTAGTTCCTGAACCCTGTTTCAAGCATTTAAAGCTGCTGTGCTACATAGGTACAAGGTGTGTTCATCGTAAAAAGCCTGGTCCTGAGGATCAGAGTAATGTCCCTTGCCCAGAATTTGATCTTGGGAAATATCAAGCCCTTTTGCTTTTCCCTGTTGCTCTAAAAGTTTTGCTTCTTCTCTTCAATAACACTTCCAAATTAGCTGAGGTCCATTTTCAAGGACCACTGAGATTAATTGAATCCAATCTTGTGGTGTTGCCTTGTTACTTGAAGCCCACATTTTGACCATTTCCCTAACAAGAGGTGAAGGTATTCCATGAGATACAATTGCTCATTTAATTTCCTTTAGATCACTCATACGCATGGGCTCCCATGTATATTCTTTGACTACCTTAGGGTATTTGGTGCCAGATTCTCTTTCTGATGATATCACTGGAAAAGTAGGTAGAACTCTGGGTAAGTTATCCCAAAGTTTGGTATGTACTGATGAGGCTACATTTTGTCTTTGTTCCTTTTGTCCCTGGTCATCAAATTTGATAAATTTCTCAATCTTTTCAAATATCTTTACCCCTGCCTTTTGTAAAGTCTGGATCTCCTATCTAGTGTTCTGTTCTAATGTCCTCACTGAGGATTCCAAAATGTGAAGTCTGTCTAGTAAAGATAATGTCTCATCTTTGGATATTATTTTTATAGCATGCATATTACCTTCCTAAAGAGACATTCCATCAGCTAATCTATCATAAGCATTTGACAGAGTCCAATTAGTATATTCAACAGTATGAATACTCTCATTGTGTTTGTCAAATTGGTTTTATTCTTCTCCAGAGTGCTAGATTTCCCTTTTAGTTGTTCATTATCAGTCTGTAAAGGTTGTATCAGTCTAAAAGTGACTCATTCTTGGCCCTATTTTCAAACCATGTTTTTAAGGAGAAAATACGAATGACAAAGCTAATCCCCAGAATCAAATAGAGGGATGTAGGAGGGAAATCATATAAACCTTGCATAAAATCATACATGGTATAAGTAACAAAACTATTGAAATCTTGGATTGTTAAATTGTCCACAATCTTGCCCTTTTAAATTATAAATTTAATTTATAATTATTTACCTGTGGTTGAGTTTGAGCTGGAGAAGGTGCAATAACAGTTACCTACCAGTAGGTGTCCCAGCACACTTGTAGCCGCATGGCTGGCTTGAATATGATTTTAGCATTGAATACTGAAAGATATGCTAAAATTAAAAACAATTATTCAGTGTAAACCAGAGACTGTGCACTCCACAGAAGTCCATGACTGGTCAGCAGCCCCACGAGCTTAAAGAGAGCAAGAAAGCAATGCTGAACAGAGACAACCAGAGAAGCCTATGTCCTGACTGACAGTCCAAGAGCACCAGAAAAACTGGACCCAGAAGCCAGCCACTCAGTCGCAGGTAGCCAAGGTGTCTGCGGACTTGGAGTGGCTATGAGGCGTTTAATGAGAAAATATGAAGGACTGCAGCTAGCGGCTACTCAGGGCTGCTGCATGGGAATTCTGTACCCAAATGAATGGGGTGGAGCCTCACAGCAGCTGGCTAGAGCCACTGGAGACTCAAGCCCCACAATTCAGCCCCAAATGCAGACTTTCACTTGACTTGGGAAATAACCAGACTAGCTAAAAAAATAAAACAATTATATTTTTATTTATTACAAAGGGAAAACTCACAAAACAGGAACGAGAAGTCCAAGCTCAGCTGTGCTGCGAGGGAACCACACAGAGAGAGGGCACCTGGGCTGCATCCCGTTTTTCTCCAGGTCCCAGAGAGTCACACCCTAACTTGATCCCACTTCTTAAAGATAATTGCTTGGCAAGGATTCCCCATCATCTGTCCACTAGCCATTTATGAGTGTTGAGTGGATACCAGTATGTGGATTTGAAGTGTATGGATCCAGCTACCGACTAACTCTATTCATCAGGGTGTAACCTCATCTAATTCCACATCACAGCCTTTTTCTATGAGAAAAATCAGCACTTAGATACTGAATCTCTATAATTTAAGCAGACAGAAACAAATTTATAAAGAAAGAATGGAAATTGAGAGTGGGTTTATTTCCAATGAATTCGCTGTTATATTTTAATCTCTGAACAAGCTAGTTATTACCAACTCAAAGCATATTTATATAAAAGGCCCTGAGACAGGTGCTGTGCTTGCCCATGCAGAAATGCAAAACATCCTCACAATGTCAGCAATGATGTGACCAATATATCCATAAATAGCATTGTGAGTCATGGAATCACATATGTTTTGCCATGGTATGCAACATTTTCAAAAATCTGTGGATAATACATGAATCAGATGGAAACATTTAAAGAATTTGTCTAAGATAGTATACCTCTTCCATGGCAAACTGGGACTTAGGTTAATATCTTTCCATTTAAACAAAAGGGAAGACAACTGAGTAACCACTAAAGCAAGGCAGAATGGTGCCTTGCTGATGTGGGAGTGTCATATATCAATCTGTTGATTTCATTAGCTAAGCAATAAAGAAACTGCTAGGCCCATTGGATAGGCCCACCCTTAGGTGGGTGGAGTAAACAGAACAGAATGCCGGGAGGAAGAGGAAGTGAGGTCAGACTCGACAGCTCTCCTCTCCGGAGCAGAAGCTTCAGAGAGACGCCATGCTACCTGCTCCAGGGAAGACGCACGCTGTGAGACTCCGACCCAGGATGGACTTGGGCTGGAGTCTTCCCAGTGAGACCGGTGCTACACAGATGATGGGAAATGGGCTAGTCCAGGGGCGAGAGTTGGCCTAGAGGAGGCTAGGTAGAAATGGGCCAGAGCAGTGTTTAAATGAATACAGTGTCTGTGTAATTATTTCGGGGCATAAGCTAGCCGGGCAGAGCCAGGCGGCTGGGGTTTTGGGGACCCAGCCCCGCCGCCGCCCCATATTACTACTAGCCGGGCAGGGCAGGCGGCTGGGGTGTTTGGGGACGCAGCCCCGCCGCCGCCCCATATTACTACACCTTGCCATTAAACAATGTCGAAATAAATTGCCAAGAGGGACTGGAGACAAGTACAAGGGTAGTCTTTGGGTAAAGGTTTCATAATGGTCTGTGGCAAACATGCAGTGTTTGAGAATGGTGGTTATCAGTGGAACTGACTTACCTAGAGACAATAGAAAGGATGGTAGGCTATGTAAGGAGGCAGACATTCCAGACAGGAAAGAGTAAGGCAAGATACTGGAGCAGGGGACCAGGTTTGGTAATACATGGAGTTGTGTGATGAGGGTAAGGAAAAAAAAAACAGCATCTGCTGTTGAAAATGGGTGGAACTGTGTGATCAGAAGACTGTGATTAACACGAAGAGGGAATCTGGGGATGAATCTCTGTCTCTGTCTGTCTCTCTGCTTCTCTCTACCTTCTCACCCTGTAGAAATTGGGCAAATGGAGCGTCTTACAAGTACATACCTTTGTTGGATACATCCCATGAATTGGACAGTGTTCAACAAGATTTCCAACCTCATCTGAACTGTTTTGCTGTCGCATGTAATTTAGAAGCTTATGCTGGTGGAGTGACAGATGGAGTAGGGAGATCAGTTAGTTGGCTATCATCATGGTCCAGATGAACAATTATTTAATTTATACTTATATTTAATTTATGCTGGACCTCTGTCTTAGTGAGTTAGGGTTTCGATTGCTGTGAAGAGAAACCATGACCATGGCAACTGTTTTAAAGGAAAACATTTAATTGGAAATAGCTTACAGTTTCAGAGGTTGAGTCCATTATCATCATGATGGGACAGGGTGGTGGGCTGGCAGACGGGGTTCTGGAGAAGGAGCTCAGAGTTCTACACTTCATTTGCAGGCAGAGGAATGAATGTCACACTAGACATTCATTCCTTGAGCATTTGAGACCTTAAAGCTTTCCCCTGAGTGACACACTCTCTCCAGCAATGCCACACCTACTTTAACAAGGCCATACCTCTGCTGAGAGCCACCATGAGAGTATAGAGCACGTGAAAACTAGTATCTAACATGTCTACCCACCAGTCATAGAACTCCGTGTTGGGAAGTCACACTTGACAAAGCCATGACTGCAGTTACTGACTGCAAATGACTACTTGCTTCTGTCTGTAATTTCGTTCATGTGCCATTTCATTTCTTCCCCGAGAACTGCATTCCTTCTGTAATAACAACTATGGGTGTTTTCCTGCTGTTTGTGTGTTTATCTCATGTATTTATTCCATCTACTGGGTACACATAGAGCTGTAGATGGTCAGGAACATGATTCCTGCTTAGTCTATATAATTCTCTCTCTCTCTCTCTCTCTTTCTCTCTCTCTCTCTCTCTCTCTCTCTCTCTCTCTCTCTCTCTCTCTCACACACACACACACACACACACACACACACACACTTTGCTTTTTTGAGACAGGGTTTCTCTTTAGCTTTGGAGCCTGTTCAGGAACTAACTCTCTTAGACCAAACTGGCCTCGAACTCACAGATCCGCTTGCCTCTGCCTCCTGAATGCTGGGATTAAAGGTGTGCACCACCATCACCTGGCATAATCTGTATAATTCTGATGAATATAAATAATACTAAGATATTTTTCATTACTCAGACTGACAGAGGAAATTACCAATTCTCTCAGTCACAAAGAGAGCTAATTTTAGACTTCAGAACATATTCAAAACAACCTGGTTGCTCCTGGAGATGGAAACACAAGGACGAATTCCCAGGTGCTGTTTATTGCTGAATCAGGGTCGGAAATGACGGAACTTTGGTAGACACAACTCCTTGTCTAGAAACTGAGACTTTCTGTGCATACTCCCCACCACTCAGACTTCAGCTCTGTTTGGGGAAGAGCTACATGTGTGGCCAAGTATTACTCAATGGCCGGCCATTGTGACATCCCTAGTCTGAGAGAAAGTATGTGACTTACCTTGTGTTATGAAAATGGGTCGGGCCCTGAAAATGTAATATATAGTTGTCCAGAGTTTGGCTGTGGGAGGAGAAAGACCGCACAGGATAGGAAGCTGTGTTGAGCTATGCAGGGAGCTGCTGGGAAAAAGAGCAGGGCTGAATGAGCAGGGTGTGTATACTGAAAGAAATGCAAGGAGACATGTGAAGGTATGTAACTATGTGGAGAACGTGTGGATAATATGAAAAATGTAACTGTGTGGAGGCAAGGAAGAGGAAGCTGTAGAGAAAAGAGATGCAGAAGAGAAATGTATTTATAAGAAAGGCATGTAGCTATGTGAAGATAGATGCCATTATGTATAGAGATGTATGACTGTGTAGGAGAGAGATGTATGTATGTAAAGAGAGATTTGTACTTGCGTGTAGAGAATGTAGCAGTGTGGAGACAGAGCTTCTCAGAGAACATTTTTAAGATGAAGCCAAAGAGAAAGTTGCCATCAGAAAGCATGTGTGTTTTCTTATGTTTCGCCTCAGATAGAAGGAAGTCTAGCCCTCAGATAGATAAGAATTTTTTCCTAGGCCATTGTTACGTTTGTGGATTTTTTTTTCATACCCTGGGTGCTGAAGGCTGGCCCCCAGTCAGCCATACACCTCCTAAGAGTGTCATTTACTATGGGCCTATGGGGGTCATTGTTATTCAAACCACCACAACCTTACTCTGCAAAGTTCTTTTCTCTCCACATTCTCCCCACAGTCCATCTCCTAAAATGCATTTGGGGCATTTACTATCTTCCTTTCTTTCTTTCTTTCTTTCTTTCTTTCTTTCTTTCTTTCTTTCTTTCTTTCTTTCCTTCCTTCCTTCCTTCCTTCCTTCCTTCCTTCCCTCCCTCCCTCTCTCCCTCCCTCCCTCCCTTCCTTCTTTCCTTTCTTTGTGTGTATGCAAATGATAATTGTGTGTGGTCATGTGCCTGCTATCATAAATTTGTGAGTTTCAGAGACTAGCTTTGTGGATTTGGTTTTCATCTTTTACTTTGGTATGGGTTCTGGTGATTGAACTTGGGGCATCTGGCTTTTGTGGCAAGTGTTGTTACCCATCAATTCCTGATAGTCCTGTCTCTCCTCTTTTTTTTTTTTTTGTAAGAATTCATTTCATTTTAAAGTGTGAGTATATTGGTGGGGTGAAGCTTATAACACACGTCACCATTTCAGGTGCCCAAGGATGCCAGAGGCAACTGACCCCTTAGAGCTGAAATTGCATTGGAGAACCTGACAAGCATCCTGAGGATAGAACTCGGGTGCTTTAGAAGAATGCCATGTGTCCTTAGCCACTGAGCCATCACTCCAGTCTCCTTACTCCACTTCTGGAAAGGTGAGGAAGTTAGAATTAATGCCATTGTTTACATCATGCATAAGTCAGTAGAATCTGCACATTTTCCCAATATTCCTCAACACAGAGGCTTGACAGGAGGTCCGAATATGTCTGCCTTTGTTTTTTTGCTCGCTGACAGTATGGAAAACTTTACTAGTTAACTGAAACAAAACTGACTCAGCTAAGTAGACAGGTGCAGCCTAAGAAAATCTGTTATGCTCACACCATTACACATTCCTACAGGTGCTGACTCACAGTAGATTCGCGTTCCTTCCCTTCTTAGAGAAAAATATGTTTAATATTTTCGTGTCTTTCTTTTTTAAAAAAAGCAACATGTCGCCTTAACTCTTACTGACATCCAAAATAGTTTGAGATGGGTAACGCTGACGGCGACATTACACTCGTACACTTCTGCTTCCCCAGGAGGATTATGTAATGCTTTCACACCGCTAAAGAGTCTCTATGCACAAATGCTTTCTGTGGTTTGATTAATACCCATACAAATTCCATTTATATTTTAAAAAAAACACTTGCAGAATCTCTGTGAGTAAACAAATGATTCCATTAAAAATTCTACAAGGGAACTGAGAGGATGGCTCAGTAGGTAAGAACGCTTGCTGTGCAAGCTTGGAGACCTAAGTCGGATTTCCAGAATTTGCATGAAAAGTCAGGTATGACCCAGGGATCTTGCAATACCAGCATTGTGCAATCATTGTCATGACAGGGCCAGTGAGGTCTGGTCGCTGCCCGCCAAGCTCTATTGTCAGTGAGAGACCCCGTCTCAAGTAAATACAGAGTGATTGATCAGGATACCCAAGATCTTTCTTTGGCTTCTGTATCACACAGGAGTGAATGATGTATTATCCCACATGCGTATCATACTCATGAAAATGCAACAAGAGAAATATCATCACAACAAAGACAAGACTATCACCGTCTAGACAAAAACTCTGGAGAGTCTTGCTCATTGGGTACCCTCTTTGTATATTTAGGTCTTCAGTCACCTTGTTAGACTACACTCACAAGACAGGCTTTTCTCAAGTCATTTCTTTATACTGTCTATAGTGGTTATTTGTAGCAATGGGCATGGTGGTCATATACAACTCTTTGTCTTTTTTCAAGATAGAGTTTCTGCGTATAGTCCTGGCTGTCCTGGAACTCACTCTGTAGACCAGGCTGGCCTCAAACTCATGAGATTCACCTGACTCTGCCTCCTGAGTGCTGGGATTAAAGGTGTGTAGTGCCACAGCTCAGCCATATGCAACTCTTAAAGACAGAAAAGGTGAAGCCACGATACCCATCTGAATAAGTGCTGTTGAATGAAACAAATGACATTATTGTTTGCAATTATCCCCTAAAATGAGTCTTTCAAAAGGATGCTATCATGACTTTAATAAAGAACAGAACTAAAGTCATATGCTTCATAAAGATTTCATCCCTTCCAACTAATTTTGGCAGCTGGCATATCTTAGTACCTATCTTCCTCAGTTCCACCTCCTACTGTGCAGAAAGAGCTCCCAGGACTTTGACTCCAGTCCACTTCAGAAGTGAAATATCAGAATTTGCTGTGTAAGCATTTTTAAGCATATGTGGATGAGATATGCCTTCGTGACACTTTACTCTCCAACAACAAAAATAGTATCTGCTCTCCATGGGTCTTTACCATGTGCCACCCCTGGTTAAGTATTTTATCCCCGATTGCTTTAACTGTCACAATACGCTAAGTGCCATGATCCCCCTCCCCCCCTTTTTTTTGGTTTTTCGAGACAGGGTTTCTCTGTGGCATTGGAGCCTGTCCTGGAACTAGCTCTGCAGACCATGCTGGTCTCGAACTCACAGAGATCCACCTGCCTCTGCCTCCCGAGTGCTGGGATTAAAGGCGTGCGCCACCATCGCCCAGCTGCCATGATCCCTTTTAACATATTATTCATGGAGCTCAGGAAGTTTAAGGGACCTTTTGAAAGGCACATTTCTTTTAGTATAAATACTGGTTATGCAACTATTAGTAAAACAACAACAAATCAAATATGTAATTAATACCTATTATGTCACACTGTTCTATACCTTCTCCCTATGTTGGTTTATTTGAGTTTTACAAGCTTTTTATTTTATTTTTTAAAAAGAAATACAAACTATCTTTTTTCATTTTTACATACCAATCCCAGTTCTCACTCCCCTCTCCTCCCATTGCCTCCATATCTCCCCCTCATCCCACCCCCATTCACTCCTCAGAGAGGGTAAGGCACATTGCCCCCCCTACTATATCTAGACTGAGGAACGTATCCATTCAAACAGAATGGGTTCTAAAAAGCCAGTAGAAGCAGTGGGGATAAATCCTGGTCCCACTGCCAGTGGCCTGCAGTCTGCCCCCGCCAAACACTGTGACTCACATTCAGTGGATCTAATTTGGTTCTATCCTTGTTCCTTCCCTGTCCTGCTGGAGTTGGTGAGCTCCCATGAGCTCAAATAAACTGTTTCTGTGGGTGTCCCCATCGTGGTCTTGACCTCTTTGGGAGCTCAACCCAGTGTTCTACTGTGGGTCTCTGCCTCTGTTTCCATCAGTTGCTGGATGAAGGTTCTATGGTGACATTTAAGATAGTCATCAATCTGACTACAGGGCAAGGCCAGTTTGGGCAACCTCTCCACTATTGTTTAGGGTCTTAGCTGGGATCTGCCATACTGTAGATTCCTGAGAATTTCTCTAGTACCAGGTTTCTTGCTAGCCCCATAATGACTTCCTCAATCAAAATATTTCTGTCCTTGCTCTCATCTCTGTCTTTCCTCCATCTCAACTATCCTGTTCCTTCAAGTTCCCTTCTCCCCCCCCCCCTTCTCCCCTCCTCCTCTCCTTCCACACTACATTCTCCTCCTATCCCTATGGTCTCAACTTTGTCAGGAGATCTTGTCTATTTCCCCTTCCCAGGGGATATATATATATATATATATATATATATATATATATATATATTCTTAGGGTTCACCTTGTTAGTTAACTTCTCGAGGACTGTGGACTGTGCGCTCATTATCCTTCATCCTTTGCTTTATAGCTAGTATCCCCTTATGAATGAATACATACCATGTTCATCTTTCTCTGGGTCTGGTTTACCTCACTCAGGATGATTTTTCTAGTTCCATTCATTTGTATGCAAATTTCAAGATGTCATTTTTTTTTTACTGCTGAGTAGTACTCCATTGTGTAAATTACCAAATTTCTTTATCCATTCCATGGTGAGAGGCAACTAAGTTGTTTCCAGGTATTGGCTATTACAAATAATGCTGCTATAAATATAGTTGAACAGATGCCCTTGTCGTATGATTGAGCATCCTTTGTGTATATGCCCAAGAGTATCATTGCTAGGTCATGAGGTAGGTTGATTCCCAATTCACCATACTGTGGGCAGAGTGGGACTTGTAGCTTGCAGGGCCTAATTGATGGGGTGGGGGTGTTGGAGCTGCCAACTCGCAGGCTTGCTAGAGAAGCTGAGGTAGATGGGAACTTGGGCCTGGGGTTTTATACCAGTATGGAGGGCCTAGAGAGTGGGGCATCCTGTTGGGTGTGTAGTAACTCACCTCTTGGCCCTCTCTGTGTAGTAGCAGGCTGTGTTTCAGAGTTCCTCTAAGGTCATGAGGGGATAGGAAGATTTGGGGGAGTGGAGTGGAACTTGTAGCTTACCTGGTCCGATCTATGGGATGGGGGTGTTGAAGCAGCCTCGAGTTTTACAAGTTTTAAGGAACATTTAATATAGTATCTATTTTGAACATGAGAAGGATCTAGTGTGTTGTGTTTGTACATGCATTATGTTGTGTGTGTCTGGTACATGACCATACATCCATGTGCACTTATGCATGAGTATGCAAACACAGTGAAAAGAAAAGGAAGATATTGGGTGTCTTCTATCCTTCTTCACCTTATTCTTTGGGACAAGTCCATGCACTAACCTGGAAGCTCACCATTAGGCTAGACTGGCTCCATGACCCGCTAGTCTCAGGGTTGCCATGCCCAGCATTTCTATGTGGCTACTGAGAACTGACTCGAGTCCTCACGCTTGCACAGAAGTTCTCTTATACACGGAGCCATTTTCTCAGCCTTAGAATCTCGTCTTTTAATAAGGAAAGTGTCTACTAATTGCTTGCCATTTTCATTGTCTGTGGTCATTGTCCCGTTCTTGGGTGTATTCTTCCCTGAACTGGACAATTGGAACATCTCTCTTATCAAAGTTGGTTAAGAAATTAGTCAATATCTAAGACTAGCTCAGTAAGGACCATCACTAGGACTTTATTAATGGAAATAAAATTAATGGGGAACAAATTCTTTCTTAACTGTAATAACTTTATGTGATATAGTTACCAGATGATTATTTACCAAGATATGTGCTATGTCTTCTTGAGAAAAATCCAATATAAAGGAAGTAGAACAATAAGAGTCATGAACTTCCCAGAAACCACAATAAATCCGGCTTTGGGCCAAATCACTTCTCATTCTCAACTAATGAGACATTGCAAAGAAAGAGTATGGGCTTTAGATTATAGATCTTAAATTGTGAGATTGCCTCTGTAGATGAGCAATGAGAAATTGAATTTGTCCATTCCTAGTTGTCAAGATGACCTTCACTATTACAAATTACCCCTTCAAATCTTGAGTCAGATTTTCAGTTCAAGACTGAGTTGTTAGAAATTTTTCAGGATATCAGACAGTCTGTGAGTTTCTTAGAGCTTTTAGTAAACTAAGAAATTTTAGACAAACTTAGATTGTCAACAAGATGATGGGGCACACACTACCTTCTTAAAGAGATTATTCTGGTGAACAAGAAATAATCTAAAATAGTCAAGATTAAAAAAAAATACACATCTGGAAACTGCTCACATTAGCCTAATTTTCTGCCTTTAGCCAGTTAGTGAGATTGAAGACAGAAAATCAGGCTCATATTGCCCCATTACCTCTCTAACAAATTACCAGATATTTAAGGGCTAATAAGCAGGACAAATTTGTTCCCTTTCAGCTCTGCAAACTACAAATATAAAATCAAGGTGTTGAAGGGTCTGTATTTCATTTAGAGCATCAAGAGACCCCATGTTTTCATCTTTTCTGACTTTTCTAGGTTTACTATGATTGCTGGTTCATGGTCTCTTTTGCATATTACTGTAAGATTTTTCTTCCAAGTCACATGTCTTCCTACTTCCTTTGACCTTCTTGCCTCCTTCTGTTCAGGATCTTTGTGATGGTAGGCAATCCCTAAATCTAGGAAAATCTCCCCAACTTAGGTTCTTAATTTGATCTGCAAAGTACCCTTTACCATGTAAGGTGGCAACTCAGAGTTTCCACAGATGAAAATCTGGGTATCACGGGCATCATTTAACCTTCTACAACAAACTGGAGACAGTAGAAAATCCAGAAAAAGTGTGGACCCAAAGGTTCACCCAACCAGCGATCATGGTGTGCCTGAGACACACATGAAGGAGGAAGGATTTACTTCGGCTTAATGTTTCAGGAGTTTTGTGTTAGGTTGCTCAGTCTTGTGTGTTTGGGCAGAATGTGACAGCACAGGGAGTGTGTGCCCTGTGAGAAACATTTTTTG
The DNA here is from genome assembly GCF_037038515.1 of Microtus pennsylvanicus. NCBI lineage: Eukaryota > Metazoa > Chordata > Mammalia > Rodentia > Cricetidae > Microtus > Microtus pennsylvanicus. Next base: position 22,664,379 of record NC_134587.1, read on the forward strand.
TTTGGTTTGGATTTTTGTTTTTTCTATTGCGGATAGTTGGCCTTAGGTTCCCCTCTTCTCTTTGTGCTGATTGGTTTATCATGGCAGAGCATGAAGTACATTCCCACCAGTGGTGTCAGACTCAGTTATTGCATATGTCAGTTATAAAAGACAGCAACGAGTTTGGCGAGAGTTGCTGCTTCCTTGCCCAGTTTAGGATCTGGTGCATCCCCTTTTCAAAAAGAAGTTGTTGCTCTCGTTGTTCATGGGCTTCTTGTTCTTTTTCAACAGGCAGGAGGGTGTCTTTTCTCTCTGGTGGACAGGAAGCACTGCACTGAGAATGTGTCCATTAGAGCCTTCAAAGGCCCATCTCCAAAGACCCACTGCTCCAGCAAGGCCCCACTTCCCAGTGTTAACAGCTGGATCCCCACACCATGACGAGCTGTGAGTAACACTTTGTATTCAAGACCTAATAGATGGGGTCAATTATTTGATCTCTTTATGGTTCTAATTTACTCCTGCAATTTTGATTAAAACAGTAACCCTGTCTCAACTATACAAACTGCCATGTGCATGAATATTGGCTCCATGCTTCCAGGATCAAAAACTATTATTTGAATTGTTTTCTAAAATTTAGTGTTCACTGGCCATTTCTAACATAATTAATGGCTTGGGTTTTCACATATTCTGTGATTTTATGTTATCTCTCAACTCCCTGTTTCTGTTTTCTGATCTCAGTCATTTTGTATCTGACTAGCACATATGGATATTTATTTCAAGGCTCCTTTTATTTTGTTTAGCTGAAGACTTGATAAGGGTGAAATTTTTATCACAACCTTTGTCGTTAATAACAATAGAGAGCACTTATTGCTCTTGCAGAGGCCTTAAGTTGGATCCCCAGCACCCACACTGTGTCTAACAACTGCCTGCAACTCCAGGTCCAGAGGACCTGACACCTGCTTCTTGCATTCAAGGGCACACAAACATAGTACACAGACACATATGCAGATGAAACCCTGCAAAACCCTAAAAGAAAAATAAAACTTAAAGATAAAAAGAAAAAGTAAAACACTCCAAGATATTATGTAAAGTAAAATCATGTTTCTTTCAATGAGTATTAGGCAATAGAATTTGAATTAAAAATCATTAGCCCAGATTCCAACAGATTTTCTAAGCCACAGATTGCTATAAACAATGGGTGACAACTCACCTCTGTAAGGACAAAAATCACATTTTATTGGATAGTTAGACTCATCTTGGTGCCAAAGGTATCTAAAGTTTCATGCTATGTGCAGGAAAAGTTAGCACTCACTATTCCTTATTCACCTGGTACAAACACTTCCTAAAGAGGCAAACAAAAATTCTGGCTTAATTTTTCTCTCTCCAAAACTGAAATAATCCTAACTCCACAAAAAGTCAGAGCATGCATTAGACAGAAAACAATCATAAGCGAATAAATTTCTGTTTAAAACTAACGCACAGGCATATGCTATACTTACTAGGGGTAATAGCACGCAGAAGTGGGAAAGAAAATGGATTTAGACTCTGTGAACTTTGTGGTGATTCTGAACTGAGGTCCTTGGCAACCCCCATTGGGAGTGATTGGGAATAGACCTTATAAAACTGTGAGCATTTCTACTACTGAGTTGAATGATGGTCACTTCTTGCCCTTAAGGATCTTAGAGCTTAATACGGCCCCATTTGTACCCAAACTTTAGTTTTATTTTCTACACACCCTCATAGATCCCCTTCAATATTTCCTCATCTATAAGCTTCACAACTATTTCTGGCGAGGACAGACCCTTCTTTGTCTCCAGCAGCTCCTGTGCCTCCTGGGAAGGACTGGCACTGCCTGGGTCCCTCTGCTGCCCTCTCATGGCTACAGTTCTCCCATCAACATCTCTGTAAAAGCTAGAAATGGCAGGTGGCTTCATTTATGGTGTGTGCCATTATAGATGATAGGAGTGGAAAAGAAAAACTTGTCAAACAGTTTTAGGGGCAGAGACCCTGGAAGTGAACAGTTTTAATTCTCTTTCTTGACTAAAAGTTGGAAATATCTTTGATCCTGTCTGGAGTTCTGTTCTTATCAGGGGCCAGGAATGCCAGGGAGAGGCTTGCTTCCTGACTGCTTATTTCTCTTCCTAAGTGAGCACAGGTGCCTGGAAGTTGAGTATAAAGTCTGTCTATAGCTGAGAGGAGACCATTATGGGTGGGCCAACTGGTCTGAAGGACTCACCCAGGTTTCCACCATTAGCCCTCTACAAAGCCCCAAGATCAGCACCTCAATGGTACTCCATTTCCTGGGTTCAGCTCCAGATACACAGGATTTCTACCTCCTTTCTTTCTCTGTTGTTCTCCAGAAGTCAACTTATTTCCAAAACTGACCCTCTGTAATCCATTAATTTCATTCTTCAGATGCTCTAGATCAAAGATGAAGCTACTGACTCTGAAATTTTTCTGTGCCCATGAGCTAGCTCCCTACGTTCTGAGTGAAGCCCTTCCCGAGTTGAGAAAGCCTCCACTGAACTCAAAGTCTCCCAGCCTCACCCGTGTCATCGGTGGGCTTCCCAGCTATGCAACATCCCACCCATCTAACAAGCAGTCAGTGCACTAGAGACAGAAGAGCTGGCGATGATATGCGATGGAGTCTTGGTCTCTGTTAGAGCTGTCTCCCTGGCACAGAATGAGCAGATGATGTCACAGTGACCTGTGTTAGTAGTTACTGATGGAGAATCAAGTGGACTCATCCTTAGACACAATGATGAATTTTTAAATCTTTTAAATTTTAGTTTATGTGTATCTGTGTTTTGCCTGCTTGCATGTCTGTGCAGCACTTGTATGGCTGGTTCCGGCAAAGGCCAGAAGAGGTCATTGGGTCATCTGATATTGGAATGACAGATGTTTGAGAATGGATGTTTAGTGCTAGGAATTGAACTCAGGTCCTCTGTCAGGGAGGCCAGTGTTTTTATCACTGAGCTCCCTATCCAGCCCTCTTAGACACAATTTTAAAGGACATAAATTTACAAGGGCACCTTAATCTCTGTTGCTGATTTACTATAAAAATGTTCTCAAGTGTATTCTCTTGGAGGTATAGATTTATTCATTTCTTTAAATGCACACATATTTAAAGTTTTAAAAGAGATTGCCTGCTGCCAGAGTTGTTAAGGGGTAATGACTGAGTAGCTTTGAAAGTCTATCAAGAGAAAGCCGGTATCACCATAGGCTGAAAAACAGAATCTTCAGCCATTGCCTCCTCCATAAATTAATCCAGTTGCGCCAGCAAACTAAGTAGGCATGGTACCAGCCCCGCCCCCTGCCCCCGGGAAGGTGGGCTCCCACTAAACCACTCAACAGAGGTGGGAAGAATAATTATGCCTTTAATGAGATAATGCACGTTTCCTTCCCAGATACCCTCATGAAGGGCAGTACCTTCATGGAGTCAAGAAGTTGTTGGTCTGCCTCTCTTTCTGAGTCCTAGCTCAGAAACGTGTAACTTTTTCCTCTTTCCTTTCTCACTCTTTTGGGTGTTGGCCCCAATCTGAGTCTGCCTTTTCAGGCAATCTGGACTCCTTTACCCTTTCTCGAAAGCTTTTTTCCGTGCTGTATGGCTGCTTGTCCATCCTACGGCTGACTTCCAAGCAGGCTTAGTGCCCTCTTAGTCTTCCGCATCTTCCTCTTCCAGGCAGGTGCAGAGATTTAAAGCGTGTTTGCTTTCGGGGTTTTCTTTTAAACTAGCAAGATTGACTTTGAGCTTCCTTTCGAGTTCATTCTTGAATCGTTTGTATACGAGACCAAGAGTCCCAAGAGCTCTGATATCCTCAGTAGCACATGGTGGCGTGATCATGAAGGAACAGCCACAATGACCAAGAGCTCTAACTAATTGGGCTTGGCTACCCATTATTAATGAACCACCTGAAGAGTCAGATGCAAGGAAGTACAGGAAAAGAGTTCAATGTGGACGATCTGGTCCACAGTTCATCTCGGGGTGCTCACATGAGGTTTGGTTTAAATGGACGGCAGGAGCTATGCCGAACTGCTAAGTAGTCTTGGCTAAGGTGAGGTGTTGCCCATCTTGGTCTTGGCTCCACCCCTTGCTGCAATGTGTTCTGACAACGTTTCAGAAGAAAATGAAAGCACTTCCTGGGAGGCAAGGGCCTTCTCTGGCTGCCACCAGGCCTCATCTTTTTTCTTCTGGCAGCATGACAAGCCTGAGGAAGTTCCAGTCCCTGGGAACTACTGTCAATAGTCTGATAGCTGAAGGAGAGGTGCAAATGCTTCTCTTCAGAATGTCTTCTTTTCTTCCAGGACAATTTCCAACCTCCAAAAATCAAGGCAGCAGGTGCACACTGAGAACAGAACTAAGCCAGCTCCCTTTCTCCTTGGGAAAGAGTCATCACTGTGCAATTATTTAGTCAATTATAACCAATTAAACTCTGAAGAGAAAAATGTGGGTCAGCAAAAGAGTCACTAAAGGATGATACATTAGCCCAGAATCGGGGACTCAGAGGAGTTGTTCAGGCCAAGGGTTTGGCCTTGAAGAAGGATTGGGCAATCCAGGAAAGAGAAAGAATGGATTCCTTTAAAAGGGAAAGGGAAGTGAGCAGCTGCCTAGTTTCAACCAATCCCTGGAGAGCAGACTGCATCGCAAATACCAGTATAGACTGCAAAAGGTAATTCTGATTGGAGCAAGAGAAAGCGTCATGGGAAACTCATATTAGTGTATTACTGCGGAAGGTGGACTTTCATAGACATAAAGAAGCTGGGAAATCAGACGCCCTAGACAAGATGAATTACACGAAGACTGTAAAATCCTTGCTGTTAGCACATCAGGAGAATTTGTTTGTCTTCTTAGTTCCCCTTTCAGCTTCCTGAAGGAATACCATGAAATCTGTTGCCAATGTTGTTTACAATCAAGTTGTCATGTTTACACATCCTTGAAAAGTTGGTTTTATTCTTTAATAACTGAAAAACGATGCCATTGTCCCCTCCAAAATAGCTGAGGTTTTACTTGAAGCAAATCTGTTTGGAAATGTTAAGCTGGTTACACAGAACGAATGCGCCTCAAGGTGGTCATTCTCTCTGGATTAAAGCCTGGGAACAATTGTGGCTCCTGTTACAAGGAAAATTACAATGGGCCATTATGGAAAGGGACAAAAATCTCTGTTCCCAGAGGGGGACTGACAAGCTGCAAGTCCCCTTCTGCATGCCAGCACAAAAGCCTGATTGCTTCGGATTGTTTGTTTATGCAAATCGAAGAGCAACATTAATTCGAAGAGTGGGGTTGTGGAGTGGCGAGAGGCTCCTGATTGGCTGGGCTTTGCTCCGGGGCTGGCAACCAAAGGGACAATCCCTGTCACGTTCATTCTGCACCCCGAAAACCTCTAGAACAAGCCTTGTTATTAGCTTTCAGAGGGGAAGTTTCTGCTTTGGGGATAGATGTTGGAATTGTAGGACCTACAGCATTTGATCTCATCAAAGACCCAATCCTCTACTTTCTTCATTGCCTTCCCTAAAGCATACCTCAGTGATCATCATGACAGACGTTCCTGGGACACTGAGCGGGACAGAGTGCAATGGGGACAGACCACCAGAGAATGGCCAACTGCACATCAGTCAGGCCAGCGAGGACAGAGCTGATGCGGACGGGACCCAGCCATACTACAAGGTGGAACCCAGTCTTGAAGATTTACCCGCAAGGAGAAATCAAGAAAAAAGTGGACCCTCTAAAGAGAGCTTACTATCCGAAGAGCCTGCAGGTGAGAAGATTCTCCATGGTAAAACGTTTCCTTTGCTCAGTTCAATTGTTTTGATTTACAAACCCCCTTTCTTCCGTCCCTTTTAATATAAACTAGTATTATATGAATAAGCTGGAGCCAAGAAATACAGACCCTTATTCCAACAGGGACTTCTATCATAAAGACTCACAATCTAGGCTTGTCTGGTAGCTTTGTAATCCCATGGTTTTCTTTTCAGAACCTTGAGCATTTTCACTCAGAACAAAGCAGAATAATAGTAACCACCTTCATTGGGTTGTTAGAATAATTTCTAAATGTTAATGTTAGCCATTGCTATTTATTGTTAGACCACAAGTCCATTGTCATTTGTTAAATTTTAAGATACCCTTCTGTACATGTCTAAAGAGGTCTGAATCTATAGTTCTCTCTCTCCTCTTTCTCTCTCTCTGTACACACACACACACACACACACACACACACACATGTATGTATGTATGTATATATATATGAGATACTATCATTGTGGAAGCTAATTAATAAATATATACAATCAAATTTCAAAGAATCATAAAAATAAAGTAATAAGTTTTATTAATCCTAATTAAAGCTAAAGACATTACCTAGATTCAGAACTGATCATTTGTGAACCTTTAGCCTTGTATGTTGTCAATGTTACAATACTTATGTTTCCCCCCAGAAAACCCAGAAGAGAACCTCTTTGTTGTTCACAAGGTCATCAAAGACCTTTCTCTCCAAGAAGCAAGTGCTGAGGACATGGCATTCAGAGAAGGTAATAGGAACCCCAGTTTCCTAACCTGACTGGCTGGATAGGATGAGCACACTGCATGTGATGCTTTGGATGTGTGCCGCAGAGACGTGGTTCTAAGCAATGACTTCAAAATCTTCAAGCTGCTCTGGGCAGATATGCAAGTGTTGTCTTCTGAGGGTTCCACCCTACCCAGCTTTCCAGATGGTTCAAGCCCCGAATTGTATGGATTGATGCGATTGACTGGCATGGCAATGTGATAGCCATGTCTTGATAGGTTAGCCCCCCAAATCAAGCTTTTTTTCCAGTGTGGTGCTCCAGATGGGTGTTGGGCAGCTTCTGGAATGGTTCAGAAAGAGGTTTAGAATAAAGCCTTCTAAAGTAACTTCATAAGATGAGTTACTCCATGGTAAAAGTATGTCTAAACCAAGTACAAGCTGCTATGTATTTCTTGTCAAAGAAGTGTGCTCCAAAGTGATGAGAGTGATGTGTTCTTTACACAACAGTGAGACAAAAAGTATACAAAAGTGGCTATGTTACCATGCAAGTAAAGTCAGTGGACAAGGTTAAGAAATCTCCTAGACATTTTCTTCTAAGGTGATATTACGTCCAAAGTGTTTCTGAGTACAGTACAGGACAGAATCTGTTAATTAATCACCCTTTCTCTCTCTTGAAGCGTTAAACAGCTTATCTCCAAATTAAAGTCAGCATGCAGTGCCTAACCAGTTTAGTTTAGCACATACCAGGGAAAGCAGGGGACCCACCAAAGGGACATTAGAACACTGTGTGAATAGTGGATGTCAAGGAGGTGCCTGGGGATTACTGAGTTTCTTCCTTTGCCTAGAGCACTCCAATACTCAGCTGTCCAATATGTAGCCAGGCACGGGAAGGTGCAGCCAGCAGTGGCTGGTATTGCAGAGATATCACAGACAGATTTTTCTTACCAAATCATAGTCTGTAAACATTAAGACTCTGCAAAATGAATTGCATAACTTCTCTGCCCCAATACTGCTTTAAATGTGACAAGTTGATCAAGACAGAGCTCACCATTGTCCACCTTCGGCTTCTTTATCTGCCAGGGGACCTACTGCAAAAACAGTTTCCTAGGACCTTGGCTTTCAATCAAGAGGAGAGTGAGGGAGCCTCTCTCTTTGTGTCTCTTTATGGTGCATGGTGTCACCACTCAATTTATCTCAGCTTAAATCCTTCCTTTTTTTCTTTTTAAATCTATTTATTTTATATCCTGGCTGCAGCTTCCCCTCCCTCCTCTCCTCCCAGCTCCTCCTCCCCACTCCCCTAACGGAAACAGTTCTCCTCACTCCTCCTCTGCTCAGAAAAGAGCAATTCTCCCATGGATATCAACAGAACATGGCATATCAAGTTGCAGTAAGACTAAGCACCTTCCCATGTACTAAGGCTGGGCAAGGTGACCCAGTATGAGGACTAGAGTCCCAAAAGGCAGGAGAAGAGTCAGACGGTCCCTGTTCCTGCTGTTAGGAGTCCCACAACAGGACCAAGCTGCACAACTATAACGTACATGCAGAGAGCCTAGGTTCATCCCATGCAGCCATCTTCCCAGCCCAAGCCTTTGTTCTTCTTTACCATTCAAGAGACAGTGTCAAATGTCAAAGCTACTACTCTGAGTGTGGCTAGGCATGGGCAGTCATCATTTTCACATTAGAGTGAAGCTTTTCCCTCTGAGGTATTGTTTGCATTGGCCTTATAGGATGTGTTTGTGGACATGAAGTAATTCCAAGCATTTTCTGAGTATGTACCTATTGCACACACATAAAATATATACATGCAAATGTCAAAGCTACTGTTCTGAGTGTGGCTAGGCATGGGCAGTCATCATTTTCACATTAGAGTGAAGCTTTTCCCTCTGAGGCATTGTTTGCATTGGCCTTATAGGATGTGTTTGTGGACGTGAAGTAAATCCAAGCATTTCCTGAGTATGTACCTATTGCACACACATAAAATATATACATGCACATAAACGCAGGATATAAATACACACATACATACCTACCTATGTGTGCATGCACACACACACACACACACACACACACACACACACACAGTTTTGGTAAGGGAAAGATTTTAAGTGTACCCCAGAGAATAGTAATCCTACTAAATACACTAGTCTATGCAATAGAATTCCAGTCAAATGAGGTTAGGTTGTAGATGTTCCTGAAGACATACAATATTCATTAGCATTTTAAAACTTAACTTCTGAGATATCTATTATCTATATGAAATGCCATGTTTTTGCAAATTATTTTGACTATGAAGCCTGGTTGATTGTCTAGACTTAACAGGCAACCCTGAGTCACAGTTCATAAGGCAAAAGTTGGAATGTGATTGTCTAGAAGAATGTGTTAGAGTATTCCAGAAGCAGCTATGTCCTCTGAAACCCCAGCACATCTCACCCACTAGTCCATTTTGCTGCAGGGCATCCGTGGAAGCACATTCCTCTGAGCAGCAGTGACCTGGAAGTGAGTACGCAGAAGGAAAGGATTGCCCACCGACCTCTAGAGCAGAGAGAAGACGAGGACACTGCATACCAGGCAGCAGAAATTGAATGGTTGGGGTTCCAGAAATCTAGTCAGGTTGACATATTGCATTCTAAATGTGACGAGGAACCAGAAGTTTGGGATGAAGAAGTTAACGAGGAAGACGCTGATGACTGCAATGATGATGAAGACGAAGTTCGAGTCATAGAATTTAAGAGAAAACACAGCGAAGGCTTTCAATTAAAAGAGGAAAACCATCCAAGCGAAGACTCCCCACTAAGCAGCCCCAGCTCCCAGCCAGGGACCCCTGATGAGCAGCCCGTGTTAGGAAAGAAGGGAGATATCTCTAGGAATGTTTATTCCAGATACAACACGATATCCTATCGGAAGATCAGGAAAGGGAACACCAAACAGAGAATTGACGAATTCGAGTCGATGATGCACTTGTAAACCAAGCGGGACTGGGAAATGTCAGAAGTCCTCAAGAAAAGCTAACTCCGTTGTGCTGAGAAACCTTCCTCTGCCATATTTGCAAGATGCGCATGTTTAACGTCTTTTCCACCACAGAGCAACGTGGAAATAACCATAGAGAAAAGTCAGTCTGGTAACTTCAAATCAAAAGCTTTAGACTCATGCCCCGGTGTTTGCTTTTAAAAAGTTAACTAATATAGCAGTATGTGGTAAGCATTGTCAGAAAGGCAAATCTGTCATGATTTGGCTTCAAAATTAGCAATACTGAGACAGTCAAGGGAAAGAGAACAGTTGGTGTGACTCCCCTAATTCTTTCAGTGTCCTTTTTTCTTCAGGCCAATAGGAGGTCTGGGATTAAACTTCTCCATTAAACATGTTTTTTTATAGATTCTACCAATAACTATTTTGCCTTTCTACTTATCTTTTGAAAAAATACTGTATCTTAAATGGTTTTCCTTGGCATCTCCTGAGTGAAAACTCAACAGATGGCCTTTCTAGGTGTCACCATTCAGTGAATTTGTTCACTAAAAGGCTGAGTAATTGTCAGTCAGAATTCTGTGTGCTAAGTGCTGGCTTTATGCTTTCAAAATGAATTAAATCCATTGTGAAGTTGATCCAGGGAGGGGCTAGATGACCAGTGAGCCATAGACTCAAGAATTGTATTGGATGGCCTTTATTTTTGTTACCGAAAACAAAAATCTTGTCTAGCACAATGAAAATAATTAAAAATAAAAAAATGGCAATTTTAGCACAATTTTAAGAAAATGCCTTTACTCCATTGCCATACTTTCTTGCATTAACAGTATTTCAAAACCATCCTCTTTGCTTGGGAATGAGAGACAATTGCAGTCATAACTGTACTAGTTACTATGAAAATGGAAATAATTATCTTCGACTATTTTAAAAGTAGGGTGTGAGCATGTATTTTTAGGGAAAAAGCTGATAGTTGTGGGGAATATATACTTTATTGGACCAAAGCCTAAATCAAGAAGCTTAAAATTGCACGTGTGGAGCTTCATGCGCACCCACATGTCAAATAATGCATTGAATATTTATGAAAAGAGTATATTTATACTCTTGGATAGTTTATTCCACAAATATTCATTTTGTGCTTCTGTGTATATTGCTCTGAACTTTCTGTTACTACAGATGAAAATATCATTTGGCTCCAAATAAAAGACAATTCCTTATTGTCTGAATGTAATACAGTCTTCATTGTGCTATTCGACTCTTTGTTTGTTTCTTTCTCATTTGGTGCAAAAGCCTGGGTGAGTCCTACTTAGACGATTGCTTATTTATGTGTACCAAATCCCGCACATTCTCATGGCAAGTCCCTTAATTCTTCCTGGTCATATAATATATTTCCATTGTATCATATAGTACTATGGAGTATTTAAAAGACTCAAGTTTTAATTTGATTCCAGTAATTCTTTTATTCTTCTAACCTATCCTTTACAACCTGACCAGGTAAGATCTGTTATCCTTAAACTGTTGAGCCTGCTAATTTCTTTTGGGACAAATGTGAGTTTTCCACGTAAAATGAGAAGAATTCAGTCTTTTGATTGATAAAGTTGGGTAGGAGATTGACGGACTGGGATAACTTCCTGTTTTAATGTAGATCCTTTGATCATTCCACAAAGACAACCTGTTTGCTTTCTTGGATCCCGGATGAGACCTATCATTTTCTGCTTAACTTCAAAACACTGCTTTATGTAACATTGCTGACCTATCCACAGGTCAGCCTGTTTGTTAGATGGCATTGACAAGTTACTATGAAGTTTGCGTGGAATGGGTAGTATACGTGGCTAAGAGGCATGACAATGCTGTTAGCATCTATGGTACTCCAAAACCTTGAACTTTTTAGCTGTATTCTCTTGCCACGCAGTTCACTGATCATCAAACATTTTGTCCACAAAGATGTTTGATGTATGGTCAACTGGGAAACCACTCATGCTCATGGCCTTGGTGATGCAGTGCCAGGAAAGCATTGATAACATTCTTTGGTATCATTGCACATTGCCACATCCTATCACATACAGCAGGGCAAGAGTTAACACCTAGGTAACGTGGTGGTGGTGGTGGGCGGATATGTGGGTCGTGGTCATCTGGAAACAGCAAAGGTCTTGTCCCTTTTGCATGGGATCTATATTGATATATTTAAACTCATCTGGAGCGCTATTAATTGACAACCATGCATGAAGGTTTACCTGAGATTTTGCGATTCAAGGTTCAGGGTGGTAAGACCTCTGGTACCTGACACCTGATGGGGATTACATGAATGCTGGAATTTCTTAAATGACTTAATTCTCTTTTGTTGCCAGATGAATGGGAATTAAAGACAGCTTTACTTCTTTGTAAAAATTAAATTTACCTTTCATTTAGCGCATATATTTGAAGACATGGGATTTGCCAAGTTCTGTCTGTTTGTATCCATCCATCCATCCACCTGTCCATCTGTCTGTCTATCCATCCATCCATCCGTCTGTCTGTCTGTCTGTCTGTCTATATATCTGTCTATAATTTACCTATCTACCTGCCGTTAAATAAAGAACTAACTACCTGGTCTTACTTGCTTTCAATAAAGGTTTGTGTTCTTTGTTTAAGAATTGCAAACCTCTCTAGAATTTAGTGAATTTTTTCCCATATAAGCATCTATTTAGACCATCAAGCAAGCCACTTCACAAAAAATTAAGACAATACCTAATTACAGTTAATACACATTATTTATTTTTAAATGATTATATATAAAACTGTGAGAATTTGTAGTGGTTAGATATATAATATACTTGAAAATCTTCTATTACTTTGAAAAAAAATGAGATTTTGCTTCAGATGCATATTGAGGTCATGCACTTAAGCTCTTTGGACACAACGAAAGTGTCATTTCTGCATTTTTGCATGGAGTACTACTTGTGGCATATTTTCAATTGAAGAACAGACATTAAGCTTTTCAAAGTGATCAAGGAAAACATTTAAAGTAAGTTATTCTAGAAGAGAATAAACTTCTAGAGTACAATAAATCAGAAATGTGTTTAATAATATGAGAAAAGCAACCACTTCTCCTGAAGGCCATGCATCCATTGTTTTATAATAACAAGAAGGTTATAAAATCTAATGTCAAACATACCTTCCATTATTAAAATAGGATATTATGTCATAATAGAAGAGCAAAATGGTAAAATGTGTGTTCTATTCTTGAGGCACATGAGAGGGCAAAGTCAAACAATCAACACCACACAAGCACACACACACACACACACACACACACACACACACACACACACACACACAGAGAAGTGGGCACCAGAAGTCAATCACCCAGATAACTGGGAAAACACAATACAAACTGGTGACACTGGAAACTAGCTTCTAGCTCAGAAGAATATTGAAAATGAAGTTTGAAAGCAATTTTTATTTTTTCCTAGAAATTCAAAGTTATGTATTTGATTCTTTCTCTATAAATAACCTTAGTTGAACAGAAGGAAAAGAAAAGGTTGTTATTTAGAAGTATTAGCTCAAATATTCCTCCTATGAGTTTGTTCTTCCATTAACAAACCTATTAGGAAAATCAATAGCAAAATTACTCCCTTGATCTTTGCTTTCTCTCTCTGTCTCTCTGTCTCTGTCTCTCTGTCTCTGTCTCTCTCGGCCATTTCGTACAGATACTATGTATAAAACTAGAAAAAACCTTGTCAGTTTTTAAAAGAATTAAGGTGTATGTGGAATCCTACAAACTTCCACAAATGTAATCTGACTTTGCTTTCAAGTTGGAGAAACTGTGGTCAGGGCAAGCCCTATTGAAAAAACTTGTGCAGAGAGTTCAGAGTGGAACATGCTGCTATCTCAGGAAGTTCCAATTGTCCCCTGCCATTGCTTTATTTCTTTATGCTGTCACAAGACACCTAGGGTTTTTATCCCCTCCCAATTTAAAGAAGCACATGCACACACACAATGCATGCCCACACACAAGGCTTATCTTTGCACAACTGATATTTTCAAACAGTCTAGTAAACCTTAAAATATATTTAGTTACATTATCAAAAGTTTTAATTGCAGCATACAATACAAAAGCTTTATCTGTGTACTCATTTATAACTAATAACTTTGAACTGGCAAGTGGCTTTCAATATAAACAAATGTGTTTTCACTCATTATCGGTGATTGTCATTAATAGAAACTCCACATATTCGAGAATGATCTGCATGTTGGAAAATGGAAATTTTCACATTGGTTTATGTTTTTACAAGGGAGGACTCACATAAACTCACAAGGGGTTCCTGATGGAGGCAATAAATGTCAGCTGTTGTCTCAAGTTAAAATGGACATTAAATTTGCACTGTGGAGTTGTTTTTACATTCTTTCATTTACAGGCACCCCAACATCTGAAACACCATCCACCAAGTCTCACAGAGGCTCATATGCAGGCACCCCAACATCTGAAACACCATCCACCAAGTCTCACAGAGCAACATATGTAGACACCCCAACATCCAAGACACCATCCACCAAGTCTCAAAGAGGTTCATGTGCAGGTGACACCATCCTCCAAGTTTCACAGAGGAACATATGCAGGCACCCCAACATCTGAAACATCATCCAGTGGGTCTCACAGAGGCTCTGATGCAGGCACCCCAACATCTGAGACACCATCCACCAAGCCTCACAGAGGAACATAACGCTTTATGCGACTGAAGCAAAATGTCCATGAAATGAGCATTTGTCAAAAATAAACTTTCTGTACAGTAGCTTTGGGTAGGATTTCTCTTTTCCTAGGTAGCTGGCTTGCAGCAATCACAGAATACCCATGTGGCAGCTGTAAAATCTCTATGGCATTACAATCTGTAAAGTGAGCTGAAGTGAAAAGCTGTGGCTTGTGTTTTAAATTGAAGGGTTTTCCAGAGCTTTATTTCCTATCCCTGTTAAAAGTGAGCTACTTGTCGGTTTTGCTTAAAGGTTGGAAGGAACTTGGGTACTGAGATTCACAGAGAAACAGCTCTCTATACTTCTGTCTGTCAGTTTGGTCCAGCAGGTGGTGAGTTCCTATCACATCACACGGATCACTACAGGATCTACGAGGATTGTCACAGACAACTATACTTCAGCTGCTCATTAGGGGCCCAGCGTTGATTTCCTGCTTACAAAGCATTCAAGAGAGACTGGAAAGCTTTTAACCAACCTCATTTCCTTATCTTTAAACCAGCAATGTGCAACGCAGGGACTTTACCTGAGTTCACCTACATTGATAACCCTATATCTTTAAAAAAGGATGTTCATGGCACACAGTAGAGGAAACACTTTTCGGAGCACCAGATAAAATGGTCACTTGACTTTATCTATTGTTGATGGGATGATCACATCCTTCCTCAGTGTAGGGAAGAGACAGACACCTTCCTGATCATATGGAGGGAAGAAAGTTTTATACACAACAAGATGAGCGCACTCAAAACCTAGGGGTGGGGTGCACTCAGTGATAATTCGTTTTTCTTTTTCCTTTATTTCTTGTAATTCTGTGGATTTCCTATGAGCTATTGGGGCCTTTGCATAAGATCTGACTTTCTGGATGTGTTCTACATAAAAGCAGAGTATTTGAACAACAAGAAGCAGGCTAGTGTTACTGGTGTGTCTCAGTCCCATTTATCCTGCCTGGGAGTTCCTTGAACATCATTGTTAGACACTCATGAAATTAGAAGAGGCTAGAAATGTTGAGGTCTAATCCGCTCTAAGTGCTGTCCATGACCCTTTGCAATCTTTAAGTCAACATTAGAAAGAAGGTTTTCTAATATCTAGAAGAAAGGCTTCCAAAGCAGTGCGGGGGAAGCTAATGATGCATTGCGATCATGGCACGGGTGGTTTTGCAGTCCTGTGAATGACAGATAATTGAATGTCAGCAAGCAGAACTGAGCAAATTTGACGCTCGTGATAAAACAGCACTGTAGCAACAACAGCTGTGTCATCCCACGGGAGAGGAGGGGGGAGCTCTGCATTACTGTTGAAAAAGAGAAAGCCAGCGTGCATGCTGAAGGGTGAGGAAGCACTTCCAGTATTCAAGAAGTTAGTATTTTGATCCAGTTAGTTCTGTAAATTATTAGCAAGGCTATCCCGTGTTCAGGCTGACAAGATGCACAGGCATTTTCCTAAGAAAAGTCAAAAACCTAAGCTAGGCCAAGGAAATGTGAGCCCCTGATAAACTATCCTCCTGCCGAATAGTTCACTTGGACCACCACGTGTTCCATCAAGGGTTTGTCATTACGTGGAAAAGATACTGTAGTAGGATTTATATATTCATTCTTGTCTTCTAAAAACAAATTTGGGGGACAAAGCTTTAAAAATGTTAGCACTCTATCTGAGGATCAGTCCGTCCTTTCAAGGCTAGGCCCACAAACGGATTCCTCACTCATGACTGGTTCCTTGAATCTTAGCATAAGTGGGGAAACGTATGGTAGAAAGTTTATTAATATTTAACCTTAAATAAGTACATTATAGTACAAACAAAGCCTTTGTTCTACTGAGAGTACTCAGAGGTAGCTTTATATAATAAGTATGTTAAGGTAAAGTTAGATAGTGTATTCATTTATCAGAGTACACAGAAGATTTTCTTGGGAAAAAAATAAAAACATTTACTTCCTTCACTTACAAAAGTGGATCTAGCCAAAGAATGACTTATCTGTTGCTAAAAAGTCCTTACTTTTCTTCTGAGGAAATTTTCCTTGGATAAAATAGACTCTCCATAGACCAGTGGGCATGGGGATGCTCAAGGTGTCTCAGTCACTCGCTGTACTGTTTGGTCACTAACTCAATTAGTTCATTGCCAAAGACTTGTGTGGTTTTTGCTTGTTTTTGTGTTCTTTTTCTTTCCCATATGGCTGCTTTGGAAAGAATTATTTCATTTTAAAGTATTCTCTTATCTCATCTCTAATCATCGAGTACTGGATGAAGCATCTTAAATATACTATATATGCTATAAATGTGTAAAGAAGAAATGTTTCCTTTCCCATTATTCTTTGGTAGTCAGGCTTTTCTTGGTAACTAACTGGAAGATAAAATTAAGTGTCAAATAAGAAACCCAGAACTAAAATGCCCAGTTTTACCATAATAGCATGTGAACAAAGGCTTAAATCCACCAGCAGGAATAAGCATGGCCAGCTTGAAGGGGTGAAGCTTCAGTGTGTAGTTGGTTTATCGTCTTTGTAGGACCACAGCAGGCAAAATCAGACCAAATTGGTGGTTGAAACAATGGAATGAATCACACCTGAAGATCTGAAGTCTTAACCCATTCATACCAGTTGGCCTGTAAGTGGTTTTAGAGAGGCAATTTTTCTCCCAAAGTCAATTTTCCTCCCAAAAGGATACTAGTAGACCCTGGTCCCTAAGCTTTCTTTTTCAATGCCTAAGGATTGGTGTACTTGACATGAGAGCTTTCCACGCCTGGCCTTTGTGATCCTCGGGTCCACCTGAGGGGTTTTGCTCTGTCTTTCCCCATCAGAAGAGGCACACCCCTTTCTTATTCTGCTGGGTCTGGGACCAGACTTCACTCAACCCTCTCTTCAAATTGCTCATCTCATTTAAATGCATGCCTGCTTTGGCACGTTTTAGAATCTGTTTTTAGCATGCTTCATCCAAGTGAATATTGATAAATCTAAAGCAGCAGTTTTATTGTTTTCATATTTTAAATTTTGTCCTATTCTGTATCGTTTCTGCTTTAATTTTATCAGCTCCTCTCACTTAACTCTGTGTTGGAATGTCCAATGATGAAGTACAGGTCTTGTTAACACAGTGTGTTGTGACCCAACCTCCTCTCTTTGTTTACCTTAAAAAACACAAAAATCTCAGAAATTCACTGCTATGACCAGCTTTTTAAAGATATAGTATTGCTAAAAAGCACAAAACGAACTGAAAGAATATACAAAATTGATTACATTAAGTCTTCTTCCTTTTCACTTGTTTTTTTCCCTACTGCTTCAGATTTAGAAGAAAACTTCCTGCTCATCCAGTTCAATCTCACCATTAGGAAGGATCCTGATGGAGGAGGGTCATCCATCTTATCTGTTACTTTCATTGGTTAATAAAGAAACTGCCTTGGCCCTGATAGGACAGAAAATTAGGTAGGCGGAGTAGACAGAACAGAATGCTGGGAGAAAGAAGCTGAGTCAGGCAGTCACCATAGCTCTCCTTTCCAAGATGGATGCAGGTTAAGATCTTCCGGTAAGCCACCACCTCTTGCTGCTACACACATTATTAGAAATGGGTTCATCAAGATGTGAGAGCCAATAAGAGGCTGGAACTAATGGGCCAGGCAGTGTTTAAAAGAATATAGTTTCTGTGTCATTATTTCGGGTAAAGCTAGCAGTGTGGGAGCTGGGCGGGAACGCAGCCGGCTGCTTCTCACAACAGGATCCTGAGCAGTACTACTATACACTGTCAGGTAAACATGGTGATATCTCAGTAGGACAGTGTCTCTGTGCAGCTAGCTGAGTCTTCCAGCTGTGAGAATCTGTGAAGATGTATTTGATGAAAGCAGAATTCGGTTGGTTTTAACTCTACTCATGGGCAAGAATAACTGCTCAACAGCAGTCATGGTTTTGACATCATTGTAGGTAACCTACAGGTTCTGGTTACCTGTCAGAGTACGTGAGGAAGACGTGGAGTATGCACTACAGCACTGGGCAGGCACAGACACGTCCAAAGGCCACCTTGAGCTGAAGAATTCCAGTCCAATGGTGACCTGTTTCCCTGAGTTATCATTTGGTGCTTTAAAAAAATAACCTTCCATTTAAATGCTATTAAAATGGAAAACTTAAAATACCATGGAAAGAAATACAGTCACCAACTTTAGTCTCATTTTCACAGATAATCTGGAGGGTTACCTACATAAACCATCTTTCTTTAGCCTTCATAGTATTGTTCAAATTTCCACTTTTGATATGGTTCCATTGGGTTACAAGTGGCCACTGTCAGGGTCTTCTGAGAAGCATTTCCTTCCATGCATAGCAACTGCTGATAGTTTTCAAAGACAATGTGATCCACCTGAGGAGAAAGAGGAGATGGGAATGAGCTACCAACTAACCTTGACATATGAAGATATAATAAGCAAATTATATTTTCACTCCCCCAGGAACTCTCCTGAATTAAATTAGTGACATAAGCACAAGATTTAGAAAACATCGAATTTGTCTCTGTCTCAAACTAGCTTCTCTAGTTGTAAGGTTTTAATTCTGCAGAAAGAAACCAGCCATGTTTTCCCCTAGTGATTTGATTGATAGCTATATTATTTAAAAGAAAAAAATCTGGTTGGCACATAATATATTGGGTAACTACTTCATTGGTGGTGGCAATGCAAAAAAAAATGTCATGTAGTATAACAGGAAAGTTTGTTGGTTGATTAATCCAGCTCAGGTCTTAGAATGTTCATGTGTGTAAGCAAATGCTAAAGATGGCACATTTGATTTGTGATCTCCCCACCTAACTTCTGACAACATAGAATGTCAAGTACTCAGATTTAGTTAGAACAAGACAAGGGTATTTCAGATAAACTTAATGTTGCTTAATAGTTATTAAAACTGAAAGATAATCTACTTAGAACCAATTAAGGCCTTATAATTTTTAACTCATAAATCTCAATTTTCCATAAATATGATCATGGTCATTTTAGTTATTTTTGAGCTATTTTAGTATACTTATGGTTTTTTAAACCAAAATGGGAGATTTTCATGCTAAAAAAAAATTATGACTCCCACAGAACCTTGGAAGTACGATGCTTGCATATATTTAAGGTTGTGCAAAGTAGGTGGCCTTGAAGCATATCCTTCAGCATGGTGTACAATGCTCTGTGCCGAATGACAAGCATAGATTGACTTAGGGAGCACTTGAAAATGCAAATTTAGAACTATGCAATTTTAACAAGTTATTGTTATCTAGAGGTAATCTCTTAAAAGAAAGAGGTTCCTGTTATTCACAATCTCTTTCTTCGTTTCTCTTGTTCTTTAAGACTAACATATATCTCAGGGAATGCTATAGTTGTATCTTAAATGCTATCTCCCTCCCCAAAGATGACATGTTAAAGTCTTGGTACCCAGGGTACAACTGTTGGGAGATGGTGAAATCTTTGAGATGAGGCTTAGATTCATTGGTCACTGTGAAGTGTCTTTGATAAGGACTGTGTGATTGTCTTTCTACTCTTCTTTACTTCAGGCCATGAACTGAGCCGTGTTCAAACCTGTGGTCACTCTGTGATGTGTTGCCTTACCATGGGCCCCAAACAACAAGGCCAGCCTATGGTGGACTCAGACCTCTAAAATGGAGCAGACTCAATCCTTTCCCCTTTAATTGTCTAAGGCAGTGGTTCTTAACCTTCCTAATGCTGCGACCTTTTTATACAGCTCCTCATGCTGTGAGGACCAGCCACAAAATTATCTTCATTGCTACTTCATAACTTTATTTTCTACTGTTATGAATTATAATGTAAATATCTGTGCTTCCTGATTCTTGGGATCCTGACGCACAAGGTGAGAACTGCTGGCTTAAGGTCTTGTTCTCAAATGATAGTTAACCCAGGGACTTGAGAAGATTTATATGAAACTGTCAAAAGAAAAAAACAAAAAGGAGAGATAGAGACAGAGAGAAAGAAAGAAAGTCAATACAGGCTATCCATCTCTGTAAAAGGCAGAAGGCATCACAGAGAAATTCTTAGTTTCTATTATCTTAGTACCTTTTCCAAGGCAGCTTAATGGGTAAGACCTACTCTAAAATATATCCTTGTATATCCTTCCCAAGATTCACTGCAGAAAGGAAAGGTTTTGACTTTCATTGTCTCTCTTTCCTTCTGTCCTCTTTGTTTCCCACCTTCAGTGCAGTGTTAAAGATTCACTGCAGAGAGGAAAGGTTTTGACTTTCATTGTCTCTCTTTCCTCTGTCCTCTTTGTTTCCCACCTTCAGTGCAGTGTTAAAGATTCACTGCAGAGAGGAAAGGTTTTGACTTTCATTGTCTCTCTTTCCTTCTGTCCTCTTTGTTTCCCACCTTCAGTGCAGTGTTAAAGATTCACTGCAGAGAGGAAAGGTTTTGACTTTCATTGTCTCTTTCCTTCTGTCCTCTTTGTTTCCCACCTTCAGTGCAGTGTTAAAGATTCACTGCAGAGAGGAAAGGTTTTGACTTTCATTGTCTCTCTTTCCTTCTGTCCTCTTTGTTTCCCACCTTCAGTGCAGTGTTAAAGATTCACTGCAGAGAGGAAAGGTTTTGACTTTCATTGTCTCTTTCCTTCTGTCCTCTTTGTTTCCCACCTTCAGTGCAGTGTTAAAGATTCACTGCAGAGAGGAAAGGTTTTGACTTTCATTGTCTCTCTTTCCTTCTGTCCTCTTTGTTTCCCACCTTCAGTGCAGTGTTAAAGATTCACTGCAGAAAGGAAAGGTTTTGACTTTCATTGTCTCTTTCCTTCTGTCCTCTTTGTTTCCCACCTTCAGTGCAGTGTTAAAGATTCACTGCAGAGAGGAAAGGTTTTGACTTTCATTGTCTCTCTTTCTTCTGTCCTCTTTGTTTCCCACCTTCAGTGCAGTGTTAAAGATTCACTGCAGAGAGGAAAGGTTTTGACTTTCATTGTCTCTCTTTCCTTCTGTCCTCTTTGTTTCCCACCTTCAGTGCAGTGTTAAAGATTCACTGCAGAGAGGAAAGGTTTTGACTTTCATTGTCTCTCTTTCTTCTGTCCTTTTTGTTTCCCACCTTCAGTGCAGTGTTAAAGATTCACTGCAGAGAGGAAAGGTTTTGACTTTCATTGTCTCTTTCCTTCTGTCCTCTTTGTTTCCCACCTTCAGTGCAGTGTTAAAGAAGTGGGAGGTGTGGTATAATTTAGTCGAGAGATATTTATGAAATTTCCCCAAAAGTGCAAAAAATAAAGAGAAGTTTATACAGTAATAATTCTCCATTTGGCAGTATTAACTGGCAATAATAATGCTTATCAGTAGGAGGAAAGTGTCTCAGAAAATTAAAAGATGCAGTTGGGTGGTGGTGGTACATATTTTTAATCCAAGCAATCAGGAGGCAGAGGCAGGTGAGTCTCTGTGAGTTCAAGGCCAGCCTCATCTACAGGGTGAGTTCCTGGACAGCCAGGGCTACACAGAGAAACCTTGTCTTGAGAAACAAAGCAAAGCAAACCAAAATCAAAACCAAACAAACAAAAAAAATTAAAATATACTACTGGAGAATGAATGGGTATTTGGATCCAATTTGGGCTCCCAGTAGAAAGAGAATGACTGCATATGACAACAGAGGAAGGATAACCTAATAAATGGGGACACCCCAAAATAAAATGAGTTTCCTTTGGGGCCAGCTCTGGGCAGAATCATGATCTCTGTACTACCAGTATAAAATACTGAGAAAAACAACGTAATGGGGCAACAGTTTATTTCAGCTAACAGTTGAAGGATAAGCCCCAAAACTGTGGAGGAATTCACAGTGGCAAGAGATGGTTACACCCCACAACTGTAGAGGAGTTTACAGTGGCAAGAGATGGGGGGCTCGTCATATTTCATGCACGGTAAAGAAGCATTGAGAGACGAATGCCACAGCACCCTCACTTTCTCCGTGTCGCACAGCCCAGGATCCCCCTCTGGGAGAATAATCCCACTCAAAATTAAGATGGGCCTCTCTCACCATTTAACATAATGAAGACAGTCTCCCCTGGCCAGCTCCGAGGCCAACTCTAATCACAATACCAATGGCTGTAAAACATTCGGCGTGCTCATGAGGTGGCAGAATCCTGAGGAGGCAGTCCTGACCTGAGACCAGTCCTAGCATCTCAAGATTCCACGACAAAGTTTATGACATCAAATCCCATGTTATCATGACTGAGAGAAACTGAAGGGGCTTGGGAATAAGCACAGTCACACCGGGACGTTTTGTTAGGGTAACAACTGTGTCGGAAACATTCTCCTCAAAACTGCTTTTCAACAGGAGCTGTGTTATCACTAAATGTAATATTGGCAAGACACACACAGCCAGCCTCCTGTAATCGGCAGTCTTATCTGTGGAGCCACACAGGAATGAGAAAAAGGCCCCTTTCCTGGACAAAGAGCAGATGCGGAGTTCAAACCATTCTAAAGAGCAGCACTTGCAGTAAGCGCGCAGGTTCTTGCTTTGTCCATAGATTGCACCTTTAGGCTCTTCTGGTAACCAACGAGAATAAGTTTCATCAATACACAAGGCATTGTTGATTGATTTAAATGAATTTTCGAAGCTAGCATGATGGTGGCAATAGAATGGGAAGAAATGGGTGCTTTCGTTTAAATGACTTATTTGAAATCAATTTTGAAAAAAAACAAACAAATCCAAAAATAAAAACAAAAGATTAAAAATTTACCAAGACTCTGTCCCTGAGTGAACCTTCACACTGTCTCTATTGTGAGCCAGCAGCTTTAGAGACTTCTGGCTGATGGGACTGATAATCGGAGCTTTATGTCCCCTTTGACTGAAGTTGACTCTGTGGTGAAGGGATGGCACGGATGTTTGCTTACCAGTTCTGGATGAAAGCCCGATGCTGATTTGTGCAGCCACTTGAGGCTGGTGTTTCTGTTATCACATGGCTGGAGTCTCAGGGGTCCCTTATCAGTGCCGGGCGCCAGGCACCACTGTCCATGTTTAATCAGTCTTACCCAGGTGTAATTGAATTGTTGACGCTGTAGAGAATGGGCAGAGAGAAGGCCATTCAGAGAGCGAGCAGAGGCAGGGGATTTGCCAAAGACTTTTATCGACAACAGTGAGACCGTGGCTGCCCGATCCCATGAGTTACATTACTTAACCTGCCCACTGTCATCTTTCTTATTGCTGTGGTGGGTAGCGTGACTATCACTTTTGGCTTCAGCAATGACTTTCAGGCGTCTGTTTCTGTGACAGTGTTAGAGTTGTGATTGTCTTGCCTCTGCTTTCCTAACAGCTAGAGTTCCGGGTCTGTGTCACTATGTCTGACTTTAAGTTGGAATTTAATTTAGACTGTAAGGTTGTATTAAAGAAATGGTGGCAAATCTTGCCACTCAAAGTGTAGTCCCTGGACCAAGATCATGTCACCTGAACACTAGTTAGAAATGCTGGATCTCAGCCCCATCTTGGATCCTGTGAGTCTAAGTTGACCCTAACAAACTCCTGTGATCATCAGTGTTTGAGAAACAAGGACAGACAATGGAATAGGAGGTCAGGTATTTACTAAGACACACTGCACATAACCTTAAATACAGTCAAATGTAAAAACCTGCGAAGACTTCTAGTTAAAGCAAGGGACAGGGATTGAGGGGGGAAACTGAGTATTTCATTTCTTTTGAGGGTTCCAGATGAATATAACTCAGGTATTAAAACTTATTGGTTCTGTCCCTCCAAATCAACTTCCTCTACATTCCTATTCTTTTTGTTATTCAAATAGACCATGAGGAAGGAGCAACTCAAAAGGAGCAACAGGGCCAAAGTGCAAGGAAGGCAGTGACCCTATTATTCATATTTTGGTCTTTCCTTCCCAACTCATTGGTATTCAAGAGTAGAAGTTGAGTTTCTTGTGAAATGCTGATTTTACAGGTATGCTAAGTTCCTACAGGGATGGTCTTAAAGGAGTAGATTATTTCCATATATTTTTGACTAATTCTGCAGTTGTTCTTTCTCCACTGTGAACTGTGAATAAGCAAAAGTCGTGTCTTTCCGTTGATTCTTTAAACTTATCTCGTCTCTTTCCTAATTATGAAAGTGTTTCTTCGGCGTCAGGTTTACAACCCACAGAAGAATTGCACTGACAGCTCTGTCTTCTACTCTAGGGGAAGCTTGGGACTGAGGCATAGAAATGGGATGCTCTTGAAAGTATCAGCCACAGTGCTTAACTCAGCACCAAGAAGTAAGACAGCAAGCCGAGGCCATCATCACAAAATGATCTGTCTATCACAGTACAATCTGCAATCTGGGGGCTGATTTGTACACATGAATCCGTGTTCCTATGAGTCCTATTTAGCATCCAAAGCAGTTACCATTCCCATCTGGGGTGCAGATGCTGGAGAGGGAGGTGTAATCACTTGAACCTCACCTCCTGCATGGCGGGAGTAATCCTCTGTTTTTCCTGGCCCCGCTCCCTCTCCTATCCACCGTGGTCTGATTTTGTGGTTATTTTGTTAGAAGATTTTTTTCATCAAGGATCATAGTTTAGGGGATGTTCATCACTCCCTTAAGATAACAAAGGGAGGGGAAAGTTGGGCAGAAGAATGTAATCAGAGAATAAAATGGGTTCTTTTGGATGGCTCCGTAGAAACTTCATTTTTACTTTATCTGTTGATAAAGGAAAACTTTAAATTTTATTATTATTGTTGTGTGCATGTGTATGTGTGTGTAATGCTTATCTGTAGGCATGGACGTCACAGATGGTTTGTGGAGGTCAGAGGAGTAGTATGGAACTAGTTCTTTCTGCACACCTTCTTGTGGGTTTCGGGGATTGAGCTCACATGGACAGACTTGTGTGGCAAGCACCTTTACTCGCTGAGTCATCTCACGAGTCATATTTTAGGCATTTGGTCTTTACCATTACAACCAACACTTACAGCGTACCACACATTAGGTAGTGCTTACCAGCCCCCAGCGTGTTGCCAGTTCATTTCAGCTTTAGAGTTAGGTATGATCTGCACTGCTGCTTACAAAGGTTTAAGACTGCGTACATTAAGCCAGTTTTGCAAGGAAAGTCAAGACTAAACCCATCATGGAACAATGACGTCAATGCATACAGTTTCCTCCCTTATATTGCCTCTCTGTCAAGTGGCACTTCCTTATACCAGACCATTGATTACATTGACATTTGGGCATCTATGGATGCCTCCTGGACAGAGGCCAACTCTCTGGGCCTACCTGGCTGCTCCCATCACAGTCTTCCAGCATGGCTGTGGTGTTTTCAACGGAAATGCACTTGCCCAAGGCCACATTCACAAGCTAAGAAGCAGAACACAGAATACAAGCATTCATTAAGAACAAACACATCTTGATGTATACGAAGGCATGCAGACACATTTGGAAACTAGAAGGTGGACAGCCATTAAGGTTAATGGATAGTCGACAGTTTAGTTAAAGTTTGCAGGAGATGACTATCTTGGTCACAGCTCCAGCAGAGACACAGTGTGATCCTGTCTCAGCACAGCTTCAATCTGTCATCGTAAGCCTGTGATTCAGCCACAGTGGCAACAGACATTAGCTTCTCATTAACACTTTCCTGGGATGCTGAATGAACGGGAGCGAAAGTTGCTAGAGGAAGGAGGTGATTTTTGTCTATTATTATTATTATTTAACTTGAGTTTATCCCAATGCCTATCTTAAAAGTCAGTGTACACACCTCTGACTTCATTAAGCCATGAGTCATGGGCTACGTTCCTCGGCTGACCCCTCTAAGCAATCTGACAGCTTAGGCACCGACTCCTAGCTAAATTGAGTCAGAGAACAGCAGATCCAAGCTGACTCCCGATCAGACTTTTCCTAATGACTCAGTCAAGCTACGACTCATTACAGGGAAGTCACGGAAAGCTAAGGCAGAGCCAAGCATCAAGGCCCTTCCTGGCAGACTCGGGATTTTAATGAATTTACAGGGTCAAATATGGAGGAAGCTTCCCATCAGTCACCAACTAATGCAGGGAATGTTGATTCCCTTGCCCCCTTTGTCATTCTGGGCAGGACTTCCAGGATGGGAGGTTAATAATGCAATTTAGACTTTTCAATTTGCTGGAGGTGTTCTGTAGAGGAAAAATTATGCGTGTTCTATGAAAGCCTGCTAAGCTTGGAAAATGGTGACCATGTTTGTGACTTTTTCCAGCTTTTATGGGGACCAATACAGAGCTCCAGTTTTGGGGTGCTATGACAATGGAGGCCTTGTTAATCCCAGGATCACCAGATTTTGTAGGAGGGTGTCTAGTGGGTTGCTGCTTACTTGTGAATGCATGCCTTAGCTTGGAGATAAGTAGGGAGTGGTTTGTGGAGTCAGAAAATGCAGAAAGAAACAGTGGGAAGGGTTACTGCAATCTCTAAGTGGGAAGAAATATCCTCACAGATAGATACGGGGAGTGTGAGATGCGGGCATATGCCAGTCAAGGAACTGGGACAGAGCTCTTCCGCAGGACAGCACCTAAGCTGTCCTTTGGCTAGTGGGCACTAGGAAAATGGGTTCATCTGCTAGAACAGGGAGGAAACAAAGATGCTAGATTCTCTCTGAGAATCTGAAGCCACAAACTGACCTTCATTTGGGTTTGAAATAAAAATGTGCCCCACCTGTTTGAGCTAGGAACCCTCGCTGACCTTCAAGGAACATAACCAGACATCAGCAGTTTTACTGGCCCGTCATTTCTAAGGTGTCTGACATGGGGGATGCAGGGCAGTTCTAGAGGGACAGATCTCCATTAGTCAGGGAACCCTGATTGCTCTTCGAGCAGATGAGGGAGGGGGACTTGATCGGGGGAGAGGGAGGGAAATGGGAGGTGGTGGCGCGGAGGATGCAGACATCCTTAATAAATAAATTAAAAAAATATATAAAGAACTCTAAAAAAAAAAAAAAGATCTCCAGCATGCTCCATTCACAGGTTCAAATGGCAAGTCCGGGCGCAGCCACCAGCGGTAGGTCTGCAGAAAACGTGCAGTGGCCCACTAAGCTCAGGAAGCAGGAGGAGGAGACTTGTGGGGTCGGGGGTGGGGGCAGAGCGATTCCAGAGGCAAAGAAGGAAATGGAAATCCTCATTACTCTTTGGAATTTACCCCCCTCCCCCCCGAAACAGGGTTTCTCTGTAGCTTTGGAGCCTGTCCTTGAATTAGCTCTCTTAGACCAGGCTGGTCTTGAACTCACAGAGATCGGCCTGCCTCTGCCTCCCAAGTGCTGGGATTAAAGGCATGCGCCACCACTGCCCGGGTACTCTTTGGATTTTATCAGAGAAATGAGTCCCATGTTCTCACGGCTCATTCAGAAATTATCCTATCATAAAACAGGTTTGGAAAATTGGCTCCAACACAGCTGAGCCAGGTGCTTTCTCCTAGACCTCAGAGCCTTCCAGTGAGAGCACACAGCAGGCACTCGGGACACACACATGCGCCTTTCCCAGGTCCTCTTGGCTGCAAACTCCTGATGGTAGAACCAGCACCACCCAGACAGTGTTTGGGAAGGCTTAGTTTCGATGGTTTCGTTGTTTTATTTTGTTTATTCATTTTATTTATTTATATTGTTTGTTTTCTTTCAAACAGTTCCTTCCTGCAGGAAGGCCTTGGAAGGCACTGGAGCATAAGCAAAAAATTTCTCCTCCTAGGTCTTTAATGCAAACCATTTCAATGTAATAATAATAGTAATTGTAACAATAATAAAAATAATGTATTGTGTAGATTTTATATTTTCTGTGTTGAATTATTTGATTTTCCCAATGTCAAAGGTAGAGATCTCCCACACCGGATTACATAATTGTTAAATCTTAGATGTAGGCTGTTTGTTAACGATGTACTTCAAGGGAAAAAACAAAGCTTGCTGAGACTATTATTGATTTTAGATATTATTGACTATGAAAAACTACTCTCAATAAAAAAAAAAACTTTCATTGGTGTGCAGTATCTAGTTGTGCAGGCTGAATGATGAGAAAATGTGAAGCGAGAAACAAAAAGATAGATTTTATTTCCCGACAACCTTTTCTGGCTGTCATCGTCTACTGAGTTATGTCTGATATTAATCGGAAAAAAATCTCAAAAATTTAAAACGGTAATAACACTCTCGTCGGAAGGGAGTAGAGGATGGCTTCGTTAAAATTTGTTTACATGGGGCAGTGAAGAACGGAAATAAAAGAAAAAGGTCTAGTGAGGTCGCTTTGAAATGTATGCCCAGCATTTTAGAGCTCTACATTATAGAGCAGGCATGTGCAGGCTTTTTTTTTTTAATTTTTAATTTTTTTATTTTTTAGAGCTTTTCAAAGGTAGTAGTGACAACTTACAGGGAATCAAAAGATAGTTCCATTGCGCCCTCTGGTGGCCGATGTTCAGTAATGCTGCTGCTGAGAGTCTAGAGCGAACTTCAGGAACTTCTCTAGCCACCTTAGTCAGGAGGATGGAATTTAAACATCTAAGTGGTAGGTCTGATGTGTCTAAGGCCAAGCTGTTCTTCTTATTTAATTATCTAAAGTAGCTAGAGCTACTTTGACCAACCCCATATCCTTCTATTCTCTTGTGAACTATTCACAACATTTTGCTATAAATAAACCAGGTCATGTATATTCATTTACTGGTTAAATCTTATTAAAATAGCACAAATATTCAGACTACTATCCTGTTTTTGATCCCCTCCCTGGATTTCCTTGATGAGGACAACAGCATTATTTTTATTACATCTTTGTTA
The DNA here is from genome assembly GCF_037038515.1 of Microtus pennsylvanicus. Classification (NCBI taxonomy): domain Eukaryota; kingdom Metazoa; phylum Chordata; class Mammalia; order Rodentia; family Cricetidae; genus Microtus; species Microtus pennsylvanicus. The sequence continues at coordinate 22,693,192 of NC_134587.1, forward strand.
TTTGGGGATTTGACAGCCTGGGAGAGAGGCTAGCCTATAGATCTGATTCTCGGAAGAGTTAGAGATGGCTGTTCTAAAAAAGCAGACATACTGACAGGTACATCAGACATCTTCCTGACCACAATGGGGTAGGGCTATGACCGGAAACAAAAGAACACTGGGGATATTTATAAATAAAGATGACAAGCGACGTAAGAGACTAAGCACAAATGTAAGCATGGGTTTCAGTCACAGGCAGTATCAGGAAGCTGTACTCCTAGCTGGACTCAGGGCTTCCCCGCAGGGTCTCAACTTCTCAAAGCCTCATTTTGCACCGATCCCCATTCAAACTATTTGCCCTTTGTGAAACTTCACTTAGACCCTTGAATATTTTTATTATTTCCAACAAAATTTTTACAAAACCCAAATTAAAGCTTGTATTTTGGTGGATGTCCCCATTGGTGAAGGAAGGAAGGAAAGAAGGAAGGAAGGAAGGAAGGACAGAAGGAAGGACAGAAGGAAGGAAGGACAGAAGGAAGGAAGGAAGGAAGGAAGGAAGGAAGGAAGGAAGGAAGGAAGGAAGGAAGGACAGAAGGAAGGAAGGAAGGAAGGAAGGAAGGACAGAAGGAAGGAAGGAAATGAGGAAAATCACCTGTGAGGACACGAACCCTCTCTCAGCTCTCCACCTACATGTCTCTATCCCTGCCCTGATGGACTAACCTCTCCATATCGTGGCTGCCGCCAGCCTGTCCTGAGTTGTGTAGGAGCTGAACCCCCCACCTCTCAGAGCTATGTTGGTTCTGTGTCTCAGGCCTGGCTTCAGATCTTCTGAGAGGATCTCTTGACAGCACGCATTTCAAAGGAATCAGCCCTCCTGGCCTGTTCCTTTACAAGAGCCTTTGTATTCTATATTCATACTTCACTTACTTATTATCCCTGTCCTCCACTCAATGCCAACTTCCAAAGGAAGAGGCAAAGTCTATATCCTGAAGTCATCTTTAATTATCAGTCAACACGACCACAGGATAGACTTCATCAGATTCACCTCTAACAACTCACAGCTCTTTGTTTCAGCGGCATTCAAGTCTGTTGCTTAAAGTATATTACGTCATTCTTTCCTAAGCATATCTGAGGGGGTTTTTGTGTTGCTTTTGCCAAGGAAGACTTTAAGTGGCCACATTAACTTACCACGCCACTAGCTCTCACAACGGGAGCCTTCAGGTCAGGGAAGACATTGTCCAAGTACCACTTGAATCCTTTGCACTTCAGCTTCTTCCGCAACTCCCTTTGCTGGGTCAGGTTGCCCACATCCAACCCTTGGTCTATGAGGTGATCCCCGTGGCCGTAGAAGAGGTCCTTGTACTCATCGAGCCAAACCTCAGCCACCCGCACCAGGTTCCGCTCCACCGTCTTCATGCGGTCTTTGGGGAAGGAGTACGGATTGTCGTTCCGGAAGATGTGGCCCACTCTGGAACAGGGAACAATCTCGATTTCACCACCACACATCCAGACCTGGGGATGAGTCAGTGAAAAGCACCAAATTATCAAATGGTGGCTCACAAATCATATGCAAGGAACCATGCCATGCTACTGCCTGGAAATAATCCTTCCAACTCAGAAACACTCTCACAATGGGAAAGAAGACTCAGTAGCTTTATTTAGTCTTATGCATGGTGGACCATGTTCGTTTCCCCTTTAGATTCATCTATGTAAAATTTCTCTTTATCTCCTTTCCAAAGAATTCTTTATAGAATGCCAACCTATAAAATATATCACTAATGTTCCTGTTTGGGTTCAATCAGGAAGAGGCTATAGATGCCCATTTATTCACCTACTTCTTTGGGAGATCTGTAGGTCTGTGGTACCTAACTCAAAACTATTCTTGGCCAGGACCTCCAAACTTATACCCATCTGAACACAGACCTCCCAGTCACACAGGGAAGCTGGTGTTAGTGTTCTATTTTTTTAAGCCTGTCTCAGCATGATTCAGCTATGACTAAATCATTATATACAGTCTCCAAAGATGCCACACCATGACACACACTTGGCTTGCTGGTGGCCTGCAGGGCTTTTTTGTCATTTGTATTCTCAAGGTCACCCCCACTACAGATATTTCCACTGCCTCCAATGTATTAGGGAACTATTCCAAGAGAGTCACTGTATGTCGCAGATGAATCCCAAAGTAATTTGCTTTAAGTGTGAATTTCATACGTTTTGTTCAAAAGAGTAACTACCCCATAATTAGACATAGAAACACTGTTGTGAAATATTAATTCCAATGGTTTTACAACAGTGGTTGATTCTTCCACATTAAGTCTGGGAAATGAGACAATCTATAGAACCTGTGCCATAGTGAAGTTTCTTCCCAGTCAGTCACATATGTGATTGTGTTGGTAAAGTAAAGCCACTTGGGAATCATAAACACATGTGTGTTTGTGTCCATATGTTGTGGTGCTTGTATATGGGTGTTTACATGTATGTGGAGGTCACAGGTCAACAGTGTCTTCCTCAAGTACTCTCCGCCTTCAATTTTGAGACAGTTTCTCTCACTGATATAAAACTCAGTGATTGGACAGAGTAGCTGGAATCACAGATACGAGTCTCTGCACTTGGCTTTCTACAAGAGATCTGAATTCAGGACCTCATGCTTATGTGCCAATCTCTTTAGCAGCTCAGCCTCTCCCCTGGCCCAAGAATGATGAATTTTTAACTAGAAAGAAAGAGAGGAGGGAGGGAGGAAAGAAAAAAAGAAAGAGTAGCGAATACCTTGAATGACAGCTCCATATTTTCTCCTCCCCAAACATCAAGACCAGGGTCATAAGTTCCAAGTTCATAAAAGTAACTTTTATCAATAGAAAATAATCCGCCTGCCATGACTGGGCACCTACAAAAAGGAAAGATGATGTTACACTTTGGTCCCAGGACTACTTGACTTCTAGAGTGGATCCTCTGTGTCTGCGTGGGAGTCTGGAGTTGTTTTTGGGTAGGTTCGGGGAGGTCTTGGAATGAAGCCTGCAGCTTGGCTTTAGTGAAAAGTTTCTGCTTCCCAGGGGCTGAACTTGATGAGGGTCTGAGAAGACATGGGCGGGGCTAGGCTTCTTACCTGTCACTTAGGTTCTGACACAAATCCCAGGGTTATTGTGTATTCCTGTGGCAGGGCTAAATCAGGTGCATTTCAAATTGAATTTGGGGGTAAGAAGTAATGACCTAACTTTTCAGGAAACTTTGTTTGCTTTATGGGACAGATGCTCACACATGTGATTCTGCACCCTCACCTCCTAATATCCACTCAAGGGAGCTGATGGTTGTGCTTTTGCACTGCTGGTTAGCTCGTTTGATCGCTTGCTTTCAATTTACGCTCATCTTTTGGTCGATAATGGCCATTTTAGATGAAGAAATGAAAAGGTCTCGAATAGAAGTATAATTTTTTTTTGAGACATGGGTATTACTGTAGCTGAAGCTACCCTTGAATATGCTATCTTCCTGCTTCTGCCTCCTAAGTACTGAGATTAGGGGTATGTACCATCCTGTCTAGTTGATACCTACAATTCCTGCTGGTTTTCAGAATGATAGAGTATACATTTTTTATACTCTATTTAACTTATTTTATGTCTTTCTAAAAAGACCTTGGACTGCTGCCTAGTCTCCAGTCTTCACACACTTACCTTATCACGTCAGTTTCTTTAATCCCGCTTTTTGCAACAACATCTGGAGGAATTGTTCTCCAGCCAAAGTTCATGGGCCACGTGAAGACACCTCTTTGGAAGTTGTCCACTGTCATGTAACTAATGCAAGACATACAAAACAAATGAAGTTGCGAATGCTAAGGTTAGCTGTATCTCTATAGAGTGCATGAACACAGCCTCATGACTGGTCCGGGTATGGGACAGATGCTCACACACTTGATTCTGCACCCTCACCTCCTAATATCCACTCAGGGGAGCCGATGGAAGTGCTTTTGCACTGCTGGTTAGCTCGTTTGATCGCTTGCTTTCAACTTACGTTCATCTTTTGGTCGATAATGGCCATTTTAGATGAAGAAATGAAAATATTTAGATAAAGTTCCCATAAAGGGTCCGATTAGAAACCTGAGAAAAAGAAATACTTTGGAGTTCAACTGACAATCAAATGGGATGAAGTTGATAATGAGAAGTTGGATTTATTAATAGATGAAAGTTGGTGTGCTAGCCAAAAAGAGTACTGAGCTGGTAAGTTCTGATCCCAAGATATCTCTCATGCGTTTCTCCCCATTTGGTAAGTAGCCATGCTTCTTAAGTTTTATCACAGCACGGATGAGGACTAGTAGTCTCTGCTGCTTCCCAGTGTCAGAATGTGGCAGCGTTACCTCATGTCCTTGTCATTGATGACTTCAATTACGGGGCAGGCCACTTTTTTCCTATTTAAGTAAACTCTTTCCAGAAGCGGTTCCAGCCAGCCCACATTGCATTCCACATGAGAGTCTAGGAATGTCAGCACATCCCCTGTAGAGGGAAGAAAGGAAGACAAAACACAAAATATTGGAAAATATGGTAGGATACAGCCAGTCTATGTGCTTTGTGCTCAAAAGCGTTGGGGATTGTTTGAGAAGCGTGACCGTGAACACGGGTGTCTTCTATTCTCACTGATTTCCTGGTTCCTAGAATTTCAGTTTGTAATATATGGGGAAACTTTAGGAATAGAGATTCTGTGGAGCAATCACCACTCACATCTAGAAACAACCCATACGCTACTGCCATTTGCCTGCTATTTTTGCTGCTGTGCTTAAACCGTGACTGAAGCATCTTCAGGAGGAAAGAGTTGATTTGACTTAAATGATCCAACCATGGTCTGTAATGATATTTTGTTTGTATTTTAATACATGAAGCTTGCCTGAAGATCAGAGAATAAATCAGCCACCCTGGCCACACAGTGGTGACCACACCTTTAATCACAGTAACCACAATAGTTTGTCATAGAAACTGGGCAGTAGTGGTACACACCATTAATCCCAGTCTTAGAAAGGTATATAAGAGGAGAGGAGAGGAGACAGCTCTCAGGCACAGTCTCATTCTGAGGATTCCTGGAGGCAGGATCGCCATTTTGGACTGAGATAGAAGTAAGAGCCAGTGGCTGGATGTTTTTCTTTGCTGACCTTCAGGTTGAACCCCAATATCTGTAGTCTCTGGGTTTTTATTAGTCATGTCCCCATTAATGAAAGCCAAGGCATGAACCCAATGGCAGAAACTTGAAGCAGACACCATAGAACACCACTTACTGACATGCTCAGCTTGCTTCCTTACACAACCCAGGGCCGATGCCCAGGGGGGCACCATCCACACTCCGCTAGCTAGTCTTCTGTCAACTTGATACATAACGATATATAGTTATTTGAAAGGAGGGAAACTTAATTTTAAAAACTGTCTCTATAAGATCTGACTGTCAGGAATTGTCTTTATTAGTTATTGATGGGGAATGGCCCCCAAAATGGGGGGGTGCCATCTCTGGACTGGTGGTCCTGGGTTCTGTAAGCAAGCAGGATGACGGAGCTATGGGAAGTTGAGCAGTAAGTGACTTCCCTCCATGGCCTTTGCATCAGATCCTACTCCCAAGTTCTAGCCCTGTTTCAACTGTTCTGACTTCCTCCAATGATGGACTATGATCTGGGGTATAAGCCAAATAAACCTTCTCCTCCCCAACTTGCTTTTGTGTGATGGTGTTTCATTGCTGCAATAGAAGCCCTGACTAAGACACACATTAATCATTCATCAAAAATGCTGTACACACATGCCAGTCTGACAAACATAATTCTTCAGATGAGGTTCCCTTTATTCTGGCTATTGTCTTCACTGACCATTCCAATGTGTGACTGCACAGGTAGCATTAAGCCTTACTGCTCAGTGCCTGTGTTCTACCTGGATGTCTTATCGGTTCCTTGCTACAAACCTATTTGTAGATCTATTCTCATTTCAACTTAAGAGATAAAGACTGGAGGAACAAACAATAACCAGAGTAACAAACTTCCCAAGGTAATTCACCTAGGGTGCCATGTAATATTATGAAGCAACTCCTTACACAGTTCATGATGGGGATCCGAATCTGCATTCACTTCCAACCTGGCCCAAATTTTACCTCATTAATATTCTCATTCATTTATTGCCAAGACCTGAGGGAAGAAGCACCTGCTGAAAACATATTTTGGAATTTTACATTGTTGTATTTTGGGGAAGGGGAGACTCTCCTACGCACGGCTGCCATCGCTCCACTTTCAAACATTTGTTTTAAAATAAAATCTCAGGATTTCTTAGATAAGCAAACAAAGAGCTCCCTGCGTAGCTGGCTCCTGATGGTGTTTCTAATTGTGGCGGGATCATCTGTGGAAGTGTGCTGCCGTGTTTGTGCAGAGAGGCTGAGAGGCATGAGGGAATGGGGAGTAAACGGACGTTAAACACAAACAATGTGCGTCTTTTGACCTATGGTACACTCCTAAGATCTACCTAATACTCATCTTTTGACAAATGGCCTTCTATTTTTGTGAATTGTTCAAACTCAAATTCAGCGCAACTTAATCCAATCTTGGTCATAATCTGACAAATTCTCTGTTTTCTAGGGTGAGTATTAGCATGCCGGATTGCTTGAAGATGGACTTTATTAACAATAACAGCAATAAAATGAAATGATAAAGTAAAATGAAAATGGCCAACCTCAGAAGAAGCAAGTGCCTTCTCTCCCCACTCTTTCCCGTTCCTTTCACCCTTGCTCAAAGACTGCCTCTGCACCCCCATCCCCACCCCAATAAACTTCTCATGAGAGCTCTGCTGTGCAGTGTGCAGTGTGACTTTGTGGTGCCCCTTGGCTTCAGTCCCCCAAGGTGCCCCCCACTGTTAAATCATTACACTCATCTCTTAGTATCCACAAGGTGCTGGTTCCAGGCTTCCTCCTGATACCATTCTCAGGTGCTGATGTTGCTTATTTATATATGACAGTGCAGTATTTCTTTTCTTTAAACCATTCCTGGATTGTATATGATAACTCATCTTCTGTAAATAGTTGTGAGACTGAACTGCAGGGGGAATAATGACAAGAAAAAACAGCCTGTGTACATCTAAAACAAATGAATTTTTCCATAATTTTTTAATCCAAAGTTGGTTGAATCTATGGATGCAGTGCCTATACATAAGGAGGCCTGGCTAAATACATGTGTGTATATATGTATATATACATACACACACACACACACACACACACACACACACACACACACACAACTATATCCTAAGTGTTAAAATGGAGCTGCGATTTTATATTTGTATTATGATTTAAATGCAGGCAGTCCTTCAAGAATTAGAGAAGACAAATATGTCTGTTTTAGGTTCCTTGAGCAGAATTTCTTCTAGTCAGTGGTGAGCAATTAAGATGCACCTAGGAGGGATTCCCAGATGGAAATATTTGGAAGGAATGTTCTATAGATGTCTGTTAAGTCCATTTGAGCCATAACATAAGTTAGTTCACTTATTTCTCTGTTAATTTTCTGTCTGATAGACCTGTCCAGTGGTGAGAGTGGGGTGTTGAAGTCTCCCACAATTAGTGTGTGGGGTTTAATGTATCATTTAAGCTTTAGTAGTGTTTCTTTTGCAAATGAGGGTTACCTTGTATTTGGGGCATAGAAATATTGAGATTTTCTCTTGATGGACATTTCCTGTGACAAATATGAAATGTCCTTCTTTGTCTCTTTTGATTGATTTTACTTTGAAGTCTATTTTGTTAGATATTAGAACAGCTATGCCAGCTTGTTTCTTAGGTACATTTAATTGGAAATCTTTTTCCCAGTCCTTTACTCCAAGGTGATGTCTGTCTTTGAGGTTGAGGTATATTCCTTGTACTAAGCAAAAAGATGGATTCTGTTCTCATATCCAGTGTGTTAGCCTGTGTCTTTTTATAGGTGAGTTGAGTCCATTTATATTAAGGAATATTAATGACCAGAGATTGCTAGTTCCTGTTATTTTAGCTTTTGCTGTTAGTGATGTTATTGTCTGTTTTTTCCTCTTCTTTGTGATTTGCTGCTGTGAGATCATCTATTGTCTGTGTGTTTGTGGATGTAGCTAACTTCCTCGTTTGGAGTTTTCCTTCTAGTACTTTATGTAGGGCTGCATTTGTGGCTAGTATTTGTTTGTTAAATCTGGTTCCGTCCTTGAATTTTGTTTTCTCCATCTATGGTAATTAAAAGTTTTGCTGGGTATAGTAGTCTGGCCTGGCATCCATGGTCTGTTAATGTCTGCATAATGCTTGACCAGGACTTTCTGGCTTTTAATGTTTCCATTGAGAAGCCAAGTGTAATTCTGATAGGTCTGCCTTTATATGTTACTTGATCTTTCTCCTTTGCAGTGCTTAATATTCTTTAGCCACTACATTCAGTGTTTTGATTATTTTGTGACAAGAGGACTTTTTTTGTACAGTCTGTTTGGTGTTCTGTAAGCTTCTTGTTTTTTTTTTTTTTATTTTTTATTTTTCGAGACAGGGTTTCTCTGTGGTTTTGGAGCCTGTCCTGGAACTAGCTCTGTAGACCAGGCTGGTCTCGAACTCACAGAGATCCGCCTGCCTCTGCCTCCCAAGTGCTGGGATTAAAGGCGTGCGCCACCACCGCCCAGCTCTGTAAGCTTCTTGTATCTTCATATGCATATCTTTCTTTAAGTTGGGAAAGTTTTCTTCTATGACTTTGTGGAATATATTTTCTGTGCTTTTGAGTTGAGCTCCTCCTTCTTCTACCTACCCTTATTATTCTTAGGTTTGGTCTTTTCTTTCATGTTTGATTATCTTTTCTTGGTTTTTCTTAAGGAATTTGCTGCTTTCTTCCATTTTTTTGTTTGCCTTTTCTTCCTTTTCTTTGAGAGAATTTTTAATTTCTTCTTTAAGGACATAAACATTCTTCTAAAGTTATTTTTAAGTTATTTTTTTTCTGCTTCATCTGTACTGCGGTGTTGAAATTTTGCTGTTGTAAAGTCACTAGTTTTTGGTAGTGTGTTGTCCTTTGTGGTGTTGAGTGTGCTCTTACTTTGTCTATCCATCTTTTCCTAATTGGTGTAGCTGGGGCCGTGTCTCTGGTAATCAATCTTCCAGGTACCAGAGGATTCAAGGTTCAGATAGTTGCTCCTCATGATGGAGTTGAGGCCACAGTTTCAGTCACCCCAGAGGTCGCTCTGTGTTCCCAGAGGTTGCTCTGCAATCTTGGATGTCGTTTAGGCCTGCTCCCACGGAGGTCACTGGCTTGGCTCTGGTCCCACAGAAGTTGCTGTCTCAGGCCTGCTCCAGTGGAGTTCGCTGGCCTGGGTCTGGTCGCACAGAGGTCACTGGCTCAGGCCTGGTACTGCAGAGGTCACTGGCTCACCTAACCTTTATTTCTTAACAGAAGTCACTGTCGAAAGAGTTTGACATTTACTATATCAACACCGAGTCAATGTTTTCAGGGGTACTGATGAACTTAAGACACAGTTTTAAATTTTTACATTTGAATTTGTTAAACATTAGTTTATGGGAAGAACTGCAGCCAATTGCTGTTGTTTTAACCAAGTTCACCTGAAGAAAGCCCGATCTCCCACACCGCTATCTAATAGCTGGGCTATTTGTGAGATCCTTGCCGGCATGATTCTCCCAGCATGTGCAGGCATGTGCAGAAATCTCATTGATCAGCAGCATGGTTTTCATGATATATCCATTAGCTTTCTCCACATGGACATCTACTTTTCATTTTAAAACAGGAGTTGCGGAAGAACTCACAGCAGTCTCTTCAGTCAAGGACCCAATATCCACCTGATTCCAGTTCCAGGGTTTAAGGTTTTTTTTTTTTTATTTCTCTGATTTCCTATCTCATTATGTTGTATCTGACAGTGTGTCCTGTAGCCTCTAAGTTCAGTGTAAATTATAAAATTATGAATTTGATTGTTCCTGCAACTGGCCTTGTTCTTTTATTTTCTAGGACAACTGTAATAGCCTCTTAACTGAATTCCCTACTTCTCCTCTCTTGACTTTCTGATATCTGTTTTCTATATGGAGACCATTTAGCTCTCTATTCACCGACCTTCACTGATTTTCTAACATTTCTTACTTGGCACACAGAACTGCCCGGAAGTCTTATTTTTGTCTTTTCCTCCAAATGAACTTCTTACCACCCATCTTTTCTGGTCAGTTCTCATCAGCACCTATGAACTCCTTCTCTGCTTTGAAATTGCCAAGCTCATATCTGCACTCGAACACTGGCACATGTGATCAATCTTCAGCCACATACCAGCTGAGCGCTTCCTTTCCTAAGTTATTTCTTAACCAGCATATTGTTGCAGAATTCATAGATTTACTTTAATAAGGAAATTAGGCTCGGAAAACACAGTTGGCTGAGAATGATGGGGGAACAAGCACAATCAATGGAAATGACATAGATGTATAAAAAATTTTGTAAAGAAACATTATTTTGTCCAATAAATGTATGGCAAAAATGTAAAGTCACTGCTGGGCACACAACTCACTGGTAACACATGCACTTAGCATGCTCAGGCCCTGGGTTTAATCCTTAATATATAATATTAATATATTAATTTGTAATATATTCATATATGAGAAATTACAAATTTAAAAAATTTTCTACCACCATACTGCCAATTTTTTTGTGTTACAGTTGCTGCTCCCTTAAAATTTCTATTACGAACTGTCATGGTTGATCTTGGATGGTGGCTGGAACAGAAATCACCCAAAAAGGTTCCAGGCACCTTGCAAGGCAATTTCTTCAACAAGTTAATTGAAGTGGGACTATGACCTTAATGTGGACATTAGCTTCCAGTGGCAGCCCAGATAAAAGTGATAGAAGAGAGTTTTGTGTTTTGCCTGATCACTCTACTCTTGATAGTACGTTTATAATCTGCTGCAGCTGGGACATTTCTTTGCTAATGTCAGAACCCAGCTGCTTTAGATTTCTACTGTGGGCTATAGGCCAGTCTTGTGTAACAATTTCTTCTGAGATTAAAGCATGTCCATCTTGAAGGAAAATGTCTTAGGAGAGGATTACACAAGGAGGTGAAATAACAGGATGTTCTAAGGGGAGCTGAAATAGACAGGAAGTAGACAGCTCCAATAGCTTCAGGATGTTCCTGAAACTGATCAGATTCACTAGGCCCCTCCATTACTGAGGGTATTCAAATAGTGACGACTGCCCAATAAAGACTTTTAGACAAGTCCAGCTTCCTGGAAGATGGAGAGGACAGAACAAGAGACAAAGACCAGCTGAGCTGCCTGGAAGAGGCTCAGACCAATTGAACCACCCCGGAAGGACACTCTGCATCCAGTTGAGCTGCTTGAAGGGTGTGTGGTGTATTCCAAGTTCCTAGCTTTTGTGAGTGGTCACTCACACTGGGGTAAGTGTGGTGCAGCTCTCTTTGAGTCATTCTGCTTCTGTAAGTGACTGCTCACCCCCCAGCCCTGTAAGGAAACCAAGACAACTCATTCATTCACTAAATTGGATTTTGGTGGCATCTTTCATGGATCCTCTATCTGAGGTGAGTAGATTCCGTGTTTCACCTCCCCAGGAAAAGTCAGTAACATAACGCTATTCCTCAGTAATTCTCTAGACCTTCAGTGACAGAGTGAGTCACTGAGTCTTGTAGACTGAGCGTCAACTGTTCTCAGCCTCTCCTGTGTGTGTCAGCCATGGTTGGACTACCAAGACTGCATTGTGTAAGGCAATCTAATAAATCTCGCTTTCCTCTACATTTACACTATCAGCTCTGTTTTTCTAAAGCATCCTGACTAATATACAAAGGTATCAAGTTTTATTTTAGCAAGCCAGGGGGATGATGAGAGCATTTGGGAGGTCGAGGTAGAAGAAAATAAGACTGCAGTGAGAATCTATTTACTCCAAGCTGGAGACTGGCAATGCCAAGGCTTCTAGAGGCGGGGTGGTGCCAACAAGCAACAAAGAGTGGTAGTTGTTGAGAATGCTGACTTTGGGCTCAGTGGTCTGGGTTCAGATGCATATGTTACCCTGACCTGCACGAGACAATGACAGCACTTATCCAATGACTATACCTGTTTCACAGAGGCACTGTAGGGATGAAGTCAGTTGGTATGGAGGTTATAAAGTACCGTCTGATTCACAGAATCTGCTTCTACTGTGGAGCACGGAACCTTCCATAGAGAGATGTAAAATTGATGCTGAATGTTTTAGCATTTCTAGAATACTCACTGCCAGGAAGGATTCACCTTCCAGTCACTCTAGAACACTAAAAAGAGACAAGGAAATTGGTGTAGTGCTCTTTAGAAACAGAGAAATAACTGTGGGGAAAAGAGAGGAGGCTTCAGAAAAGAGAGGTGAGAGGATCCGAGAATTAAACTATGCTGAAGTCTTCAACTACTTAGGGATTCAGCTACAAAATCTCTTGTTTTCAATTTGGTCAGAGTGGTCAAATTTTGGACAACCTGAGCACTCTAGAAGAACGATGGTCAGATATTCCCATGGAATTTCCTCAGAAACAGTCTCAGGGGGATTTGATGGGGAGAAGGTTAGAAAGAGGGGAGAAGAAGAAAGGGAATAGCAAAGGAAAAAGGAGAATGACAGAGACAAGGTCTCAGAGGATCTCTACTACACATGGATAGCACCGTGAGAAAGAAAGAGTTATGGAAAAGCTGTTTCATAAGCTCTCATTCCAATAACTGCTTCTAGAGAAGGCCAGCAGTTTATGTTCAATCACTGTGGAACATGTGTGAGCCTTAGGTCAATCTTTGGAAGCAGAGGATTAAACCACAAGTTACTTCCAACCACAAAAGGCAAAGATCTAGCTGTCAATATCTTAGTGTAACCATGAGTAAGACACCTTGACAGTATAGGAAGAATCAAAAAGTGGGCAACCACTGTGACCGATAGTCAAATTGCATATATTGATCACACTCAAATCATTTATCCTACAGGTAACATGAAGACTGAAATTTCAGAACATGGTCAGTTGCACAGGGAGTCACGGAGTTGGCCTGGCCTAGCTGCTTTGAGAGGCATGTGTCATAGGTTTTTCAGGTTAGAGTCAGGCTCCTGGGGCACACAATGTGCCTTCCAGTTCCTGAGAGACTAATGGACTCCCTCATGCAGTGATGTGTTCAGGCCACTTTGTGTTTCTCTGTGTATTTCGTTAGTGGTCAAGCAAGCATGACAGGACAGTTGGTCTTAGACATTAATTTTGTGTCCCCTGTATGACTTGCCAATGTCACTGTATCCTGGCAACTACAACTGTATTGATCCTGGCAGTTGCCATTATATTCTGTTTCTGATAAAGACATCAACATTCTGATTGCACTCAATAATATTGTCATAGCCTCGGTTGTGCTGTGGCCCCTCCAACCAGCCAGATCAGGTGATCTTGACCTGGTAAGTAAGTACAGGCACTTAAACAACTATACAATTATATTGCCTGAGATTTGAAAATAACACACTGTGTCAATGCGGAGTGTGAGGGGCTGAGTAGACTGGGAGACTAAAAGAACAAACTAACCAAAGCGCATGAAATTTTAAAAAGACTTTGAAATGGAAAATATTAGGAATAATGAAAAAAGTTGAAAAGATATGTATAGGTATTTGTTGTTTTTCAATGTGAAAGTATGCTTTTTTTCCCCTGTAATGCCCAGTGCAAACTCAGGTGTATAGTGTCATGGTGTCATAGTGTCTGTGAATCCCTTTTCAAAGGCCCAGAAAATATGGCTAATGTATCTATGACTGTGTGTGTGGGGGGGCGGGGGGAGACAAAGCATGCATTTTTCAAGAATTAAAAATCAGTAGCCATAAGAGGTGAATAGGTGGGTACTCCTGTTCTATTCTTTCAAACTCTGCCTTTTTTGAAAATGTCCTAAATTAAAGCAGACGTATGAAGAAAGCGAAAGTGGAGCAGTTCCTTACCTGTTGCATTCTGTGCCCCTGCCAGCCTTGCTCTGATCAAGCCGTGTCTCTCTTTGAGGCGAAGAATCCGCACTTTTGGAAACTGAGACATGTATTTATCCAAATCAGCTTTTAGGTAGTCTGTATCAGAGTAAGAACAAGCACAGAATACTTTAATTAACTAGGTTTACCAGCGATGTCTTTGCAATGCCAAATTCAAAGCTATGATGTCATTTTTTTTCTTTGAGAGTGGATTTCACTATATAGCCCAGGCTGGGTTTGAACTCTTGATTCTCCTGCCTCTGCCCCCAGATACTAGGATTACAGGTATATGCTACCACATCATATTTTTCCAGAATATAATTACAGCTCACTTTTCACTAGTTTTGTGGATGTGAATTTCGTTTTTGTTTGTTTCGAGACAAGTTTTCTCTGAGTATCCGTGGTTCTCCAGGAACTTACTCTGTATACCAGGCTGGCCTTGAACACAGAGGTTTACCTGCCTCTGTCTTCTGAGTGCTGGGATTAAAGGTGTATGTGTCCCCACCACAAACTGGGTGTGTATAGTTTTCTTAAAGAGGACCCTGAAACTGTACGAGATTCAGGGTCCACAAAAAACTCATCAAAAAGAGACTTCATCAAAGGTCTCCTTTTGCTTGGTAGCCTGCTGCTATTTCTCTGTATGTTATTTAAGATCGCTTACTAACGTTTTCAATTCTCTTCTGGCATCTTATTACTGCTTGAGTTCACTGTGATTATTGTAGCAACAACAGAACCATAGAAAGCACATGTATACTGTCGTTACAGATCAAGGCTCAACTGTTTCTTTGACATCACCATACATTTGCTGTTCTTGCTAGTTCAAAAAATGGGTAAAAATTTGGGAATTCCCATTGTGGCATCACTAGGCCTGTGGGACTTCCTACATACAGAGAAAATTTGGTAATATAAAGAGCAAAATTCTTCGATGTGGGAAAGAAAACAAAACTTAAAAACTGTGGAGACTTCTGCTTCCAGACTGCACTAGAACCATTATCTTTCTTATTCTTTGAAAATGTGTCTTCTCCATGCTTGACTTTACATGGGATCTTCCTTATTCTTTAGAAGAAGCCAGGGAACTTCCATTTCTTTGCTTTCCATAGAGTTTAACTTGGCTACTGACAGTAGAAGAATAATTCTATTAACAGAGTGGACTTTGCTCATTACAGTCCATAAAATACGACTTATTCATCATCTTCTAGACTCAAGTGACCAGCTCAGGGAATGGCAACACTAAAATCACCCCTACAAAGCAGAGACTCACAATGGGAATGGGTAAGACATTCCCGGGATAACCAGTGAGTGATATAGTCTTAAAGATGTGTTTGCGGCATGCATGGGTGTTTTACCTGTGTTTCTGAGTACTGCAAGCATGCAGTGCCAATTGAGGTCAGAAGAGGGTAGTAGCTCCCCTGAAACTGCATTTACACAGTTTTGTGCTGCCTTGTCAATGCTGGGAATTGAAGCAGGATCCCTTGGAAGAACAGCTGGTGCTCTCACTTGCTAAGCCACGTGTCCAGCCTCAGTTAGTAATATGTGATCAGCACTTAGATTGGTTTCTGTGGCTCCACATGAAACAATAATTTGACATTTACAAATACTTAAGCTTCATCCAATTGCCCTCTGACCCCCAACTACTGTTGCCCTCCTTCCGTCAAGCTTTAACATCTCAGGAGGATCCAAGGCAGGCTTTACCTTTGGTGCTGAAGTCATCCACCAGCAGAATCTCCTTGATGAGGTGTGGAGGAGAGCGATTGAGGACGCTGTGCACGGACCTCAGGAGAGCGGACCACACCTCATCTACAAAGCACATGATGATGCTGGTGGTGGGGAGGTCATTGTGAACCAGCTGCTCTGCGCACCTGGGCCAGGGAATAAGCATAGCTGAGGAGATATGCCACTGAGATCACAAAGGGTTCTAAATAATCTCTCTGTGTGTGCACACACACATATCTATCGTCACCGGCTTATATGTGTACCAGGATCATTTTATATGCCTCAACAATAGCGTTTGTTGAAATGACTAACAATGACAGACTCGATCTCTTCTTTGGTGGTGTAGACCGCACTGAAGAGGATAGGGGCTTTGTAGGTTAGATTCTATTTTAATCCTACCACCAAGATACTAACCTCAATACTAACCTATGAATTCTTTCTGTGCCTCATTTTTTCACATCTGCCAAACAAAGTGATGGCCCTCTAAGAGAGTCTAATGAACTGTATAGAAACCGCATACCATAGTTCCTGGCACAGGCATTCACTGAACGGTAGCTATTGCTACCATTATTAAACTATATACCAGAAGAGAGCATTCTGAGTTATTTAGTGTTACTAAGTAGTTTAGGACTGCCTGTATACATAGCCATCTGCCAAATGCCAAAAGAGATATCCTTCACCCGACTCAGCATATGAATGTATTTATGGTACAATGTACATGTGCCAAATAATCGCACTCTTTCCCACTTCTCTATTTGGAAGCTTCTTGCTGTGACGACTGCAGAGTGGCCATACTTCAAGTCGTTTTGCTGGCACAGAAATGAGAGCCAGGCTAAGAAGGAGCAGGTGCTCCATGAGCTCCACCTGGCCATGGTTTCCTACAGGCTTTGTAGCTCCCGCTGCCTCACTATGGCATTTTCTGGGTCTGGTCTGGGTCACTGTTCCAGGACAGCTCCTAGCAGGACCTTCCAAATTATATTAGCCATTCTGCTAACACGCCTCCTCTTGGTAACATAATAATCAGAGATGAAGGTCAATAAATACTCAAGTGCTCTGACTTATTCCACTGTAAGATTCCGACCTCTTTCCCCTTTAACCCATGAATGGCTGAAGTCACGGACAGACTGGCTCTTGATTATGTTAGTAAGTTCCAGAGCTGGGACGGCAACTCCACTTCACCCAGGCTCTAGAAGTAACCATGGAAGTTTAAATCCCCAGAGTAAAAATAGCTAGCAGTCGATGCAGCATTTGTGAGAACCAGAGCTTCTGCTAAGTATCATGGCTCAGTTTTGTTTACTTAATGAATAAGAAGACACAGATAAAAGCAAATGCTATGGTCAAACAAACAACATTTGCTCGTTTTTTTTGTTCATGGTTGCCAAAGCACCATTGTGAACCTAATTTGATTCCATACCATGGTGATTGCCTGAGATGCAGTTGTGTAATGTATTGTCACATACTTCTTTAAATGGGGCAAAATGAAGCATGAGATGATCAATTGACTCACCCAGTCTCATTTACCTAGTTAGACCATACATGGGAATGTAAAATGATGTAGTTTTCATTTCATTGGCCTACAATGCTCTTCTGCACTAATAGAGTGTAGATCAGGAATCAAATAAACATATGGTCACATATCACTTATCTCCAATTACTGGCTTGGAGAAATTGCATAACTTCTTTGAACTTTAACTTGCCAACTACAAAGCAGGGATTAAAAACTTTTCTTACTTAAATATATATCTGACACAGAGCTTTCTCAGAAGAAATACAAGCAAACCCATCATGGTCTATAATTTCAGTCTTTCCCCAAAGCAGTTGGTTAGCATAATAACCAAAAGGCCTTGGGAAAACATACATCCAACCTTCCACCCCAGAAAACAGACTCAGAAAGTTTGCACAGAAATTGAGAATCTTTGTCATAAACAAAATAAGAGACAGAGGAATGACTCACAAGTCACTGATCCGTCAGTGGGGAAATGCAGGTTCTTACGTAAAGCTAATTCAGTACCCTCATAATATGTGATTACACTTAAGAAAACACTAGAGAGCTGAAATGAACATGTGCTATATTTTCAGGTGCTATAAAGTCAAAATAACACGTTTCAATCAGATGTCTTAATACGATTCGAACGCTAATGTAAAATAACAGCCTGCCTAAATTAATCGTATTTTGCACAAAGAAAACCTGCATTGGAATTTCTATAAAGAATGAGCATTTCTGACTACATTTAAGGATTATATTAATTACCCGTGGTTGCTGTAACACCTACGATTTCTGCTCCACAGCTTCTCCTGATTTGCCTAGCCTCTCTCACATTTTGCTTCAAGAGGAAAGAAGCTACCAGGCCAACCCTTCAAAGCTGTGCTTGCTGCTCTTTTTAACAAATGTCCAAGTTCATCACCTTCAGCTTCTGCTCATATTTATGACAGAGGACACAATTCAGCCATGCTCCCTACTGCTATGTAACAAACATTATGTCTCCGCAGTTACCCATCACCCCCTGCTCAATCCCTGCAAACATTCAAAAGAAACACTTCCAATGCCCGTATTTTGACCAATATCTTCTCATGATGACATCATGTACCCAGAGGTGATATAAATGTCCTCTGCAGAGTGCCTGGCTTTCTTCCGGACCTCGCTGGCATTCTTAGCATCCATGTTGTTTCTACTGACAGTTTCAGGACAAACATCCCAGATATTTTCTGTTATAGTTGCTCAAACTCTGCCAGTCTCTGCCCTCAATTTTCCAATGAAAAGTTTGGCCACACAGTATTCAACTTTTCGTTCTGTAGGGAACTGTTGCAGACTGTGGGAATTAATAAGTTAATACGCCCCTGAAGAACCATTGCCATTGGTCCACCCCAAGGACTTAAGAGGCTAAAGCAGGAAAGAGCTTTTATTTGGGAGGGGCAACATGCCTATATCTTTAAATATGGGATTCACCTTCCCTCCAACTCAAAGCTAGGTTTACTTATAAGTAAGAGAAATGTTGAATTAGTCATTTATTCCCTCAATTTTCTTTCTTTCCTTTTAAAAACCGCATTTGGATCTTCTTTAAAGTTTATAATTTTTACAGAAATCCAATAGAATATTAATTGTAATACTTTGCCATGAATTAAATATTGATACTCAAATTTAGGAAAGAAAAAGGAAAAAGAAAGACACCAATTACAGGTTTGCCAAGTACTGATAAAAAATGTAGTCGACTGTATAATTACCAACAGTTGAAGGAGAACTTTGGAAAAAATGATAAATTCTGGATTTTATTTTCTAAGGTAGTTTATATCTCTAAGGTCAGGTTTCAGCTCTCAGAAAGTGTGGCGGTCAGCAAGAATGCTTGGAGTGACGGTGCAGTGGGTCACAAGGAGGGAATGAGTGGTGCTGGAGTGCAGTGATTAGTTCAAGCCGGATGCCGTGTAGATGGCTGTGTATGAACAGACAGTGCTGTGTAGACGGCCGTGTAAGCAATCTGTAAAATGGAAGCAGGAAGCAGCTATGAGGGAGGGGGTGAATTTGTCAGCCTCTTTCTCTCCCTTCCCTGAGAGATGAAACCATATTTATACGTGCAAGGGATGGTACAGGGAGAATTAAGAGCTGGCCAAAAATACCAATGATTGTCAAAATTTTCAGTGGGGTGGGCTTTCCTTTCATTGGTTAACCTTAAGTGCGGTTGAAGCAACTGATGTGTCTAGTCTCTTTAGGTCATTCAATATTTTCCTGCTCTCCTGAGATTGTATACTCTTCTGATTTTCACCCCCTTTTCAGGCTCATTTTAATTCAGTTTCTTTCTTAGCCCCCACCTCAGTTCTTCATAACTATTAAGTAGGGAGAGCTGAGTGAGTGACCCAGCATTAGGTCACACACTTTCAGGAACCTGATCTTCTGCATCAGTTAAACATGTGCCAAGTGTCTACCAAGCAGCTCTCTTGTTGCCTATTTCCAGGCACAGTGGGCCAGGGTAGACAGCTTTCAGTACTAGAAACATCTGTCCCTGATACAAGTAGCCACATCCACCCAGTTTCATGGAGATTCCACGGGTTGCAAAAACACTTCAAACTGTTCTCCCCTGACCCAAGGAAAGCGAATTATCTTCGTTTCTGATTTGTCAGAGTCTTGATTTCTGCTACTTTTGCAGGCAAGGGAATAGCCACAGAAATCCAACTTATATGCATGGTATTTGGGTTTGTGGGATTTTTTCTGAGACTAAGAATTGATGATTTTATTAAAAATAGTTTATTACACAAACTAGGTGTTTAGAATCCCCAAGTCCTGGTCTCTGCTTGAAATTACTCAAATTCGTTTTCTTACAGGGTGTGGAATCTAGGTTTGGATCAGTGAGGCAATCCAAAGACTAGAGATTATGAGGACCTCAAATGTGACTACTCTCATCACCCAAAGGAGCTAATGCAAGACTGTGGGAGGGGAAAGGCTTGGGATGCAGAAGGACAATGAAGAGATAAGTTTTGGTCCCCTGTGGTACCGGCTGGTGACATAAGTATCAACATGCCACCTAATCCTCAGAACCTCAGATCATTCATATTTAGGGTGAAGATTGTGATGCTTGCATCACAAAAAATTTATGAAGGTTTTATGAGACAGTGGATATAAAAATACTGGGCAGGCATCACTCAGAAAAGCCTGTGTGAGAACTTGGAAGAGCTCTCTCTCTAAGACTCCCAGTTTCTTTCTGACTCGAAGCTCTGCCCTGCCCCAAGCAGTCTAAAGACTGAATTAAAATCTGAATCTACCAAGTGCCCGTTCATTTATCAAGAGACTCCAAAAGTTGATGGCTCACCTTCTCAGCTTCTGTGTGCTCAGTCCTTAGCCACCGACTTGATTTGAATGGAGCCTATCAAATCCGGACTGTTTCACATCAGAACGCTGAAGGAACGATAACATTCTCTCATTTCTATGAATTTTTCATTTTATTCCAGCAGAGGCAAAACCGCATCATGTGGGTCAAATCTCAGTCTTTATGGGTTTGAACAGAAGGTCGGAAGAATGTGTTTCAACTTCCATTTGCAATTCAACTACAGCCTCCATGGGAGCCTTGAGCGGCCTTCACTCCCCACACTCGGCTATCTTCAGGAGCATCAGGAGAATCGCGCAGCCAGCTGCAATGCGCGCTGTCAGGAATTATATTCTTTCCTCAGACCTTAAAATTATTTGAGCCTCTTTGCCTCTTCCTGATAAGAGGGTATACTGATATGAGGATTTTACTTTTGTGTTTTGTTCTTTTTTTTTTTTTTTTAAGGCAAATGATCCTTGACATTTAGTTCAAATCACCTGACTGAGCGCTAGCAGGGCAACTCTTCCGCTTCCCTCTAAAGCCTTTAGCCAGGCGATGCTGCAGTCACAGAGGCAAGGATGTGTCATCAGAGGGAATGGACTGAGGCTCAGAAATACACCCTACCAGCACCAACACTTGCCACTTAACAATAGTCTATTTTGCCCAGGCAGCTGGCAGAGTGATATTGGGTTAGAGGCCGGAGTTAAGATGGCGGAGTTCTAGGTTGGAAATAGTACTGGGTGAGGGCAGGGCACCTGGGGGCCGTGTTTCTTGCCTGCCCTGCTGTGTGTGACCTTGGGCAAGGTAGCCCTCTCCTCACACTTGCTCTGCGGTATAAGTACTCATCTTGAACTCTTCACCCATTCTTGTTATCTTGTGAGATTCCCTATGCAATGTTCGTCTGCCTTCTTACCTCTGACCTATGCGTGAGGACGAAAAAGATCTTAATTTCTCCAAAAGTCATTTGAATATAAAGAATCAGAAGGAAGTTATGGAACCTATGGAAAAAGCACTCATATTAGAAGTTGGCAGTTCCCATGAATCCTAAATCTGTTAGTGGGTTTGCTTTTCTCGCTAGTAAAGTGTGCAAGGCAGGTTCTTATCCTTAGTGCTGCTGGGTGCCTAGTATAAAATACACATGCATGTGTGACATATATATATATGAATCCATCACTGTCTGGAGTATAATATAATAAGAATGTCTTATGAGCAAGGGCTAGATTGCTCTTCACAAAGAACCTTCACCGACCAAGGAGGCCTAGGCATATTATTGTGAAGTAGATTAGCTGGGATCAGAGAAACCAAGACTGGTGAAGGGTAGTTATTGTCTAGTGAGGGCAGATCAGAAAACTTAGCATTGGTATCCAACCCATTGCTTCTGAGCTGTGAGCCCTTGTCTTTGTGTGTGTGTGTGTGTGTGTGTGTGTGTGTGTGTGTGAGAGAGAGAGAGAGAGAGAGAGTATGTGTGTGCGTGTGTGTGTGTTCCGTCATTTGTTCATAAGGAGATGCAATACTTTATCAGTCTGCCTTGGCTGTTGCGGTGGTCAAATGGGATAACAGATATGAAGGATAAAAGGTACCAGCTGCTTTGGCCTGGTGTGCTAGCTCTTGGCAACAAGAAGAAAGTACGGTATGCAACGAAGTCAATGGCTACTGCCTGATTTACCTGCCTCAGTGCCAACCTCCAGCTTCTCTATAGGTAACACTGGGATGATGGAGACCATATAAGCCTTAAACAATTGTTCTTAGGATAAATAAGAATCCCAGTGGCAAGAACTTTGCAAATGTTGAGTTCTCTGTCTCAAGTCTTGCACATGGTGCACAGCACATTTAAAAGGCAAGCTCATTTAAAGGTGCTTGGGTTTGGCATCTTAAAGACGATTTTCCAGGGAAGTCTAAATAGCTCTTTTTAGTTTTGAAAAAAATAAAATAAAGCAGCTAAACATTGCTATTGTTTCTTAAGTTTTCTTACTCTTGGCTGGGGGAAGGGAGGAGAGTCCTTCCTCTCTTTGGAAAGTTCTACTGAAGCAGGTCAACCAGAGAACACAACAGGAAATTATGCCCTGGCACAGGAGGACCCAAGGAAATAGTACATGAAGAATTTGATAAAATGAGGCTGACAATGAATATGGTTTAGATGTCTGAGACAGCTGTGCATAGGTTTATAGTCCTGTACTTGCTAATTATGATCTCTCAAGTGTATTTCTAGGTCATGGGCAACATTTAGGAGGATGGAACCTGATCTGAATTAGCTTCCTCAGGTTTGTGCTAGTTAGGACCCATATGGTAGCTTTTTTTGCTTCGAATTAATGACAGGATTGTGTTTCTACTTTCCCCTCTGGCTGTCTTCCTCTTTCTAGTTAGAGGTGAATGACAGAGAGGGGCACCTGAAGGCTTCGAAATTATTTCTTGGCCATATTTAATTATTGCTATGGTCTAGCTTCTGCCTCTTAAACACATTTTTCCACTTATTTTCTTTTACATATGACTTTTTAAAATTGTGAAACACAGCTCTGAGCCGTCTTCTATAGACATGTCTGCTTGCCAGTGCTGACGCTTGCTTGCACTGATACACACACTACGGAAGAAGCAGCAGCGAGTGCTTTCTCCCATAGGTGTATACTCAGGAAAGACATCATGCCTTTTAGGTGATGATATTCCTTGCCACAGATGGGCTCTTCCCTGGCTGGGAAATCTCACCTCTGCTCTGGTCTATTGTAGGTGATATTCTCCAATCACTATTACCCACAAAATCACCCCCACTAAACAAATTCAATATTCATCAGACATAGATGGGTACATTATGACCAGGAATTTTCAAGACATGTATTATGTGTATGAGTACTTTATCTGAATATATGTATTGCACCATGTGTGTACCTGGTGTCCCTGTAGGTCAGAAGAAGACATTATTCCCCAGGGCTTGAGTTATGGATGGTCGTTAGACAGCATATGGATGCCAAGTTTTCAACCTAGGTTTTCCATAAGAGCAAACAGTGCACTTAACTGATAAACCATCTTTCCAGCCCCAACTCTTATTGTATTTTGATAACTAAATGTTGGCAGCAAAACTTCTTTGAAGTATTTTTTTTTCTACAAGTCCAAATTCAGGAAGTGCACTTCTAAGTAACTTTATTTTTGGAGCTCCATCTTAACCATACCTTTAGGCCTAAAGAAAGCCTTTCCCAAACAGAATTAACCTATTTTAGATGGAGAGGGCTTTGGTTCAGCAACATGTAAGTGTGCATGTGTGCGGTGGGGGCTGTATGTGGTATGTGTATATGTGTAGTGTGTATGCGTGTCCATTAGTGCTAATGCAAACACACTTCAAGAACTAAGCAGGACTTCAATGCTTAGGTTGATTTTGCTTTTTGGTTTGCTTGTCTCTGTTTTACAGTTTAAAGGGACTATCAAAAGAACATCTGATTTCAGGTATATTTGATAAATAAGTACTCTAAGTGAAAATGAAATTCTATTTTGTTTCTTGAAAGGAAAGAGAACCGAAACAAAAGCAATTGCCTCACTTGAAAGTCAAAACATTAAAATTAAAACTAAAGGAATAAAAACTGAGCTAATGAATAAACATGAATTAATTGATAGCTCAGTGAAAAGCAGGATATAGTTACCTTAAGTCAAATGATAATACGCTCCATATATTCACCATGAAAAATCAGGAAACAGCTATGAATTTGTAGGGTGATTAATATGCTACCCTTGAATTAATGCTTCTCATTCATTTCACGAGAGCATTAGTTCTAAACCCCATTTCAGAGAAGCATACTTTTAGAGTCAGCATTGTGCAAACCTTTGTCTTTGGAATGCTTAGCTCTGTGCTATACCCTAGGGGAGAAGCAAGTAAAGTGTAGAACAGTTTCTGCATAAGCTTGGAACTTCAGCACGAAGGTTGTTCTTGTTGTTGAGGAACCAAAGTGCTTCAGCAAAGAGAAGGCTGCATCCATCCACTGCCAGTGAAATTTAGTGGTCATAGCTATGTCATGGCCCTGGTCCAGGTAGGCTACACTAAGATTTAGTGTAATGCTGGATTAGCATGTGAGGCCATAGGAGTGGAGAGCTGAGGGATACCGGGACGAGATCAGCTATTAAAACCAACAGGGGATCGTCAGGAGCAGAATGTATAAAAGACATAATCGTTTGAGCTAGGGAGGTGGCTCGGTCAGTAAAGCTCATGCTCGGTAGGCATGAGGATGAGAGTTTAGATCCGCAGAATCCACCAGGCAGTGGCCGCCTATAATCTCAGAACTGAGGAAGCAGAAATGGGAGCCCCAGGGGAAGCTGACTAGACTAGCTGGGTCAGTGAGTTCTGCAAAAGAACCCAACTCTAAATGAAGAAGAGAGCAATTAAAGATACCCAACATCAACTTTAAGCCTACACACACACACACACACACACACACACACACACACACACGTTCACACTCATGTAAAAATGCATACACATACATACATACACACACATCATCTCACATCACCTACAATTTTTTTAAAGTGTCATGAGACTGGCGTCCCCTCTGCTGAGGGCCCACCTTGGAAGACACGGCCTATGTCCCAGACTAGATATCTACAGCGAGGCAGAGAAACGTAGATAGCCCTGAGAGCACAGCCCGAGCAAGGCTGGTTGCCTAGAGGCATCCTTAGTTTTTGGATAAGACCTCGAGATTGTGAAGCATCTTAGACATTTCTCTGTGGAGTTTGGAAAAAGCTGGAAGAGTTGGTTTGGAAAAGAGACTCCGATTTTAAAGCTAACGTAGGAGAAGTTGTCCTGGCAACCCTGCC
Source organism: Microtus pennsylvanicus (assembly GCF_037038515.1). Classification (NCBI taxonomy): domain Eukaryota; kingdom Metazoa; phylum Chordata; class Mammalia; order Rodentia; family Cricetidae; genus Microtus; species Microtus pennsylvanicus. The sequence goes on from NC_134587.1 coordinate 22,718,392, forward strand.
TGTCTCTTCATCGTCACGTCAGCCTTGTCCTAGCATAGCAGTTAATTTAGCCTTCAATTATTAATAGGAACTAGTCATTATTTGCACTGAGAGTAATGAAACCAAATGAACATTGCAAATCCGTCCTTTTAATCCGTCTTCAGTCTATATTCAACAGAAGTTATGATATGGCACTTATTGTGTTAATTGATCTATAATAGCAGTTTTGTTTCCAAATGTAAACATCAGGGAGCTATTCCTAAGGTTCTGAAATCCAAAAGTTACAGAGTCTGCATTTCAGCGAATTACAAGTCCTTGTTCTTATACCACTCTCCCCACATACCCATGCAAATCTGCATATATAGTCCTTTTATATTTTATAATAATTCCCTGAAATGGATTGCCTTAAATATTATTATAGACATGAGCAAGACGTTTCAAATACATTATGATCAAAGTGGAAGAAAAATAATATCAAAGTTTCGAAAAAAGAAACCACACCAAAAAAATCCCTTGCTCCAAGTCTTGCCTACCCAAAAAGTCCCACGTGTTTCTCATTTGTTCTTCCAGACACTCATGTGAATCCATGATTTATACTCAAAGTTGGAATAAAAGGAGAGAAAACTTATTTATTCTCCTTTCGGGAAGAGTATCACAAAAGGACAAGAAATCCTTTGGGTGGTCTCACAAGTAGGCTTCCTGATGGCTGGCTCGTCTACGTCAGATTGGGGCAGCAGGCAAAGCATCAGCCAGGCAGCTTGCCCAGAGACACACCTATATTTAGCCAAGGTGGTTTGTGTGGCAAGAGGGAGGGGATTTGGCCCTGCGCTCTCTGACTCATCTCGGGCACACGTGTCAGTTTCAGGAACAGCTGGACAATCTCCTGCAGAAGACAGAGTCTGATTGTAGCTTTCCTGGGCTTCAGGACTCTCCTTCCCCTAACTAAATTATCAATGAACAAGCTCCGGGAGCCATGGAACCTTCCATCAATCAGCCGGGTGATGACATTAGTGCTTGCTTTTGGCCTCGCACACTGTTTCTTTCTCCTACTTGGAGCCGGAGCCCGTGCTCTGTGCCCTGCCTGATTCTGCCCCGTGCCGGTAGAAACACCAGCTGAGCACATTTAAACAGCGTTGCCTTCAAAGAGACTTTATTTTCCTGTACTCCTTACACAAAGTTGTAGGTAGCGCACAATACTGTGACACGCAGGATTTCCGGTGATAGCTGGGGAAACATAATTTTTAGAATCCCTTTTTGAAAGATAATGCACAAGAGACAGAAGGGGCTTTGTGAATGTGAATTTCTCTGAAGAACTAGGTCAATAATCAGAGACAACTGAAGTACCTAGGACCTTGGCTTAGTCCTCTGGGGCTATTACTGTGTTCTTTGGGATGTATCACTGAGTTGAGGAACGTGAGTATCAACTAGACAGGTCAGTGGGACCTGGTCAATAGTGATGTGACAGTAGCTAAGAGTCTGAACTGTTTTCTTTGGGACTGAACTCACATTGAAGATGCTACTTTTGATACCTAAGGCAAAGGTTTATCTGTGCCTGCCTTCTCTTTCTGATAACCCTGTCCAAAAGCTTGCCCCGACTTCCTACATTCAAAAGAAGCATTTTCCGAAGAAGCCAAAGAAAACCTTTGTTTATGAACCACAGAAGCTCAGAGTCCTAATCTTGCCATTTGTGATTTCAGCTGCCAGGCTGGCTCGCTTAGGGAACTGAAAATCAAGTTGTAATCAGAGCTATATTATTAATTAGTGGTCAATAAACATATGGCTACAAGTAGCCTCATTTGTAAGTGCATCAAAGAGAGTCACAGCCTGCATTCTAATCATGTCTATGATTGCATACACCTCCTGATGATGGAGCTAAGGAGCTTAATTGTTTGATCATGAGGGTCCATTGGGAACCTTTAGAAGGCAGTACTAAGGGCAAGTGATACACTTTTATTTTTGAGACAGGGTTTTTCTGTAGTATATAGAATCTATCCTGGAATTTGCTCTGTAGACCAGGCTGGCCTCCAACTCACAGAGATCCACCTGTCCTGCCTCCCAAGTTCTGGAATTTAAGGTGTGCACCACCACTGCCTGGCAAGTGAAACACTTCTAATGGGAAGAATTAGAAAGACCCTAATTGCATGACTATCCCCACCTATTATCAGGTCATAGTGCCTGCCCTCTCTTTTCTCAAGCTCACGAAGTTTGCCTACATATTTGTAGAATCCTGTCAATGCAGAACCTCTGTTAGCGGGATTATTATTAGCCTGCTCTTGAAGTTCCTCCTTGATGGACTTTTTCCAGCATTAATGCTTTCGGTGACTGAGTGCACAACAGTCTGCTATTCTCATCAACAAAAGGACTTTTAAGTTTAGAGATTAAGTCATCTCCTTTCTTGTCCTAGTCATCATTACTCATGGTTATTCATATTTTACAATTTAATTTCAGGAAGTCTTAGGAGACCCCCTTATCAGTGAATACACCTACCCAGCCACACTCCTGATAAGCTTGTAACCAATGAAAACTTCCAACATGGTAATTTACTCCACTGTCACTGCCGGCATGGAATTACTCTGTGTGTTCTACTACTTAGGTATAGATTATCATGAATTGAATGCTTCTACTCATTTAAAGAGATTTTTGACAAAGGGAAGGAAATGGAACCTAAGGAGGGGACCTGAGATGCGAGCATAAAAGGAGAACCCCCATGCATTTCTGATATAATTTTTCTCTATGTGCATGGTAGATTATTTGGCTAGCATCAAACAATAACTGTCAAATAAATTCTCTACATGGCCGAAATTCACACAAATAAAATTTCAGAAAACTTCTCTATACAGGAAAGCCCAATACTGGGTTCGAGAAAAGAGACTAGAAATGGGTCTTACCCCGCAGGCCTTGTGTCTTCAATGGCTCTGTCCACTGGAATCAGGTCACTAAGGTAGACATTGAAGTTTCCTTCTTTCCATCTTCGTTCTGCCTCCTTCTTCTTTCCAGGCGGAACAACCACAGGGCGCCCAAACTGACCCGGAGCATTGGGATCCCTTGGAGAAAGGGTCACATCTATTCTCAGTACATGATGCCTTCCAGAGTTTTCAGGGCTGTTTGTGTGGTTTTGATGGTATCGCACAGTCTGGGCCTTAACAGTCAAGTTTCTTCTTCCTGGATGGAGTCCCCCTGCTAAGGACAGCTTGGCTTGAGACACTGCTCTCTGTGGAGCTAGCAAAGAGGAAGATGTCTCGCTTTGATTTCTGGGCAAGTGTTTCTCTTGGCTTCCACCCAGTAATTTAGGGACGATAGTTTGGGTTTTAGAATCAGGTACCTCTTTGGTATCTGTCCTCAGGTCCTCCTCTTTGGTTATAACCACAACCTGGCTTTCTGAAATATTAAGTTTCTTCCCTGGTGCCACTTTGGCGCCATCATCTTCTGGCAAGCCTCCCAACTGTGTCTCATTCTTAGATGGCTTCTTTAAACGACTTGTATCAGCAATAAACTTAAAAAGAGGTAACACTTTATGGGCTTTGTGTTTTAGTTCTTTGCCCTGAGCCTCAGTTTTCTTTATGGCTATGTCTTCCCCAGATTTCAGGATTGGCGAGTTGGCAAAGGGTGTCTTCGATTTTGTTACTGTCTGTGACTGCTGCTTTGAGCTGTCAGTCCTGACCCTGATGGTCACATTCAGGGTCCTTTCAGATGTTTGCTTTGATGCCTGCCTGATGAGAGTGTGATTCTCTGGGGCCTCTTGTTTTGTAGTAAAGGCTTCTGTGTGTACTGATATATTGGTCAGTAACGTTCCTCTTGATGCCGCAGATGGGGTCCTCTGTGATGAAACTGTTGTTTGCTTGGGAGTCATATGCTGGGAGGAGGCTCTAGGTTTGCTGTCTCTCCCATCTGTCTTCTGCACAGTAAGAGGCTCTGGGAGGGTTCGCAAATGTGCAGCATGCCACAAAGGTACAGCTTTTCCCCTTCCCAAGGGGATCTGCATTTTCCCTCTCCTCTGGACTTGGTCCATATGCTCGTCAACCTTGAGTGCGTGGTCCTCTGCCTTTCTAAAGTTCTCCTTTCCCCAAACTCCATTCCGGGGCAGCCTCATTCCTGGAATGTTGTTGTAAAGGATCTTCATTTGGTCTGGCTGGACTCTGATCCCTGTCTGCTCCCTCCTCCTGATGTTTTCTTTAAGTATCCCAGTGCTGATCTCACTGAATGAGAGGCGGAGAGCTGCCATGTCAAAGAGTAGCCAGATGACAGAAGCTACAAATATAAATGCCAAGACTCTCCCACTTCCTCGGAAAAACTTTCGGATCTTGTTCATCGTACAAAGGCGTGCTTTGCAGTGTGCCCTCCCTCTGAGTCTGCTTACCTGGAGTGGAGAGAGAATTCAGACAGCAACAGCAGCAGTACCACCACCAGCAGCAGCCAGTCCCCCCTCCTGAACCTAGCAGGAAACAGACGTCCAAAGGGGAAAAGCTCAGCTCCTACTGACTGCCTGTCACTCTCTGCCTGCGTGGCATTTCACTGCAAAGCATGGATGCCTGTTCACTGGCCCTGGCTAAACCCTAGTAAACACTGGCCCCAGGTGACTCCCAGAGCAGTCAACTGCAGCCACAGGATAGTTCACTGTATCTTGTCTGGGAGGGCCCATGTCCACCTTCCTTCAAGTCCAAGAAAAGGTGGGGCTCGGAGGGTGCTGCCTGCTGCCGCCTGCTTCTCTCCTCCCAGTTCCCTGCATGCTGTAACTCAATACCACTTCTCAGAAGGAAAACATTTCAAGCCATTACCCAGAAAACTTCATTCAGCTCTCACCTTCTGGGTTATATGGGAGTGTGTGTGTTTTAAGGGCAATTAAACAGAAGGCAAACTAACTTAGAGGGCATGTGTTCCTGGTTTGTAACCCCACCTACCCCACTTGTACTTATTAACCCTGTGGTACCCAGACACTGAAGTGCTTTGCTGGATCAATTAATTCTTGACCTTAATATTTCAGTTTCAGAGGTTAATGGGGCATCTTATAGCTTCATTGCCAGAGAGGAGTGTTTAGCTATTCAGAAGACTTTCACAAACACACAAAGAGGTACAGAAAAAAAAATTAAGGTCAGCTACTCTTTTTACACTGGTACATCTTTATTTTATTTTTAAACTTAATATACAAACACAATTTGTCATGTTCCTATGGAAGATTCGAGATACTTTGCTATGATCTGAATGTTTGTGTCCCCACCAAATACAATGTGGAGACCAATAGGGTGATATCAGCAGGTAAAGTCTTTGGAAGGTGGTGAGATAAGGCAGAAGGAACCCTCATACACTAGATATATGTCCTTATAGAAGAGTTCAGTGATCTACCTTGCCCCTTCCACTATGTGAAGGCACAAAGAGAAGGAATCTTGAAGGAACCAAGTGATAAAATCTTACTAGACATTAGTTCAGCTATTCTGGACTTCTCAGCCTTCAGAACCATGAGAAATTAACTGATATTAATTATAGACTATTTAGTCTATGGTATTTTTTTTTCTTTTTTCTTTTTGGTTTTTCGAGACAGGGTTTCTCTGTAGCTTTGGAGCCTGTCCTGGAACTCACTTTGTAGACTAGGCTGGACTCGAACTCACGGAGATCCGCCTGTCTCTGCCTCCCAAGTACTGGGATTAAAGGCGTGCGCCACCACCGCCCGGCTCTATGGTATTTTTTATAGAAACTTAAATGGATTAGGACAGTCCCATGCTGTGGGACAATGGTCTATACCCTGTCAATTGTATAATAAAATGCTGATTGGCCAGTAGCCAGTCAGGAAGTATAGACAGGGCAACCAGGGAGGAAATATATGTAGGGAAATAAGAACAAGAGAATTCTGGGAAGGGAGAACAGTCAGTCTATAGTCATCACTCAGACACAGAGGAATCCAGACACAGAGCAAACAAGATATAACTGCCTTGCCGAAAAAAGGTACCAAGCCACGTGGCTAATACAGACAAGAGTTATGGACTAATATAATTTATAAGAGTTAATAAAAAGCCTGAGCTAATAGGCCAATCAGTTTATAATTAATATAAACCTCTGTGTGTTTATTTGGGACTAAACAGAAGTGGGACCTGGTTGGACAGAAACCTCAGTCAACATACACATGTATTTACTAAGTGATGGATCAGTCATGGCTTTATAATTGTTTCAAGACTTTGACTAGATTCTGAGTGACCCTGGGAATTCAAAATGCCAGTAGTTTCCATGTAGATTTGGCCTTAAAACTACAAGACAGTTCTCTTCTATCTTGTTGCTGTCACCTGACAAAAGCCACTTAAAGGAAGAAAGCCTTATTTTGGCTCCCAGTGGAAGAATGCAATCCATCATGATGGGGAAGTCATGGCACAGGAGACTCAGTCAGGAAGCATAGAAAAAGGTCAGTGGTGGGCTTAGCTTGCTTTTTTTTTGTCTTGACAACCTAATATAACAGTTTATAGAATGGTACCACCCATGTTTAAGATGGATTTTTTCCACTTTAGTTAAACAAATTTAGAAAATTCCTCAGAAATGGGCCTTGTCTCCTAGATATTCTAGACCCTATCAAGGTGAAAATATGGACCATCACCACCCCCAAATTTTGAATAACTTATACAAAGTAGAAATGGTTTGTTTTCTGGTATTATATTTTTTAAAAAAATTTCCCAGGTCTTTTCAATGTACAGTCAAACTTGTGACGTACTGGTCTACTAGCATCTACCCTTTTCTGACTGTAAGTACTGTCTACATGATAGTTAATTTCAGATATTGGCTTGACTGGCTTAAGACACAGACAGCCAATACACTAACATTTCTGGGGATTTCTGTAAAGATACTTCTGGAATAGACTGGAACTTGAACCAGTGAAATGAATAAGGAAGATGTGAGCAATTGCCACAAGTTCAGAGAAGGCAAGTTTACTCCTCCTCTTCCAGAGACAGGATGTTCATTTTCCCCATAACTCAGAACTTCAAATTCTCTGGCCTTTGGTCTCCAAGACTTACTTCATCAGCTTCTTCAGTTCTTAGGCCTTTAATGTTAGACTGACAATTACACCATTGGTCTCACTGCTCCTGGGGGTTTCCAACTTGAATGGTACCACACTGTCAACCTCCCTACTTTTCTAACTATGGCAAATATATTGTGGGATTGAGTCTCACCATCCATAATTGAGAGCCAGTTCTCTCATTGCATCCTTCATTGTCTGTCTGTCATTTATCTCTCTTATCTGTTTACCCTATTGTTTCTGTTTCTCTGAGTAACCCTCACTGTAGTCCCTGATGGTTAGTGCTAACTGATAGTTTATAAAAAGCTGGACTCACTGGGAGAGGAGCCTCTGGTAGAGCTTGAGGGAGATTTTCATAACTTGGCTAACTGAGGTGGGAAGACCCATTGTGTGGGGGGGGGCATCATTGCATGGGCTAGAACCTGACTGAGTGAAATCGTGAGTGAGCTGAGTGCCAGCATGTGTGCAGTTACTGATTACACTTCCCTCTAGTGTGGAAATAATGTGACTGTGTTCTGGTTCCGCCACCTTGACTTCCAGACAGTGATGAGATTCGCTGCAATTGTGAGCCAAACAAACCCTTTTTCCATTAAGTTGCTTTTGTTGGGATGTTTTATCACAGCACCAAGAAATGAAGCTATGTTACAACCCTATCCTTTCTGTGAAATTGCTTGTCAGAGTAATACCTAATAATAACTATGCTTCTCAAGACAACTGAGCAAGGATGTGCACTTTGTCATCGCTAATTATAAAGATTGTGCAGCAGGTCTGAAATTACTGCTCAGGATCTATTTTCTAAGAAATTCTGAGATGGTATGATACCACTTTCTCCAGAGAGCCAATCATCTATCCTTTGAACGAAACATGGGGAGAGGAATTCTGTATTCTTTATTTTTAGGCATTGCCTTCTACACTGGTTGAACCAAGCTTTTACTTTGCCCCTAAGGAGATAAAACTCTCACGTAACAGTATGTTTTAGCCCCCGGTTTTCTTACTGATCAATAACAGCCTTACTACTCTATGTTAGAATAGCCACATGAGTGGTCACATTAGAGCTGAGATATTTCTTCCTTATAAAACTGCCTGTATTCATTTGTCCTTCTTATGTAGCTTGGGCCCTATGTAATATAAAGACACATAATTACTAACATTAAGGATATCAAAGGTTGTAATGAGCATGGAAAGATAAGTACATTCTGGGTATTGATATACAATATCTAGTATAAAAAAACTCCTGGATTGTGTGGTGACAAAGTTCAGTAAATATGGATGGTTTGCTAAAGTCTACCTATAGACTTGAAGGATAAAATAAGAATATAATTATCTCCTCTTGTTATAGTGTAGTCCAGAGAAGAAATATTAGTTGAATGTGCAAAACTGATAAATTAACAAAAGTGTGGAAGTGAAAACAGACTGCCATGGCTGTGGAAGCTCTTTGTCTTTCTGTGTCTAGGTTACCTCTCTCGGGACTTTTTTTTCCCCCTAGTTCCATCCATTTGCCTGCAAATTTTCAAGATGTCATTACTTTTTGCCGCTAAGTAGTACTTTACTGTGTAAATGTACCAATTTTTCCTTACACATTCTTCGGATGAGGGGCATCCAGCTTTTGATTATTACAAATAATGCTGCTATGAACATAATTGAGCAAATGTCCTTGTAAGATGATTGGGCATCCTTTGAGTATTGCTGGATCTTGAGGTAGATTGAGCCCCAATTTTCTGAGAAACTGCCATACTGATTTCCAAATTGGCTGTACAAATTCGCACTCCCACCAGCAATGGAGGAGTGTTCCCCTTATGCCACATCCTCTCCAGCATAAACCTTCATTAGCGTTTTTGATCTTAGCCATTCTGAAACGTGTAAGATGGAATCTCTGAGTTTTTTTTTATTTGCATTCCCCTGATGTCTAAGGATGTTGAGCAGTTCCTTAGGTGCATTTTGGCCATTTGAAAATCTTCTGTTGACTATTCTCTGCTTAGAACTGTATCCCATTTTAAAAATTGGATTATTTGATATTTAATTTCAAGTTTCTTGAGTTCTTGGAGATCAGCCCTTCATCAGATGTGGGTTGTTGAAGATTTTTTTTCTCCATTCTGAAGGTTTCCATTTTATCTTGTTGACTGTACCCTTTGCCTTACAGAAGCTTTTCAGTTTCAGGAGGTCCCATTTATTAATTGTTCTCAGTGTCTATGCTACTGGTGTTATATTCAGGCAGCAGACTCCTGTGTCACCATCCATTTAAGCCAGCACTATTTGTTGAAGATGCTTTGTATATTTTTGACATCTTTGTCAAAAATCAGGTGTTCGCAGGTATGCAGATTTATGTTAGTGTGTTTGATTCAATTGTATTGAGTCATGTGTCTGTTTTTATGGTATATATTCTTAGTAATAGAAAAGTAACTAAGAGACTATCCAAGTCAGTCTTTCATTGTTTCCTATCTATGTGAAAATATTCTTGGTAACTAATTTCTGCTTTTCGTTTATAATATTTATCCAACTGCTCAACTCTAAGTATAAAGCTATAAATGGAAATATATATCTCAGATTGATCATGCTATTAGTTCTCCATAATTATTTATGCTACAATGTTACGTGTCTAATTCATGCTACAAAAGAAAAGTGAGTCTTTTTATTCTTCAAACATGTCCTATACTTTGCTGAGTCTCTAGAAATCCCCACTCAACTCTCCCTTTCTGATTGTCTCTTGGATTCCATATGTAATATCATGTAGCATTAATCTGATTGTTCTGCCTTGTTTAATTCAGTATAATGTTTTTCAGACTTATGCACATTGCTATGAACAGTATAATTTCCTTTTTTTCAAAATAAAACGAATATTCCATTACTGTGTTTTCTTTATTCATTGACACATGATGAATTCTTAGGGAGATTCCAGGTAGAACTGTGAAGAATCTGAGAATGCTGGTTTTTCTTTGAAATATTGATTTTTATTTTCTTTAAAATAGCCAGAAATACAATTGTTGGGTCATATGGCAATCTGACTTATCTTTTCAGGAGCCTGCATAGTGTTTTCCACAACTGACTTACCACTTTATATTTCTACCAACAATGTACATGGATCTCTTTCTCTCCACATTCTCATTGATACTTTTTATTTTTATAAGTGTTCAGTAAGTATAAAAAATATCTCATTATTGGTTTGTTTTGTGCTTTTTTTATATTAGCAATTTTGGGCATTTTCTTTGATACCATTGGCCAGTTAGAAATCTTTTGAGGTATGTATTTTTAGGTCTTTTGCCTACTGACTCACTGGGGTATTTTGAATAGTTTGTGTGCTTTATTTTTTTTTAAAAAAAGACTAGGTGCTTTTAATTTTGAAGTGGAATCTGTTTGGAAACAGATAAGGATGAGCATAGATGGAAGAAAACAATGTTAACTTTCTTCTTCCTTCCTTCCTTCCTTCCTTCCTTCCTTCCTTCCTTCCTTCCTTCCTTCCTCTCTCTAGCCCTCCCTGGCCCCTCCCTCCCTCCCTTCTTCTCTCCCTTCTTCCTTACTTCCTTTCCTTCTTTCTTTCTTTTGGGAAGAAGGTAGACCCATTACAAACAGTGAAGAGTGGGGAGTGGGCGATAACCAAAGGCAGGATTATGACAGATGTGAAGACTGCTTTGGCTTCTAGTAATGATTCATGAACTGGTAGGAGTATCTCTTCTGAAAATTTAGAAAGTTGCTTGCAATGGCTATTTTTGTTTGTCAGGACTATATCCGGAATTACCTAAAATCCAAATGACTAGATACACCTGTGAGGGATGTTTTTCTTAATTAAGTAACCAGCAGTGGGAAGATCCACTTCTAATTCAGATCTTCCACAACAAACTCAAAAGAACATAAAGAATCAAAAGACAATGGACATGAACAGAACTATCAAAAGAAGAAAAAGAATGGCTAAGAAACACCTGAAAAAATACTCATTATCCCTAACAATTAGGGCAATGAAAATCAAAACGATTTTGAGATTTTATGTTGCCTCAATCACCCTGGCAAAGAGCAAGCAAATCAACAGACAACAAGTGCTGGAGGGGATGTGAGAAACAAGGAGCTTTTGTTCACTGTTGGTGGGATTGAAAACTGCTGGAACCACTATGGAAATCAGTGGGAAGAATTCTCAAAAAAGAAAAGAAATAAATCGACCATATGACCCAGATATCCTATACCTTACCATAAGCCCCCCCAAAAATTAGGTTTGCAGTTTTTTCACAATCTACATTTGCTTACATTATTGCATATGGGCATAGGTATTGGACTTTTCTGTTGTGAAGTGCCTGGGTGTTTGCTTTCACCCTTGAAAGGTTACGGAGATCTGCTCAGGACTGGCACACATGACAAAGAGTGTGCACACTGCTCTGACAGAGCCAAGCAATCTAAATACAGCTCTAAAGCACTCACCTTATTTCTGGATGGATGAAGTCAGCCTGTAGTTAGGTAAATGAATGGGCTGAAGTGAAGCCAGGCAAGGAGGGAGCATTTGAGGGGGAAGGAAGGACTTACAGCATGTAACTTGCATACATATGCACATGGCTACTGTGTCTGCCTATTTGTGCATGGATATGAAATCTATGTGTTTAGTGTTTGGCTGTATGAGTTCATCTTTACACACATGTGCCTTGTGGAGTTCACAGAGATCACACACATGACATACCAACTTTATATACACATATATGTATATATAACATTGTGTGTGTGTATATGTGTGTGTGTGTGTGTGTGACAGAGGGGAGGGAGGGAGAGGGAGAGGGAGTCGGGGGAGAGTACAATCAAGATGGAAATAAAGCCAGGCTTCTGAAGACATTGAGACATTGGCCATGCAGTCAGGCATATTGCCTTTTGGAGGACAGATCATATGTTTCACATATGTTTATTTGGGGTAAGGGAGTACTCAGGGGCAAAACAACTGCTTCAGAATTTTAGAGGGATCTCATGTGGGAGGATTTAACTCATTCCATATGGTTCAGAGAGTGGGACAGAGGCTGAGACATAGCAGATGTCTGATCTAATTGAGACGCCTTTCTGATAATTAGTACAGAACAAAAGAGATGTGGATTCCTTCTAAAAGTAGCTGATGATCTGCCTGCTCTTGGGAGTGGAATGTGGCAGAGGATGATCAACCATCTGTCACAAAAGTTGTAGGGGCCATTCTGCAATTTCGTGGGGTTTGGATGTGACCAACAAATAGAAGACAATCCCATCTCTTCTCCTTTGGGACATGCACTGTTTCTCTAAATTATAGAAATAAGCATTGAGGTAGGATGTGCCAGAGAGAGGCGTGGCTTTATACACCTTTTTCATTTATTCATAAAGGTAGATGTAGCTCTATATGTATCTTGAGATAAAAAATGAAGCTGACATTGAACTTCAGGACAGTTCCCTGGTACAGAATAGATTGATGAAGCACATGCATGGTGATCTCTGACCTTTTGAGCTTCCCCTTTTAGCTCATGGATTCAGGAGCAGCTCAAGAGGCCCTATAGTACCTCTTCTTTCTGTCATCTCTTTTCCTTCTGTTTTCTCCACATCTTTCTCTCACACTTAATGCTTGGATTTAATGTTCTCTTTCCATTTGCTTTCCTTTATTCTGCCTTTTGTGCATAAGGACTGAAGCAAAAGAACATTTGTGGAAAAAAAAGTGAAGAGGAAGTAAAAAAATACAGTTATTCAATCCTTGGCTATATATGATATACATAAACTTGCTGGTGTGTATGTGTGTGTGTGTGTGTGTGTGTGTGTGTGTGTGTGTGTGTGTGTTTGCACAGTCGGACCCTTGGTGGCATGGAATATTGCCTGTGAAATCTGGTTTGCAGCATTTTTAATGTGGACAATTGCATTCACAGCAGATGTTTGGAAATAGTGGGGGTGGGGACCAGTTTTGGTTCTCATTATGCCTGGGTGCTGTTACTAAACATTAGTGGGAGAAAAAATGGAATCCTCAGTATATTGTAAAGTGTTGGTTGATCACACTCCATCAAATATCATGCCAACCCAAATAACTGTAAAATTCCAGTGTAGATCCTAGAGTGACTTATGGAGATAAACTCTGTGTTTCTGAATGTACCCCACTTAGTACTGTGACTTGAATAAGCACTCTAACCTTAGTGTAACAAGATTAATGTGTACCCTCCTTACAGTGCCATAGAGATAAATGGCTTCCTACACATAAGAGTTTAGAGGAGCACAGACATAGATGTTAAAAAAAACATTGGCAAGGGCTTTGACTTTTTTGATATTATTGAATACAGGATGACTTAGATTAATATTTCATGTTTACGGTGAAACTTCTCTGCACCAAATAAAATACAAATAAGATGTAAAAAAAGTAACAATTACCAAAAAAATGTATGGCAGAGCGACCCCCTAAGTTATGAAGCTGCTGAGCTGTATCACTACAGACAGAGAGAAGCACACACTGACATCAACAAAACTGAATCCAGCAAACGTTCTCTTTCATCTCTGCTTGTATATGCAAATAGATACCAAACCTTTCACCATTTCTCCCACTCTTGACAAAGATGCATGCATATGCAGATTCTCAGAGACTGTTCTAGCAGCTGAGTGTACACCACTACATCTACCATGAGTGAGGAACTATGGACATTAAGAGCATTTCCCTGTCTTACCCTTACACTGGTAGTGAGTATTTTATCTTGTTTACAGATTGACTCAGGAGGTATTTTAAGACTGTGATATTGTGAAGTCATAGCCTCAGACTTTAATGATTATCCTATCAGAATCCAGTATAGAAGGCGTGTTTGATTAAGTGGAATCTGTTAAAAGAGGGTAATGCTGTAAAAACTGCCTTCAGAACAAAAATCCCTGACATCAATTTGTTTACTTTTCATTTTTAATTTGTTTTATGAAAACAGAGTTGAGATTCTTCAAAATTATGTGTACTTTGGTTTGATGACAATATTTTCAATTGATTTCCCCCATATGTTTCAATAATTTCTCCTTCCCATTTGACCAGCTCATTTGGAAGGAAACACAAGTACATATGAAAGATGGGAACTGAACCATACAATTCTTTCATGTTATGATTATTGTGCTTTTTGATGACCATGTATTGAAAAGTGTCAAAACTGTTCCTACAGCTCATTGTGCATTCATCAATCAACCTTTACCATGCATAACTGTTTTGTGCTGAATTGACTTCATACAGGTATATGTACATACTGACAACACACACACACACACACACACACACACACACACACGTTCAGCATATGCCAGCTATGGTCACCATATTTCTACGGGTTGGGAATGGGAAGCTTGGAGTCATCTTCTGTGTTAGATATACAAGAATGTCTATATGCTTACATTAGATTTCAGGAAACTGTAGTAAGTACTCACAAATTCTATGGAGAGGATGGAAGCGACTTATATTAAAATATGATCTTTCAACCCCACACTCTAATTTAAGATGCTTATTACAGAGGAAGATGTGATAATTGAAGATGAGGAGCACACAGTTGCCTGCCTCTGTTACAGCAGGTGCTTATGAAATGCTAGGTACCAAAAAGTAGCAGTAGCTATTTATTTGTAGTGGAAATTTTGAGAAATGAATTTTGTGAATGTTGTAATTTGTCTTTACTATTTGCTGTCTAATAAATAGACATTTACCATTCTCAGATAGAAAAATACCACCCACATGAATGAAATATATCCAGTTCTCTCATGGCAGTTTCAATAAGAAACATCCCCCACAGGCTCAGATATTTGATCACTCTTTTCCCAGTAGGTGGTACTGTTTGGAGAGGTTGAGATGGTGGAATCTTGTTGGATGTAGTACAGACGTGGGCTTTGATGTGATCCACTCTTTCACTACTTCCAGTTAATTCTCTTGCTTTGTGTTTGTGATGGAGATGTGGCCTCTCAGCTCCCAATTCCTGCCACCATGCTTGTCACTTGTTTTCCTTTGTCCCTGCCTTGATGTATTCTAATCCCTTGGGGACCACAAGCCCCCCCCCCCCAAAAAAGCCCCATCTTTTTCCATAGTTTGTTTTATGTCACAGCAATGAAAAAGTAACTACTATAACTTCCTCATATGCACACACTTGGAATATACTTCAAAGTTTCTTATGAGTAACCCATATTACTTTGGGATTTGGCTATAGGTAGCCAATAAGGTTTAGTATTTTTAACACATAGTTAGATGGAACCATACGTGTAAAGACAAGTTGTCATACACTTCTAGTCTTTGGTCTGAGCACCCGAGAGGCTAAGACAGGAGCAAGGTTAATTTGGGGTTAGTGAGACTCTGTCAAGAAGGAAAGGAGCATGAAGTTGAGGTGCTAAATTAAATAATAAATGATGCGTTGTGTTCATGCAAGTCCAGAAACATGGGTGAACACATTTGTGCCTTTCTACAATATCAGAATTTGAATAACAATGAATTAACATGATTTGAAGATTTTAATAACAGAAATTTATTACAGAATCTCACATGCCTTGGTAGTCTGCCCGAGGCAAATGTAGCTTCTTTCATTTCTGTTTTAATTTCTAGTATTAACTTTCTTGTCACACAACATAATAATATTTATTATATTTATAGCTATGTATGGGCTGTAGAATGAATATAACTTAAAGAGGCTGCAGTGGCATTCCAAAGGTTTCAACAGTGGACTGAAAGAGTCCAGAATGACAAGAAACCTGACCAGTGGTTTGAGAGAGAAGCTGCCAAAGCTTCTGGAGTCAGGGTTTGAGAGTGAAGCTGCAGAGTTCAGCTACCAGATGAAAGAACAAACTATAGCTCCATGGCAGATCCAAATGTGTGAATAGGTAAATTATTAGTCAAGTAGCTTACATCATCACAAGGGTCCAAGCTTAGCCATAGTTCCAGAGAAATCATGGAGTCCTCTGCTTGTTGGATACCAGGTAGGTCATGCCCCTGTAGTGTTTCAGCTCCATAACCATGGGATATGGTGTGGGAACAACACTACTTCTTTGGTTGGTATGTCCAACAAGTTCTTGTGCCCTTCACTGATATTTTAATATACCCCGGTGTCCTTATAGTCTTAATTTACTCTTATGGTCTCAATTGACTTATATGATGGCTCTTTTTCTATTCCCAAGGGATAGATCATTTATTGATATGTGCTTTATTCTTCAAATATTTAGAAGGGACCATGTTATTTTAAGAATGCAAAAATACATAATATAAATTCAAATTTCTTAGGATGTCTCTCATTCTCAGCTATGAGCCTGCAGTCATCGATACCACTACAAGAGAAGCTTCCTTGCCCATAGAGCCATGAGCAGTGCAGATCACAGACTTCCACATTTTCAGGCAGCAGCATGGATTGTGGACATCCACTTCAGTTTCTGGTGGCAGCCCAGATCACAGACACCAACCTCATCCCCTTTGACTTTGTCACTCTTCAAATTCTTTTTCACTGTAACGTATTTCAGATGTAATGCTTAACTTCTTGCCCACGGTCTTACATAGCCTTGCCAGGGAATGCTCTTTGAGGGGGATATTCATTACACCGTTCCAGAGGCACAAACCACTACATTAATGTTTAAAGAAGATGTGCTTGGATTTGTTTTATATGTTCATAAGCACACAGGGTTTGTCTGCCTCATCTTGGCTGTTATTATTCTACACTCCTTGACCTGTGCTTTCTCATGATCTCCTCAAGTTGATGTTCATTACAGTGTTTCTTCTGTCAAGCCACACTGACCATGCATGCCCACAGTAACTACCATAAGATGAGATCCTGTTCTTCACGGAAGGCTAGTCTTTGTGATGCTGTGGAGAGTGGAGGTGCATGGGAGGAGACTATTGGGACTACTTGTACTTGATAATTGTGCTCCAACTGCACGCACTCATTTGTAGCAAAAGAAAATTTTATGCACAGATTAAAACCTATCCTATCTTTTGGACACCATGGCCCCTCCTGAAGTCAGATAACTTATGCTCTAGTGGATCAGCGTATCCAGTGAATATCAAGCTCCTTGACACGAGAAACTTGCTGTCATTTGTTGTTGTTCTTTTTGTGGGATATAAAACACTGGGTCACTTCAGTCATTACTAGTAGGAACTTCCTGCACCATTCTGAACATTCTCATATTCAAAGAGCATATTAACTCTAAATTAAAAACTATCTAATTCTAGACAAAGGCTTCTTCCTTCTTCCTGTATATGATTTTGGTCTGGATCTCAATCAGTGATCTGCAGTGATCTATCAGTAATCAACCTTTAAAGTCTCCAAAGGGACGATGAAAGGCCAATACAACAATTCCTCCAGGACTACGATAACACCACTAAGCTGAAAAATACCACCTAAATATTAACTTTGAACTACAAGGAGCTCAGAACAATTTCAATATGACTAGCTGAGATGATCCAGCCTCACAGGCTACTCTAATCAATTCTTGAGACAAGCCCTGCACTTTCCCATTATGCAAACTAAACAGAAAAATGATAATGCTACCTCTTCCAGAACTTGATAATTAATCCAAATTTTTCTTTTCAGGATCCCTTAAAGATGTTGTTGTCCTGAAACAGCACAAAGTAAATTTAAGAATATGATGCCCACATTCCTGAGAGGTGGGGTGAGTTGTTTTTAGTCATTCAATGCATTGTGGATATTTGTCATTGTTTCAGGGAGTTGATTACAAGTTCTTATTGGTTATTGTCAGAGGGAAAGCTGAACAAAAAATATTAGGTTCAGTGTTCTTGTTTTGAAAAGAAAAAAGGTGGATACAGCTATGATAGGATAAAAGGGTAGAGTATTGAATGTACTCTGAAAAGGAAAAGGGGGAGAATATAGATATGATATGATTAAAAAGATAGACTATTGAATCTATTTATAAAAAACAACTACTAGTTTTAAATATTTTACAATGAGTTGGACTTTTGTATATTATATACAACTTTTGTGTATTGATACAAATTTAAGATTAATTCAATTAAAACATACTATACATACATTTCTAATCTTATTCTAGGTATTATACCTATACAGTTTATTTAACAATTTAATGCAAATTTCTAGTACTCGTAAGTTGTTATTATTTCCAACTGTTTAGGATAATAAGAAAATTTAGGTTAGTAATTAGTCACGTATTACAATTAAACTTGTAGTCATATTAGGTATCTTTTCAAGGTCAAACCAAGATATATTTTAAATAGACTGTTCATATTCAGACACTTGAGAAATTTACAGATATGACATTTAAGTTGTTTTAATAACATAGGTTCTTTTTAAAATGACTATTAGACTTGTGTGCTCCTGGCAGCAGCAATCTACTTTAGAAAAGAAAATGGCCATTAAAGAAACTCCACATGGAATTTACTTTCTTTGTGGTAAAGGCAAGCCACTGGGGAAGAAAATGCCCTTTCCTTAACTGCTGGCAGTATGCTGTACTAATTGGAAAAACAGAATACAAAAGAGAGTGCCTACCAAGTCTTGTCAAGACAAGTTAGGACAGTCCTTCAAAAATACCACTTCATAGAAAAGACTGCCAAATATTCTAGGCCTCAAGGTTGAAGATAAATACCCCAATGTTGCAGAGGACTTTGGGTGACTGTTCAGGCAGCCAGCTGTTTCTGTCATTTCTTACATGTTTTGAAAGTCGCTTGCTTGTACTTCCTGCTTGCCCAGTTAATGTCATTTCCTCCTCAGGTCTTTGAGGTAGTTGAAGACAAGATAGTTATAGTTTTCCTTGTTTACAAGACTCAGAAAAGAAAGTCACTAAAGAAGTGCAAAATGTATAAGGTTGAGCGACTTTAAAAGATGGTTTGGGATGAACGTTATGGTAGAAAGTTAATTAGGCACAAGACTTTGGACTTACCAAGGTAGGATAGATAATGGAGTATTTTCTCTGAATTTGTTAAGTGCAAATGTACTAGACATTTGTTGATATATTTATTGCCTCTTTATATTGTATATGGTTATAGTATTTATTGTATATAGTTTTTCTTATATAAGTTATAGCCGTCTTTTTTATTTTTAAAAAAGGGTAAATGTAGTGATATTTTGTTTATGTTTTATTTATTTATTTATTTATTTATTTATTTATTTATTAAGGATTTCTGCCTCCTCCCCGCAACCGCCTCCCATTTCCCTCCCCCTTCCCCGATCAAGTCACCCTCCCTCATCTGCTCGAAGAGCAATCAGGGTTCCCTGACCTGTGGGAAGCCCAAGGACCGCCCACCTCTATCCAGGTCTCCTAAGGTGAGCATCCAAACTGCCTAGGCTCCCCCAAAGCCAGTATGTGCAGTAGGATCAAAAACCCACTGCGATTGTTCTTGAGTTCTCAGTATTCCTCATTGTCCTCTATGTTCAGCTAGTCCGGATTTATCCCATGCTTTTTCAGACCCAGGCCAGCTGGCCTTGGTGAGTTCCCGATAGAACATCCCCATTGTCTCAGTGTGTGGGTGCGCCCCTCGCGGTCCTGAGGTCCTTGCTCGTGCTCCGTCTCCTTCTGCTCCTGATTTGGACCTTGAGATTTCTGTCCCGTGCTCCTCTGTCTCTGTCTCCTTTCGAGCTTGCCTGAAGATCAGAGTGCAGAGCTAAGCCACTAGAGGCCAGGGAATGGTGACATATACCTTTAATACCAGGACTCTGGACATAGAGGCAGAGGGATCTCTGTTAGTTCAAGGCCATACTGAGATACACAAGATTGAACCTGTCTAAAAGAGAAACAGAGCTCACACAAAGGTGATCCCAACACTTAGGATCACACATCTTTAATCCCAGAACTGGAGAGGTGGAGACAGGAGTGATAAGACTGAGGAGAGGAATATAAGGTGGGAGGAGACAGGAGCAGTGAAGTCTGATGTGTGGTGAAGACAGTTGCAGTCTGAGCTTTGGAGGAGAGCACTGTAGTCTGAAATCACGTTGAGAACAGGATTGTCCCTTTATCTGAACCTTGAGAGACATAAGAACTCGGGAGGCAGAGGTAGGCGGATCTCTGTGAGTTCGAGACCAGCCTGGTCTACAGAGCTAGTTCCAGGACAGGCTCCAAAGCCACAGAGAAACCATATCTCGAAAAACCAAAAAAAAAAAAAAAAAAAAAAAAAAAGAACTCTCTAGTTGCTTGCCTGCTTTGCTTTTCTGATGCTTGGCTTGAAGGTCAATATTTTTGAGGTTCAAATTTATTATTTGTCCTACAGTGGTGGACAGAGGCATATATAGTCAAAATATATTAAGAAAATTGAACAGAGGCACTACCAAAAAGGGAGAGAAGCCCAGTATCTAGATTTACCTTCCTTCTTACATTTTTGTTTTAATTAAATATTTTCGTACAATATATTTTGATCATTCTTGCCTCTCTCTCAACTCCTCCCAGATTCTCTGTACCTCTCTACCAACCCAATTTCATGATATCTCTCCTGTTGTTCCTGGAAGATGCTCTTTCTTTGGAGTCATACATCATCCCTGGCTCTGACAATCTTTCCACTTCTGCATTGATCCCTGAGCCTTGGATGAGGAGATGGTTGATGAAGATATCCCACTGATGGTTGAATTATTCTATACATCTCACTCATGAGACATTTTTCAGTGATTTGTCTCTGTGTTAATTCCCATCTATGGAAAGAAGCTTCTCTGATGATGCACTAGTGTATGGGTAATAGTAAAATATAAATGGGGTCATTTTGTTACTATATTTCTTTAGCAGAACAATACTGGTATGTTTTACCCCAGGACCTATGACATAAGAAAGTCCTACTTTCTTAACCATTTCAGCAATGTCATGTATAGGTTCCATCTTATAAAACAGACCCCAAATCCAATCAGAAAGTCGTTGGTTAGTCCTATAATATAATTCTAAAAGATCCGAATAATAATCTATTGTATAAATATACATTTTGATCATCCACTTATTAATTGATGGCTGTTTGCAATATGGCTATTATGAATAGAAAAAACAGGATCTCTTTTGCTTCCTTAGGAATTAGGCTTTCTACCAAAAAACCAAGGGCATCAAGTAAAATATGTCATTCACACAGCTCTCCATCCCTCTAATATGGATGTATTTTCAAAATTCAGGTTTATGATTATGATTCATCTATGCACACATATTGTCTAAGGACCCCATAAGCTTTCTCTCGTGCACCATGAGTGTGAAATAACATTGCTAAGATATATGAGATCCATCTCCATGGTGACAAAACCCAGATCATTTGGATTAAAATATTTAAAAAGAAAATTTTCCTAAACGATTTTGAATTCTAAATCTGGGCTGGCTGGGTGACAAGAGGAGGTAAGGCTGAGGGTAGGTGGTGGGAGTAGAGTGAGGCAGTTTTTAGAGATAATTTTGGAAGGGAAATTTGCCCCTAGAGAAGCACTTTAGATGTCAAAGGTGATGAAATAATAGAATTCACTGAGATTGCAAAAGGACTAGAGAACACAAAGAGAAGGGTTAACAGGTGTTTAATCTGTGACAGAGAAGAAAGGGTATGTAATGAATGACAGAAGATATAATATAGGATAATTACCAAAATGATAAAGTTCATCAAGCAAAAAGTTTAAGAAACTGTACAAAATGCAAATAGTGACAAGAAAGAGTCAAGCAAAACAACAGAAAGTGAAAGACAATAAAAAAGTCTTCAACATAACCCAAGAAACAACTGTTGTTTTCTTAGGAAAACAATTAGATTGACAGCTGAATTCTCAAAACAAAACAAAAACAAGCAAGCAAACAAAATAACATCATCCCAAGCAAAATTAGTAAGCTATGGCACGGTTTCTTTAATTAAACCATAAAATAAAGAATTGGGAGCATGAAATTTTATAGCTCATGGAAAAAATCTTCAAACATTAGCTCAGGTAAACTTGTTTCAGTGGGTGTTCCCATCATGGTCTTGACCTCTTTGCTAATATTTTCACTCCTCCCCCTCTTTAACTGGATTTTGGGAGCTCAGCCCAGTGCTCTGCTGCAGGTCTCTGCCCCTGTCTCCATCAGTTGCTGCATGAAGGTTCTGTGGGGATATTTAAGATATTCATCAGTCTGATTACAGGGTAAGACCAGTTTGGGCACTCTCTCTGTTATTGTTTAGGGTCTTAGCTAGGGTCATTCTTGTGGGATTCCTGGGAATTTCTCTAGTGCCAGGTTTTGCTAATCCCATAATGGCTCCCTCAATGAAATAACTTTTTCCTTGTTCTCTGTTATTCCTCCATCTCAACTATCCCATTCCCTCAAGTTCTCCTTCCCTCTCTCCTTCTCCCCTTCTGCTCTCCTTCTGCCCTACCTTCTCCCCAACTCCATGTCCATGCTCCCAATTTTGCCAGTAGAACTTGTCTATTTACTTTTCCCAGGGGTGATGTAGGGTTTCCCTCTGTATTCTGTAAATATGTTTTATTACCATTGGTTAATAAAGAAGATGCTTTGGGCCTATGGCAAGTCAGAACATAGCCAGGCTGGAAGAGATATATAGGGTACGCAGAGTCAGGAGAAACACCATGTAGGCGCTGCAGGAGACAGACCCTGGATGGAACCTTACTGGTAGGCCACAACCACATGGCGATACACAGATTAATAGAAATGGGTTAATTTACGATATAAGAATTAGCCAGGAATATGCCTAAGCTATTGGCCAAGCAGTGTTGTAAATAATACAGTTTCTGTGTGATTATTTCTTGTCTGGGTAGACAGGAAATGAACAAGCAGTCTTGGCCTACATAATGGGATCTATATATGTTTTTCTTACGGTTCACATTGTTACTTAGCTTCCTAGGGTCGTGGACTATAGGCTCATTATCCTTTGCTTTATAGTTAGTTTCCTCTCACGAAGGAGTACATATCATGTTCATCCTTCTGCATCTGGGTTTCCTCACTTAGGATGTTTTTTTCTAGTTCCATCCATTTGCACGCAAATTTCGGATGGTGTTGGGGTTTTTTTGTTTGTTTGCTTATTTTTTGTTTTTCTACATTTTGTTTATCCATTCTTCAATTGAGGGACATCTCAGTTGTTTTCAAGTTCTGAATTGGTATGTAAAATGACAAAAAGATAGTTTGTTTTCTTTTCTTAAAAAATAAAAAAGTGCCGGGCGGTGGTGGCGCACGCCTGTAATCCCAGCACTTGGGAGGCAGAGACTGGCGGATCTCTGTGAGTTCGAGACCAGCCTGGTCTACCAAGGGAGTTCCAGGACAGGCTCCAAAGCCACAGAGAAACCCTGTCTCAGAAAACCAAAAAAAATAAAAAAAAATAAAAAAAATAAAAAAGTGAGGGAATAAAAAGAAAAAAATTTTCAATCAAATGAAACAAAACATCTTCAGAAAATAAACACAAAACCAAAGACAACACAAGAGAATTATGCAGAGAAAACTATCCCAATAAAGCGTTACTGAAGGCAATTTTGAGAGAAGAAAAGAAAACATGGCTGACTACATACTTTAAGATCTGGAAGAGAACAAGGGGCCAAGAAAATAATAAGGCTGTAAAAATGTATCTAGGCCTTATGGAAGCCAATTACACGGTGCAGTAGGAATAATAATGCTAGCTTAAAATACAAGGAGATTTATGATATCAAAAAACATTGGCATACAAAGTGGAGGAAAATTGAATTAAATAGTTCAAAGTTCTGAAATTATTTAGAAGATGAGAAAAATGTGAAAAGATGTTTTGCTACATAAAGAATGCACATTGTAATTTCTAGATAAGCACAAAATTATGCAAAATTTTAAGTTAATAGATTAAAATATTTCTGAAAAATTATCACACCATTTCTTGTGCAATAATTAGGACACCCATACCTTGTCCAAGGAAGTGGAAAATAGTTTAGGTGCCATGGAAAACAATAATTGCTTTAAAAATGATACTTTGAGATGTGTATCTCAGCATATCTGATGGCAGAGTTTTATTCAGAGTAGCATTTTCTGAGCATCCTTTATAGCAACTGTTCAAAGCAGCTGAAACACGGAGAGAGCTGTGGTTCATCAATAGAGGAATTGATAGGAAACACATGATATAGACACACAATGGAGTATTATTTAACCTTAGACGAAGAACCTTGTCTGCTGGCTCAATTGGTAAAGCACTTGGCTTGCATACGCAGGAACTTGCGTTAAAGTTCAGAATTTACAAACAAGTTCTAGGCAGGGTGATAGTAATGCTTATCAACCCAGTGGTGTGGAGGTGGAGACAGGAGGATCCCTGGGACTCACAAGGCCAATTTAGCCTAGTTGGCAATCTCCAAGGCATTGATAAACTCTGTCTCAAAGAAGGTATACAGAGTTCCTGAGGTTCAGGCCTGGACTGGACTCTGCATACATTTCTATCTACATGCACATGTACTTGCTGCATACCCCCCATGCTCAGACATGCACATATACAAGCATGCAAAAACAACAAAAGAAACCCTGAGGCTAAATACTAAGTTAAATAAGCCAGCTACAAGATGTAGAAGTATTATGGGATTTCACTTAGTTTCTAAATACAGAATAGCACAGAAAGTAGAGTAGTTGCTGGCAGGACCTGGTGGGAAGAGACAGAGGAGTTTCCATTTAATGGATATAGAGAGTAAGTTTTGCAAGATAGAGTCTGGAGAAATCTAGTGGTGTTGACTTAATAATAATATGTATTTTAGTTTAAAGCATATTTATTTTTATTTTTAATTACGGTTCTGTGGTGGGGGTGAGGAATGGGGATTATGTGCACATGAAAATCAAAGTTAGGTCTTCTAAAAGAGTAGCAAACATTTGTAACTGTTGAGCCTGCACATATATACATGGTTCACATAATTCATTGTATTGTATGTGCATTTTGCCACAGTAAATTAAATAAATGGGTATATCCTGTCTCTCTTTTACTCTTCCTCTTTCCTTTCCTCCCTCCCTCCCTCACCCCCACTCCTGTGTGTGTGTGTGTGTGTGTGTGTGTGTGTGTGTGTGTGTGTGTGTACGTGTACCATGGTGTATTTGTGAAGGTCAGAGGACAACTTGTGGGACTTGGTTCTCTCCTTCCACCATGTGGGTCCTAGAAATCAAACTCAAGTCATCAAGTTTGGCAACAGACGCCATTTTTCAGTAAGCTGTCTTGATCCCCCTCCTCCAACAATAAATAATTTTAGGCATGAAAATCTCCATCAATTTAAATAAAATAAAATGAGAGAGAAGGAATAATAGGAAAGCAGAGCTAACAAAAGATGGCAAAGAATATATGTAAGTGTCACAGCTCTGGAGGGCAGGTACCTTGACTGTCTGAAGTCAGGGTGTACCTATAGCTGTGAAGGGAAGGATACCTACAGCTCTGAAGAAAAAGTACCCTAACTGTCAGACGTAAGACTTTACGACAATTGTTAGAGCTGTGAAGGAAGGAATCATGGATACCTGCAGCTGTGAGGAGGAAGGTATCCTGACTTGTCAGGAAGTCAGACTCTACCTGAAGCTGGGTTCCAATGAAGAATGGTCACACAGGATTTGGTATCCTGCTCGTCTCCAAGAGACAGTCAGTACAGCTTAGCTTGGCTTGACTACCCTAAGAGAGCTTCCCAGCAGAGGTGTCTGTTTCTTCTCAACTCTGGCCAAGGTTGTAACTTCTCTGCTTCTCTAGGCTAAGGGGGAAACCTCTATATGTGGCAGTCTGCTCCCGCTCCAGCGAAAAGTGGTTACTTCTCTGCTTCCCTAAGGGATTTTTTTCAGCAGAGGTGTTCATTGTTTCTTGGCTCTGCTCATCCACCAGGGAGTTTTCCACATGAGATTCTGATCCACTCCAAGGAAAGAAGGTCTTTACCCAAAACTCTTTAAAGATACTTACTTGGGTGGGAGGAATCTAGGGGAGTATCTGTCTCTGCCAGGGTGGAAACGGGCAGATGTCAACTAGACAGGCACAGGGCCTATATTGGGCTTCTTAGAGGCAGAGTTTTTTTCAGGGTGAAGATTTTCAGGGAGGTAATTGGTCAAATTTCAATCCCCTGATCTTAAAAAACTCAGAGATTGGCTAGATTTCATATTCAGGGATTGGTTGGCTTCATGCTCAAGGATTGGTTGGTGTTGGTGCTCAGTTGATGGGTGCAGAATATGTTTCTTTGACTCTGGTTTCAGGGCCAAAGTGTGTTTCTTTATGTCCTTTTAAACCATTTGGCTCTAGTTTCAGAGCCAGGGTGTTTTTTGTTTTGCTTTTTTTTTTTATTTCACTGCCTCTGGTTATAGGGACAAAGTGTGTTTCTTTGGCTCTGGTTTCAGGGTCAGGGTGTTTCTTTGGCTGGCCCTTTTACCCTATAATATATTTAAATTAAGTGTATCAGTTGTTGCATTACACATAATCTAATATACAATTAAATATTTAAGAAATAAAAATTTCAGCAATATGCTATTTATAAAAACATGTCATGTGATGCTATCATTTAAGTCTCAAATATCTCAAAGGAATGACTGATGATATATATTTTGGGGTACAATGCAGTTAAGTAAGAAATCAGTTATTTATAAGTATTCATGTTTTTTTTTGTGTGTATTTGAAAAAAGAACAGGAAATCCTGAGACTGGAGAGATGGCTCATAGATGAAAACTGTTTTTGTGTTCTTCCAGAAGATAGGAACTGAGTTTCCATGGTTAACATTGGGCAGTTTACAACCCCTTGTAACCCCAGATCCAAGCATCCAACACCATCTTGTGGTCTCCCTATCACATACACTTCATTCTTGCAGTCACACATCTACACATAACTACAACTAAATCTACAAAAAGCAAACTTCCAAATAACTCATGTGTACAAAAAAAAATACAATGATGCTGGGTGGTGGTGCACACCTTTAATTCCAACATTTGGGAGTCAGAGACGGGTGGATCTATGTGAGTTCGAGGTCAGCCTGGTCTACAAGAGCTAGTTCCAGGACAGGCACCCACCAAAGCTGTACAGAAAAAAAACTTGTCTTGAAAAACCAAAAAAAAAAAGTACAATGAGAATATGTGATGGCAATATCACATTTCAAAATCTGTTAGTGTCCTCAGAAATCATGATTACAAATAAGTATAGAGTATGAAATAGACACCTCCCCCATCTCTGAAAATCAAAAAGGTGTATGCTCAGGTCAAGATTTTAAGGTGGCAATGTAACCAGAGTGAAATAGAGGGTAATAAATGGCAGAAGAAATGTAACAGGAAACACCCAGTCGAGACTGGCAAAGCACAAAACCTAATGGTCAAAGAAAGACACTGGAAAGACTTCAGAAAGCAGATCAGAAGAGGGATTAATTGCCAAGACTGCGGCAGAGATAACTAGTATCATGGGATGGCTAAACATTATGGTTACAGGCTGTTCTGAAATTAAAAATAAATTATTGTGAACAACTACAAAAGTAAGCTTGAACATGTAAAGATTACTAAGTTTCTAAAATCTCAAAACCTATCTAATGGGATGCAAATGGGAGGAAGAAACATGACTAGAAATTAGAAAATGACATCGTTAGATGATATAATCTCATAGGACCACTCTCAATGACAGTGACATTTGTCATTAACCAAACATTTTGCCCATCACATGCTGTTTAGCAAACTGAATATACCATTGTACAGAAAGGATACCATGTCAAAGACTATCAGAATTTTTTCTTGGAATGTAAATTGGTTTATTATATTTTTAAAAGTCAGTGGACTTTACAAACTAGCAAAGGAAAATTAATAAGAGGCCATCCCAACACACGTAAGAAAAAGCTTGTGCTAGAATTAAATTCCTATTCATAAGCCAAGGTCTATATCAAACTCTGAATAGAGGGAACTCTTAATTTGATAAAGGACAGCCACAAATTACTCATAAACATCACACTTTGTGGAGAAAGCTAAAGTTCTTTGGCTTTGGGGAATGGTATAGTGTTGCTGAGAGTTATTGCTCCTTTTCAAAATGGTCTCGAAGAGACAGGTAATGCATTAAGCCAAGAAAAAGCATCAAGAATTGAGGAGGACATGTGACAGTCACAGTATTTCAAAAGAGGGGATTGCGTGCACATGATTCCTTGGCTTATATGATCTTTCTTCCCTCTCTTTGACTGGATTCCTGGAGCCTGGTTCAGTGCTTAGCTGTGGATCTCTGCATCTGCTTCCATCAGCTACTGGATGAAGGCTCTGTGATGACAATTAGGGTGATCATCAATCTGATTACAGGGGAAAGTAAGTTCAGGTGCCCTCTCCACTATTGTAGGATCCTTAGTCAGGGTCATCCTTGTGGCTTCCTGGGAGTTTCCCAAACACCAGATTTCTTTCTAACACTATAATGACTGCCTCCATCAAGATATCTTTTTCCTTGCTCGCTCTCTCTGTCCTTCCCCAAATTCAACCATCCCATTCCTTTATGTTTTTCTCCCGGCTCCTCATAAGCCTCTTTCTCCCTCCCAATTTACCCAGGAGATCTTAGGAGAAGTGGATTTTGTTTGTCACCCTCAGTAGTTAACAGAATTCTATTTTGTTTCCTCTGAGAGCTCTCTCCTTAAGTGTATGCAGCTTCTTGCAAGCAGCCTCTCTTTCCAGATTCTCCTGTGGTGAACCCAAATGTTGTTTATCAGGCAGGCATCATTCAGCCCACTAATGCACTTCGTTGCCAACCTCGCTCTCATGCTAAGCCCCAGCCCCCTCTTCTTAGACACACACGCACTTTAGACTCAATTTGCGTCATGGAGATCTGTAGGCAGAGGTAGGTGGTACCCCACAGATGCAAACTTTTTATTTTTATTTTTGATGTTTTTCTTTGTCATTTGGACATGACAGTAGAGAAACAATCATCCGCTAGTTAGAAAGGGTTCAAGCTGAGAGTTGCCTGTTCTGGCTACCCACATCAACAATTTTTGTCTGATCTTGGGAAAAAATAAAAGCCTAAGAATGTCCCATTCTACCACCTCTATCACCAATATCTGCTCTTCCTTTTGCAATTCCAGCCTTTTTAATTTCTTACACATCGATACCAGGCCAAAGGAGCAACAAAGCAAGATATGTGGGAATAGACTTTGGTCTGAGGTCATCTGTCTATTACACTCTTATTAGCTAAAAAGGTGATTGATGTTATTTTTTTAATTAATTAATTAATTAAAGATTTCTGTCTCTTCCCCGCCACCGCCTCCCATGTTCCTCCCCCTCCTCCAATCAACTCCCACTCTCTCATCAGCCCTAAGAGCAGGCCAGGTTCCCTGCCCTGTGGGGAGTCCAAGGACCTCCCACCTTTTTCCAGGTCTAGTAAGGTGAATATCCAAACAGCCTAGGCTCCCACAAAGCCAGTACATGCAGTAGGATCAAAACCCAGTGCCATTGTTCTTGACTTCTCAGCAGTCCTCATTGGCCGCTATGTTCAGTGAAGAAGTTCAAATGGCCAAAAGACAATTAAGGTCATGTTCAACTTCTTTAGCGATCAGGGAAATGCAAATCAAGACAACTTTAAGATACCATCTTACACCTGTCAGAATGGCTAAACTCAAAAACACCAATGATAGCCTTTGCTGGAGAGGCTGTGGAGGAAGGGGTACACTCATCCATTGCTGGTGGGAATGCAAACTTGTGCAACCACTTTGGAAAGCAGTGTGGCGGTTTCTCAGGAAATTCGGGATCAACCTTCCCCTGGACCCAGCAATACCACTCTTGGGAATATGCCCAAGAGATGCCCTATCATACAACAAAACTATATGCTCAACTATGTTCATAGCAGCATTGTTTGTAATAGCAAGAACCTGGAAACAACCTAGATGCCCTTCAATGGAAGAATGGATGAAGAAAGTATGGAATATATACACATTAGAGTACTACGCTGCGGTAAAAAACAATGACTTCTTGAATTTTGCATGCAAATGGACGGAAATAGAAAACACTATCCTGAGTGTGATTGATGTTATTATTCTTCAACTTTAAAATGTTTTAAAAGCAATTTCCAGGACTCAGCAGACATAAGCATGTTTCAACTGCCGAACAATCTGCTGCAGGTTCAGTAGACATGAGAACATGAAAAGAGAAAATAAGATGACAATAATAATAACAATAATAATAATAATTTCTTAGAAATACCAAGCAAAAGCCCACTTTGTGCTGCTGTACTGATGAGCAGAACTCTTCCTGGATGGATCTTCAAAGAATGTCGTGGTTAGATACCTCCTCAGCTAGACAAACACAAAACCCCTCAAATATGCCACTATTTTATTCCTTAAGAATTTCCCCAAATTATTGGATCACTAAATAATTCCAAGAGTGCTTAGTGATGGTCTTTGTGGTAGTATTTTTTAAAGGCATTTCATACTAGTTCAAACAAAACATTTTTAAAAGATGTGACTTGCTATTTGTAAGCAGATCAGTTCAGGAATCAAAACTGACATCTGAGGATGATCTAAACTTGGCAGAATTGTGTCTGGGAAAGGAACTGTGGATTTTGGAAATTTTGGAAGGCATGTGGTTTGTGAAGAAAGATTTTTACCATGTGGTTCAGTCACTTGAGTTAAAATCCTCCCGCCTCTTGTAAACAATGTGCATTTGGTCTCTACCTGTTTTCGGGGTAAATGTTCTTCTAGCCCCAGCCGTGCTGTTCTAGCTTTTGTTCAAAATGGCAAATTTAGATGGTCTTTTCATGTATTCAGCAGACTCATTTTTATCAAATCAAGAGGGCTATTTTCAAGACGGAGGGAAAATTTACAGTTAGCAATCAAGTGCAGTGTTCCAATTGACCCTGGTGAAGCACTGGGTAGGTGAGGGTGGCTTCTTCTCTTGGATCCTTGACCTTTCAGCTGTGATAGGCCAGCACCACCAGAGCGTTGCCAAGATGGGGGCCTCCTTAATGTCCGGTTTTAGAATGCCAAGTTAAGACTTAAGTATCTGTTTGCTAACCCAGTCTATCTCCTGACGCACTGTGGCTTTCTTACACTTCTTTCTTTTTACTGCTCCATCCTTACAACTATATCAAGCACAGAATATTGATAGTTACAGAATGTGCCAGAACGCGACAGCACATGATTTGAGACACTATTTTAAGCACGAACCTGTTTATGTAGCACAATCCATCATGAATTATTCCTCAAGACATAAATTATAGAATCATCAGTGATCCACTCTGAATTCACGCAAGTTTGGAATTCATAAAGTTTGTAGGCAAATGGTTTCTGTGAGTTGCCAAATACACATGCTTTTGCTTGGGGGTTAGGTTTAGACAGGTGGTAGACTCTGCTTGGAGCCTGCCCACAATCCGTGACGTACACTGAAATCTGCCTGGCCTTTTTTTTTTTTTTAACTTTTAGACCCAGGAAAAATACCTCATTGTAGCTATTTATATTCAAGACCTCCCCACAGAGGATAGCCACCTTGGGATATAATTCATGGAATTTCATCAAGCTCAGCTCTTGTGAGTGATGGTCACTTGTCTAAGTAAAATTCCTGTTTGTGGTCACAGCAACTACTGGTTCAGTTAGGCAGATGTCACATTTTAGCTCTCCTTAATATACTGGTCTCTGTCACTCGACATGGGTCACCACCATCAAAGTTTCCCAAGCAGGGTGTTGATGTAAGTCTCTTGCTTTACCTGTGTTCCCCTTCTCTCCAAAATACAAAAACACTGGGAAACATTATAGATTCCAAATGCCACTTTTCTCACTTCCCTTTGTTCAAGATAGGCAAAATGTAAGCAAATGTTTAGTTGGAAAGCTAACTGTCCATCTGAGGACCAGTTGCTTTGACTTTTCTTTGCTGTGGACAGGAAGCCTCTCTCTCTTTCCTCTCTCTTTCCTCTCTCTCTGTCTCTCTGTCTCTCTGTCTCTCTCTGTCTCTCTCTCTGTGTGTCTCTCTCTCTCTCTTTCCTCTCTCTCTCTCTCTCTCTCTCTCTCTCTCTCTCTCTCTCTCTCTCTCCTCTCTCTCTCTCTGTCTCTCTCTCTCCTTTTCTCCAGATTGGAAAAGGGACATGAAAAACATTTCACTTCCTTTTTTGGAAATTCACTTTGAAGTCCTCTACCAGTTCCTTCCTACTCTCCTAGAGGCAGGAAGTGGGCCAGGAGGAAGACAAAAGTCAGTATCTTCTGTTACCTCTTGAGCTGATTGTAGGTGTAGCTAGTACATATTTTCCCATGAAATAAATACATTCATTGCTGCTGACTACTTTCACTATTGGAGCTTCAGTAAAATTTCCTGAAACAATGGAGAGTGTCTTTGTTGGCTTCTGTTATCAACTTGACATATCTGAGGAAATGTTAACAGGGGGATTACCTTGGTCAGATTGGCCTGTGGCATGTTTGTGGGGGCAATTTCTTGACGGTTAGTTAATAGAGGAGGAGCAAGCCCACTGTGAGTGGTACCATCTCCAGATAACAGATCCTGAGCTGGGTGACAAAGCCAGAGAGAGTCAACCCGTTGGCAGTGTTGGCACTTGGTTTCTGCTCCATATTCCTGTCCTGCCTGGGCGCCTCACTTGGTTTGTGTCAATGGTGGACTGTAACCTCTTGGATAAAATAAATCATTTCTTCATGAGTTGATTTTGGACATGTTGTTTATCATAGCAATCAGAAAGAATAACAAAGGATACATCATGGTACCTCTGCATTATTTTATTGAAGGTTATTGAAAAATATGGTTGCTAATTTTAAAAAATTAAACATTCTTATTATGGAATCAATTGCTTTCTGTTTGTGTGGTTCTGATAAAGTTTCTTTCTCCTTCTCCTCTCCCTCTCCTGGTTCTTAGGTTTATGATTACATTGCTCCACATTTACTATCACAACATGTTTAAATGTATATAAAAAAGAAAAAGAAGGTTCCCAAATATTTGTTTTCCTTTTTGTCTGCTCTCATGTCCTTCTTCTCCCAGGAGATAGCTTCCCCTACTGATAAAAATAGCCACCTGGAGCTGAACTTGGCCTGGGGATAGGGTGTTTACTTTCCATAAAGTAAGAGGGTTGTGGCTTTGTGGGCTTCTATGATTAGAATTGCGTTTGCTTCGATTCCACCTTGGGCTTCCCCCATTCCCCAAGCTGGTGCTGTAATAAGGAATTTCTAACAGGGGGAGCACATGGGGTAAAACCCACACCAGTGTACAAGCCAGATCTCCTGGCACAGCTGAAGCTCGACTATTAGGAGAAATAAAGTCAGGAGTCTTTGATCCAGGAAACCCAGCTCAGTAGACATGAAAAGGAGAAAAAAAAAAAAAGGTCGGGACTCAGTTAGTAGAAGTTTGTAATAAATGCCATAAGTCCTGCTGGATATTGAAGATGTGCTTTAAGGGTTTGTGGTGAATGTGTATGTTTGATTTGGTTTGGTTTGGGAGGATACAATGATATATTTCTCATATTCCAATTTTATTTTTGGTAGGAATTCAAGATGCTACTTGCATTTCTCCAGGGTTACTGGGCAACATAACAAGCTTATGGCAACGTCTTGTTTCTTATTTATGGTAATGGAAGCCAAATTATTTAAACATGATACACTCTGGGAAATTAATGATAATGTATACAGTATGGTGAATCTTCGTGCGTCTAGAAAGCAGATTTTAGTTCATGTTCTAAAACCAAATTGTGAGTCAGGGGGTAAATGAAAAAGCTCTGTAAATGATAAATGGCAGTGCACAGTTTACTCCAGAGAAGAGGTTGATGTGCTCTCAGAACCTGACCCAGGCAGCTATGTGCAGAAGAGTGAGCAGGAAGAATCAGCAGCCATACACAGCAGTGGGCAATAACAGCTGACTTACAGGAAAGAGAGCTCTCCCTATACGGAAATGAAATGCTTTCGAATTTATGCTCGGAAAAGGACTCACGCCGGGCAGTGGTGGCGCACGCCTTTAATCCCAGCACTCGGGAGGCAGGCGGATCTCTGTGAGTTCGAGACCAGCCTGGTCTACAGAGCTAGTTCCAGGACAGGCTCCAAAGCCACAGAGAAACCCTGTCTCGAAAAACCAAAAAAAAAAAAAAAAAAAAAGGACTCACTGTGCTTTGCAAATTCCTGGGTAATTAAAAATAGTTTAGTCATTAACAATAAAAACAATAAATAAATTTAAAAACAATAAAATTAGTTTTTTATTTTTTATAGAAAGTTACATTATTCCAAAAGGTTAAATAATTTTCTTTATGTGAAAGTTTTAAGGAAGTTACATTAGATGCGTGAGAAATAATTAAAACAAAACAATTAATTTTTCTGATTATGCTAAACATATTAAATTTCTGTCAGTTTTCATAATTCTTGAAGCTGTGACTACCAATACCAATGAGGAAAAGCCATTGACTTGAGCTTTTCCATCCCACCCTTTCTTTTTATTTATTTTTATTAATAATTTAAATTTTTCCTTTTTTCCCTTTCTTCCCTTTAATCTTCTTGTATATGTACTCTTCTTATATTCTTATGTTGTTCTCTATCAAACTCATGTATCTTTTTAATTTTTGTGATATATCACAATATATATATTCATTATATATATATATATATGTAAAACAAAATATATGAATAAAACCTGCTCAATCTATATAATGTCATTTGTCTTATAGGATTTCAGCATTGACCACTTAGTGTTGGATAACCAGTTGTCGGCTTTTGACTGTGGAAGACCATTTCTCCCACTCTGAGCATTCTTGAGTTGCTAGTGTACTTTTGTCTAGAGCTGGAAAAGCTGGATTTCTCTCTCCATGCCAGCATGTATGTTGGGCTCCTTCTTGTTTTGGTAGCTCTGTTGATGAGACATCATCACCATAGCTTCAATGTCATTTCTAGGAGACACGGGTTCCCAGATGACTTCCCACTCCTCTGGCTCTTACTGCCTTTTGGGACCTCTTCCCCCTGCCCCTTCTTCAAATGTACCCTGAGACATGGGTACAGGCTCAGAATTGGTTGGGTCTGGATACCACATGATTACATCACTGTATTTTTATCAGTTGTGGTTTTCTTTTATTGTCTACATTGATTGCAAAGAGAAGTTTCTTTGATGAAGGGTGAGAGCTACCCTTACCTGTGAGTATAAGGGTAAGTATGTTTTTATTGAGCTCTACATTTTTTCTCTGCTGTCCTCTCTGACTCTCCCCTCCTCTTCAACCCTCTCCCAAGGTCCCCATGCTTCCAATTTACTCAGAAGATCTTGTCTTTTTCTACTACCCATGTAGAGTCTCTTAGGGTCCTCATTGTTGTCTACGTTCCTGGGATTGCGATTTATGGGCTGGTTTTCTTTGATTTATGTTTAAAAACCCCTTATGAGTGAGTACATGTGATAATTGTCTTTCTGGGTCTGTGCTACTTCACTCAAAATGATGTTTTCTAGCTCTATCCAATTGCCTGCAAAATTCAAGATGTTTTCTGCTGTGTAAGTACTCCATTGTGTAAATGTACCACATTTTCTTTATTCATTCTTTGGTCAAAGGGCATCTAGTATTTAGAGTGCAGTTAAGAATAATGTAGGTTTAGAAATCTGAAGACTGTAGGTTCTCCACCAAGATCCATGACCTCACTAGCTCCATATGGTTGTCTAGACTTTCATTACTGGAACTGATTTTTCTTTTGTGGAGCAGGCCTTAAGTCCACTAAAATATAAATACCACTATTGTCTCTTCGAGCTAAAAACATGCTCTGCTGGTCATTGTTGAAGTTCATGACCGCATCGTACTAGTTGCTTGCATGACATCTGCCCCATTGTTTCTTATAAAGAAATACGAACACTGATGGAATGGCTGATTTGGATTGGTTGTCAAAGAAAGTGTGATGTACGGGATGCTTTGTCTTTGGCAGCCTTGAGTCAAATTTAGAAACCTTTAGGATCAGATGTCTCACCAACAGTCACCAAGTGGCCTTGAGGGAATCTTATGCCAAACTGCTTTGTTATTTTTGCCCACTGTCAAGGTCAGTGAAGTGAAAGTCACTTAGTGGCTATTTTTGAAAAAGACAATGGAACTAGAAAGAGATAGCTTTGGGGATTGTGTTTTGGCTAGATGAGAAGCTTTGGGGGTGGGGTCTCTCGGTTATATGGTGGTGCTGCTTAGGTTCTGACTGTCACTCGAACAGGCTATTGTCTTCTAAGAGAGTGAAAAGAGAGAGTTGGGGAAGAAAAGCATTTTATCTGCTTTTCTATTTGGCTGCAAGGGCGCTCAAAGTTAACTTTGGGGTTCAAATATGGCAGCGAGATTCTGCCATGCTGCTTCTTTCTTCACTCTTATTGTGACTTTACAGGGTGATTATATTCACACTCTCCCACCATCCTCCTTTATTCCTCTCCCACCCTTGCTGACTCTTGTATCCCCAGCAGTTCCTCTCCTGACACTGGAATGGGAGAGCTAGGAAGACATCCAGAGAAAGAAATAGAGAAAGGGAGCTTAAAGCAACCCATATGTACTTCTCTCAGGCTGTGGGTATTTAATACTCAAATTGTTCAGGGTCATAATATTCAACCAGTTCAGAGCATATGGCCAGGGCAATACAACTCATCTCTGATACAGCAGAGCAATGAAGATTGACCAAATTTAATGGTTTTGGGTGTGATTCTTCTGTGAAATGTGATCACGGAATAGCTTTTTCCTTCTCTTCCTCTCCACTAGCTTCCTTCCTTCCCATTTTGTCTTGTCCCACGTACAACTTCTTTTCTTGAGGGAGTGCTATGTAATTTTAGGATGCGGTTTCTGAGAAATTTCAGGATTGTAATTATGGTGTGCCTTGCTTGCTTTTCATATTGTAGGGACTAGATGCAAGATAGAATGCTATTGAGAAGACAATTCATGCTATCAAAAGTTTTGTAAGAATTAGAACACTATTGATACAATTTCTGAAATGATTTTTCAAGGAAATAATTTCAGTGAATTCTTAAGTGGTATAGAATTTCTCTACTATGTTTTTCTTCTTCTACATTTTACATTTTAAAATTTTGTTACTTATTTATTTATCATGTATGTGTGTGTGCTTGCGTGCACGCTCACTACAGTGCACATGTGGTAACCATAAGTGATTTCCAGGAATCAGTTAACTCCTCCCATTCTGTGGGCTTCAACAATCAGATCCAGGTCATCAGCCTTGGTGACCGACAAGCACCTTTATCTGCTGAGCCACCTCACTGTCCTTCTCCTATGTTCTGAATAAGACAGTATTTCTCTATTCCACGACTTTAGTTCTAGAGGATTTTCAAACTATTTGTTTCGATTAAGAAACGAAGACTCTATTTCAGGTCCAAAGATATTTGTACAATAAGATTGAAGTATGTTTATAGGAGGTCAGTCTATTGTATCACATTGCTTAGCTTTTCAGCATTCCCTCATGATCCTAGTCCTTACCTTCTGAAAAATAAATTTTCTTTTATTGTCAGCTTTTTTTTTAAAGCTCTCTATATTCCAGCAATAATACAGTACAAGTTTTAGTGGAAGATCTAAGCAGGCTAAAATATGTAAAACAAGTATCCGAGGCTATTGAGCATTGAACTCTGCTCCTTCAGCCCCATTTACTAAGCTCACTCATGCTAATGTGTGCTTAGTTTCCTCTCATGACAACATGAGATCATCTAAGAAGCATTCATCATGAGAGATACACATGAGTGAGCTCAGAAGTTTGGTTAGAGCCGAGAAGGACACTCACAGCCTGAGAATCCCATGAGAAGCAGAGAAGATGGGTAAGAACCGACAATTGCTGGGAAGACACAGTACTGCTAAGCCTCTAACTGAGGACCTTTGTAACTTCATGTTCATGGCCTGACTTGAATGTTTACCAAAACTTCTTTAAAAGTCATTCTCTCATAGACCAAATGAGATAAAACATATCTTCATGAAAATGGGCTAGAGGCACTGTCAGGGATTCCTCGCCTATCCTGAGAGTCTGCACGTGCATGAAATTGCACCCTGCAAACCACCATGCTTCTCACAGACTCTGAGGATTTTCCTATAAAGCACCAAAAATAAACTTTCATAAGTCCTTCAACAAGCCAAGTCTTGATGACCCTGAGTCAAAGGGTAAACAGATTTCTACAGGCAAGGATTAATATTTAAATTCCCCCTCATACAATTCATTGCGAATCTGAATTGCCCTTCTGCTCAGTTCCTTTGAAAACTTAGTTTGTATTTTTGATGTGCCTACATTATGTCCCTTGCACATGTAAGTCAGTAAAGGCATGTGGAAAATCTCTGGCTCGGTTTTATTTTGAAGAAAAATGCTCAGGTTCATCAACATACAGTTCTGTAGGGGTATCCTGACATGCCACGATACCCAGACTTTCAGTTTTCTACAACTAACCACATTTTGTGAGTGTGGAAGAAGCAAGATTTGTTCAAAATGGCATCTTGTGTGATTTGAGTCTCCCTCGCATCATGTCTGTTCTGTGCCAATGAAGGTGAATGTTGAGGTCTTACTTCAAACTTATACAAGTGTATTTTGAAAAGGTATCCATATATTTTTTCTGACTTTATTTCTAAATTATCAGAGAAAACATCAAACTTCTTGGAGAAGTTAAATGATATCTTACACATTTAATTTGTATAGGAGTTAACAGATCAAATGGCTAAATTAGCTACAGACAAATTAATTTCTTCAAGGCATTTAATTTTTATGTTTCAGTGGACTGTTCCATTGAAGATATTTACAAATCAAGCTCATGTCTTGTTTCAACAAAATTATGATGGACATGTGATGTGGGCTTTCCATTATTTGATGTTTTACAGAAACAGGGCAGTGGTACTTTGCCTTCATATAAATTCTGCATTTCTTGGGGGAAGTTCTTATGAAAGTCAGAGGAAACCTCAGAATGTGAATGAAGATAAAACCAAGGCGATAATTTATAGTGAGATCGAGTTGCAGTGTGTCTCATCTAAGCACTCTGGGTGTAAAACATAGATGGCAAAGAGTATCAAGTTGTAAGTATACATAACAAGCAAATTAAGTTAATGAGAGAATTAACTGAGAAGTACAAGTTTCAGAGACTAGTTGGTGTTGCACAACATGAGATAATCAGAGGAATTTTCAAGAAATTGTTACATAAAATTTGTCTCATATTACCCTGTGGTGAATTGCTACAATGGTGTATGATATATGCAGCTTATTAACAGTTCCATTAATTGCTATTAGAGAGAAGAAGCTATGAAAGCTGGTGCACCAGGAACAAATGTTGAGGCAGATGGCTGAAATTAGTGAAACATGATCAGTTGCTGAACCAGTTTACCTAATTCACTTTCTACATCAGAAGAGTTAAAATAAATGTGTCCTGTTGTCTTCTAGAAATTGAAATTTGGGAATGATCACATATATTTTTCAAAAATAACAAGATAGAGGGCAGAGAGCTGTGGGCTATGATTCATGACTATTAGTTGATTGTGGAGTTGGTGTCTGCGGAACGGATCAGAATGCGTGGGAAATCTTCCTGTGAGCAAAGAGCCAACTGTGCTGACATCTTCCTACTGCTTGCAAAGAAGCTGAGGGCGGGAACAAATGCAAGTTGGCCATTGTCCATGAGATTTCCTTGTGCTACCAAATCATTCTGAGAGGGGCTGAAATGAATTTTTTTGCAATAATAATATTTTTCTTTCCTTTTTTTTTAAGTGAGATTCCAGAAAAATCCAAGGTAAATGGGAAAGAGAGGCTAAAACTTTAAGTTTACTTGATTGTATCTCTACAGTTTGACACTCGTACCCTTTTCGGGACAGTCAGTCATCCCTGGTGGAGGTGTTCATAAGAAATGTGGTTGATATATTGGCAAAATCTAATGATATTTGAGAATTTTTGGTGGACATTTTCAAACTTGTGGTGTTCCATGATCGATGTCTGCTGAGATTTATATACTATTTTGTCTTGAATCTGGAACGTCTCATGTTTTGAGTACTTAGTCCCCAATTGGGAATGTGACTTTGCATGCATTTTTCTCCCGGTCTTTATTTAATTTTGGTATGTGTTACCTATCCAGAAAATTGTCCATTTCTTACACATTTTCAAATTTTGTGGAGTAGAGGTTTTTGTAGTATGACCTAATGGTTTTTTGGATTTCCTTTAGTCTTAGTAACAGACTGATTTCTTTGGGGATTTCCATAGGACCACCTGGGTCAAAAACTCAGTTGAATGCAACTAAGTCCCACCATTGGAGGACTCACCCAGCTACAAGAGATGGCCAGCTGAGACTCTGTATCCCCCATTTCTATGAGTCATCATTAGGGTCACCTTCACAGATTCAAAATGTCCCACCCCCCATTCCAGCCATCTCTCCATACTTTCTCTCTCCAATTAATCCCCTCAACTTGATCCTCCACTCCCATCCCATCTACCCCTAGTGAGCCTGTAGAATCTATTCTATTTCCCCCTAGTAGGGAGATACCCATGGACTCCCTAGACCTCTTGTCTTTACCTAACCTGTCTGGGTTTATGGATTGTAGCTTTGTTATCATTTCCTTAATGGCTAGTGTCCCCTTATAAGTAAATATATACCATATATAACTTTCTATCTCTGGGTTACCTCACTCAGGACGAATTCCTTCTAGTTCCATTCATTTGCCTGCAAATTTCATGATGTCCTTTTGTAATAGCTGAGTAATGCTCCATTGTGTAAATGTACATTTTCTTTGTCTGTACTTTGCTGTTGAGTGCCATCTAGGTTGCTTCTAGTTTCTGGCTACTATGAATAGAGATACAATGAACATGATTAAATAAATGTCCTTATGGTAGAATAGAATGTCCTTTGGGTATATGCGAAAGAG
The DNA here is from genome assembly GCF_037038515.1 of Microtus pennsylvanicus. Classification (NCBI taxonomy): domain Eukaryota; kingdom Metazoa; phylum Chordata; class Mammalia; order Rodentia; family Cricetidae; genus Microtus; species Microtus pennsylvanicus. The sequence continues at coordinate 22,758,894 of NC_134587.1, forward strand.
TGGTATAGCTGGGGCTTAAGGTTTCTGATTCCCAACTTTTAGCGGAACTGTTGTATTGATTTCCATGATGGCTGTACAAGTTTGTACTCCTACCAGCAATGGAGGAGTGTTCTCTTTGCTCCACATTCTAACCAGCAGGAGCTGTCATTTGTGCTATTGATAATAGTCGTTCTGACAGGTATAAAAATGAGCTTTCAAAGTAGTTTTTATCTGTGTTTCCTTGATGGCTAAGGATATTGAATGTTTAAATATTTTTTTAGTTGTTTGTGATTATTCTCTTGAGAATTCTGTTTAGATCTGTTCCCCATTTTTTTTTTTTTTGATTTTCGAGACAGGGTTTCTCCATAGCTTTTGGTTCCTGTCCTAGAACTAGCTCTTGTAGACCAGGCTGGCCTCGAACTCACAGAATCCACCTGCCTCTGCCTCCCGAGTGCTGGGATTAAAGGCATGCACCACCACCGCCCGGCCTGTTCCCCATTTTTTAATTGGATTATTTGCCTTTTGACGTCTGGGTTCTTGAGTTCTTAATATGTTTTGGATATTAGTTCTTGTATTAGTTAGGGTTTTATTGCTGTGAAGTGACACCATGAGCACATCAATTCTTATTAAAGAAAAACATTTAATTGGGGGCTAGTTTACAGTTTCAGAGCCATTATCTTCATGGCAGAAAATATGGTGGCATGCAGGCAAACATGGTGCTGGAGAGCTAGCTAAGAGCTACCTCTTGATCTGCAGGCAGCAGAAAGAAACTGTCACACACTGGGTTGAACTTGAACATCTGAGGTATCAAAGCCTTCCCACACAGTGACAACCTTCCTCCAACAGGGCCACACCTACTAATAATGCCATTTCCTAGGGCCAAGCATTCAAACACATGAGTCTATGGTGGACCTTCTCTATTCAAACCACCACAGTTCTCTATCAGATGTGGAATTTTAAAAGTCTTTTCCCTTCTGTAGACTGCCATTTTGTCTGATTGATGGTATTCTTTGCCTTACAGGAGCTTTTAGTTTCATGATGACCCATTTATTAAGCGTTGATTTTAGTGTCTCTGCTACCAGTGTTCTGTACAGAAAGTCAGTCATCTCTTGTACCAATGAGTTCAAAGCTATTTCCCACTTTCTCTTCTATCAGGTTGAATATATCTGGTTTATGTTGAGGGCTTTGATCCACCTGGATTTGAGTTTTGTATAGGGTAATATATATGAACTTATCTGCATACTTCTACATGCAGACATCCAGTTAGAACAGCACCATTTATTGAAGATGCTTTCTTTTTTTTCTTTCATTGTGTATTTCTGACCTTTTTACCAAAACCAGCTATCTATATGTTTATGGATTTACATCTGTGTCTTTAATTAAATTCCATTGATCAATGTGTCTGTTTTTATGCCAATACCATGAAGTTTTTATTACTTTAGCTTTGTAGTACGGCGGTAAGTCAGGGATGGTGCTACCTCTGGAAATTCTTTCATTGTACAGGACTGTTTTAACTATCCTGGGTTTTTATTTTTCCATATGAAGTTCAGAATTGTCCTTTCAAGATCTGTAAAGAATTGTGTTAAAATTTTGATGGGAATTGCATTGAATCAGTAGATTACTTTTGTAAAGTGGCCCTTTTTACTATAGTAATTCTAATGATCCATGGGCATTAGACATCTTTCCATCTTCTGATATCTTCTTAAATTCCTTTTTTTCAAAGACTTGAAGTTTTTATCATAAAGTCTTTCACTTTCTTGGTTAGAGTTACCCCAGGATATTCTATATGATTTGGGGACTATGAAAGGTATTGTTTCCCTGATTTCTTTCTCAGATTATTTATTCCCAGTGTTTTCATGTGTGGAATTAAGTTCCCTAGGTTGGAGTTTTATTTCTGTAGGACAAAATTTGTAGATAGATATTGTTTCAATTTTTCTTTATCACGGAATATCTTGTTTTCTCCATGTATGATGATTGAAAGTTTTGCTAGGTATAGTAGTCTGGGTTGGCATCCATAGTCTTGTAGAGTCTTCAAGACATCTGTCCAGGCCTTTCTGGATTTTTAGAATCTCCACTGAGAAGTCAGGTGTAGTCATAATAGATTTGCCTTTATATGTTACTCAACTTTTTCTCCTTGCAGTTTTTAATAGTCTTTCTTTGTTCTGTATATCTAGCACTTTGATTATTATGTAGCGAGGGTACTTTCTTTTCTGGTCCCATCTATTAGGTGTTCTGTATGCTTCTTGTACCTCTATAGGTGATGCCTTTCTTTAGATTAGGAAAATATTATTCTCTGATAATGTCCTAGATTTCCTGGATGTTCTGTGTCAGGAGTCTTTTAAATTTAGCAATTTTTTGGCAGATGTATCTATTCTTTTCTATTGTATCTTCAATTCCTGAGATTCTCTCTTCCATCTCTTAAAATTTGCTTGTGAAGCTTGCCTCTGTAGTTCCTGTTCAAGTTCCTAAATTTTTCATCTCCAGAATTCTCTCAGTTTGTGTTTTCTTTATTGCTTCTATTTCTTTTTTCCTCCACTCATACTGCGCTCCCTCAATGGCAAGAGGCATCTGCAGAGAAGCAGCAACTAAAGCCGCTTCACACTCAGGAGGAAACAGTGTGCCTCATCATTGTCTTGGGTCTCCTGTCTCAGGTTTTGGGCCTTGGGTCTTGGGTCTCTAGTGTTCTACACAGTCAGAGAAAGTTCTCTAGGAACAAACTGTAGAGATGTTCCCTGAAAGGTTAGTCTTTATTGCTTCTATTTCTATTCTCAGTTACTGGAGAGTTCTAACCCTTTCCTTCAACTGTTTGTATTTTTATAAATTTCTTTAAAGGATTAGCTCATTTCCTCCAGTTGTTTGTGTTTTCCTGGATTTCTTTAAGGGATTTATTCATTTTATCGTTAATCTATCTCCCTCCATCTGCTTCATCTTTTCCTCCATTTATTCCTCTATCATCTTTATAAAGTTGGTTTTATGGTCTTTTCCTTATACTTCAGCTGTACTGGAATATTCAGAACCTGCTGTTTTAAGATACCTGGCCTCTAGTGGAGACATATGGCCCTGGCTGTTGTTAGTTGTATTTTTATGCTGGTATTTCAGCATCTGGGGTTGGGTGATTAAAAATGCTGATTTTTGGATTTATCTTCATACGGTGGTTGTTTTGTTCATTAGTGTTTTTTCCCTCTCTGGGTTTTCAGAGATTGTGATACTGTTGTGTGTTATCTGTTTTTCTGGTGGTTGTTTTGTTCATTAGTGTTTCCTCTCTGGGTTTTCAGAGATTGTGATACTGTTGTGTGTTACCTGTTTTTCTGGCCTCTACAGTTGCTGTGTTTATAGGAAGCACCTGCTTGTATTGGAGGCTGGTTTACTGGGATGAGTTGGGGAAAGCTAGGTTGGAGAAGGTCTTTGCTATCCCTTGGTTTGGGGTCAAAGAGGAAAGGGAAACAACAGCTACAGACCTAAAGATGAGACCAGGGGGACCGATTCTCTGGAGTAAGAAGAGAGCTGTATCTTCCTACCTTCAACTTATTACACAGGGAGAAGCTGCAGTTGGTAGCAGGGGCTGCCTGATAGAGTTGTGATCTGGGAAAAAGCAACTAGGGATAGTAGGGAGGTTGGGAGGATATGGTTTATTGGATCCACAGGAGATGTAGGTAGTGGTGACTGTAGACTGTAGCTGGTGTGCTGTCTCAGTGCTAGGGACGAGACTGGGGGCACAGAGAGAGAAGACAAGGCATGCCAGCAGTCTAGCTGGTTTTCTCAAAGGACAGTTTCAGATCAAGAGACAATCAAATAAAAATTTAATGAGAAGACTGAACACTGTTATTCATTAGGATAATGTACATTAAAAGCACCATAAGTTCCAGTTATTACTTGGTAAAGATTAAAATGACAGTCATAAGTATTACCAGATTTTCTTGAATCTTAAAAACACAGCAATAAAATATCAAAACCAAAAATTTGTTTTTAACTATGCTTTTATCAATAAAGACTTGAGAACCAGATGCTAGGGTGAAAACCTACTAGCTCAGAGAGGTAGAGAAAACACCCAGCTTCTTCTACTGCTGTCATCCCTAGAAAAAAGAGCTTTCTCCTAACCTTTTCAAACAAAAACTCCTCCTCCCTTGTACTTCCTGTGCCCCTCCTCTCTCCTCATGCTTCTGACTTCCCCTTACATTCTGTTTTTTCCCCCAGCTACTGGTTGCTTGCTCTGCTTTTTGACCTCTGGTTAATTTTACTTAATCCTGTTTACAATAATCAATCAGAAAGCTCTTGGATTAAAGGTGTGTGATAGGACTGAGCCATTCCACAGCTTGAAACAAGTTTTTCCAGGAAATAATGCAATCTTGGGGTTCACAGCATGATCAAATATCCTGCATCAAAAACTTACAAACAGTGTCTGTTACACAGCTAGCAGATAGCACACACTTCAAAATGCATGTGAATGGGGACAGAGTCTTATATCCATAAGCCCACATGTCATTGAATGTGTAGGAGAAAAAAGACAGGTAGTTAGATTCTGAGGGATTTCAGGAAGGAGACTAAAAGAGGTGGCCATTATTCACTGAAAAGTACATTGTTAGCTAAGAATATCACTCTTCCTTGGCCAGTACTACTACTTATAACATTATTAAAATCTGGAAAAGAAACCTTTATGTATCTTTTTGTATTCAGCCCTCCAAAAATCAAAATTCATGAGATAAGGATAACTAGGTTATTTATCTAATTGCTGAGAAAAAAAATATGTAGGGCAGATTTTTGACAACAGTTCTTTATCCTAGAAAAAATGTGTGTGTGCATGTGTGTATATGTGTGTATACATACAAATATTAAGCACACAAGATAAAAATATGTCACCCAAAGTTTTACATGTCAACAATTAAATAATCATAAATTATTAAAATGCCAGAACATATGGAATACTGTAATATTTCTCCTGTGGGGTGTAATAGAAATAATCTTTAGGCAAACAGCTAGTAAAGATATTAGCATGTGAACACATGCTGAAAACGAAATGTATAGCCATATATACTGGACTAAAAAGAATGCAGGTATACAATACACTGTTTTGGAGAATCTGAATGATGGCAGCATAGGGAAGGGTTAATCATGGAGTGTCTGCAGGCACTCCTGGCATAGTGTTCAGTACTGAGACTGAAGACCCAGTAAGATTATTGTTATTTAAATACAGCAATGTGCCAATTATTATCTACACACCAATGGGCAGAACAGTGAGTAATTATGGAACAGTAATTTCTGTTGCCTTTGAAAAAGGTATATTCAGAGGTACTATTGTGAGCTTAAGTAAAAAGAAAACCTCGTAGGAAATATCAATATGAAATTATGGGTCATTATTTGTACTGGTAAATTTGCCAAACACTTTTTTTATTTCTGCTGAAAATGTTAAAAACCACTGTCAAGTTACTGAGTGCCCAAGTTATGGTCAAGAGATATGTTTTTCCATTATTAGAAACCAGGACTTTTGAAGAATTGTCTGATTCTGGGGGTTGGCACAAGAAAAGGACAAGATGAACCTGGGACATTCTGACACACATTACAAAGAAATTTTGTAAATGATTCGAGAGATAACTGAAGAGGCTCTAACTAGCCAAAGAGAACATTTTAAGTTTTAGAAAGGCTAGGCGTTAAGGTGAATTGAAATCCACAGGGTGTAAACAAAATCATTAGTTCATAGAGGCTATATTTAGAAATTACTTTCTGATCAAGATCATTTTACATTTTAAAATTCTAGGGAAAGAAAAATATCAAGTCTTATTCTGTCTTTTCCTACTGAAGCTTTATCACCAAGCAGTCAAAGAGTAGATGAGAGGTAAAATATCCTCCTAAGTTCCTTATAGTAAATTAACAGCATGGCAGTTGTAAATGTAGAATAACTACAAGTTGCAGCCTAAGGGAACAAGTGGATCTGGGGTGGGTTGAGTTAATAGCTCCTACCATTGCCAAGACAAGGAACTATGTACTTCCTGATTGCAGAACATGCTAGCACAAATGGCCTCTCTGCATCAAGTGCCTGCAACCAGGGGCTAATATGACAGAAACCCAGACTGCAAAGAGTGTCTGCAACTACTTCAGATCCTACTAGAGAAATGCTGACTCTGAGAAACTCCAAGGTCAAAGGTTAAGAGTATTTGACGGCTCTATAGAAAAGAATGGGGGAAGGAGTCATCTGTAGAGTAAGAGGCTGAACAGACATGTCACATATTTTTTACGTGTCAAAACAAAGTATAACATTTAGAAACACATGCTTTCATGTTAAAAATTATTAAAAAGTGAAAAACTAAGTTACTGTCATGAGAATCAGGATACTTATTTTCTTGCTGGGAGACGAGCCAGGGTAAAGACACGGAATATAGAAGAGGTTCTGAGGGTTGGGAAATGACTCGTGCTGTGGAATATTATTTTTAAATGTGTTACATTCATTTATGCTGTAGAATGTTTGTTCAATGATGCAAAAATGTATTGCATTCTTTTGTGTTACATTTATTTAACTCTGTGAAGCTGTGTTATTTTGTCTGTCTAAAACACCTGAATGGTCTAATGAACTCAACAGCCAATAGCTAGGTAGGAGAAAGGAAAGGCAAGGCCAACAGGCAGAGAGAATAAATAGGTGGAGAAATGTGGGAAGAAAGATCAAAGTTTGAGAAAAGGAGGAGAGAAGGACATCAGGGACCAGCTACCTAGCTACAGAGTAAGCCATGGAGTAAGAAGAAAAGAAAAGGAATATAGAATAGACAAAAGCCTAGAGGCAAAAAGTAGATGGGATAGTCTAAGTTAAGAAAAGCTGACTAGAATCAAGCCAAGCTAAGGCCGGGCATTCACAAGTAGTATTAAATCTCTGTGTGATTATTTAGGAGCTGGGTGGTGCGTCTTCCAAAGACCAAAGAGTAGAAAGAAAAACAAAACAAAACAAAAAACAGCTGCAACTTATCTTGGTAACATTTGTAAGGAAATTGTTAAAAGTTTGCTAATCTTCTAACCTACTTGTTTTAAGTTTTATATATGTGTTTAGTTTTACAAAAAGGTAGAAAAACAATATAGAAAGGGTGAACTATATTAATGGCATGACAGGATACAATCAAATATTAAAATGAATATATGAGGCAATTATATTGGGCAGTAAATTTTAAAGTTTTTTTTTTCGTATTCACTCAACAGAAACACTTACTGTGTGCCCATCAATCAGCTGGGCCATACCAGGTGCTTCAGCTCTTGGGGAATTTAGAAGATACGCCAGTTATTTTTATCAGCTGACATTGCAATGAGATAAACAGACTCCCATAAAATCTTCCCACACAAAATGGAATTCAGAGAGTAGATTGTGCAAGTGAAGAGAGGGAAAGAAACTAAAGAGGAAGTTGAGAGGGGGCAGGTTTAAGAAGTTGTTGGTGTCCCAGGGGCTGGAAAGGAAGCAAAGGTTCCATCCTCACACATTCGTAAACTGGAGGTAAGGGTGTGTGGGTCTGTATCCTGATGAGGACAGAGACAAACCAAAGGCAGGAAAAGATCTTCTTTAGGAACAAATAAGAGAAGGAGAGAGCCCTGGCTTTTCTTGCCACTTGTTCTCAGAAATATTATTCTAGAATTTAATACCAAACCTCCAGTTTGATTTTACTTGTCATTTTTATAGGTATGAAGACTGGCCACTTTGTTATGACAAAATCTTCAGTAACAGCTTATAATTTTTGGTATGGACATGAAAATGTATAATCACATACTAAAACTGGGCACAAGAAGGTAGCTATTAGAGGTTTTGGTTGTGTGCCCATTTGAAGGCATGAGTGAACAATTTGCCGGATTAGTGACCCAATATTTCTGTTCTTAACTGATAAAAGAACACAATGGGCCCACAGAATTTTAATTTGGGCTCTTTGTTGATCACGACTCTAACAAGTGAACAGAAGGACTTATTTGGTAGAAATTTTGGTGAACAGCTTGTTGCAAGATTAAACAAAACAAGTTCTATTCAGACCAAGTTTGTCACTTTGGCACATGAGGTGATGAAAGAAAATGACCTTCACATGGTCTTGGAAGTGAGGCTAGATGAAATGAAAAAGTAGTGTTTTTTGTGATTCTCTGAGTGTTCACGTATGAAGGAAGATGTTATGTTTCTTCAACAAAGGGGCAGCTGGTGGATTTTTGTAACCTTCAAACTCTTCCTTGGATGCGCGCATGTGTGTGTGTGTGTGTGTGTGTGTGTGTGTGTGTGTGTGTGTGTGTGTCAGTCTGTCTCCGGGAGCACATAGATCAGAAGTTAATATTAGGCATCTTTCTCTGTAGCTCTACACCCTTTTATTTCGAACCAGTGTCTCTCCCTGAAACTGAAAGTTCACTGATTGGCTAGATGAGCTGAACAATAGCCCCCTCAAATCTACCTCTCTTTCTCTCTGAGCAACTCTCATTACCAAGCCCTGGGGTTTCAGGCATGTGCTACTGTGCCCAGCTTTTTATATGGGTACTTGGGATCCAAATTAAAGTCCTCATGCTTGTATAGGAAGCACTTTACCAATTATGCCATTTCCCAGACTTCTCACCCTTTACTTTTAAAGGGCACTATTACTCACTATGAAGTCCTTTATATACCCCAGGGCTAACTGACTACATATGGAGGATATTTTTGGTTTCACACCTGTTTTGGTTGGACATCTGCCTCTGATGTAGATCGTGATGATGATCATGGAGAAGACAGAGCTTCTGGTAAGCATCCCTACAAGGCACAGGACAGTCTGCCTAAGAAGAATTCTACCCTTAATACCAACAATGCTAGGTGGGAAACACTTATCTGCAGCCTCTGCTTATTTACTTTTCTCTAAAGTCTACGTGTGTTAAATTTGGTTTATAGCAATGGAGAATTCCCTAACAACTGAGTTATTCAATTTGAATACAATTACCAAAAAAGAATATTTAAATGGGCTGAGCAGTGGTGGTGCATGCCTTTAATTCCAGCATTTGGGAGGCAGAGGCAGGTGGATCTTTGTGAGTTCGAGGCCAGCCTGGCCTACAAGAGCTAGCTCCGAGACAGGATCCAAAGCTGAAGAAAAACCCTGTCTTGAAAAAAACAAAAAAAAATGAGTGTTTTTAACTATCTGTAAATAATTGTTATTTCTCTAAAAGTTGTACTTCCAGAGAAGGGGACCTAAAGTTTATTTAGTATCAGAAATTACAGTCTTATTTGACTTGTATAATTTTCTGCTAGCTATCAAGTGATTTAGCTGTATACACTTCTAATAATTAAAAATCCTGGAGATCCTTGTTTCATAGTTGGAGAAAATGAAGTCAACAAAGGCTAAGATACCATCTGAAGGTGATTTGTCCAGTTTATGCCGTGTGTGTGTGTGTGTGTGTGTGTGTGTGTGTGTGCGTGCACATGAAGGCCAGAGATCGACATCAGATATCTTTCTTAATGAGACAGGGTCTCTTGATAAACTACAAGCTCACTGATTTGGTTCATCTAGACGGCCAAGTAGACCCAGAAATCCTGTTTCCATTCCCTAGCTGTGTTATTTCAAGAATGTATCTTCATTCCCAACATTTTACATGGATGCTGGGGGCCCAATTCTAAGCCCTCATTCTTGTGTAACAAGCACTGCCCTGACTAAGCCATCTTTTAAGCCCTGCCTCTTGTGTTTTGAGTAATAATGTTATGGTTAGGTTATGTTTATGTGTGTCCTCTGTCAGTTGCTTTTTACAAGATGACAAACAGGTCTAAAAAAAAACTGTGAGTATCCAAACTTTTTCTCTACAGGCAGGATTATAAAGAAACGGCATGGATTATATATCTATCAAATATGCTTAATTCTATCTTTCAAATTAATACTTACAGACTGGTGAAGCTTTGAAAGATGCATATAAATATCTCATTAGTCTGTCTAGCTTCTAGACCTTATACCGCTTCAGTTAGCACTATGCTGCTAAGTTTCCTTAATGTCCTTTCATGGGTTCATAGCTCATTTCTTCTTAGTGCTGAATAATCTTACAGTTCTGAATGTGCTGAGGTTTTCTTACTCAAGTCCTGAAGAACATTCTAGATGCATCCATATTCTGACAATTTTGCATCAAGCTCATAGAAAGACTGTGCAGGTCAGTGAATTTGGCTAAGTAGTACAGACCATGATTATTGGTTTATGTGGTGTGTGCTTACTTACAAGAGACTCTTTCACCTTCACATTCTCACCAAGAATGAGTAAGAGTTGTTGTTTTTTTTTATCCTTATCAGTGTTAGTGTGGTTAGTGTTTCAAGTTCCGGCTATCCCAACAAGTATGTACTGTAGAATTGTTTTACTTTGCAGTTACCTAAAGGCAAATACTCCAGTTCCCACCAATGTTTGGGTGGTGTCCATTAGAGCAGTAAGAGACTGGCTTGTAAAGATTAGACTGTGGAATTACTAGGTAATGCTTGCAAATGCTAGATTACCTTTTTGTCTGTAGCAATGTAAGGGTGCAGAAAAGGGCCTTCAACGGACACATTTAGTGTCAGTGTCTTGGTCTTGGGCTGGTAGTTTCTAGAATAGCAAGTTTCTCTTGTTTAAAGATCAGAATATCCCCAATGCAGGGAGCAGTTAAGCTAGCTCCCCTGAGAAACTTTGACTCAGAAGACAGTAATATGCTCAAGGAGACACAGTTGGTAAATGATGGAGCCTCTTAAAAGTCTAGTCATCCTGGATCCAGAGTACAGATTTTAAAATTAGCATCTTTCTCCCCCCAATTCATGGTGATTTCTTTCACATCTCTTCCTGTTATTTTTTTGTAAAGTTACATACTGAGTTCATGCATATTTACAAATACCACCTGAAGTGCTGACATAATATATATTGTGTAATGTTCAATCAGAGTAAACAATCTAGCTACTCAAAAAATATCACTCCTTTATAGTGATACATAAACTTTTTGCTTTAAATATATATACATAGTATATTATTACCATTCTTAGTCATCCCTCCATACAATAGAATTCTCATCCTTGTTTTTCCTTTATACCTACAGTTTAGTAACCATTAGTACCCATTCACCACCTCTTTCTTCCCTTCACAATCTCTTGTAAGCATGCTCAACTTCTACTAGATTCTTTTAAGATTTCATACTTGAGTAAAATTAAATGGTAGTTGTTCCTTGCTATCTGACTTTTTCTCTATCATAGTGATCTCTTATTCTTTCCAAGAGAATTTTCTTTATTTTTTGGCTTGTTTTGGTCATGAATTCCATTGTATTTAAATGTTGAATCAGCATTACATACCCTTTGGTTGTTGCATGATATATTTTATACATTGTTTAATTTGATCTGGTAATTTTTGAGGGTTTTTATATCTGTGTTAACATGACACATTGGTCCATAGTGTAGCTTATTAATATCAGTTATAGAGAGTTGATTAACAATATTGTGTACAGCTATGTCCTTTTTGATGCTCTGTCTTCTGAAGTTGTTTTTTTTCTGATACTGGGATACAAAAGATACTCAACTTTTTTTTTTAATTGTAGTTCTAAGAGATGTACTTTGTATATCTTTGTGTTCTGTTGTTAGTACATATGCAGTAAAACTTTTCATGTGTTCTTATAATCTTTAGGTCTTTGCTATTATTTTAATCTGTAAGTATGATTTCATACTTTTTAAAAAGTTATTTATTTATTTTATGTGAATGAGCATTTTACCTACATGGATGTTTGTGTATGTGTGTGTCTAGTGCCCAACTAGGAGAAGATGTCGGCTTCCCTGGGAGTGGACTTTTAGACAGTTATGAGACATCATGGGTGTGTTGGGAATTGAATCTGGGTATTCTGGAAGAGCAGTCAGTGCTCTTAAACACTTTGCCATTTTTCTACCTCGTCATCCAGTCATTTTTAATGCTTTTTTTCATATCTGAAAAATCTGATACATTTCCTTGCTCTGATGGCTATTCTAACTAGAATTCCTTTAGACCCTCTACCTTCTTTTGACTAGTATTAGTGTGAAAAATATTTTCCATTCCTTTACTTTTGATCTATGATTCATATTTATTTTTGAAGTGGGTTTCTTAGAAACAATATATTGTTGGATTTTGGAGCTTGTTTTCCTCTCTGTGTTGTTGTTTCTTGCCAGGTGCAGAAGGTTCTTTTGGTTTTCAGTGTGAGGTCATCCAGTGCACAGTGCAGGGGAACACATAGTAGCAAGAGCATGATTTGCAGCTGGGTCATTGAGTTAGTATTCAGGAAGCAGGTAACCGACAGGAAGTGGGGCTGGGCTATCAAACCTCAATTACACTTCCCATAAGGTACTTCCCCCTGGTGTGGGAGGTCCTTCTGTCTATGTGTTGCTTTTATTGGTTAATGAATAAACAACTGCTTTGAGCCTATGGCAGGAAAGAACATAACTAGGAGGAAAGTTAGGCTGAATGCTGGGAAAAAAGAAGGGCAGAGTCAGAGAGAAGTCATGGAGCCACCACTGGAGACAGATGTGCTGAAACTTTGCTGTAGGGCCCAACCTCATAGTGATGCACAGATTAGTGAAAATGGGTTTAATTAATATGTAAAAGTTATCCAATAAATAGCTAGAGTGAATGGGCCAAGCAGTGATTCAATTAATACAGTTTCTGTGTGATTATTTCAGGTCTAAGCTAGCCTGGCAGCAGGGAACCAACAAGTGGCCTCCTCCAAACCCCCAGCAGGGTTTGATATTTTGAGGCTTCTACAGCCTTCCAAAACAGTCCTGCCACCTAAGCACAAATGGTTAGACAAGCCTATGGGGCAATCAACTTTCAAACTCCAACAGAGGGCACTTAGATGTCTTGGAAGCTCACTGGAAAATTCAAGATGCTAGGTTAGATGTGATGGTAGGATCAGATGTCACTGGTCACACAGTATCTACAATCAGGAAGAAAGACTGTTGCAATGCATGTTTTCTTTTTCATCCACTGTGGTGGTTTCAATTATTTGAAGGTTTGGCTCCCACTTGGCAGAGTGTTTAGAAAGGATTAGGAGGTATTGTCTTGTTGGAGGAGGTGTGTTACTAGTGGTAGGTTTTGAAGTTTCTCAAGTCCACTTCGGGCCCAGTCTCGCTCTCTTCTTCTCTCTCTCCCTCTCTGACTTCTGAATGCAGATCCAAATCTAAGCTCTCAGCTCCTGCTTCTATGCTATGCCTGCCTGCCTGCTACCACAATCGCCTATATGATGGTCATGGACTAACCCTCTGAAACTGTTAGCAGTCCTCAATCAAATGCTTTGTTTTAAAAATTGCCTTGGTCAGAGTCTTTTCACAGCCACAGAGCAATAACTAAGATACCTACTCTGACAACTTTTGCATTTGAATGCTATGTTTAGACAATAGCATTAAGATATTAAATGATATATCTGGATTTATTACAATGATATTTCTTTTCCCATCTCTTGCATTTGTTATCTTTGTCTTTCACACCATTTCTGTCTTTTGTTTTATTAATTTAGTATTTATTTAGCTCCATTTTTTCTCCTTTTTGACATGCCAATTTTAGGTGTCTGCATTTACTTACGTTAATTTTTAAAATAGTTGTCACAGAGTTTGAAATATATATTTATAATTCATTCATGTTTGTTCTCAAATAATATTGCTTTACTGGCATTGCAAGTACTCCAGAGTAAGATATTCCTGATTCCTTCACCCTGCCCCGAACAATGATGGCTATTGTTCAGCCAGGTAACCAAATGCTCTATCACTAAGCTGCACCTTACTCCTCTTCCTTCTATTACGTAGATTTTTCCTTCTCTGTTGAATTTCTTTATATCTTCAGTGTATACACTGTATGGGTTTTTATGTCTTGTTTTGTTTTGATTTTGTTTCTCTGCTTTTTATCCTTTTTGGTGTCTGCTGAGCATTGCAAGTATCTGATTTATTGGAGCATTAAGTTTTGGGAAAGTCTTTGCCATATTAGAACAAATAGTGCTTTTGTGCTATTTTGGTGTGTTTTTCATGCATTCCCACTACTTTTATTTTTAGTTTGTGGTTTCCTCACAGTTCTTGGTCTTTCTGTTCATTTGCCTTCAATCTTTACCCTCTGTACTTTCTAAGTTGGAAGTGACTGTGACCACATTCTCAGGTTCACAGTTATTCCCCAGCTGTGTCCTGTACACTGTCAAGCTCATCAGATCCATTGCTCATTTTTGTCTCAAGTGTTTGCTCTATAGTCCTCACATCGTTGTGACCATCTCTGTGCTCATAATGTCTATCCACTGCTGCATTGTCTAATTTTTCCACTAAAATTCCTAGTTTATTAATCCTATGTATTTAAATTTTTTAAATCTGAATTGCTATATTCCTGTTCCAGTACTTGCACAGAGTCTTCAAACAGTATGTGTGTGTGTGTGTGTGTGTCTATGTGTGTGTATGTATATATCCATAGCTGATCAAAACACAGAGAACAACTGATAAGGGTGCCCAGCACTGTGGATAAATCTACAACAGCAACTCATCAAGTGCAGTTGGAAGAGAACTAGATTTGAGTCACTGTCTTTATTTTGTTTAGACAACAATTAGAGTATTCAGTTTCCTTATCTGTAAAACCTGAATTACCAGGGGTATGCTGAGGTCTACTCCTCAACATGACAATGGTTAAATTTCAGGAAATTTGAGACTTAGCTATAAAAGATTGTTACTTAAAAAGTATAAATTGTATAAAACTTTGATTATATCATTAAAGGTAAAATACATTCAAAACTTGTGAATTCCAAATTACCTCACAAAGCTTCATTACCTATGTCTTTTAATTTAGTTCAGTGACAATTACAGGTTACAATAATACCAAATTCATACAAATTGGCAGCTGTACTTAATTTAAACTCTTGGTGATTTCTGTAATTAGAAAATAGTGGTGAGTATTCATATCACAGATAAAATCTAGAAGTTTGTGTTCTTAATTATTATTATATTGTAAATAGCACAAAATTAGGATACTTACCTAGCTTTTAAAAGTAACGATATCATTCAGCAAAATTAGCCTCCATTCATTGATGAGTGAGTGAATTTTACTAAATACTTATGTTGTAAACTTTTATCCTATTCATTAACCTCAAAGAAGCTATCAGCTTTCCTTCATATCAGAACTCAACTAGTTCCTTAGTTGCAGTGAAGGGCTTACTATGGGTACATGACAAAGGTCCAGGAGCGCCTCCTGGGAGAGTTTGCTGGGCTGCATGATCAACAAACACGCGTTATGCATTTTATTTATGTTTAACTGTGATACACTACCTAGAACTTTGGACATATTAGTTACCTATGGCTGTGAGACGAAGGAGAAATGGAAAGGAAGATTATGACTTATCAGTAAAAGGTTTCCGAATATGTTTCCATGTATGTTCTGAAGGAGGAACGTAAGCCGTGATAGTTCAAGAGTGGAAGCGAAGATGACAGGAATTCGCTGGCGTGATTTTGTCTTTCTTTGTTTAACTGACTTGCTTATTATCTTTAGTTTGAATACCCTGGCTTTTGTCCCTAGGTCCTCGGACTTCAGAGGCATTCTGAAAAATCAGAATCTCTTGGGGTTTGAAGTCCTGGCTTCTTTTCCTGGAGCCTCCAGCCCAGCTGTGCCTACCCACT
This sequence comes from Microtus pennsylvanicus, assembly GCF_037038515.1. NCBI lineage: Eukaryota > Metazoa > Chordata > Mammalia > Rodentia > Cricetidae > Microtus > Microtus pennsylvanicus. The sequence goes on from NC_134587.1 coordinate 22,774,429, forward strand.
GGGCTTTGGGAAGCTCTGGAAATGAGGGATTTAGAATTGTTTTCAAATTCTGCTCTGCTACTTCCTAGTGGTATCACCTGGAACCACTGACTTGATCTCTGTACTTCCATTATTCTACTTATAAGAGGGAACAACGATCAAGGAGAAACGGAGCTGCAATGTGTAGAATAACAGGTGACATCCGGCAGTATTGAAAAGTGGGGGACCCCATTGAAAAGTGGGGGACCCCTATGTTCGATTGCCCTTTTTGTCATTTTTTTTGCTTTATACCTGTCACTACTTAAACAGTTTTATCTAAAAATTTGATTTTATCCTCCTTTTTGTACTGTGAATATAATTGTCCATATAGCAATAATTTCTTAAAACCCTTTTCTTTATGTTTCTTCTGTGAAAAAAAAAACATAGCTTCTTCTTCTTTTAGGACGAATAATGAACTATATTTTCAATTTAATGTTATCAGTGGGAAGGTTTTAATTAATAAAAAACAAATTTTTCTCCTTTTTAAAACTAAATTCTATTTTTATTTTAAACCTGATGGAAGCTTTTTATGTCTCATATGGTTATTATGTGCTGGGCTTTTAAATCTGGAGTCAGATCTGTATAAAACATATTAAAGATACATTCAATCCTAAATTGTATTAAGTCATTTAGCCATCTGTTTTAGAGAGAGATACCAAGTGCTTAAAATTAAACTTGACAAATATTTCATAAAAAGTTAAGTGTGAAAAAAGAGTGGTATTTAAAATGACTCAGAGGGCTTTCATTGCTGCACTTTTTCCTTTAGCCACAAGATGGAGCCTTTGCATTCTGAATCTCCACCGAGAAGTCAAAATGTAAAATGGTCGACAAAAGACTTTACAGTATTCTGTATCATTTCCTCCAAACTCTCTCCACTATACCTTCTGGATTAGAAAGAATAAAGTTGACGTGCAGGCAAGAGTGCACTTCTCTTTGAATTCCAAATGACAATTTATGTGTGTTTTGTAGCTGGGTCCCTTGCTCAGCTATTTCGTGCATCACTGAGAAAAGTCCCTCTCAACAACCAACATCTGCATTCCATTACATAATTCTCAAGACAGAAACGACACCCGATCTAGGGCTTGTGAAATACTAGTCACAATGAATGGTTCTCTCCATCCAGCTAAGTTCAAAACACAGAAGGCGAGAAAAGAGTTGAACACAGGCATGGCCTCCGCTCGGCCTGTGAGTTGCTTCTTAGTCTTCTGTTGTTTATTCTTAAAGACCTGTGTGGCTTGTGCACACTGTGTTTTCATGGGATTTTAAGATTGGGGAGATAGGCCGGGCGGTGGTGGCGCATGCCTTTAATCCCAGCACTTGGGAGGCAGAGGCAGGTGGATCTCTGTGAGTTCGAGACCAGCCTGGTCTACAAGAGCTAGTTCCAGGACAGGCTCCAAAACCACAGAGAAACCCTGTCTCGAAAAACCAAAAAAAAAAAAAAAAAAAAAAAAGATTGGGGAGATAGATACCTTTCATTCAACTTCTTAGGCAAAGAAAGTATTCCTTATCTACCTTGTCCCTTGATCATCTAACTGTAGGTGCATCTAAAACCCCACCACACTCTACCCCTTTGGTCAAAGGCTGTGTCAATGAAAATCAACTATCTTAAGATTAACTCTAATTTGGCTTTCAAGTAAGTAAGTTAATGTAGAACATTGCATTTGAAAAATAATCAGCCAGTACCTGCCACTGGGGCTTAGAATCTAACCCAACATTTTGTTTTGGGTGTGGAGCTTTCAAGAAATTACTTAACATTGGAAAAACAAAAGTCCAACATTTTTGTGTCTCCTCCTGACTTACAATTCAAGCTCGCCTTATGTAGGAGTTGCTTGCTCTATCTGACCAGCCTCTTACCAAGGCTGCATTCCCTATACCAGAAGACACGCTGTTTATGTGAAGGTAAACTTCATTTACATTCAAGCAGAATCATGATCTCATGGTTTGAATTTTTTAATATTTATTTATACTAAATTTACAACCTCATGCGAATCTCAATTTCTTTTAAGCCTTTGTGTAGTCTTGGGATGGGGTTGAAAGGAAGTGAATCTGGGGTCTTGTCATTAGCAGGGAGGCAGCTAGCTGACACCATCTCAAAGGGCTCACTTCTATAAGTAGCTCCTTGTCTAAAACAGCTACTTAGCGCCTCCCAAGGTCTCCAGAACAATTTTGTTTGACCTTTTGTTAAAGACTGCCTCCACTAAGCAACTGATTTTCCCGTTCCCAAGGGTGGAAGGTTGAGACAGGTTTTACTGCGCTGTATATTAAAATTGTGTCAACTCACCTGGGTCACAGGCAGCACGTGGAATCCTTAGTTATCTAAAAATAGAGAACACAGCTACAATTCTTTAGCTCAAGGATTGCGTTACCTGGGTGGTGTTATATCAACTCGAGGCATTTCCCGAAGATATGATTTAACAGTGAGGGATCCCCTGTGGCTGGTACAATCAGGACAGAGGCCTCTGTGATACAGTGTGGGTGGGGATGTTAATCAAAGATACTTTGAGGTGGTTCACATCTGTGTGAGGTTAGTAATGCTAAGAGTGTCACCTTCTCTGGGTAACCCTATCAATGATAAAGATGGTTTCATGGCAAATTCCTTGAAAGGACAAAGAGGATTTTCTGGTGCCCATTCTGAGCCCACAATAATTCAGTTGACTTTCACCACTTGGCTACGCCCATTGTTCTGTGAGAGTCAAGAAGGATCTGCCATGCTGTGAAATATATTTTGATCGGCAGCATAATGTTTATGAGGAAATAGGCCAGTCTTCTCAAGCTCATCTGCAGTGTTTTGGTTTGAGAGTGAGAGAGCGCCATTCTGAGGGCTGCACCACTTTCATCAGGGTTTGGTGAAGACAAATGTGTCATACTAGAAACTTGCCTTTTCTTTACTTTTGTTGCCTAAAATAGTCTGCTTTGTGGTTTCTATGTTTAAAAAGCTGCTCCTCATATGTTCAAATGAGGAGGAGATGCATCTACACCAGTGTTTCTCAACCTTTTTAATGCTGAGATCTGTTAATACAGTTCCTCTCGTTGTGGTGACGCCCAACCGTACAATTATTGTATTGCTACTTCATACCTGTAATTTTGCTTCTGTTATGTATTATAATGTAACGACTCTGCAGGATATCCGATATGTGATTCCCCCACCACCAAGGGAGTCACAACCCACAGGTTTTGAACTACTGAGCTAGGTATTTCTACTCACCATTTACTAATTTGGGTAATTAACCAATTTTTGGTCATTTAGTTCTAAATAGCGTGCCTGGCTAGAGTTATGTGTGACTAAGGGAGAGGTCTTCCCTCGCCAGGGATAGAGCAGAAGACAAAACAAAACAAAAAAGCCTCTGCTTTGAAGGCTTAAAGTTTTGATGAACAAGTCAGTCCATACCTTGAATCAATTTATTATTCTGTCAAGTAAAATGATGCTAGGATCCAGCTTGAAGGGGACCAAGTTTGCCCAGCCGTATGGGTCAGTGGCTGAGGGAAATGGCAGACCATTGTGGCATCTATACCCAGAGAAGAGTGGCATGGTGGCCTGTCACTTGACTGAGGCCTCTTTCAAATTCTGCTCAAAAATCTGCCCACCAGTAGCTTTGAAATAATGAATTGTGGCCATTGACATCAATCCCAACAGGAGATGTCTCCTAACATCTGACTAAGTTTGTCAGAGGGTAATTATTTACATTCTGATGAGTCCAGGCGGTCTGCTAATTAATTCTTTAGTGGGCCGCTTGCCATTCTCGTTGTTCCTAAATGGTGCATACTAAGGGGGGTGCATAAACAGCATTGGCACAGGGCCTATCATAATGATTATACACGGTGGAAGCTGGGTGCCAAGTGTTTCCCTGAGGTCAAGGAGGGAAAGCCCATGCTGTGCCTTGTATTTACAATTTGCAGCAAAGAGTATGTGGAATGTGCTTCTCCACGACATAGTTCAGAACAGTTTTATTTTTGTCTATTGGAAAAATTAATGGGACTGGGTGCCAGTATTGCACACCTGGAAGTCGGTGTTAGGAACATTGGGCTGAGAACATTTATTAACATTTTTATCAGTAAACATAATCACAAGGCTAAAATTATCTCTGACATTCTAGGTAAGGACATAGGAAATAAAAAAATGGACTAAGAAGGTCACACATTTTGCTAATAATTAGAACACATGAGAAGTCAGGTCCACATGTTTTAAGCACATCTGGCTTAACATATGACAATGGGAATAGAAGGAATTGGAATTCCTGTCATACAGGACTAGTTAAAATCTGCTTATTCGAGACACTGCAAAATCTACATAATAGTAAGTTAAATAGTAAGTTAGTACAGATTAAATATGTTTTGTAATCTCTGCTAGGTAACTCAGATTTGGAAGTTTAACATTCAGTTTCACTTTCTATATACTGCCTTCCAACAGGATTCTGGTATATTATTTTATGCTAAAGTGAATTGAGGATGCCAGTTATAAGTAATATTTCATTTAGGACAGATACCCAATTAAGTTGACCTTGTCATTAAGAGAATTTTGGGTTTCACTGCTGAATTTAAAGCTTTGATAATCATTTTAATGGTGCTTCAAAATGACCAGAAATCCCTAGCAATCGGGATCACATATTCTCACATCTCCTCAGGCAAATAGAGAACAAGGCAGGCCACCTCGTCTTGGTCCAGAGGTTTTTTTCCTTCTGTATCACGGAAGTATTTATGGCAGACATGATACCTCTAGGCTTCCTGGGTAAGGGTGATAAAGTGAGGAGTGACAGCCAAGGAGAGAGGAAAAACAGGCAGCAAGCTTAAGGCCTCTGCCAGGGCATCCGCTAGCATCAGCTGCCCCATGGACCAGCAGCGTGAGAAACGGGGAGGCAGGAGCAGTGAGTGGACAGACTCATTCAACCACAAGGCAGACTTTAACATTTTCCTGGAACCTGAAGACCACTAAAGAACTCCTAGATCTCCTGGTTACAATTTTCTACAACTTGAGCCATATTTATATTTCACTAAATTACTCATTATTTTCTCTCTCACTAGGATATCCCAGATGAGGTCATGAACAGTGGGGTTCATGCTGAGCCTGTCCTCCACAGGTCATTTGCATACATGGCTTCTGCTACATTCTGCTGAGTTGAAAAAGTCCTCTCTAAAGGGATTTTGAGGTATGGCTGATTCCTAAGTATCCCCACTGCCTACAGAATGGATGGCTTTCTATGAATAAAACTGTAGTAGACTAAACATAGACCTGGCTTTTCTAAATCTCCTTCCATTATAACTCAAGAAAAATTTAACAGGCTACTTGTAGTTTTATCAACATTTAAACAAAAAAAAATCAATGTTTGAATAACCTGAAAAGGAATCAAGATGCAAAACTGTTCTTGGTATTTGTGAATGGTCTGTGATGAGGGGACTGTCAAAAAAATTTCCACTAATGTGGGGTGGTTTTTTTTGTTGCCACCTAGACAGCCGAACCTTTTTGAAAATACTCTTCTAAACATTCTTTTAAATATGCAACTTTTATAGTATTTGCCTTCCCAATTCAAATGAAACTCTGCCTTAATGAGAATTTGTAACACTTATGTTCCTCCTGAGAGACAGATCAACAAGGTGCCAAGTGTGTGCACACACCATTTTTCCTTTCTTAACTGGCTTATTTCAGGCACTCATGTTCTTAAGGAAGCATCCTTCACCCATAGTTACCAGCAAAATCTTCTTCCAATATACGGTGTGAAGAACTTACAACTCAGTTGTTACCAATTAATTAGATAGTCATTGTTTTCTTCCTTAAATAACGAATTCTTCAATACCAGTGGTCTTCAGAAATATTTTTATCCTAAGCTGCTCTGGCAGTAGCTCCTCTGAGCATGCATTGACACTGAAGACTATTTTGACAGGTTCTTTTCCTTAAGTCCTTACTTTGTGAGTTCAGGGTATTTAGTCCGTAGTCACTTGGTTCCATGGTTTTGGTCCTGTGACAAAGAAGATCATGGTGATGGCAGTGATTGAAAGAAGAGGCTGTTCATCTTCTGCCAGGCAGGAAGTGAAGAGAAGAGGAATACAGGAAGAGATTGTTTGAAGATACAGCCCCAAAGACCCCTTCAGTGACCTACTTCCCCAACTACATTCTACAGCTGACTTTCCAACAACTTCATGGTAGCCACCATATTATGAATTCATCAATGGATTGATCCATTGTTTAAGTCAGAGTTCATAAGACCTAACTGTGTCTGGAAGCACCCCCACAGATACAGAGGTATGCTTTACAAACTTCATGAGGGTGTCTCCATCCTGTTGTGCTTACAATCAAGATTATTCGTTACTAACATAGTTAAAATAATAACACATTATATTAAATAGCATATTTTAGAGGATAGACCCTGGGGTTCTTGCAACAACTTTTACCAAATGTTGCCTCAGAGATGTTCTAGCAGAGAACATTAATGGAATTATTACTATTATAAGAATATAATAAAATTATTTTATCTCTAGTTTTAGAACATATGCAATTCAGTATTCATTTTCTAAGTCTTTACTTAGCAGTCCTAAAGATAATGCTGAAAGCCACTTGAATCCACTGAGGACACCTGGTTTAAATGCTAAATGTCCTTCATAGGTGACATGTTTTGAATGCATGGTTCCTTGCTGGTGGCACTATCTTCTGACTTTTCAGAGATGGAGTCTACCTGTAAGGAGAAGCTTGTTAACCTATTTTTCGGCCCTGCAACTGCCCTATATCCCCATTTCCCCATATAGTCACAATAAAGTCATTTGTAAATTAAAGCAAAGGATTTGCAAGTGTTTTAATTCATAAATAACTTCATTGTGACTATATGGGTAAAATGGGGATACAGAGGCAGAAACATCTTCCTAAGGCTCATTAGCTAGGCATAAGGCAGATGCAGGGCCAGGAAATAGGTCAATAAGCCTCAGTCTTATGCAATAATTACTCAGTACTGTTAGCACGTGTAATATGCACAGTTAAAGCATACATACTCTTTTGTGTATAATTTAGTCAAAGTTAATAGTTTCACTGTTATTTTTTTTATTGAGAAAAGGAAAAAAAAGTTTCCCCCTCCTCCCAGCCTCCCATTTCCCTCCCCCTCCTCCCACCCTACTCCCCCTTCCCCCACTCCTCTCCCCCTCCCTCTCCAGTCCAAAGAGCAGTCAGGGTTCCCTGCCCTGTGGAAAGTCCAAGGTCCTCCCCCTCCGTCAATGTCTAGGAAGGTGAACATCCAAACTGGCTAGGCTCCCACAAAGCCAGAACATGAAGTAAGATCAAAACCCCGTGCCATTGTCCTTGGCTTCTCATCAGCCCTCATTGTTCGCCATGTTCAGAGAGTCCGGTTTTATCCCATGCTTTTCCAGTCATAGTCCAGCTGGCCTTGGTGAGCTCCCAGTAGATCAGCCCCACTGTCTCAGTGGGTGGGTGCACCCCTCGTGGTCCTGACTTCCTTGCTCATCTTCTCCCTCCTTCCGCTCCTCATTGGGACCTTGGGAGCTCAGTCCAGTGTATAAATCATATATGAAACAGATTATTCCCCATGTAACATTCCACTAAGAAATATACATTCACTAGGAATAATATGGATTTGTGTCTCCACTTTGTATTTATAGATATTACACAGACCATAGACCAACTTTTAAGTTAATGTTAATTGATGTCTAATATATGTCTATACCTTGGATATAAACTATATACTCTCTCATTGTCAAATAACATTTCAAAAGTCTTATTTTTGCCTCCTAGAAATTAAATTAAATTCTGCAGATAATATTTTTCAATAGTTAATTTCTTGAGAATTTGGCAAAAACCATGGGCTTTATCCCTGGGAAAAGTCACATATTTACAAAGCGACTCTAGGTTAAGCCTTTGCTCTTGGGATCATTACAGTATTAAAAGAAATCTTCTTTCATACATCTCAGTTCCTGGGGTATTGCCTTGAGTAAGGGCTCTCACAAAGTGACTTCTGTAAGGGATTCTGAACTGGGTTGGTGGCATCCTGCCTGAGATAAGAGACACTCCCATCTCTGTAGGGAGAGAAAAGACAGCCCTTTGTGAATTGGAAAGTAGGAAAACCCCATCAGATAGCAGGAAACCTATTCGTCAAACCATGGCAAAAAAAAAAAGAAACAAAAACACAAACAAACAAACAAACAAAACCCAAAACCATGGAGATAGATCTGTTTAAGATACCTAGTACTTCTTACTTCATGTGATTGAGGCAAAGTTAATTTTTTTAGTTTATGAGTAAAAATATCTCTCCTTGTTACCTAGACAGTTCAAAACTTAGATATTACTATATTGATACGTGGTGAATAGTTTTCTGTTTTATTGACTTAAAGGTTTGTAGACAATACTGGAATTATTTGAGTCTTTATTATAAATTTCTTAATTTTTGTTTGATTTAGTCCCTTAAGTCAAATAACTCCATATAGTATTTTATCCCACCCTGACACTGAATGCTCCCTCATGTCTTCTCTACTGTTTATTCTGTTTATTTAATATTCATACATGCATATGATGTATTTGGATCAAATTAGTGCCCCATTCCCTTCCATCTAATTCTTCTCCTAGGCCCCCCCACCATTTTTCATCCAAACTCATGCTACCCCCACCACATAATTTTCACTGGGTCTATCTACTGCTGCCTGTATGTGCCTATATGTGGGACCATCTACTGAAGTATGAAAACTGACTCTTCCTCAGTAGCCACCAATTGCCAATGGATCCTCAGGAAGAGGTGAGACTTCATGAGGCCCTGCCCTATCTGTGCTGGGATTTTGGCATGCTTTATCATGTGCTAATCTTAAGCATGTGGTCACAGTCACTGTGAGCTCGGGTCCAGCAAATACTGTTTTGCTACAGATATCTACTTCCTCTGGTTCTTGAAATCTTTCCACTCCGTTTCTATAATGACACCTGAGGAATGTGATATGAATGTTTCATTTAGAGATGAGCACTGTGTAGCCACAGACTCTTCTTCCGTGTACATTGTCCACTCATCGGTCTTTGTGTTAATCACCATCTGCTGAAGAAAGAAGCTTCTCAGATGAGGCTTGAGAGATGTGAATATCTATGGGTATAAAGAAAAGAACTTAGGGGGCAGTTTATTCCTAAGTCCATTTAACGATACTAAGTTCTTCACTGGAGGCTATAACTTGCTCAGCCATTGTTTTGTGGTCAAGTTAATTATACCTGAGTTCTGTCTTGTAGCATAGACCTTAAATCTAATCAGAACGTAATTGGTTATTTCCACAACATTCATGCCATGATTGTACCAGTGGACATATCTTTACCATGATAGTCATTATTGTAGCTCTCAGGGTTCACATATGGGTGAAACTGTTTACTATTTTTCCCCGGGTAACATATTGCATAGACCTTGGTACCAGCTTGGCTTCTAAATGTTCCATAATTAAAGTATGTGGTGTCTTAAGCAATAAGGTCTTACCATCGATTCTGAAGGGTCATCATGAGTATGTAAACAACCTGTCATGTTTTGGGCTGGGGATTTATGGTAGATCATTGACCAAATCTCTAAAAGAAGTAGCCATATCTGACATTGGCCTTTTTATTTGATATCTCATGGTGTCTGGGTAGACACCGTCTCCTCATTATCAGGTAGAACTAATTAAACCTATTATATAATATATATATTTATGTGTGTGTGTGTGTGTGTGTATTTTAGGAAATTTGATACTGGTAGGGTTTCATACATCATTCACAAAGGTCTTTACTGTTAAATATCCTTCTATATTCCTTCTTCTCATCCCCTACTCTATTTATCCCCTTTATAAATCTGCCCAATAAGGCTACCTTTAGCTACCCTATTTAATATTACCACCTTCCTCAAAGATTCCCTATCCTGTTGCCCTGTATTATTTATCATGATGCACCATCGATAGCAGCCTGTTTATGCTTTTTATGCATATTTTCTGACTTACCCTATAAATTATAATTTTTTGATACAGAGTGTATCTATTGTTTGCTGATATACTGGGTTCCTAGAATAATGCGCATTAAAAGCATTCGATAGATACAAAATTCATAAATAAATGATGAAAACTATTTTCACTCCTTTTCTAGCAAGCATCTGTATAGGAACTTTGCCGTACAGGTCATATTAATGGTCACTCGGATGTGAAAGTGAATGAAAATGACATGATCTCTTCCCTGAAGATGCTCTCTGTATATATAGGTAGGTGATCCCACAAGTAAATAAATATAGTACAGCCATGTAAGTGTCATAAACCACTGAGATTGTGCAGGAAAGGAGGCTGGTGGTAGTACAGGAAGGCTTTGTGTAGGGTTGACATTAAGCACTAAGGGTCAGCAGGAATAGTAAAAATGGGAGGAGAAAGCAGGTTTCCCTTCACAAGTGTGTGGATGATGGGGTTAGCACGGAAGGGGGATTGCAGGACCTGTGTTTCCAGGCACGTGGATGCAAATGGGAAAAAAATGGTTGTCAGTCCTTTCTGTGCAAACACCTCTGCAGATCACTCTTGGCTGGCAGCATCAGATTCAGGGCACAATATTTCTCTCTTTGTGGTCTTCCTTGCATCTCTGCCAGGATGGATGATGCTTTTGCTCAGAGAGAGCCACCTCGTCCTCTGATGGTTTTATGCCAAGTTGGTGAAGTGCCTGTGATTGTTTCCCAGCATTCCACAGTTGAAGTTTGCTTGTGTAGCCTTATGGTGTTTTTTTATGCCTGCCCTGCTTGCAGGCTGCATATGTTGTACCGCTTTACACTTGGAGAGCTTCCAATATGTGGGGAGAGAGGCTAAGACCACAGTGGAGTAGACAGGCAAGAAATTCTGGACTCCAAAATCAAAGAGTTGAAAACGCCATGAGAAGTCAGCTGTTGCTTTTGGATTCTTGCTAGTATTGCAGAAAAGTGTTCCTGGGAATACTAGTTTCCTGACATATACAATTAAATGGGTTTTGTATTAATTCTAAGTAACAAGCTACCTATTAAAAAGTGGACACAGAAAGCACTGTGATAATGTTGGTTACCATTTTTGATAGTTTATTTGTCTAAATGACAGATACTCTGCTTGAAACTGGAGTAAGTTAAACAATCTTAATTTTCTGGACTTACATAGATAAACAAGTTGTTGAGAAATTAAGACATTGCTCTTTTGTAACACATGATGTTAGGAAGAAATTTGTCTTTGCAAAGTCTATTGCTGAAATGGACTGTTTTCATTGATAATGACCTTCGAAATGATGCACATAGGGACTGGGTTGAAGGGAAGCCCTTGTAAAGGGATCACACTAGGGACTTACACAGTTCAACTCTTAAGAGTCACTTGCAGTGAATTAAAAATATAGGGCTACAGTGATGGGGGAATTATTGGAGAATGATGAAGAAGGAATTGCTCAATAGATTTAGTAGGTGTTTTGACGTATTGTGAAAATCCAAGACACGATCCATTTTAATTGGATACATTAGACACATACCTGAGAATGGTACGTGGCTCATGCTCAAAATTCTAAATGCGGGTGGTGACAACCAACAGTGCTATTGCTGTGTGATGTTTGCAGAAATTGAGATGAAATAAACAGAGCATGAAGTAGAAGATGAGACCATTTCATTTTACATGCTTTGTGCATGGAGAAGAGACAGCAAGGATATCTCTAAGTAGGAACAAAAGTGAACACATGCATAGTTATGTAAATACCAAGGGTAGAACATATATGATCATATTGGAAGAATCCGACACAAAGGCTTAATAAAGCCCAGAATATATTTGAAATCTTGAGTCCTGAGATGACAATCTGAGTTTTATTATTTGGAAACAGAGAGTGACAGAACTCTAAACAGTGACACTATGGGGAAGTAATGCTTAGCCTAGAAATCACTGGACCCTGAGGACGTGATCAAGACCTAAGACTAGAGAACAGATTGAAATATACATAAAAGTCACCCAGGATCATAGATCCATAGTCAAGAAAGATATCTCTAGAGTAAATCTCTCAAGACTTGAATTCAGGTCTCGCCACTAGGTGTGAGTTGTGACTTTGGGTAAATCAGTGAACTTCTTAGTGTGTTATTTCCTGTAGAGTCTCATTACTAACACTCCTCAAGACCACAGAGAAATGAATGTGAACAGGTTTTTTTTTGTCCAGTGTATATACACTCACAAACATACCCAAAAGTCCCATGGCATGCAAGGAGAGGGCAGCGAACAACTTACCGGAGCTGATCCTCTCCTTCCACCACATGGGGCCGGGAAATCAAACTCAGGTTTCCAGACTTGTTTTTTAACGAGTGTTAGCTACTTTCATTATAAAAGAAAACTGTCAGCTTGATTCTCCATAGAGAACACCGGTAAGATTTTCTCACCATCTCTAAAATAGTTATGATGAACACTCCCATACTGTGGAAGTGTGGTCACTTTCATTTAAAGCCTTACTATAAAGCTGTTCCTTATTGAGCAGGCATTGGTGACTATCAATTGACGAAGTCATGGCCCCAGAGGCTAGGACACACACTAATTGTGAAAGCTTTTAATTTGGATAGACTTACTTGTTAAAGGTGGCAAAGTCAGTCCCTTTAGTCTCTGTGCCGAAGCAAGACACATTATTTGGGTTTCTCGTAGAATGACGACAACCCAAGGCATGAAGTATCAGCCTTTGTTTGGGGAAACTGGATACATTTCTGCTATTGCCAAAACAAACTCATTTGGACAAATAAAAGTTGACTTGGAAATTTTGGAATGAAAATTACAAACCAAACAGGATGTAACCTGATGAGGGAGGAAATGATTCATTGGATTAACGCAAGGGGCCAGTTCTATTTGTGAAAGACTTAAACAATTACTCGGTTTTTATCTCAATCTTCGGTGTTGCTGGGGCTGCTCAGCTCTTTTCTATGGGAGGTAAAAAATTAGAAGCCAGGGTAGAAAGAACACAAATTTCCTGTGTGTGTGTGTGTGCATGCGTGCAAACACACGTGCATGTATGTGCATGCATATATTCATACTAATCCTTATACTAGCTAGCTACTCTACTTAAAACTGTGGGCTTCCAAATGATTTGTAAACTCTCGTGTTATTTTGGCAGGGGATAACCCTCCTGTCCATGAATAGAAGGTAATGGGAGCAAAGGTACCGGATGGAAGTTGCCAGAAAGTAGAGGGATAAAGTTAGAGATCCCTCTCCTTTTCCTGTTCTCGTGAAAGACAGGGTATGGAGTGGTAAGTGCTTATAGGATTTGCAGCCACATGATGGGGAGCAGCAGAGCTGTCACCTGCTTCACTATGCAGGGTGCCCAGCTTAACCCATCTTTCTTTGGCAACTGTGCCCCAGTGAGAAAAGCTAGCAGTCCATATGTTGAGTAGGCACCATGCCATTTTGACAGGCGTGAGTGTCGGCAAGGAAGGGACCATGTATGAGCATCAAATGTGTTTGTTGTGGGAAGGATTCTAGGCCAGGAATATTAAAATAACTGTCTGTCCTTCGCTCTAGCACATATGGTTAAGGAGATATGCTATGATGACTCACATTAACATTGGAAAAAAATATATATAGAATTTGCAGCCATGCTAAGTAAGTTTGTGGTGTTGATAAATTGGACTTGGAATCTTCACAAAGGAAGGCTGTAGAGAGACACACATAGTGATAATGGTTCCTTTCCTATGTATCAAGCAGAATTTATTAAATTCAAACATTATTACATTGCTTCTGGACTGATGGACAGGGTGAAGGACCCTATTAGACTTTTCTGAGAGGTCCTCAGGTATTTCCTAGCACAGTTTGAACAGTAAATGTGATAGGTTGGGCTCATTTAATATTTCAATTCTAAAGAAATTAAATTGATGTTAGCAATGTTAGTTCAACTATTTTCCCGCTACAGGGACCATTTGTTTAAAAATCATTAAAGGGCTTTAAATGACATTGTCCTGACATTTTGTATGATTAAATTAAGGGAATTAGTATAAAGTCATTTCATTGCTCCTTAGCTTTCTAAGTGAATACCATAACTCCCTATATGGGAAAAAAAAAGGAGTCACTGAGCCATCTTTTATAGTTTTGGTGATTTGTGTATATGGATCTGTTGGCTGTAGAAATGTTTATTTATGAAATTTCTTTATTTCACAATGACCTGTCCCTTCATGTATTTCAAAAGGGTTAGCTCCTTGGAAAGGCAGCCGTATGTAGAGTATAGGATACTCCATGGAAAAATCTAAAGACGCCCATGTAAGATTTGATAATAGTCCATAAGGTGTTTAAATGTAAACTCGCATGCACACATACACATCTCCCCCTCCAAACACACACAAGCTTGGCATTTGTCACTTTTGTAAGTCTGGAGAGGCACATCTAGCTGTATCTAGTGTTAGGAAGTCGGCCTCCCAGGGAGCTGCCCTAGTAAGAATCTCAGTGTGTGTCAGAGAGGCATCTCATTAAAGAGTGTTTCTTAAAGATAAACAACCAGTGTAACATCTTATATAATTTTCTTACACACATCGCATTTATTATTTATTGACTCACTAGATTATAACCTGTCGGGAAGGATTGTTTACCTAGTTTTATTATTGTTGATTGTTATTATTACTGTCTCAGAAAAATATATGTAGAACATTGCCTGGCACATATTCATAACTGAACAAATATTTCCTTGAATAAATTAATGGATGAACCAGTCTTTTCTATGAGATAGCTAAGAGACAGGTGCCTGGAGTCTATTCAGTCATGGTTCTTACAACAGAAATCACCTTGATCCCCATCAGCTACTACACTCTCAAATACAAGAGATTCATTTTAATATAGGCAATTGAATCACTCTTATATAAAGTGTGAGCGAAACTTTAGGAAACTTTAATATTGATACTGATCTGTCACATACACACTAAGTTAAAATGAGTGTGCTTGCTTTGCAAACACAGCCTCATGGCAAACCTCCCAGCTTCCTCTTCCAACCAGATGGCCTCCCCTAAGCCCAACCCTACATAGAATTCTCAAGATGGAGTTGGCCCTGCCTCAGATCCGAATCAGGGTTTTGGGATGGGATAAGGAATGAGCACTTTCCACTAGCTTTGAAGGTGGGTCTTATGTAACACGAAGGTCTGAGAACCACAGAGATTGGAGCTGCCTGCTCTTCCATGAATTATTGACTTCTTCTCACTAAAAAGTCTTGTGACACTCACAACCTTTGCAATAGTCAATAAAAGTCCCATAATTTTGTGACTGCCCAAAGTTGGGTAAAGACTGATTTCATCACCATCTTCATGAGACTCAATAAATAAAAGAGAAGTTTTACCACAATTGGACTGAACAATGAAGGAACTAGGTGTTATTTTGGTTTTGTATTTCCAGCTCAACAAAAACAATAGAGTAACATGTACTGCATCCATTTTGCCCTCCCCTTCCTGCTATGCTTTTAGGCACAGCCTCCACACCCATATGTTGGAGATTAGGGACAATGATTTTTTTAAGCAAAGAATTTCTGAAAACATAACCCTACTGGACACACCATTTATAAAAGTTCCTGGGTCTTAGGTGATCTCTGAGAGGAGTTGGGGACAGGTATTTGACTGCTCCAGCGTCCCCTTGACTGACAGCTTAAGAAAGCAGCAGTGTCTCAGACACACTAGTGTTTGATGGCGTTCTTGACTGTAGGTATCAAAATCTGGTTCATCAAGCAATGGTGTCAGACCAGAATCAGTGCTTAAGGGAGCCACCCTTGGTCTGTTGGGTCCAGCGATGAGTCCTTATCTTTGCTACGCAGAAAGCATCCCTGTAACAAGTGTTCTTTGGAGAAAAGTAGTAATTTTCTTGCTGAAATGATAGAGTCATAATCATTACTCTTTTTTTTTTTTTTTGAGAAACTGCCGTTGACATGGTCCTGAAGTGAGAGATGAACTCCCATGATGGGTACAGAGTGAATCCTTTGGTAAGAGGATGAGAACTCAGATAGGAAGTGTTTTTAAGCAATGCAGCCTACTCAAAAGAACATGAGCACCCAGGTCCCTCCTCCGCTAAATGATCTGAGACAAGTCATTTCACTCACTTGAAACTAACATCTACTCTCGGGTCTTGTAACAAGCTTTAGAAAGAGCTTCTTACTTTGAAAAGCGATAACTGTGTAAAGATGTATTTCATCGTGGATAAGTCTTTAAAGCTTTTTATAAACCTTGATGCCTATTCAATATTTAAATGAAATAAATGTAGCCCTAAAGGAGGGAAGGGGGAGAAAGAAATCCAGAGAGTTTTAGACACACCCAAAATGGGAGTGACATGAAGGCAGAGGGAACTCTTTGGGAGAAGGCAGAAGACAGTGAGACAAGAGGGAGAGGGACAGGGGAGAGCAGATGATGAACAAATATGAACAGGGCACCACGATATGTGTGTATGAGAACATTCTAAGGAAGCTCATTAATCTTTATTCTACCTAAAACAATCAAAAAACACAAGATTTTGTTCTGTATATATGGGATGGGATGGCTGCTTTCTCAACAGCTTGATACAACAGTATTTGTGCAGTACCTGTTACAATACAGAAAATGCCTGTTATTATGGAGGATAATGCAAAGATTAGATAATCTGGATTCCTACTAATTTAGTATCAAAATGCATAGCAAGGTGAAGGGATACTTTAAACTAATCATTCAGGTGATAATGTGGGAAGTCCTTATGTATATGTGCTGCTGTTATTAGTTAATGAATAGAGAAACTGCTTTGAGCCTATAGCAGAGTAGAAAAGAGCTGGGGAGGAAACCAAACTGAATGCTGGGAGAAAGAAGGCAGAGTCATTGAGACACCATGGAATAGCCAGAGGGGAAAGACACAAGCTGCCAGCTGGAACCTTGCCAGTAGGCCACGAGCTTCATGGTAAAATATAAAATAATGGAAATGGTTAATTCTAGATGTAAGAGCTAGCCAATAAGAAACTAGAGCTAATAGGCCAAGAGTTGATTTAATTAATACAGTTTCTGAGTGATATTTTTCAGGTCAGAGCAGCCGGGAATGAATGAGTGGGCTCCCACAGCAGTGTGAATCTTTCTGGATCAAAATGAGGCATATTTTCATATTTCATTAGCTTACATGTGCCAAGCTCTTCTTATGCAATGAGTGCA
Source organism: Microtus pennsylvanicus (assembly GCF_037038515.1). Classification (NCBI taxonomy): domain Eukaryota; kingdom Metazoa; phylum Chordata; class Mammalia; order Rodentia; family Cricetidae; genus Microtus; species Microtus pennsylvanicus. Next base: position 22,791,510 of record NC_134587.1, read on the forward strand.
ATTTTAGTTCTTAATACATTTATCATGAAAATAATCTTACAAAATAAGTTCTGCAATTAACTGTTTTACTTATAAGGATATAAAGACCCTTGGTTTGGTTAGCACTCAGTAGACAAAAAAAACAAACAAACAAAAAAAAAAAAACAGCGAGATGGTCAGAGGACGGGAAGGATTTGAATTGAGAGCTCCTAACTCCAGTAATGTGGATGCTGCCACCACACGAAGTCAATGAATGCTATGTTCTGATCTTTGGGCCTATTCAAAGCTATGAAGATAAGTCTTGGGACTGCCGAAAGCATTTCAGAAAGGAAGGAGTATACTCTGTCTGACATCAGAGGAACACCCAAGCCCTGGAGAGAAAATGTGGCTCCCTTAAATTTGGAAGAAAAAAAGTCTAGATTCATTCAGAACAGTCAACAATAACCACTGGCAGTTGAAATAAATACTACTCTGCGCTTTGCATGTGCTATTTGACTTTAAAATCTCTTAACTTGATGCAAATTGAATCACTCTTTATATGAGTAATTTGTAATTAGTTAATAAGAATTATTTGATAATATTTATGCATAATTAGTTCTATTAAGGAAAAGCACAGAGGCCTGCAAAAAGCATAGATTATGTGTTCACTGAAGGAAGATAAAAATGACTTGCTCACTTAAAAATCCACATAGTTTGTCATCCAGAAATCCTTGATAGACATACCAGCTTCTATTTTCTTTTTTAATCTTTCTACCAGGACCTCGATTTTGTACAATTTCCAATCAAGAGAGCTAAGATGAATGAGTCCCCAGTTCCATGTGTGGGCTCGGTATCACCCGATTGTACTCTGTTTATTGGTGTAAGGGCAGACACGTGATTTGAGCAGGTTTCAACTGGACCAAAAGAAAACTCTGGATCCCGTACTTCACGTGGTAGCTTTATCACTGGTTTCTGCTGGCTATAAAATCTGCAGTGTGTATCCACACATGTAATAGTGCCTTGAATGAACAGCACATACTTACTGTGTGATAAGAATTACAAAGCAAAGCGAATGATTTAAACTTCATGTTGCTTTCTTACAACAACCACAGGAAGGAAGCATTTCTTCCACCATTTCACAAACAGAAGTTGAGAGAATTCAAGTAATATTCTCAGTTCTCACTGCTCTGGGCTGATTGAACCAAGATTTTCACTAAAAACCCTCTTTTCTGTTATTCAAAATAAAATTATTTTCTTGATTGCAGTTTAACTCATTTTAGCTTCATTTTATGTCTTGTCAAAGTGTTTAAAACACTTTTAAATAAAATAGGTCAAAGCTTATAAATTTGAAACTATGAGACAAATCTGGTTTGCAGCAAATTTACTTTAGATAGTGTTTATATTTGTCCTAAGTAATTAGTAATTGTTGAAATGTTTAAATTTAGGACATTTCACATAAAAATAAAGATTTACCTTTACTCTAAGTACTAAGAAGTAGAAGCAGGAGTTAGTAGTTTGAGGGCAGCCTGAGCTACATAGGAAGTTCAAGGCAGGTCTGGACTACATGAAACTCTATCTTAAAATAAAAGAAAACTAAAATGATAAAATAGAAACCCAAAGCAAAAACAAGAAAAATAGGACATGGTAGCCTCGACTAAGTTTCTGGAAGCTATAGTGACTCCAGCTATGCTCAGCCGTGGAGAAAGAGGATGGGGAGAGTGCGTCGTGCCTACAGTGCTTGCTACCAAAACACAAGGGATGTGGTTTGGATCCAGCACCATCTGAAAGCTAAGCATGAACAAATACACTTGTGTCCCTAATGCTGGAAAGTTGGAGACAGGCAATTCCCTGGCCATCCAGTCTCATTGAATCAGTGAGCCCCAGGTGGGGTTAGAGAGTCTGTTAAAAACAAGAAAGCAAATAATAAATAAGGTGGGGAGTGGAAGAGGAAAGAAGTTGATGTTGTTAATCTTTGGCCTCCACATGATCATACGCATGCTTGTGGACACACACAAACAGGCACATGTATATCCTTGACACACACGAGCAGCAAAGCACTATAGAATTAGCTAAGTAGGAGCTGTGTCCTATTGCAGCAACTATTCCTTGGTCTGAGTATGGTCTGTCTCTGGGACTTTCCCATACATCCAAATCTGCAGATTCCTAAGTCCTTTATGTAAAAGCATCCACACTCTCCCACATCCTTTAAATCATCTCCAGCTTTCTTATAGTACAAAGACTATGCAACCAGTTGTAGCATTACTTTGATCAGGGAATGACGACGAGAGAAAAGGTCTGTATATTCTGAAAACAGACAATTTTTTTTTCCTGAATATTTTCAACCTGCAGCTGGTTGAACATACAGATGTGAACCCTGTGAGCCCTCTGTGACTTAAATATCCCCATTTATTTTAGTCGCCAGCCTTTTCTTTGACCGTTTTGGGTTATAATTTTGCTGTGGGTAGTAAAAGTAATTTTTAATGTGGCTTATTTTACTTGGAGGAAAATAATAGAATTAGCATTCCATTTACTTTACCTGTTATAAACTCAACACCATTGCCAGCAAAAGATCAATTATTCTTCTTAAAATTGAGCTAAAGTATTATTAGTAAATGTGGGTCTCAGAAAAGATTCTCTAGGGGGAGTACGGTGGTCTGGGATGTAGCTTATGATTTTTAAAAAGGATGGGGGGTGTTGTGGGTTGAAATGAAGCCTGTCGTATTTTCTGGCTAAACCATCAATGGTAGATACACTCCCCTAGAACAGGGCATTTCTTTGACGTCAGATCAAGGGTTCAAGTCATTAGGTCCCTCGTTCAGTAAGCTAATGTTTAAGATCTTAGCACATGAATCATTCATGGAGTGAGGAAAGAGCCTGCGGAATGTCTTCCTCTGTGGCAGGCATATGGATGAGATGTGGTGTTGGAGGCTGTCCAAAACTCAGATTTCCAGAGAGCTTGGCAGGAACCTGGGGAGAGGGATTAAGAAGTAGGAGGCTGTTTTCAAGCTGAAAGCATCTGTGCCAGGAGAATAAACCCCCTCCATCCTCCGCCTCTGACGTGCCAAGGCTCTGCCATGGTCTTCTCTAGAAACCCAGGTGGGTCTCCTTTTCAGAAACACAAAATGCAGGAGTTCACATGCACAAAGAGAGACAGAGGACTTTGCAGAAACCTGTCCATAATGGAATGGACAGTTATCCACCTCCCCAGTAGCTGGACTTTTTTTTTTCAGCGACGTTTATGCAATAGCTGAAGTTAGGAAGAATAAGACGAGAACGCGAACATAGAGTTGTTGCTGAGTGTTCGCAGCAGCCTCCTCCACAAGCGCAGGCTGAAGCGATGCCAGAGCAAAATAAACAGTGTGCTGCCTCATCCGCACCAAACCCCAGCTACCAGAGCCCCACCACCACCACCAGAAGGCGGATGGATACCCACTGAGGGGTCCAGCTCAGAGACCGGACACAGCTTCTTTCGAAATGAAACCCACCTGGGATTTGTAAAATAGGTTCTACTCGGACGCGAAGAGAGAAGTCACCTCTCAAAACAGCAACAGTTTGGCACCTTTGTTCCCTGCATTTTTTGGGGAAGAACGTCAAATGAATAACAGATGTGGAAGGGAAAATCACAGCAGAGCTTCAGCAAGTGGAAAAATCCCCAGTACTGGAGAGCCTTTCCCGAAAGGCTGAACTTGTGCGCAGTCTTTGTGGCTGTGTTGCTCCTTTTGTTTGGGCTTTTGTTTGCCATGAGAAGCGACTGCTATGCCAGTGCTTGCGTATCTTGGCATCTAGAAAAATAAAGCAAAAAGGAAATTTCGGAGGAAAATCATCTCTCGGTTAATAGCTACTAACATCCCCTAGAAAGAGCTCTTCAAGGGGAAGAGAAGTAACAGTGTTTACTTACTTTCAGTAAAAGGCTCTCCTGCCCCCATTAAACCCTTGAATTCTGCTTTACTAGGATGTTTATAGCCTGTTTTCTTAGAGTCAAAACAGTTATCTAGGAGTGTGGTGTGTGTGAGTGTGGGGTGTGTGTGTGTGTGTGTGTGTGTGTGTGTGTGTGTGTGTGTGAAATGCTAGGGCTTTTAACTTCTAAGAGTTGTCTGGAAACTCAAACTTCTGTTTTCAGAAATGATCACATGATGGAGAACACTTATTTTCCGAGGAGTAGGAACTCTAAAACAGACAGGGAGCAAGAGGTGGGTTAGGATGACTACTACTCTTAGTCCAGCTGATGTTTATAATTTCTACGGCTGTGCTGCTGAGTTACGCTTGCCAGAGAGTCAGCCATGCCCAGTGTGTAATTTACTACGTTTCAACTCTGATATTTTAGCTCGGACATAAACAGTCAATACTTCAAGACCAGAAGTATTCTGGAGATCCACATGCTTGTTTAATTTGGAAGCTGCAGGGGGAAAGACTCATCAATGGACAAATAGTGTTCACTATCAAGCGATAAATATGGATGCTTTAAAAGGTATAGTCTATCTGTGGCCATGGGCACGCAGGTAATCGGGGGATAACATGGAGCATGGAGGAGTCACCACACTGTTCAGATTCTGAGCCACGAGGCTCTTGAACAGCTTACCATGGACTTGCTTTGATCCATAAATCTACTTTGTGCCAAGTGTGAGTTTTGAAAAAGGACTTAATGATAGTGTCTGCTTTTTCTTTCTCTTTAGCTTTTGCAAGTAGACAAGGCTTAGGCTGGTCTGCTGAATGAAAAGGTCATATGTATAGTTTCTAGCTTCATGATAGGCAGCTAGCCATTGGATGTATAAATTAGCCTTCGTAAGACCAAACTCATCAGATCTTAACTTGATCTGTTGACTTACAAACTCATGAAAATCTTACAACCTCAAGCCATTAAAATTGGGACTAGTTTTATCATGTTACATTATTTTGCAGCAGGGAAAATATTTTAGTTCAAAAAAGACATTTATAATTAAGACATAAAGAAAAATAGATGTCTATAGATATGTTCATTGTAATTGGTACATAAGGAATCTTTTAAGAGCGTATATTGTGAAAAACACAATTAGATAATATCATAAATTGTAGTTATATATTTAAAATATATACTTAGTTAGAACATATACCTATGAAAGATTTACTCCTTTAGCATCCTTTATCAGATAGTGTGTTAGACTTGTAACATTGCATATCTTCAGTATGCATGCATGTTTTCTCTGATTGTTTTACAAATGTCTTTACATTGTTAATAATTATTCCTTCCATGTGCATTTCTTCATTTTATGCTTGAGTTCTCAGCAACTGGATTAATGTCAAAATTGGAAAGTTTTCAAAATACTTGGGATAAAATCAAGAAGAAAATAAGCTGAAAATCTGTAGAGGTAAAATAAGGGTATTTTTTTTTATATAACAAAATATGTCTATCAGAGAACTGTTGTGGTATGGATCTACCCTGATGAGAAAGTACCGGCCTTATTGAAATAGCAGCCTTCTCCATAATTTTTACTCTGATAATGTACCACAAATTAACAGAGCCTTTTAAAAAGATGAACATGATGTAAAATGAGCCATATCTAAGTCTTCTTGCAAATGCAAATTTCCAGTCATGAGTTGCTTTAGAAATGACTGGATAGTCTTGAGCTATATTGACTTCAATAAGTATCTTTAAATTGAGGAAAATTTAGATCTTCTTGATTCTGGGAAACTGTGTTGTCATTCTGTTACAGCTGGCCTGGTTGCAAAGACCACAGACTTGTCAATTTGGGAAAGATTTTTTTTGCTCCATCCAGTCCAACTCCACACAATTATACAGCTCCACTGAAAGGGAGCCTGCAGTTTTTGAATAGTAATTCAAAATTTCTTGAGGTAGTCTATTTATTCTTATTCATCAGAAGATTTTCCTTTTGTGTTCATTCATATTGTGGCTCTCCTGAATACTTACTCTACTTCCATATAAGCTGAGTCTGTTTTTCTTTTTTTCTTTTCCAAGAGTCAAAGTGATTTTGACAGCTATCACTTTCCAGATCTTTATTTTTTATCATGAAGTGATGTTTCCAAAATCTTCGCAGTCAGTGTTGCTCTGTTTCAAAATATCATACTTAAAATGATCTAAAGCAAAGATTCTATGTCAGTGGTCTCCCTGAGACCCTTTAATACAGCTTTTCATGTTGTGGTGACTCCCAAACGTTAAATTATTCTTTTTGCTACTTTATAACTGTAATTTTGCTTCTGTTAGAAAGTATAAATATCTGTGTTTTCTGAAGGTCTTTTCTTTCTTGACCAAGGAAGGGGAAATATTTCTTTGTCTATCCACTATGGGGAACTACATTATGTGACTGATGAGTCCATGAGGGTAGCCAATTACTGACTCTGTTCTGTAGCATCCCAAGTGCTGGGATTAAAGGAATGTGCCAACACACCCCCAAGCCCTATCAAAATTTAGACCTATATATCCAAGTGCTTAGTTGAACTATGCAATCACCATGTTAATAATGAACTTTTATGATACTCAGGATAATTATAAGCATGTTCCTTCTGAACTATTTCCTAGCTCAATGAATGGCAAACCACTCAGTTATTGAATTCTCGTATTTTTCATTGTTATCTATGTTATTTCCTTCCTTCCCCTTCCACAACTAATTGCCAAGCTTTGTAAATTCAAGTTCCTAAACAACTTCCCATTTTTCTTTTCCTGTAGTAACAGAAACCCGAGTCACTCTTACCATCTCCTAAAATCTTTCCATCAGCCTTCATATTCTTTATATAAAGTAGAAGGGTCTGTCTGAGATGTAAATCAAATTACATCAATCTTCGTGAAGATTTTATTGCTGCTGAGTTCACAAAGATTCCCATGCTTGGCACTGGGTTTTTTTAATTTGGCAACCTATGGCCTTGGGGAGGCACATCATCCTTTGGGTAGGATAATGCCAATTAAGCTCTATGTATGCATATATGTATATACAAATGGATGGATGTATCCAGTGTTTTGTGTTAATGCCACGTGGATACATCACACGTGGTTCATTTGTTATTCTGTCATTCAGTTATCTCTTCAATTCTCTAGAAAATTTGGGTGTGTTTTGTTCTACCTTCCATTTATTCATTCGATGTTGACTATAAAATGCATATATGGCCAGTTTAGCCAGTGCATTAGTCAGGGTTCTCTAAAGGAACAAAACCTATAATATGTGTGCATACATACATACACACATACATACATATGAAATTTATTGGTGGCTGGCCGAATGTGGATTGGGTGGTCCAACAATTGCTGTCTCCCGACTAAAAGGCCAAGAGTCCCTTACTTGTTTAGTCTATGAGGCTGGCTCTCTCAGCAGTTCCAATCTGGTGCTGGAGTCTCAAGGAATTTTTAGAGAGCTGCTGGTCTTCAGTTTACATTGAAATTCTGAGAAGTGGGATTTACTACCAGTGAAGGAATGCCTCAGCAAAAGGATGGGCCAACTTGCCAGTGAGAATAGGGCAAGCAGAGAAATTGCAAATGTTCTTTTATGTGGGTTACTACCAGGAGGTGTGGCCTGAATATACGATGCGTCTTCTCACTTCAAATGACTTATTCAAGAAAATTCCACACAGGTGCATTCAGATATCTTGGTTTTAGTTGATCGCAGATATTGTTAAGTTGACAGCCAACATTAGCTATCACAGTAAGTAAAGTTCTGTGAATTATTATTGCCATCATTACTTTTTAATGTGAGGTTTTAAGTTTTATTTCTATTGTATATTGTACATTCTCTCTAGCATGAAGAAACACATACATTTGTACATATATATGAACATACATATATGTATGTGCATAACAAATAGTTATGGAATTAATTTTAAAAGAATTTAAATGTAAAGTAGAATAAAAGTCACTTGAGATTTTAACCAGAGTTCATATCTTCAGAGAACAAGCAAATAAATTCAGTGGTAGATGGAATTTAGGGATTGATACACGATGGTACAAATTAGTAAGGACTGCAGTGAAACCAAAAATGTGGGCTCTGCTTGGGGATGCTCAAATTCATTTGTGCAGATGAACATTTATGCCAAAGAAAATATGTCTGAGGGTAATATCTACTCCCCTTGTTTTCAAAACTAGTTTTAATAATAGGTTTAATTAGAAGTGGCTTTTGTCAAGAGGCAGTCAAAACTGCAGCAGAATCTCAATTTTATAGAAAGTTTTAACAGGAATTAGTGAGATTTGTTTCTTTTATAAATTCTTGACTAAAGCAAATATACCCCAAGGGAAAGGAGGCTCCAAGGAAAAGGGAGAAGGAAGCAGGCAAGCAAACTTGCTGTGTGAGTCTTTTTTTCTGCTCCGGAATAGTGAGCATAAAGAGTGTAAGTAGAGGAGAAATAAAAAGAAAACCCCTGCCCCCCAGCCCTCCTGGATCCTTGTGCGCCATAGCAGGAGGGAGTCCAGGCTTCCCTAGAGGGATTTTCAAAGCCTTCTTTAAGAGAATCCACTGAAAGAGTTGCGGTTTTTTTTTTTTTCAGCTCAAAAGTAGACTCCATCATGCTCTATGACTGTGAGGAGAAATCAGTTCAGAAAAGAAACACAGGATACACAATATGATAGTGCTATTGTCCGCCTGGCTCTTTGTGTTTTGACTGACTCTGCTAGTTAATCTAAATAGTCTTTCTAAGTGGAGCTTCTCCCATCTAAGAAGCCTGATCAATTGAGGGAAGGTTTGATCTGAGTTCAGTCAAAGTCTATTCGGAACCCCCCCCCCCCTTTTTATCATCATGCGGCTGTCTAGACAACAACATAGAGTATAATAAGCTCTGCCATATCTAAAAGTATAATATTGAAACATCCTCATCATAGGAATAACCACTATGGATATGATTTTTTCCAGATTCATGACCACATTATTAATTTTTATACTGTTTTTCACAAATCAAAATGTACATGGATATTTTAACTATCCTGTATCCTTGAATCTAGTTCTTCCTTCTAGTATTTTCAGTGCATTTGCTTGATCTATCTAACCCTACGTTACTTTCATCACATCCCAGCCTCAGACAATAGATTACCCTCTGCTTTAGTCAACCATTCCTTGCCTGTGTGCTTTATTTACCAAAATGAAAAAGGATATAGCACCAAAACTGTGGGACTTCTCTATTTCCCTTTTTCCACATTTCTTAGAGAATTCTCCATTTACATTATATGGATCAATCAGTGTTTTGTACAAAAATCAGTCTGTGAAGTGTTACCACAATGCAGGCACAGATTCATTTTCTGGGGGCATTTCCTGCTCAGAGACAAACTGGGAAGAATAGAGCATGTAAGTTCAGTACCAAGTGCAACTGAGAGTTTACCCTGGAATGTGGCTCCTATTGGAAGCCATGTTTTATTTGCTGTTTGGCCATGCTTAATTCATGGCTTGCCTGTTATCATTATCTAAGCAGATTTAGCTTTGATTTTTTCTTTATTATTTCCTGTTTTTCTCTGATGATTTAAGAACTGCTTCCAAAGCTTTATTTATATTTCTAAATTAACGGTTTGTGCTGGGGAATAGGACCGAGCAGTGCAAAGAAGAAAGGAAGCGCTCAAAAATGAGTCCACAAATGAATTTCGGAGTAATGTTTGCAGACAAAATTGTGCTGTGATTTTCTTTGCTCCTAGTTTCTCATCTGTAGATAACAATGCTGTATGCGTGTCTTTATGGTCTTTACTTTGTCTTTTATAGGCCCTGATAAGCAATTTGAAGCCTGAAAGTAAAGATCAACGTTTTGCATTTCCAAGGTAATATTAGGACTTCGTGGTTGTTTGCACAGCTCCACTTAAAGATCACAATCTCGAACACATTGATGAATAAAAATGTCTTCTTTGTACCTAAGGAGCCAAAGTAAACCTGTAAACACTGAACTGTAGAGTGAAACCAGAGAAGGACACTGCACAATCCCGGCCTTTATGTAAAAGTGTGTATGAGCATAAATTCATTCCTCTAAGGTAGGATGCTGTGCAAAGTAGTTTCACAGACGCATGAAGAGAGACAGTTTAATGTAGAGATCTGCAAGGTACCCAGCATCCTTGGTGGTCAAGCATAGTAGAAATAATCATGTCTCTTAAAGATTCCTTAATCCTCAGAACCTATCAATATGTCAAATCTTCTGGAAATAAAGGCCTTGTGAATGTTAAAGACAAGGAGGTTGAGGTGAAAGATTATTTAAGTGACTTCAGTAAAATCTGAGTCCTGACAGTCAAAGCTGAGGCCAGAGAGACATGACTCGAGATGCCACACATTTGTCATTGAATTTGAAGATGAAAGAAGGTGGCCATGAGCCATGTCATGTGGTACCCGCTAACACCGGAGAAGCTCAGTTGATGGGAACAAGAACACGTCCATCTGTAGGCTTTCATGACAGGAACTGAATTCTGCCCACAGCCCCAGTGAGCGAGAAATGGACCCTTCCCTAGGGTCCCTGTGGTACAATTAATAACAACCCAGAGACAGATAGATATTGGGGTTCAAACTGAAGGTAAGAAAAGCAAAATAGTCAGCCATTGGCTCTTTCCTCTACCTCAGTCCAAACTGGTGATCCTGCCTCCAGGAATCCTCAGTATTAGACTGACTGAGAGTTGTCCCCTCCCTGTCTTATATACCTCTCCAGTGCTGGGATTAAAGGCATGCACTATGTCCCCACTCTAGGAAAGAAATACAACCTGAGGCTACCTAGAAAGTGAAAGAACTCTAAGAAATTAAATTATTGTTGACTGTGATGTATTTTGTGGCAATAGAAAATAGATACATTAAAAATGAATAATATTAAGAAGTTACTTGTATGAGTATGATGTTAAAATGCTATATTAGAGATTTATATATTCAGATAATAATGTCCCTAAACCCCTAAATTAGATCTAGCTTGTAGTATCCTCTATTTAATTTAGGAAGCCTCATAACATATATGTTCTCTGATGGTTTTCAATTTAGATGCCAGGACATCCAAGGATAGTGTTTTTAGTGAAGGACAAGACAACTGCTTTATGCAGCTTCAAAGACTTTCCTTTGTATTGTTCTATGTTATCAACTTTTCTATAATATACTTATTAAAGTTAATAAATAATGCTCTTGATGCTTTCCTTGTCCAGACTGCATTTTTAAGTCCATTTGTATTTGAAAAATTAGAGAAAATAATCTTTTACCTATTTTATCTTTGTAACTATTAAGTTTTATACCTAATTTACCTTTTATCATGACTAAGGAAAACTTTATCTATGACTATCTAGTTTTCGACTCTATCAAAGACCCAAGAAGGGTGAAATGTTGCCTAATGGCAGGGACATATGGCTGCTTCGACAATCACTCTAGGTTCTTTTGTGACATTGGGACGTCCATCTTTGGCCTACAGGCCTAGTATTGTTGACAGATTTTTCTGAGAAGTAGGGATTTTTGAAGGACTGTCCTACCCTGTCTTAGAAAAAGTTCACAGTTGCTTTTTATTGTTGTTTTATTTTGTTTGTTTTCATCCTGCTTGTCCAGTTTGGACAGTATATCATGATCAGTCGAAGCAAGAGCAGTTTCTTTGCCCAAATGGCTAGCTTTTTCCAAAAAGAAAACAAACAAAGTTTTTTCAATGCCCATCAACTTCTTTGAAGGAGATTGGTGCTACGAGGAGCAGATGTGTCTCATTTTAATGAAAAGCCTTAGGCTATTAAACACATTAAATGCCATATTCTGTAGGTCATTGAACTGTTTGAAGACCATCTATCCAAATATATCTGCTTAATGTTTATAACATACCTATTATGAATATAAATTTAATTATTATAGATAACTATTCATCTGTATTTTTAATTATATATTACATTTTAAAATGAGTTGCATAAGCATAATACTCCAAGCAAGAGTGTAAACATAATATAGTATAGTAAAAGTAACTTTAAATTTGTGTTAATAAACCAAAATCCATACCAATGTAAAATGTTTTGAGATTAATAGTTGATTTTTGGATTACAGTAAATTCAATAACCTACCGTTCTATTCTTTCATTTCTATATCATATACCCCTTTTTCTTTTAGAAAGAGATATTTGAATTTAACTCTTTTGTTTATCTTTTTGTTCTACGACCAATCAATAACAATTTGTAACTAACCCTCCTTAAATGATAATAAACATCCATAACACATCTCTTGCAAATATGGACATCATTCTCTAGATTTCTTTCTTTTGTTTGAGGAAACTGGTAATTTTTGGAGAAACTTTGAGAAAAATCAGGATAATTTATAGGTTTTGGCTGGAATACTCTATGAGGCTGGTTATTCTCAGTCAGCATCCTTGAAGCTGTTCTAGATGCTGGATTACCTGGGCCATCCAGCTTCATTGATGTCTGGTCCATTTGCTCTTAAAAATACATAAACTTTTAAAGGTAACATACATATTTGCATTAATGCAAGTATATACTCTGCATTGTATATAAGTTAACCAAAATGATTTTTTAAATGTGTTTTAGCAGGTAAAATACACATTAAATGTTGTGTAGTCCTTCTTCGTTTATTTCTTTATGTCTGTAGTCAGGATTTCGGGGGGGGGTCCCTTTCTCAATCAAATAAGATTTTTCTTAATCCAGAATGAATCCACAGCCTCTTATTTCCTGTTGGAATAAAAGCATAAGCTCTCTTCCAAAGCAATACCCATTTTTGACTAACGTTATAAAGTCAAAATATTTTTGAACTATAACTGGTTGGTTTAATCTAGCAGCCTCACAATCCAGTGTGTCCTAGCAGCCAAAATATTTAAAGAGAACACAATAAGATACAGGATCTTGACTCTCTTGTGTATTTTTCATCTTTACATGTTTTTTCTTTTATTATTACTTTCTCCCTTTTTAGGACTTTATTATTTTAAGGTATTTTTAATATATCCTTTCTCTTCTCTTTTCCAAGCCTATGTTTATTTTTAAACACACTGTGACACATTTAGAGGTTTTTTTCCACCTGAATCTGCCTTTACGGCATATTTGTAAGCTTTTCTATGTATATGAGCTACCCCAAATCTGCCACATTGAGCACATTGGTTGGGCTCATGCTGGTGGCTCAAACCCACAGGAAATGGCTGGGAGATGTCTCTGTCTATACTACAGCCCATGTGAGACATGAGACTTGGGAGGCATGTTTGGTTTCATTTTAGAACCTTTTTAAAAGCTTTCTCAGGTTTTATGTGCAAATTCTTGCTGAAAATTTGGGTATCATCTATAGACAGATGTTTCTTTCTGCCCACTAGTTCCCAAATAACCAACATGGAGTCTTAAATGCTTGGACAAAAGCTCAGGCTTTTTACTAGCTAACTCTTACACTTAAATTAAGCCATATTTCTTATCCATGCTTTGTCATATGGCTCAATACCTTCTCTTAGTACAGCATGCCCATCTTGCTTCTCTCTGTGTCTGTTTGTAATTCCTCTCTTTGCCCTCTTTCTTCCCATCGTTCTCAATTTGGCTCTTCACTTAACTTTATTCTGTTCAGCTGTTGGCCAGTCAGATTTTTTATTAAACCAATCACAACAGCAAATATTCACACAGTATAAAGGATTATTCTACGCAAAAGATCCAAACAAGTCACTTAAATTCATCCACTGACCTTCTTCCAGACATGTAGTGTAAGAGGAGGGCTCACTTGTTCATTCCTGCTGCATGTCTAGCTTAGCCATGAAATAAGGACACAGAAACTGTATTAATTAAATCACTGCTTGACCCATTAGCTCTAGCATCTTTTTGGCTAACTCTTACATTAATTTAACCCATTTATAGAAATCTGTGTATTGCCACGTGGCAGTGGCTTACCAGGTAAAATTCCCAGCATCTGTCTCTGGCAGCACTATGGCATCTCTCTCTCTTGTCAGACAAACAAAATGGTCAAAATACAGAATCAAGACAACCAATAAGCAGGCCCTCATCCTACAATTTAGGAATTGGTTCCATGGAAGACAGCCTCAACCCTGGAAGACTTGGGTCAATCATGGGGTGATGACATCCAGTCAATGTGAGGAAGAACCTACTAGGCCTAAGATTCATCTGGTCAAGTGACCCTTCTGTGCCATCTACATTAACCTCCTGCCAAAGCTACTAAAAAGATCTTGAATTCTGAACTCACTACAGGAATAAATGTCTATCAGTTTGAATGAGTATCAAGATCTAGATTATAGAGATTTACTGAAAATGCTTGGGGTATAGGGGAAATGCCTTATATGGAAACAAAAACTGACCAGAAATTCAAGAGTTCCCAGGCTAGTTCAGGAATTACAGGGAGGAAGGAAAAAAGTGTGTCTTTGGAAATCTCTTCACCATCTTGCTCAAGAGACTAAGATTTAAACTTCCTGGAGGGGAAGTAGGCACTAATTATTTCTCTGTTGATAAGAGTTCTTAGAGTTTTCTGAAAAACTAACTAACTAAATATATGTATTTAACTAACAAAACTATTGCTATCTTTGACATGAAGAAATAGGAATTTCTGCAAGGCCAGAGAGCATTTACACTGATGGTGGGCCTAAGTACTTAGGGTCAGAGAAAAAGAGAGCAGGATCCATATCTGAGTACAGTGGCTGCAAAAGTGCAAGGGATAAACCAAGGAAACTCCAATCAGCCACCAAATGCAGAAGAGCTGCAAAGTCAGCAAAGCAAGAAGCCTCAGTGAATTAGGGCAGAGGGACAGAAATCTGACAGAAAGCCGGGCTGTCCTGATCGTTGACAGGCAATGATTCAGGCAGAATACATGGACTCTGACCTGAAGAACATTATGCGAGACTATTGTCAAAAATGTGTTGGTGAAAGTCTACTTTCTGAGCATATTTATTTGTAGCAGTCTTCTTATGGTAGACACACTGGAGGAACACCCCTCCCAAGGGTATTCACAGGAACATTCTAGAGAGAAAAGAAGGCCTGCAAAAGGGAGAGCAGATATTGGGTGTTAAAAAGTGAGAAAGGGGGTTTTAAAGCCAACCAATATTTTCTGATCTGAAGTATACCCAAAAGTAATGGAGGACTAGGGTTCTCTGAAGTGCAAAATATATATTAGGATATATTAACAAATCTCTAACATGAAGATAAATGGAACACCAGAGAAAAGTACTCATTTGGCTCAAACATGTCCAAAAAGTTGAAATGTAGATACACAGGACCCCTGAATTTGTAAACGATTTCTCAGGGCTCTTTTTTTTTCTGCTGGCTGGCCTTGTCCTACTTCAATATGTTAATTTTCATTTTATCTTACTAAATTTTATATTGGTATATTTTATTGTTATCTCCAGAAGCCTATTCTTTCCTAATGAGAGACAAAAAGGAAGTAGTACTGATCAGAAAGGAGGTGAGAGGAACTTGGAGAAGTAGCAGGAGGGGAAATGGTATTCAAATTATTTTGTATGAGAAATGATTCTATGTTTAACAAAAGGGGAAATGAAAAAACAAGTAAATAAGTGATCTAGGGAAAAGCTAAAGCTGAGGGAGGCTATGAATGCTTTGCCTCCCATATATTTTCTTACCATAATTGTGTGTGCCTCTATTTTGTTTGCTATGGGGATGCGATGTTGAATTTGCCATTGACTTCTCATTCTTTACAAACTAAGATCTCCCTGCAGGATCCATTGATCATTTACATGGGGGATTTGTGTTTTATATACCAATCCTTTATAATAAACAAGGGGCTGAGAAATGACCAATTGTAAAGTGCTTGCCTGACATATGAGGTCCTGAATTTAATTCCCAGCACTGAAAATCTTTTAAAGAGTAAAGCGGTGGATGCATATTGACAAAGCACATCCAGTTTCAGAAAGTATACTTTCTAAATGATTGTAGCATGCAGGAAGAAGATGACAAAAGTCACCCATGAAGCTTTTGTAGATAAATATAAAGCTCACAGAGCTACGACAATCTACATACACAATAATCAAAATATAAGGATCTTTGTGCATGTGTTTGCACACATGTGTGTGCATACATGCATGTACATATATTTTGCACATAGTCTTTACTTCCATGGCACAGAATGGTGCCAAAGTAACTTAAATTCTTAGGATGATTTAATATTTAATGTCTATTTATAAAACCTACATTTCTGAATTCATTAGTTGAAACACTAACATATAGACACAATGTTGAAGCTGGAGTCAACCAAATCCACCTGACATTTTCCAATAACAATTGATCATAGTCTCCGAACAGGAAGAGACTGACTGATAGTTTTGTTTAGCTTGACATTTCTCTAGGACCAGGACTAGATACAATATACCTCATAAGTTCTCTGTTTTGGATGTCGCTATTGAGTTAAAAATCCCATGTATTTTCAAGTCCTTCCTTTCTCTCACTCAGTATGCCAAGTTAATAAGGAGAAGAATAAGATGGAAATTTAGAGAACTTTGTCTTGATTTTAGCCTCACTTTTTAACACTTTCGAGAACAATTTAACAATTCCCTTAATGACTTTAGGCTCCAATTTAGCCAACAAATGGACTGACAGAAATGTATAGTTTCAGAGTTCTTTCCAGTTCTGACTACTATTCTTCTGCATGGGGATCTTATCTATCTCTTGCAATTCTCACTTTGTCTACCTCTTCCTTTGCTGTCTACCCCTTCCCCATGACTTCATTTTGCCTTCTTTTATGGACATCTTTAATTTATTAAGCCTTTATTTTTAGTAACTGAGAAGTTCATACTCTGTGTTTTGAACATGGTCACTCTACTCCTCCATAGCCTCCAGATTTCCACTCATCTAACTTTGTGTCATTTCAGTTTTAAAAACATATGTAGTCTAATACATATCCGTATACTTTTGGGTGTTGAGCCATCTACCAGAGCATGTTCAACCTACCAGGAGCCACACGCTTAAGGAAAACTAACTCTTATTCTTCTATCTGCTATCAATTATGAACAGTTCCTCAGCTAGGGGTGGGACTTGATGCACCTACCGTCCTTCATGGTGGGATTTGGTCTGGCTTGAGCATGCATGGGCCTTACATATGCTATCACAACGACCTTGAATTTATACTTGTAGCTGTTCTGATGCATCCAGAAAATATTTGCTCACCTGTCGTCATTCAACATCTCCTGATCACCCTCTTTCCATCTTCTCCTTTTCATCTACACTTGAGTCGTGAGAATAGTGGTGTTATTGGTATATCCATGTAGGACTGAGCACTCTGAGGTCTATTATCTGCACTCTCACCTGTTGTTGGTCTCTGCCCTAATTGCCATCTCTCACAGAATTTTCTCTGCTGAGGTCTGAGGGATGCACTCGTCTTACCTATCTTTCCAATGACTGTTTCCAAAACAGACATAATTACGGTGATATCATTTTCTTGCTCACTTTTTCCTAAGAATCAAACCAAGTGGTGTGGCTAGAGTGAAAACAATCCCATTATGCCCTCTGGCACTCAGCCACAGTTCTGGAGATGCCGTGAGCATCTCGCTTTCCTTTTACTATTTCTTTCATTTCTAGTCTGTGCTTCATGGCTCAAAATGCTTCCTGTAATTGGAGTGTGTTTGCTTTCTGTTTTTCCCCCTTCTTCCTTCTAACTTCTGTTTCTTCCTGGGAAATAAATAACCCAGTGTACTGGATGCATTTAACAAAGTTGCCTTCACATTAAATCCTCATTACACTGGTTTACTATTTTTGATATTTTTCAGGCCCTAGCACTAACTTGTGTTTCTTCTTTTCTGTAGTGTATAGAATTACAAGCTTCTTATATTGTTTGCAGGCTTTAAAAACAAAATTTAAATTTTTTTCAATGCATTTCACATTTTACAAGTTTCAGCTGTATTTTGAAAGTGTATTCTGAAAAATATTCAGCATTAGAGAATTCCTGTTGTGCTTCTTCATGCCCTTAAGTACTGACACGTTTGAATGTTTCCTTATGTATCTTCTGTCCAGAGGTTGAGAATTTTATTTATTTATTTATTGATTGATTGATCGATTGATTGAATGATTTGGTGCCTGTCCTGGAAATTCCTCTTGTAGACCAGGCTGTCCTTGAACTCACAGAAGTCCACCTGTCTCTGCCTCCCAAGTGCTGGGATTAAAGGCATGCACCACCATTGCCCAGCCAGAGGTTGAGAATTTTAATGTGTATCAAATTTTCTAGTCATTTTTATTTGGTACTAATTGATTAGATGAATTGATATCTAATACTTTAATTTGGTTAAAAGTGCTGACTTAGGTTATTGCCTTCAGTGTTTTGATACTTTTCTACTTAGCACATTTAAAAATAGCGTGACTCCATTTAGAAAGGCATTGTAATCGTCTTTGTCTTGTTAATGGTTTTCAGCTGTAATTCTACCTTGGCTGACATGAGTATTGTCACTTCCGTTGTCTGTTTTGTTTGTGTTTTACAGATATATCTCGACCGATCATTTCTTTATAACCCATTCCAAATCATACTGTTTTAAGTTTGTCTCTTGTAAACAGCATATTGTTGAATGTTGTTTTTTACTCCAACCTAAGTCTTTGCCTTTTAATTGGGGAGTTCAACACATTTACAATCATTGTCATAACTGATATGTTTGGTCCTACTTCTGTCAGCTTGTTTTATAGATTCTATTTTCCGTGCTTCTTTGCCACTTTTTATGTTTTTGCTCTTGATATTTGGACCATATTTTGTTTGCTTTTGTCTTTTGAAAGGATTTAAAAGAGAGAACTTCTGTTTTGAATCCTACCAATTATATCTTTATCTTACACACACTTAAACCCATGTATTTGGAGTTATATTTAAGAACAAAATAATACCTTTGCTTTCGTCTTCATGTGCCAGACATTTGATGTTCCCTCCACCCCATGCCAACTACTTGTTCATGATTTTCCTTTTCTTCTCTCTTTAATTTTCATTACTAGTGTTTAATGAGGAATTGAGAAGGGTCTGCTTCTGGCCTGTCATTAATTCTTTCTTCTTGATAACTCCTTTCTCATATGTAACACAACAGGACATTAAAGTAAAAGTAACACATCTTCTAGTTAAGAACCAATTTGGTGAAATGTGGCACTAGTGTCCTAACTAGTTTTCAAGTATATTAGCCTTTTTCTCACTGTTTCATTGCTCTTCATGTTCATTTACATCTCTTTTAAATATCAATGCCTCAGAAAGACGTTCCGGAACTAATTGAACACAATCACATCTCCATACCCATATTGTTCTCTTTCTCAGTTCTCTGTTTTTGTTTGTGGATTGTGCCATGTTAAACATTTATTTGTGTTGTTTTTTTTTTTTTATTTTTTGGCTCTTTGCTCTTTGAGGACCCATCACCCAGATCCCCAAAAAACCACATGGAGCCTTATTCCTACTTATGCATGCCCGGCCTTAGCTTGGTGCTTTTCTACCCAGCTGTTCTTAACTTAAATTATCCCATATATCTTTTGCCTCTGGGCTTTTATCTTTTCCTGTTTCTGTATATTATTCTTTTTTCTTTTCTTGCTGCATTGTGTAGCTGCGTGACTGACCCTTAATGTCCTTCTCCTTTTCTTGCTCTTCCATCCCCCACTTCTAGAATCTCTCCTCCCCTTTTATTCTCTGTGCCTGCCAGCCCCACCCATCCTTTCTCCTGCCTTGCTATTGGCCATTCAGCTTTTAATTAGCCCAGTCTGGAATTTTAGACAGGCAAAATAGCATAGCTTCACAGAGTTAAACAAATGTAACATAAAAGAATGCAACACATCTTTGCATCATAAATCAAATATTCCACTGCATAAGCCAATGTAACACATCTCAAACTAATATTCTACCACACACTGGGCTATTTGCTTGCTTGATTTCTATGAATTTTATTAGACTATTGGACTGCAAGTGTTAGAATGATGTCCGCTTTATAAATGAATTCCAAGCCTAGGATAGTGAATTCTTGGCTATAATTGTTGAACTACATGAATGAGTCAAGAACTAAGCACAGTCACATGAACGAATTAGGCAATTAAAAATAAATGTCTCTGATTAAGATAAACTACAGCAACTCATGCTCCCCTCTACCACTGTATCTAAACAGGCTGCTCTACGCCATCCTCACCTTGGTGTATTTTTTGGAATATACATAGTTCACAGGCATGGTTTAGAATCGGGTTTGATAGCTGTGACATCACGATGCACATCATTACTTACATAGGTTGCTTATCTCATTGTCCTCTGTTGCTGCACATGTTTTCTGGAGCTACCCTAGGGGAACTAAGACATTTGTTCACCAACGACGTCTCTTTCTTTGCCATGCTGCAAGTTAATACTCTTATAGCAGAATCCTCATTTTGTGGCATACTACTCTGGTGTTAAGTTACGTGAGAACATGTTTGTTGTTGTTGTTGTTTGTTTGTTTTGTTTTAGTTTCATGGTCAGTTTATCATGGGCATAGCAGCAATGTTATGGTCAATCGAAATAGTTCAGACTCACTAAGAAGGGAGATTCCTGCATTAAAACAATACCCAGTTTTCATGTTATTCAAGCTATTGCTGAGAAACAGATGCCATGCCAGCTTTCCCACCTGCTACCTCTATCTGTGGGCTAACTACAGTTATCACCATCTTCATTTACAGGAAGGTCAACTACAGTTTTCTCCCTTGTGTACAAGTTTGGTTCAGACATGATGTTTAGACTGAAAGACAAAAGCTTAATTATTTTCATAGTGAATAAGAGGTGATGCTAATGTACAGTGAGATGTTTGCATGAGCTGTTCCAGAGTTTTCTTGAAACACTCTTCACAAAGTTGTTCTTATTATGTACCTGCAGGCATTTGTGTGTGTGTGTGTGTGTGTGTTTGTGTGTGTGTGTGTGTAAGGTCAAAGAACACCTTTGCTGCATTGGTTCTTCTTTGTTCACATGTATGTGGGTTTTGGGAGTTGAACTCAGGTCTACAGGCTTGTACAGCAAGCACTTTTATTCCTTAATTTTCTTGCAAATCTGAAACCATTAATTAATTCCCACCAAACAAGCATGTTAATAGCAATATTTTGGTAAAAAGAGGCTAGGGAGTTTATCAGTGCGTAAGAGAACTTGCTGTGGGAACAAAAGCACTTTAACTAAAATCCCAAGGACCCACACAAAATCATGGCATAGCTATGTGTGTCTGGAACCCCAGCATTATGGAGCTGAGACAGGAAGATTCCAGATGACTTGGCAGCCAACCACCTAAAACAGTGATCTTCAGGTTCAGAAAAACAAAACAAAACACCTCAAAAAATAAGGCAGAGGGAAATAGAAGATGACATTCAGAATGCTCTCTGGTCTAAAAGGATAAGGAAACAATCTCTTTGATTTATAATAGTAAATGGAATCCACAAAGAAATAAAGTTGACTGGTAGGCAGCATATGGAAAGATTCCAGTCTTTTCCTATAGGTTACTATGTGCTGCTGTCTTTGGATCTGCAGTGTCTCCCTTCATATCTGCATCCTACCCTCCACTGAACTGTTTCTAATCTTCCTGGATCAGGGGCTTGTACAATAATAGTCAACCGTGGATGTTGTGAGGGGTACCTAGTGGTTTCCAATACCTCTGAGCACATTCTGTGTCTGCTTCCCTCTGGCAAAGTCGCTTATTTTCTCTTAGAAGAGAGAATGTTTTGGGTACAGGTTCTTACTATGTAGCTCTGGCTAGCCTTAGATTCACAGAGATCTGCCTGCCTCTGCCTACCTGAATTCTAGAATTAGGAGTGTGAGCCACTGCTCTGGGCTAGCATAGAGAAGTGATTATAGGAATTTGTACTTCTTTAGTGAACCTGTGAAAAGAAAATCCTGCACTCATTTCCATCTCTCCACCAGGAACTGGGCAAATGAAAGCTCTAGTTAGCTGTGCTAAGCAGCCATTGGCAGTAGTCGCAACTTAGATACAAAACAATCTTCCTTTATTTAATCATTTATCTTTACAGGGCCTGGGATTGAACTCAAGAACTACCATGCCACTGAGCTATGTTGTCGTTGCCACTCAGAGTACCACTTTCGAGCAGACTGTAAAGGGCTGAAGGAAAACATATTGTGAAAGTCGAGACTTTTCTCTGCGGCATGCAGAATTTTGTAGATGGTATTCAGGACACTTTTACCATCTTTCTCTCTTGAATAACTGTTTCTCCCGCATCTCACTGGCATAGGAATGGCAATTAACAGTGTGATGTGCCACATTCTCATAGGGGAATGCAGAGAAGACAAAGGAAGACCAAAATGGATTTATTTGGTCTTTTTTGGTAGACTAGGCCAGTTCAGTGGTAAAATTATGTCACTGTAAAGTTAGTAAACATTGTCATCCATATTGAGGAGAATTTAGGGAGAAATTTCTTTCAAGTGGGATGGTATAAATCCAGAAGAATTATGATAATCTGGTCAAGTTCATTTTCTAGGGCAGATGGGGGAGCAGAAACCCAGAGAGAACTATAAGTCACATGATCAGTCCTTACCAGAACCAGCAACAGATCTGACCTTTTTTCTCCCCATGTGACAAATGGGGTCCTGAAGTCCTCTGCTGCTTAAGAACCTTTTCTGAAGGCAACATCACTCAGAACAACTCTAAAGTGCTGGAGTACTTACCCACTGCGGGGTTTATCTTCTAATCTAAAACTCTTGGTTCTCAGAGTGAGGGACATTTAGACCCTAGTGTCAGGTGTATCTGCCACACTCAAAGCTTGGTTTTTCTGGGAGTGAATTAGGTCGTGTGAAATCACACAGATCAGTTTTCATCCTTTGCTTCAAGTTTGAGTTTTGTTGACCTGCTGTTTCATTCCTTTCGAAATGAAAAACGTCCAAGGGGTGATGATTAATGCTACCAAGTCTGTTTATGTGATGTTTCTTGTGTCATAGACTTGAAGGTATTTCCATATATTTTGTGATTCATGCCGTCTAGAAGCGGAAAGGTGAAATCTCATGATTAATGACTAAGCTTGCCATTTTCATTCTTCGCTATACTCAGTCTTTTTTGTTTTCCTTCCATTTCAAATGTTTTGATAGTTGACTTACTGACTTAAAAGGTTCTAATGTGAGAAGTTGGGGTTTTAAGATGCTCCTAGGAAATTTTCTTGTTAATTCGCTTAAAGAAGGTCCTGACTGTGATAAAAAAAAAAATGTTTTCTTATTTCCCAAAAGAAATGTTGCACTGTTAAAAAAAAAAAAAAAGAAGGAAAGAAAGAAAAGAAATGTTCTTTTCTGTTTGGGAGCAGATAAAAATGCAAGACACTTGCAAGACACTTTGAAGGTAGGTTATATAGCTCTACAAGAATAGTCTAAAGCAAGCCATGGTGCTGTGTGCTATTTGGGAATAAGAGACTTCTTAAGGAATATTCTAGGTTTTTAAGAGGTCATGAAGCTCACCTGGACTTAGCTTCTCTTTCCATTGCACTTGTTCCCACTGCCTATGTGGGCCAAGAGAGGGATGTCTCATGTTTGGACACACATTTTTGCTTTCCGAATTCTGACAATGAACAAATGCTATATCTTCACTTAGGCCACTTTATTCTGTAAATTATTTTATCATTATTGAGGAAGAAAAACATTAACTTCACCAGGTCAGGGAGTATTCCTTTCCTTGGCAAAATCGTGAAAGTAATGTACTTCCATCAGAAAAATTTTTATTATCTGTAAAACAATAAATAAATATTTAAGAAAAAAAACAAAAGTCTCACAAATTTCTGTGTTAATTTGGAAGCTGAATTAAAGATTTTAAATTAATAACTTTGTAACATGCTAACAGTTATGTAATTCTATAAAAGCAGTAGGGAAGTGAAATGGCAGATGTGTTACTTAGCTTGATTTAATAATCCTACTTTGCAACCATTTCTAAAAACATTACAGTGTACCTCACACTTGTGTAAGAATATGACATCAATCAAGCTGTGTATTAGTAGATAAAATTTTGTATCTTCTTACTACATATACGTATATACATTCTTACTGTATGTATTTTCTTACATTGATATATGTACATAAGTTTATATGTCATATTATATAAAATCTATTAATATATATATAAATGTAGGTGTGTACATATGTGTTTGTGTGGTAGGAAGATAAAGATTTTAACAAATATGGTAGCAGAAATACTTTATTTTTTCCTTGATAACTTGGCTCAGGGCATAAGGGCATAATTTGGCTTGGTTTGTGTGGGCTGCTTTGATGTCCAACCAATATTGGTACCAACTTCTCAATCTGGCAAGCCATGTTTCAGACTATTGAACACTGGTTGTTAGATAGATTAGCCCAAAAATATTGTATTATTATGAAAACCTAGCCAAATCAACTGAAGTTGGACAAATACAGAAACTAAGTCCCTTGAAAATTACAAAGAACCATAGAAAACACCCTGATCATATTGCTTTTGCCTGTCCAAATAACTACAAAGTGTAGTTCAGAACCCGGGCCATAAACCAAGTGGGACATAACTGTTTTAAATAATTGGATCTTTCTGTAGTGTGTTAGACCTTCGAGAACCCAAGTTTTGTCAAGACATCTGTGTAAGCATGCGTGCAAGAAGAACAACAAACACATAAAATCCCACCTGTTTATTTTTAAGCAACACAGTTGTAAACTTTTTATGCTAGTGGGATGAGACATTTCAGTTTGAGTCTAAAACAATATGTTAGATAACAAGAAGGAAGAAAATGAAACTGACTTTCTGACCATGTGCTATGCACTTGCTTGGCTGAGTCACCATCCTCCTCCCCGTGAATCAGAAGTTAAGTTAAAATAAAGGCATCTGAAAAAGCCTGGGATAAAACCGGACTCGCTGAACATAGCGGACAATGAGGACTACTGAGAACTCAAGAACAATGACAATGGGTTTTTGATCCTACTGCACGCACTGGCTTTGTGGGAGCCTAGGCAGTTTGGATGCTCACCTTACTAGACCTGGATGGAGGTGGGGGTTCCTTGGACTTCCCACAGGGCAGGGAACACCGATTGCTCTTTGGGCTGATGAAGGAGGGGAACTTGATTGGGGGAGGGGGAGGGAAATGGAAGGCGGTGGCGGGGAAAAGACAGAAATCTTTAATAAATAAATAAATTAAAATAAAATAAAATAAAGGCTTCCAGTCAGCCCCACTTCAGGGTGACAAATCCAGAAAGAAAGTGCTGGGGAAAGGCTGGTGAGTTCTTAAAGGATTATTTATATCATGTGATTCCTGTATCATCAATAATAGAGCATGCTGACATTAAATGATAAAAGGAAGCAGGTATTGTTCAGAAGCATGGGAGCCACATACACTGTTTGTGATTATCCATAATTTAAACAGGAAAATTCAGACACTATTTAAAAAATGATTTTTTTTCAAGACCACGATAAGATTTCTTTTTCTACATGTAAAATATGATTAGATAAACCGTGTTGTGGAGTGTTTGGGGGAATCCCCGGTCCTAATAACCAGCTACAAATATCTTCTTGAGAAGTCTGAATAGAGTTATTTTGACTCTTGGTGGAGCAAGTCCATTTTTATTTGCGGCATGAAGGAGCAACTACAACATTAAGATAGAAGACTGGAGAAAGAATTGAGGGAAATTTTCCTTAAGATGAAAGGACTGAAATTATGTCAAATAAAAATCAAACTTTCAAGAAATAAAAGTATCAGATTCACATGAGATGTGGCAAAATTTCAATGTCATATGACAAGCAACTTCCTGGGATAAATTCTAATGCTTCATATAACACCAAGAGGCCAAAACTCAAAGCCAGCTTTAAGAAGTTTATCTTGGGCTTCATTCCGCCCAATAAAATGATACCTAACCAAGATGTTAACGTTTCCCTTTTGCCTGTGTGCTCAATAGACTCCTTGAAAGTGGAAATGTGTGCCTGGGGAATGCAAGCCCACATCCTTAACTATGTGTGAGTTTCTTTCTTGAATTATGGCTCACCTTGTTTGATCAGGTCTCCTTGCCAAATTGTGTCAAAGCAAAGAAGCGGCTTCACTGGGGACATCAAGATTTTTTGAAAGAGCCGGGGCTAGAATCTTTGTTGATGTTTTAAAGCAGATAGCAAGGCACCCAGAGAGCTTGTCAACACTTCCTCTCCCTCTGACTACTAGGATCGCGAGTACTGTTAATAATGATTTAAATGCTTTAGTTGTCAGTCATTGCTCTTTCTTTGTAAATGTTACCCATTTCATAAATAAATCAAACGGGCAGACCTTCGGTTTTCAGAAACTTGAATGCTTTTGTTAAAATTGTATGAAGCAAATTCACAAACACATGATTTATATTATCTCAGTGCACCACTGGAGATGATAGAATATACTATTTAAATTAACTTCCCTCCCAACAAATGAAATCAATTCGCTCCTTAGGTTACTTTTCAGCCGCCTTTTGTCTTGTTGCGGAATCTTTTCTATTTCTCTCACTCATTCATCCATTGTGCCCTTTCCTTGATCTGATAGCATTAAACATATAATTAAGTCATAAAGGAGGGAACTGATGAGTACAGCAGATGGTAATTGCTTCCTACATTGGAATGAAATGATATGCATTGCTACAATTTACAGCTCTCGCCTCATATTTTATTCAGGAACCTTTTATCTCTTTTCCTGCAGAATTATTCTGCAATAAATTTAGACATCTTATCAATAGCTTGGTGATAGGAGCAGAAACAGAGAAAAACTGAACTTTGTGCATCTTAATGTTTAAAATAATTTTTTGTAATAATTGAGTTATCTGGCAGTGAGCATTCACATAGGGAACCTCAATATTATTGTCCTTTTCTTTGGGTCAAGTCTATGATGAAAGGAAATGAAAGACCCTTTTAATGGACAAATTATTGACTGAAAAAGTTTCAAACTAAATGAGAAGCCATTGGTTTGCTTTGGCTTTTGTTTTCCTTAAAAAAAAAAAAGTACACAGGGGTGTTTTCTTGCCAAGTGCATAACAAAGAGTGTAAAGTTGCACCAGGGATGTCGAGACAACTCACCCGCAGCTTTTTGGAGAAATTTGGGGCATTCTAGTCTGGCTGTGTTTACATCTGTGGAGTTACATCCCACGGGATCCACAGTACGAAGTGCTGAGCACCAGCAAACCCACTCCTGAAGGTCATTCTGCTGTCTCCTAGGACCTGAGGGTAATTGCTATACTTCAGGTCAGTTCAGTAAAAACAGTAAAAGCCTTCCTTGGCATGGTCACGTGATTCGAGACTATCGTTAAAGAATGTGAGTTTGAATGAGTTCAGGTCTATAGGAGATAAGTAGCCTGTCTCAGTAGTGCATGGAAACTGGTTCCTTGGGCTGAATCATCTGTATCCGAGGCAAAGTTGATATAGGTTTGGAAGTTTTAAGTACGTATTAGTTCGTGCAAAATAAAGCTTACCGCAAGTACCTTGGCTACAAGGTTGATTTTTCTGTATTTTTTTCTATATACTTCAATGCATTTTATACACCCAAGTCATGTGCTCCGGTCTCCAACATGCCAGTTCTGTTCAGAACATGGTCATACACGCAACACCAATGGTAAGAGGAAAACAATCATTTGTCCAGTGTCTGAGATGTTGCTTGTTGAGGCGCACCATGGCCATCTGTGCTCTATGCGCCACCGTACAGTTTGTGAACCAGGCAAGGAGCTGGAGATTGAAACACACAAAGACTCACAGACAGAGACACTGGTCATTCTAGATGCCAGAATCCTTGAAACAGGAATACCCCAAGAATGCCCCCTTTATTGTGTCGAGGGGCAGCTTATATAGGGATAGCCACGCCCCAGCCAAATGCACCAGAAACCACTCTCCTGCCATCAGGAACTCCTGAAGGTCTCGTGCTCAGAGCAGCTGTAGGCACTCAGATCAGGGGAAAATAAGTTGTTTACAAGAAATTCAGGATCTGGGTGTTCACAGCTCCCAACATTTTGTAAAGACAGGTCCCCAGCAGAATAGTGAAAGATTCCATTTTTTTCATACCCTCTAGTCCTTCTCTAGTTCATGTGCCTCCCACTATCCTCGAAGCATCACTCCCAAAAGGGTAAATTATTTCCTTATACCAGAAATAAACTAATTTTGAATAATATGCTAGAATCCATCTCTCTGAAACACACACATAAACACGAGAGCTTGCTTAATTTTTACCATATTTTGTATTTTAGGTGTGGTACTATTTAGTGTATTTATATTCACCATCTTATCAAATAAACACTTACTGCACACCAACTATTTTCTCAAGAAGAGGTATGCTTCATGGAGAAATAAAAAATGAATACAATATCTAGTCCCAATGTTCATCTTAGACAGAAAATTGAAAAGGGGATAGTAAAGAGATGGAAGTCTAAAGAGACATGTCTAAGTTATTCTAAGTACTTCCAGAACTTGTGATATTGGAGTTAGGTTATAGAGAGAAATAGAATTAACCAGGCAATTTCAGGAAGGCTCTTTATGTTTGGTAACAACACTTCTGAAAGTAGGTAGTTGGTTGTGAGCAAGAGAAGAAATGAGCAAGTCGGCCACTGTGGTAGCAGTTTGGATGCTTTGGGGGAAAATAATTTCTAGAAATCATTGTGTATCTACTGTGTCCACCATGACAGAACAAGGACTTTGAAAGTTTCAACACATCTATTAAGATTCAAGCAGTGTATCAGAAACTTTTAAATATGCATTAGTCTTGTTATGTACAAGGACTTTATAAAATACATATGACTGGGGAGGTCAGGTGCCCTGGCAAAGTTCCTGCAGGTAGAGGGTAGCAAAACCAGTTGTAGTAGTCAAACTCTTCTGGTCTGTTTTCCCAACCCATGTGTCTTCCATTTCATCCACTCAGGAGTAGGATCCCTTTTCACAAGATACCAAGGCCAGCGTGTGATGAGCCCCAGTTACACCTGAATCCATTAAGGGACTCTGAAGGACTGTATCTTGCACACATATTCAAATTTGAGGTGTCTCGAAGCTTAAATTATCATTAATAAAAAAAATCTTAGATGTCCAAGTACTTGGATCTTCTTTAGCAGAATGATCTAACAGGTAATGGGTGGATAATATCAAGAAATCAAAAGAAATGTAGAAATCCGTGGGCTGGTTCAACTGATACTCCCTTTTGCTAGTGTCCTCTGTAATAGTACAACTTGCTTAATTGTTTTAGTATACTTGGCATTGCAAAGTGAAGCTGTCACTATTGTAAATGAAAATGATTTGAGGGGAACTTTTCAGAGCAAATATGTCCAAGTTTAAATCCCTCTAAGTTCATCAGTATCTGAGAAGAAAGATAAAAAAAATAAATAATAATAAAAGGTAACAACAGGCAAAGATTCTGGAATAACGCTACAAAGCAGCTGAAGTCTCCATTGTACCTTTTGCTCGACTGAAGGTAACATTTTAAAACGAAATATTGGGAGTGTTTCTAATCAATTCTCCTACTCTGGAAAATATTCTTGGGTAAACTTCATGGCCAGGAAAAATACATCCACAATTTATTCTTGATCTTAGTTGATTTTGACTTTTCAAATTCATTAAAAGCTTTTGTTAATCAAAAAGATTATAAAACAAATGGATTATAAATTCTTTACTATACCTCACAATGCTAAGACTAGAGAGAGTATATAAGTCTTTAAGAATGTATTTTTTCACTTTAATTTCTTAGATGAATAACAAAGAGATATTCAGACTATCTAAAATTGTTTCTCAAGTGCACTTCAAGTTTTTAAATGATTAAAACTATGATTTTGAAAAGGAAAAGGAAAAAAACAGATTTCATCTAGATGTTCTGGCTTGCCTTGCCATTGGATGTAGGAGTCTGGAATCTAAGGAGAAGTCTGGGCATGAGAAAGATTTGGGTGTGAGTATGTGGAATGTAGTCTATAGGTGGTGGCTGGAACCATGAGTGTGGGTGAAGTTGTTTATGGAGCGTTTGTAAAATGATAAGAAAACCAAATTTAGAACTCCTAGAAATGGCAGCATTTAAAGTGAGGAGAGGAAGAGACAAGCTGGAGATGATGAAAAGCTGGATGAGGGGATGGGTGAAGACTCAGAAATCTATGAGAAACCAAAGATGGGAAATATTGGGCAGCTACCAGCAAAGGTTGTGGAAGAATGTCTCCCTTGGCATGTGACCTTTAAAGATGAAGGCTTTGTGTGGCAGTAGGTCTGTCCTTACTTTAGTAAGCAGCCTTCCAGGCAATGTCCTCTAGGTCTTTGTCAGTAACAGGAGCTCCAATAAATATTTGCTGTTTGAGTAGAAAATCCCTTCCACTTCTAGTGCAAGTATGAAATCTCTCAAATGACAGTGTGTCAATCCACCATGTACACTACTATTAAATATGTTCATCTCTGGCTGTTTTCTCTAATTTTTATCTTATATTAACTCTTTCTTCAAATAATGCTAGTGCTTTTTAAATATTGTCTTATAGAGTTGCTACATTCAGTTATGAATATTTAACTCATACCAAAGGCCATATATATAACTGATTCTACTTCCTGTTTTTATCTACCCTACAGAGATTCCACTAACTCTGTCTCCTGCTTGCTGGGTGGTTCCTTTCCCTATGACTGGCCAACTCAAGAACTTTCACTTGCTACAGAACGTGTTGTATTTCTTAAGCTTTAGCTTGGAGAAGTCACATAAATTCTTTTTTTCCCCCTGTGTCCCCTAGCTTCAAATTGAGCTTACATTATTTCAGCTTTCCCTTTTCTTTTCCAGGTTTTCATAGTCTCACTAAATTTCAAAAATTGAAGTATGTAATGGTTTGAACAAAAATGATACCCATAAGCTCATAGGAAGAGGCAATATTAGGTCTTGCCAGAATAGGTGTGGTCTTGTTGGAGGAAGTGTGTCACTGGGGGTGAGCTTGGATGTTTCAGAAGCTCATGCCAGGCCCAGTGTCATTCTCTCTTTTTGCTCTGCTTCCTGCCATGATGATACTATACTAAACTGTAAGCCAACCTTAATTAAATATTTTCCTTTATAAGAAATTCTGTGGTCATGGTACATCTCCACATCCATAGAAACCCAAATTAAGAGAAAGTACATTTTAGGATTAGGCAATTTCAGACATTCTTTTTTAAACTTACTGACATTTCTCTTGTATGTCTTCATTTTCCACACTCCTTCAAGCCATCATATGTTCCCTTTCTCATGGCTGTGCCCCCATGAGTTAACCCTATTAGTAATTGTTAAGTGAATATATTGTCCTCAGTTAGAACAATTTAGATTTTGAAGTTTATCAATCGTAGTAAAAAGCAAGTAATGGCCATTTCTAAAATTCTTGGGACTCAGAAATTTCTCTTTAGGCTTCCCACAAATGTTCATTTCTACTTCTTTTTCAAGTAGACTTACTGGTCACAAAAGTGTTATCTGTTTTCTTATGTTGCCTTTTGAATTACTTATATTGTACTATTTCCATTTGTTTTTATGGCAAATCTACAATGTTTGAACTACATTGTATGCTTTAGAGTCATTTAAAAACTGCTTTAGAGGGGAACCATTCCATTTATAACACCACTTCTAAGGGGAAATGTGTGCTGGGCTCCTAACAACTGATTAGCAAATTAAATTTTGGAATCCAACATGCTTGTTAGCAAGGAAGTGCCTGTAATTAGGAAGGTAAATCTGTTGGGAGAAAATCAAATAGGTGAGCCAAATTTCAGAAGCTTGTGTTGTGATAAGAAATTAGTGTATATTCTTGTAATGTGTTACTTCTTCAAAGTGCATTCACACATACGGGTTCATCTGAGAGGCACAACCCTGAAATCAATGTCAGGCAAAACCTTTTATTTTTATTTAAATTTATTATTAATTTTTGCAGGGCAGCAATATGAGTTAAGGTATTTAAGTAACATTCTTATGCTCAGGCTATATGAGGCTGACAGAACCAGGTTTCCCACCTCTATGTCCTTTCTAGAATAGCTGCCCTGTTTGCTGGTATTTACATAAGACTTTAATTAAGAAACTGAAGGTTTTGCTGCTGTTGAAGAAAATGTTTGAAAGCTGCTAACTAAATGGGCATGGTCAGTATGGCTTTCTAGAAAGAAGGTTAGACGTCAAGCTGAGGAGTCGCTTTCCTGAACTGGCTATGCAATAAGCAAAGCTATTGAGCAGTCTCAATTCTAAACTGGAAATGTGAATAAGTACACACCAAATTTACTGGATAAGCTTAGGGCTCAGCTGGATTTCATTTGATTTAATCTTCCTTAAAATCAACTTTGGTAGTGTTAGCTACTTTGGATCAGAGAAATGGGCTCAGAAAGGTTATGTGACTCGAGCATGGTTACGTAAGTTTGTGAAAAATGTTGCAGTGATTTGTGTGTTGATTTGCTTAGTTCCATTGTCTGGGATCTTAACTACTACACACATAGTGGTTGTGAGCCACTATGTGGTGGCTGGGAATTGAACTCGGGAGCTTTGGAAGAGCAGGCAGTGCTCTTAACCACTGAGCCATCTGAATTGCTCCTCACCGCTCTGGAAATGCATTTTCATACAATGGAAAGATAAATTGGCAAGGTACTTTCTGACTCACCCAGACAGACAGTTGAATGATGACAGAAGACAAGGTACCTACATAGAAACCTATGTCAATAGTGTCCTCTTGAGTTTGGTGGTCTGCAGCTACAGTTTTCATGGAAGGCTTAGGAAGAACCCTCCACCTTCAAAGTTATGAATATTTAATAACACCGATCTGATACTCTGTGTAAATTTTTACGTAAGATATTTTTTTGATCTGAACCCTTTTGGTTAATTTATCTAAATTGATGTATACTGGATTTGAGTTTGATGGAGAGAAAGAAGGGCTACCATTTTTATTAACTTTTTGAAATTCACCTAGGAGGTGGGAAGTTAAATTGAGGAATTGCTTCCATCAAATTTCCTGTAACCATATCTGTGAGGCATCTTCTTAATTGCTAATTGACGTAAGCTATTAATAGGAAACAAGAGGTGAGCAAGACACTTGCTTCTTTTCACTTTGCTCCAAGACAGCAATAAATATATAGTCCCCACGCATTGTGAGAGAAAGCCTCATGGCTGTCACCTGCAGAGGAGGGACTCTGGTCTAGCTACACACAAGAAGAAATAATAAAAGCCTTTTGTGATTAGGGACCCAACCCTGCCCAGTTCGGTTTCCACTCTTGGAATATGTTCATCCTCTCTAAGGCAAAAACCCAGGAGGCCATGGGATAAATAAGCCACATTTAAATCTGGAACTCGTAGGGGAGATTTGATTCTCTCTCAGGTCTAGTGCTTAGTTTTTCTGCTTTATCTGCATAGGAGCTGCAAAAAAGTTACTTGTGGTTCCTCCCACACCGCATCATCTGGCAATGAGCAGAGCCGCAGAGGGACGGAGGCTGCAGTGAAAGTTCCCATTGAGAAATGGCAGCAAAGAGAAGCTCAGGGCATGTGGACTGTCATCACTACTTTGCTAATAAGTAAGTCCATATAGATATGTTTACCCTGTCAGGAAGAACGCCTCAAGAAGTTCCGGATATGCCCTCTGAAATGTTCTGTGTCCTTACGCATTGTTTTGCTTTATCCCTGATGCCCTTACAGTTTCACATATTTCCCAGATAAACATGATGTTGGATAGTATCAATTGCTTTCTTCTTTGATATTCAATTTTTATTTTTAAAAGTACTTACAGCTGTGTGTAAATATCTATGTGAATATGTACGTGTGAGTATACTTGCCTTTGGAGTTGAGAAGAAGGCATTGGCTCCCCTGGATATTTGTGAGCTGACAGACATGGGTCTTGAGAATTGTGCTGCAAGACTTCTTAACCACTGATCCTTTTCTCTAGCCTTTTGGCTGTTTCTAAATACTTTTTGAATTTTTGAAATTTATGTCTTGGCAATGCTGAAGCATGCATGGGCAGCTCGTATATGTTGAACTTGTCCATATATTGGGTTTCATGGTCTAAGTGGTGAGGACGACTGACTAGGTCTCTTCCTCAAGATGGCATCAGATCTCATTACAGATGGTTGTGAGCCACTATGTGGTGGCTGGGAATTGAACTCAGCAGCTTTGGAAGAGCAGGCAGTGCTCTTAACCACTGAGCCATCTCTCCAGCCCTTTCTAAATATTTAATTTTGTAAAAATAGACTCCTGTAACTCTCACCACCATTAGAAAAACTTCTTTGTGCCATGGATACTTGTTGATAAAAAGAGTCAGCAAAAGATAGTACATGTATATCATACTTCTTTCACCCTGAGACTCAGGGAACATGGTAGAAAAGGTGGGAAAGATCTGGAAGGAGTTGGAGGAAAGGAAACTGTACTCAGAATGCACTGTATGAAAAAGTTCTATTTCAGTAACAACAACACTAACAACAACAACAATAATAATAAAGATTGAAAGAGCCAGAGCTTAAAAAAGATTATTGTGAAACCCTGTTTTCTGCATGTGACAGGGACATTATATTCATGAATCCACACTACCAGCACATGACCTGCCCAAGATCAAGTCCTACTCAACACTCAACATGGGACATAAACAAGGCGTATACGACCCCATCCGTAGCTGAGGAGCTAGTGGAAGTTGATAGCTACTGAAAGACGGTTAAGGTATATTGGCTCTGATCCAGTAGATGGCGTGCTGCACCAAGGCACATACAGACAGCACATTTTGGACTGAGTAGGTAATAGAAGAAGAGATAAAGGAAGAATAAAAGAAGAAGGAAGGAGGAAAGAAAGAAGAGGAGGAGGAGGGAGGAGGAAAGAAAAAAGAAGAAGAAAGAAGAGGAGTAGGAAAAGGGGATAAAATGAGGAAATCTGGGAGGAGTCAACGGAAGAACTGAGGGATAAAAATGACTTAAATGCAATGAGTTCATGAATAAAATTGCCAAAATACAAATCAAAATTAATAAAAATAAAGTAAAAACAGATGGTGTATGTTGTGCAGTCTTTGTGTGCTAGGTGTTAAATTATTCTGTCTTATTTTTCAAGTTTTGTGTTTATCCTTAACACCCAAAAGACAAAACCCAACTGTTTTTATTTCTGTTTAAGTTGTTTTTCATCTCATTTCACTTTTGTTAATGCAGGTCCCCAAACTCTGACTGAGATTTTTGAGTATTTTCACTCAGTTCTATGTGTCTTGGAAAACAATGAAAGTTCCTTTACCCCTTAATTGCATATTGCTTTG
The DNA here is from genome assembly GCF_037038515.1 of Microtus pennsylvanicus. Taxonomy (NCBI): domain Eukaryota; kingdom Metazoa; phylum Chordata; class Mammalia; order Rodentia; family Cricetidae; genus Microtus; species Microtus pennsylvanicus. The sequence continues at coordinate 22,826,396 of NC_134587.1, forward strand.
CCTGCTCATATCTGTCTCCTCTCTCATATTCTCCTTGCTTCCTCTTTCTCTCTGCTTACTGACTGTGGAAGATCTGATGACCAATTCTTGCAAGGCTCAGACGCTTAGCTCAAAGGCCTCTCCAGGGCTTTGATGCTCAGAACCTTGCTCTAACTTTTTGTGTCACCAGTCAGTCAGATTTAGAAATAAACATGACATTTAGTTGTTCAGGGCTCATGACTACTTCCATCATCACGGAAAGCTCAGGTTGGTATTTGAACTTCTTGTCATACCTTATACTTACTCATATAACAAATAGTTGTAACAAGTAACAGTAAGATATATCCTGGTAATTTTTATTTTTAAAATGCCCTATAATCTTGGAAGGCATATAGCCTAACCTCCACAGTTAGTTTTAGTATTTTCCATAGGATAATAGTGGTTTCTAGTTACTCAACCTTCTGTGTCTATTTTCTTGACACCCACATATGACTTCAAAGTGGATGCCAAATATTTTATATTTGTTGTTGCAGAAGATCCCTATTTCTGGTAAGAATTTTTGTTTTAATTGGAGTCAAAATGTTAGCTGTTATAATAAAAAAAATCTAAAGTTTTGTTGTCTTAGAGTTTCCTCTCTTGCTGCTCTATACTCCTACTGACCAGATGTTCCACTGATCTATTACAGAAAGATCTCGAGCAGAGTTATCTTGTTCGTGTGTCCTTATCTTCCACAGACAACGTTCTCCATGTATGAGCTGACTTCCACGGTAAGTTATGCTATGTAAAGTATTAGTACTTGTTAAATATTGGTCTGTACAAGTCTTAGATACGTGGTGTGAGATTTCACTGGTATGGTAGCATTTATCCTGTTTAAATCCAGGCTCTCTAAATATGGGCTCCACAAAACCTGATAATAATTCCTGCCTCCGTATCTACTCATCTTGTAGTGACAGGTGGATCAATTAGTGTAAATTCTACTGTATTTCTCTCCACAAAAAGATATTACAATAGAAATAAGCATGAGAACTTCAAAGAGGATGAGGAAGAATGAAAGGGGAGCATGGGATGAGGGTGGGTCTTGCTTGCTTGACTCCCTAACCACACTCTTGACTGCTTTCAACAGACTTTGGCTATGACACTTTAGTGGGGGCACTGGGATTGGCCAAAGGCATTTTCCTTAATGTTTGGGAAGAGCTCCGACTTTGACTTTAGATAAGCATTATTCAAGTCTCTACTAGGCCTATTACCACCAGCCTTGGACAAGTAAATCTTTCTGAGTCTCAGACTTACCATAAGACACACTGGGAAACTAGCGTGCCTGGAGCACAGGCCACTGTGATGCTCTGGGAGGTTAAACGGAGAGATAATTTTAAATTGCTTAGAATAATTCCCCTCTTCTTCCTCTCTCTCTCCTTCTGCGTATCTCTCCTCTGCATGTCTGTTTCTCTCTGTGCATCTCTCTCTCTCTCTTCCCCACATTTAGTTTTTCTTACTTTAAAGACAAGTTCTTCCTATCTAGCACCAGCTGTTCCGAAATTTGCTATATAGACCAGGCTGGCTTTGAACTCATGCTACTCCTTCTGCCTCTGCCTCCTGAGCAGTTGGGATTAAGGTGTATGTCACCATGCCTGCCATATGCTCCCAGTAAGTATTAATCACATTTTAAAACTAGTATAACTTCAGGGTTGTAAGGAAGATCCTGAGCCATACCTCCTGGGTTCTAATCCTCACTCTACTCATTACTCGTCATTTTACCAACACAATCTTAATTTCTTCAGCTAATTTTTTTTAAGATAATGCATTAAATTTGTCCTTAGAAAATTTCACACATGCATGCAGTGTATTTTGATCATATCCATCTCTAAATGACGATCATGCAACAGTACCAAATGGATACATGAACAGATGTTGAAAGTAGAGCCCTGCTGCAAGGTACGTAGTTAAGACAACACTTCTTGCGACTTCTGATTTTGTAGTCTTGTTTTACATGTTACCCAGAACGTGAGATGGTCCATTAGGAGTGCTTGTGTCTTGCTTTGCTCGTCATTCTTACTCCGCTTGGAGGTACATGTCAATCAAATGATGAGAATTTACAATGGGAGCAGAAACTAGAATCAACACATCTCAAAGTTGAAATAACAACCACTCCCGATTAGAACTGGGTGGCTCTTACTAAGATCAAAATTTTAGAAAGAGGTGAACTGATACAGTTGGAGAGAGGAGATGGGGGAGCTGAGAGTTTTCAGCCCTCACATTGCCCAGGAGATATAACAAAGTAAAACGATATCTTATAACATCCTAAAAAGCTGCGCAGTTGTTTGTAACAGCAGCAATTCAGTGACTTGGGGTTGTTTGCATTTGTGCTTCATAGTTTCTCACAGTAGAAAATCCAAAGGAAGAAAAGAGATGACACCACCCACATTTTGTCTGGAATGGATATGTATTTTTCCACTTGTCAGAGTGTGGGAATTTCTCTGTTGCTGTAGTTACAACTTTCAAAAATCACCTAGATCAGTGCGAGCAAAGAAGGAAAGTTGAAAGTGCAATACCCGAATGATGCAGCATCTGCTGTATTTGTGGAATGTTCTTAGAAAAACTTAAGGTTTTTTTTTTAAGTCCTTGCCTGAATGAAACTGTGCTGTTCAGTCATTCCGATAATGACTCTCTATGCTAATGGTTATCTGACCACGGTGCTCACGTGCTTGCTACCTGCACCGAGCATGCAAATGCCTGGAGCTTGAAGGAAAGCAGGCAGCCATATTCCTTCCTGCAGCCTGCAACCCTTCACATTTAAGCAGAACAGGAAGAAGGCAACATGACCCAATTGGGTGTCCATCACCTTCCATGCCTAGGGGTGTCTTTTCATCACATCATGGACAGAAAGACTGGATGTAAATGCAGGTAAGGAATGGAAAGTGAGATGAAAGTGGGCTCCTGTTTGGTTCATGTTAGTGTGCAGCAAGATACCCCCTTCACATGGCTCACATTTTATAAACAAGTGAAAAATATTGCAAACAATCTTCTTCCTGCATCTTGTTTGTACTCTACATTAAAAAAAATCTTATTTTACTTATTTTACATTTCTAAATATCTTTGCTTAGGTAAAATTTAGCTTCCAAATTGTACATATTAAATGTGTAATTTTACAAATTCTGACATATATATTTATTCAAAGACATTACCAAATATGTCATCATCAAGAAAAACACTGACATATAAGGACAAAATCACACTAAAGTTTAAAAGACAAAAAGGCATATGCTATGATAATACTACCTCAGTAATATGATACTAATATGGATATTTATATCTGACAAATAGAATTTAGAAAAAAGTGCTACTATAGCTTTACTTAAAGTCAATTCTTGATAATAAATTAACAAATTCATTATAAAAATATAAATATTTGGCATACAATACCAGAACCACAAAATATGTGCAGGAATACAGGATACAACTACAAGAAACAGATAAATCCTCAATTACAGTTAGATATTTCAGTGCTTTTATTTCAATAATTTATAAAATAGGTAGACAGAAAGATAAATGTAAAAAGACATTAAACTACTAATTCATGTTTTTTTCCACAAATGATAATTATGAAACTCTTCACACCTTTGGGTTACCTAGTTTTTTCAAGTGAATATAGAAGACTAATAAAAATATACCATAATGTAAATATAGCACAAATATCAATAAATTTAAATACGGGGGCTGGAGAATTGGCTTAGTGGTTAATGTACACTTGATGTTCTTTTAGAGGATGGTGTTCAGTTCCCGGCACTTGCATAGGGGAACTCACAGCTAATTGTAACTCCAGCATAGGTGATCTGATGCCCTCTTCTGGTCTACAAGGGCACCACTAACAGGAACCCACAGGCATACACATAATTAAAAATAAAAACATCTTTCAATGCTGTTTTAAAAGTCAGAGAACACTAAAATGTGTGGGAGCCGAACAGTAAATTTATAGTATTAATCACACATAATAGAAAAATAGAGTTTTGATTCAGTGCTTTCAAACTCAACTATTTCTATTAGATCAAGAAGACTGAATCAAACTCATACAAAGCAGAACTAATAAGTACCAGATAGAAGTACATAAACAGAAACGGAAAAGCAATAGATAAAAATCAATGATGCATAAAGTGTTCCTTTGAGAATATCAATAATATTGATCAAACTTTGAAAAAATTTAAAAGTTACCAGGCCTACCTCTCTATCAGTTAATGAAAATACATACGGTTAGTGACATTCCATGCAGAAAATACCAAATACAGACGCCATGATTAATATATTCTAGCAAACAGGCAGTTTTAAAAATGCATTACAAAAATTTCTCCTGGAAAATTAAAGGAAGGGGCATAGTTTTCTCAACTCAAAATCCATGAGGCCAGCATTGGGTTTATGTGAAAACTCAAATCCCAAGAAAAGAACATACCAGGCCAGTGTGCAAAATCAGTAAAAGTGCAAATATTCTTATCAGAGTCTTAACAAATTAAATCCAATCATACATGTGTGTTTTAATACTATATATATATATATATATATATATATATATATATATATATATATATCAGAAATGCAAGAAGAGATGCTAACTTTGATCAGCATCTGTAGAGAAGAATATGACCACAGGAACTCCAGAATCCAGCTGAGAGCTCCCAGGATCCCACATCTGCTGAGACTGGACCTCTTGAGAAGAGTAGACGTGTAGCTCCATTGTACTTCAGTCATCTCTCACTGAAAGCAGCATGACCTGATGGGAGACACTATCAACAAAAGCTTCCTTTGGCTCTCTTATGCATGACACTGCTGAGTTACCTGAAGACACTAAAAGCAGAAACTGGGAGTTGTATTGCCAAGAGCAGGTTTTAAAGTTTCCAGAATTAAAATTACCCAAACTTACTCTAGATCAAATTAGACAACTAATGGATACGGCAGAGACGTGGCTTATGTGTTTTGTTATCAGAAAAGGATTTTAAAATGGACAGTGTCCCAAGAGGTGACAAACTATGTGAGAAACCTCAGCTGAGAATGAGGAAATCAAAAAAAAAAATGAAAACTCAATAATATACAGCACAGAAACAGGGTGGCTGAACAGTAGAATAGAGAAACTAGAAAAATATTGTTAAATTACATAATAGAGCAAAGAAGAAGAAAATTCCTTATGTATCTCATGTATATGCGTTTATGGAGCTTTTCCTTTTTGTTTGCTTTCTGTTTTGTTTTATTTTGCTCTATTTTTCATGTGTCTGTTTTTGAAAGAGAGAGAAAGAAAGCCTGAAGTTGGAAGGGTGGGGAGTTGGGCAGGGTCTGGGAAGAGATGAGAAAGAGGAAGTCATGATAAGAATACATTCTATAAAAAAATATTTTGAATTAAAAAAAAGAAGAAAATTCAGAGATTTCATGGTCAGCAGTTCTTCTCTTTATATATGTTACATAAAACTCTTTGGTCTGAAAGGGACAAACACAGGATGAACATTTATGTTTTCCAGAAGGAATGAAGATTTTTAGAAATGATCATTTCTGGAAAATACCGCGAAATAACACCCTTCAATTTAACATACAGAATATCCGAATGAAATACATTCTTTTATGAGATTGATAGTATGTATAAATAAAATAATTATGGCTAAAGTTTGGCTTGAGTATATGAGCAGAGATGTATCCAAGCTGCTCATGATTTACATGGAGTACGGCTTTGCACTGTTGGCCCCAACTGGGCTGTAACAAGCTGAGGATGCACACTGGCACCATTGCAACATCTGTATGATACAGAGTGTGTTTACAGTCCTCCAGGTCTGGCATATACACTCACCTGCTGGGATAAGGCAGGGCTTCGCTCTGTTACTCCGGCCACATTGTCTCAGCCAGTCCTCTTCAAACATTTCTCATCGGCATAAATGATTGCTCAGTTTACTGCAGGAGCTCAGAATATTAACTGAACCATCTTTGCTAATTCAGGGCACCTTACAGCTTTTTCACTCACCTGAGAAAGTTTAGGTGGCTTTGAGGATTTAAGTATATAAAAATCTAAGTGAGTGTTTACTGACAATAAGTCATAAAGAAAATAGCTTAAAGTCTAAAATTTTTGAAGTGGTTGAAGATTGTGTGTTTATGCAGAACACAATCTCTGTGTATCTAAAGAACCTGATTAGTCTAGCTATAGATATGAGTATGACAAACATAGATGACTATTGACCTATAATTTTTAATACCTATATAGTTTAAAGACTAAGAATTTATATTAGAATATTAAACAATCTTTAAACAACTGTGCAGCAAATGAGGACAATGAACTCAGAATATGAACAATATATATAAGTATCTTGATCAGAGGTAAAAATGTATAGTTCAATATGATAAATATATCCTAAAATTGTATCAATATACAAAATGTCTTAGGCAGAGGTGGAAAAATGCATGCATACCATATGACAAAATAACTTTGCATAGCTATACAAATATTGTAAACAGAAATAGTAGCATGTTCAATATAACAAATATAATTTGAATTTGTATCAATATACAAGAATCTATACCAATGTAAATTGTAGGTAAATGATTGCTCACAAGTATCTACTCTATTACTCACTATTATTATTAGTGTAAGCAAGTTCACACTAAACTACCTATTGTCCCATCTGTTTCCTTTTCATTAGCAAAGATATTTTCCTTATTCGTTCTTTGAAAATCATGGAGACTGATGGGCAGCTAAGATTTGTTTCTGTTATTCTTGTTTTATTTGAAAGTCAAAGAAGTTATGAGGAGGAGATAGCTTTCCAATTAGCACTTTTGAATTCCCTGTTGGCTTCACCACCAAAGAGATGTCTGTCTTAGTTGTCATGGCCAGTGTGACTGCTGTGAGATGGGATGGGAACGCAGGCAGTGATTCAATAAGCACTAGTATGGTGAATTCGTGGTAGACACTCAAATAACGGCGTGGAAAAAACTCATTTAAAATGATTTCCTCTCCAATACTGATGTGGATGAGTCTTAAGCTAACTTGTAAACAGTAGAAAATTGGTACCAAAATAAGGTTCACTTGTGTTCTGAGCCATATGAAAAGACAGCACAGCTTGGTCATGCGGCCTGCCTTGGTGCTATTTTGCATCTCTGCCAAAAATGTTTAGCCATAATATGGCTCAACCATGCTTCCTATATATAATTAGATAGTAAATTGTTACCAATCAAAGTCTGTGCGGTTATAATTCAAATTAGTATAGTTTATTATTCAAATTGAGTTTTCAGTGAATATGACGAATCCCCAACATTTCCTTACAATGGAGTGAGCTCCAAGCTCCCTCAGATTATTGATTTATGACTATTTGTCTTTGTGTTGTTTTGAAGGATTCCTTTCCACAAAACCATAAGTCAGAATCAAATGGTCATATTAAGTATACAGGAAGAGGAAGATTGAATAAACACAGAATCCAGGGCTCTTTCTTCTTCTCACATCCAGCAGTGCAGTATTAAAGTCAACCCCAACTATTCGGACTTTCTTTCAATCATATTGATTCTCCTATGAAGAGAAAATGAGAATTAGGTTTGACTTTCGGTAGTGTGTACTTTTTAACATTATAGGAAGCCTCTGTACTATTTGTCAATATTAATCTTAAAGTTCTCTATTCCCAGCATATTGTGTGCATAACATCATCTCAAAAATGAAACCACGCATCTCATCAATTGCTTCTATCCTAATTAGCAGGAATCATTAAATTATAGGAATTCATTATGTTGTGTGAATTAATTCTAAAACATTTCTGAGTTGGAAATTGATCTCAATGAAATAGCAAGAAGTTTGCTTTGTCACAAACTCATTGGACAGTAAAATGAACAAAGTCTCAGGATTTTAGCAGATAATGAGACAGGAAAGAGACTTTATTTTTGCCTTGAAGATCTTTTGCTTGCAATCATATTGGGTGTGCTAGTTGAGACTATGTAAAATGGGAGACAGCAGGAAAAAAAATACAGCCTAATTAGATTAATGAGAGAAGAACATGTCTCTTTAACACTTACTATTTCTGATCTCAACATGAACTTCCAACTTTGTTCACATTCTCCCTCTTCTGGCCCATATCAGTCAGCAATCCCTTTTGACAAATTGACCTTTAGCCCTGTGACTTATCCCTCACTTTTTATCCTCTTTATATCTGTATTATTAAGACTTACAGTTATTAATAATAAATAGCAATGATATCTGCTTTTGCATGCTAATTCATTTGGTATTTCTCCTACTTAAAAGGTTATTTTCTCTCTTTTTTATGATAAATACAAGGTAATAATAGACTAGCATCTACCAATTTGTCCTTTTTATTCTAGGGAAGTACAAAACAGAGAGCCACCCTGTTTTGCGACGAGGCTCGTTTATGTCTCGCTGCTTATTTCCGCATAGGAATTCGAGCTGCACTTGTCAGTAACAATTTCCAGAGTAATCTTTAAAAACCTGTGATTCCCTCTCTTATTAGTTTTAATAGAGTCACCGCTCCCTAAGCTTACTTGGAAAATTATTACCTATCACAAAGACAGAAGGCAAACATACGAGATATTGACAGCAGTAGAAAGTGAGTCCCTAATGATGGTTATTAAGAGCGAAAGTTACTTTAAAAAATACAGTCCACCAAATACTAAATTCTTCTTGAAGACATAACATGAGTTCTCAAATTTAAGAGCAGCAGAGGAGCAGAGAGGTAGAAGCTTTGCTTTGGTGGATAGTCAATTGTGGACTAGAAAGGAATGTTTAAACCTTAGTATTCGAACTAACCCAGAGCACGTGCCAATCATTGGTGTTTTTCCATAAATATTTTATTATAGAGCAACAATAGAAAGATAGAATTCTTCCTAAGTGCCCAAATAGGAGTAAAACTGTTCTTCTTACCTCAGACCAATGCAGTCCTCTGCTTTTTCATCGTGTCTGGCAAATTTTACTTAAGGCTTAGATCTACTGTAAAATCTGTCTGGAATAATCTACATTTTAAACTCCGAGAACCTGTTTACTATGCAGATTTTTGGTCTCATATTTCAGATCTGTGAGGCTAGACTATGGGTCGTCATCAGATGCTGGTATTGGCACAAATAGAACATCATGTAATCAATTTATTGATCTGTTTTAAAATATGTACAAGAAAATGTAAGCTGATTTCAGTACAATTGACCATATGATGTAATAGATCATTGTAGAGAACCTGATTAGAAATAGAAAGTAAAAAAAAAAATCATGAGACTTGGGGAAGAAAATAAATAGGGGCTAGGGCCTGATTAGGATCTGGTGCCTTTATAGGGGCACTTGATTTTGAAAACCCTATAGAACTTTAAGTATTCTTAAAGTCCATCTTTGGAAAAAATAAATAAAAATATTGTTTAGTGAGCTGTTACAACCCTAGTAAATTACTTTGCTACCTAAGGCGCAAGGAAGTCGAATGGGTTAAAAAGGTGCTATCCAAAGCTAAGAAATCTAGTTAAAATAGTAAAGCTGAATAATCAATGATGTGGTATATTAGCAATGCCTGATGACACTGTGGTGACCTTAGTGTAAGGAGACCAGGCGAGGGGAGGGACCTTAAAGATCTGTGGTCACGACAACGATGTTTCTTTGTAGCTTTGACTTTCCCACTGTTGCATGACTCATTGGTAAAGATGCCAAATATTTCTCACATGTTACTCCATTATTTTTAAAGCACCAGTTCAAAGAGAAATCTTCTCAATGTCAACATTGCTTTTGAGAGAGATGGATGGAGGAGAGACCATTTCAGTTTGAAGGCTATCGTCTAAATTTACGGCTGCATGTGGTCAAACATCTATTGACGCCTGAGAGTTTCCAATTGCTGGTAATAGACTGGAAAAAAAGATAATGTGTTTGATCGATCAGCATGAACAAATTTCATTTAGGGGATCAATAACAGTTTATACTTGACAAAGCTGAGGGACCACATTTATTTTTTTCCTTTGATTGAATAAATGTTTTCAATGGGACTGCAAAGGTAAGGCAGTCCTAAGCATTTCCTAACTGGAGGCACAGCCCCAGCTCCAGAGTTATTGCAAGCAATGTGTATTTAAAACTAATAGACAGAAAAGTGGATAGCCAGAGGCTGGGGCCGTTGAATGAAAGTAATGTACAGTTTATTAAAACACAACACATGGCAAGAAAAAGGTTTCATTTTCTTGGTGTCAAGGAATAAAAAAAAATAGGAAAGAGACCTCACATTTCATGAGCCAAGCTTTCTCTGCCGTGTTTTATTTCTCTCTCTCTCTTTATTAAGATTAAACTCTTCACTGGATGAAATAAATTATAAAACATTAAGAGATTGCTGGAAAAGCGTCCTCATGCATGTGACTTGTAAGAGCAGGGTGAGTGGTTTCCTAAGGCTGGCCACACTGTTTTCTTCACACGCTTGTATAGTTGGCCAACTCTTTGGCCCCAAACCATCCTCACATAAAATATAGCACATAGTCCAGTAAAGGCACTTTGAATGAATAAACTGTTGAATTATTGCTTACTGATAGTGACTCTGCCAAGAGTCCTTATATAGCCTTTCATTTCAACTTAATTCCAAGGCCTGAGTTTTGTGGCTGCAGTGGTTGTACAAAACTAAACTGTTCTTCACTCCATAGATGGCAGAGTGATGTCATAGGTCACATGGAACTCAGCTGAGCATATGTGGAGATTAGTTCCCCCCCCCCATTCTTTCTGTCTAAAATTGAGGTGGAGCAGTCTGGGAGGTCTGATCAAAATTTAGTTTTCTTTCATATTGCAGCTAAATGTGCCCTCTATTTTAAAATATAGGCTTTGGGGTCTGGAAAGCTTGCCACCAAGGCTGATAACTTAGTTTGATCCCTCAGACTCATACAGTGAAAAGAGACAATGGACTATTATAAATCGCCTTATAACTTCCGCCTGCATGCTATAAATTCACACACACACACACAAAAAAAATAAGATAAAGGCCTACATAAAATTTAGTAGCCTGGTGGTGGAAACACAAGCCTTTGATTCTAGCACTTGAGAGGCAGACAGATCTCTGAGTTCAAAGCCAGCCTTGTCTACAGAACCAGTTCCAGGACAGTCAGGGCTACACAGAGAAACCCTGCCTTGAAAAAGAAAAAAAAATAGACTTTCAACTGATAAGGCAAGATTGTTTTTATCAACCCTTAGGATTCCTTTTAAAGAACATTCATTTCACTCCATTTTCCATGTTGACACTGGAAACACCGCATGTATCTGGGTCTGGTAGTTCTCACCTAAAATCTCAGCATCTGGACAACAGAGGCAGGAGGATCACTACAAAGTCCAGGCCAAACTAATTTACACAGTATATTCCCAAACAGACAAGACTATATGGCAATCCCTGTCTCAGAAAGAAAGGAAGGGAAGGAGAGAGGGAAGTAGAAAGAGAGAGGTATAAGGGGAGAAAGGAGGAAGGAGAGAGGGAACATATTCTAGACCTTTCCATGCATTGCATCTTTCATTGATGAGTTTCTCCAGAGGTCTTGGATGATCTCAACCACAGAAAGAATAACCCTAAAAGCACATTGACACATCTTAAAAGAACATAGCAATCAAGGTATTTTACTCAGGGGTTTAGGATATGACTTAAGGTGCAAACAAAGCAGCTTCCTAGCATGTGCAGAGCCCACCTTTGACCTCCAGCCCTGCAGATATCAATAAAAACGTTAAAATATATCTTATGAATGCTTCTTTCAATTCCAGTTTCACTTAGAAAATAGAAGGATGAGGTCTCAGCAGAATTCGCTTTCACTGAACAGCGCCTCCATTTTCCTCCCAATGGGGCTGGAGTTATATCGTCCTGCAATTAAGTTTCTGATGATCCAGAGGATGAGCTTGCCTTGCAGTGCGGGAGAAAAGCCAGTCATCTGTGCAGCTTCTGCTTCCAGCTGCCACAGCCAACCCCACATTCCTGGCGCGTGCCTTGGAGTGAGAGCTGAGGTGGTGAGAAGCGGCGCCCGAGGACATGCACGGTGCCAGGTCTATTTTAGGCACTGGTGCTCTGAATTGTTTAAAATGCATATTGTTTGTGTACATCCCACAGAGGAAAATGCCAGCTCTGAATGCCCGGGGCTGCTTGTATGTCAGATGATTAAGTCTTCAAGTCCTGCGGCGGAGGGGTCATTATCAATGGTACTTCCAGGTCAGGGTGTACGCAGCAGTTGGAGGCAAGGGTTGACCTTTGAATGGCACTCCGGGCTAACACAGCTTCCTAGGGCATAAATAATCATTTTTAAATTGTTTAGTTGACTTCCATTTGTTTAAAGATGCAAATGTATTATAACAGATGTCATTTTCCGATATTCTTTTGGGAAGCTTACAGCAGTTTGCACTGATTTTCTCGAACTTTTTAAACAAAATACTCGATGAAGAAAGGGGGACGGCAAAAATGAATAACACGGGTTAGTGCATTGTCTTTTAAAAGGCTCTGTAATTTAGAACGGCCTCTCTGCATCTGCTTCCTTCATTTAAGGGTCAGCAGCATTGACAACACCTGCCTGCCCTTCTCACACGCTCGCTAAAACTTCAAATGGGCTGCTCATTCTTTAAAAATCTTCATGCTACTCATGTACTGCTTGACCTCAAAATAAAGGTTTTTTTTGTTTTTATTTGTCTTTTAATTTAAAAGAGCTTATCATCATGTATTCATAGTTGTAAGTCCAGAAGCTTCGCCATAGCGTTTCCACGCATGCGTACGACAGGTGTCCACCTAGCTGACCCCTCTCTTACTTTTTTGGATAACAAGTATTTCAGTTATGTTTACCTGGTACTGAGTTGACGTCTAACATCACTAGGCTCCTTTAGCATACACACTGATTTCAGAGTAAAATAACGAAGCTGGAAAAATAATATTCATGGTTTTATTTGGCTTCACTCTATTTCTATCTACCCAAAAGTTGCTGTCAAAAGTTTTTTTTTTTAATCATCTGGGACTTCTCTTCATGAAAATAAAGCTGAGAAGGTACTGAAAATATAGTCCTGAGCAATAATGAATCAGGAATAATTAATCATATCGAAGTTACTTGTTATTAATAATAATTTGAAGATATACAAGGAATGCATTTGTTTTAGTAAAAATTCACATTTGACCTTTCAAGTGGCTTGAGGTTTCTGAACAATTGGATTAAAATATGGCTTTAGGTAACAATAACCATTATTATAAATATGGTGTCAAATAATAATTATAGTGTCGAATAAGAAGATGACCAATGCATAATGGTGCCAATACATTGGGAATCTACACTTTGATCCTATAATGCCAGGGAAGTTTCCTCGTGAAATTTTTGATGATTTTTAGGCAGCTTTGTTGTAAGGGATGATTCAAGGAGCCAGACTGGTTTCATGTTCTCACTTTCTTGAGCTTGACACCCAAACAAACACAACTGAGCTACCCCTGGTAGGAACCGGGAGTAACACAGAGTAACCTCGTAGAAGGCCACAGAGGGTCCAGCACTGATGGTCGAGAGTGTTGAATGCCGTTCAGAAACCATGCCCCACTTCAAAGAAGAGAGGAAAACAGTAAAGACATAGTTTTGTCAACAAGGAGGCAGTTTCTGGTGTGGTTCTTGTTCTCGAAAATGACATGAGTGTCATTATTTGTTCCAGCCATAGAAAACCCCACTGTGTGTGCTAGCTTACATGCCAAATCGCAGAAAAAAAAAACCCACAATTATTAATTTTAAAATAAGAGATTTTGAGTGATAGTACCATGAGCTGTCTGACAAAATGGACGGGGCTGTGGCAAAGGTCCCAGCCTGCTCCTAGTGTTGTTACAACCACAGAAAGAAGTGACAGGATCAAAACTCTGATCGACTGAAACCTTCCGTTGAACCTCTGCTTCCCGTGTATATCCAGACCTAAACGTGGCTATGCCTAAAAGTAAGAGATCCTATCAAATATGTTCAGAGACATCACTTACGAGGATTACAGCCAAGAAGTGGTAAAGACTGTGAACATCTTTCCTTTAGATTTTATTTCATAATTCTGTTTTTCTTTGAATAAAATAAATTTTGAGAATTAAAATCCTCAGTGGTCAAGTGATGCCAGCATGGGTGCACTGGAGGTAGCACACCATGCTGAACCACTAATCTTTGTTCCTTTAATGGTGCGAAGGATTCCATGCCCATTTCTGAGAGGCACTGACTTCCAGCAGTCGCTATTAGCATTGTTAAGCAGGTTGGATGTGCAACTCCTCACCTCCACGTTGTCACAGTGGAGATTTTTGTGTTCTCTTCTTCTTTTCCTGCTCTCTCCGATGTTTCTTAACCCCTGTCCCTTAGACTAATAAATTAAGTTCCCAGGATGTGGACGTGCTGTCTGCTCCTGAGCCTGTAATGGATGCTTTCTCATTATTCAGAGAGCAAAGATCCTGACAGGGGTGTCCTCATTTCTCTAGAAGCCAGATGTCACAGCACTGTCAAGGCTCATGCTAAGTCTTCAGTCTACCTCCGGGCATCCTAGCAAAATCCACCAGAAAAGCCCAAGAATCAAAGAAACAGTGTTAAAAATAAGTCCATGAGGGCAGGTACAATGCTGTGTTTATGCCATTTAAGAAGATTGAACTCTTTTATTTAGAGCAATGAAAATTATATATGATTATTCTTTACTCTCATGTTTCAAAGAAAGTCAACAAATTTTCTGAGAGGTTGAGAAGTACAGTTAGTATTCGTTATAATGCCATCAGTTTAGTGACTTGTCGAATTCATCTTATACCCCCAGACTATCATGAAGATCTGTTTACTCTATGATTTCACAATAAACAATAACAAGCAATCTATTTGTTTTAGTCTTATTTAACTGGGTGGCTTTAGCATTCTGGAGGTAAAATTATTTTTACTCGATATGAAGAGTTTGCTATGTGAATGAAAATTTTGGGCTCCTAAGTTACTATGAATGTCAATTCACTGCCTTCAGGGTTGGCTGCTGAGGTGACTCATGTCTGCTCATCTTCAGAATGGTCAGAAATCATTGGTTCTACCTTTACCATGTGGCTAAAGGTTTTGTGGGATTTCATGGTGGAGAATTACATTTATTTTCTATACTGAATTCTGAAAAAAATATCTCAGAAATTTAAAATAGGGAAATTATTATAACTTTAAGAGCTTTCTAAGTGAGCAATCAACATAAAATATGGCTGGGACAATTTCAGATTAAGGTGCGGGTAGTGTAGACTCCAGGAAAAGAGGGATGTGTCTTGGAGATAGGAAGACAGGGCAGGAACAGAGAGGAGAGTTGTGGTCAGCAGTCCAATGAGTAAGGTTTGCTTGTAACAGGGTTGCCCTGTTACAAAAGCATGCTGGTGCTCCTGCCTGAGCTACTGGTTCACCACTCTTGCCAATAATAAATACTGTTTAGTTATTGGGCATGGAATACTTAAAATGAATGCTGTGATTAATGCTCTAAGAAAAACAAGTTTGGGAACAAAATGAATTGTAAACTGACCGTTTCTACCTTTGGTTCTATATAATATAATATAATATGTAATGCCCTGAACAATCACTTGCTAGGAGGTAATGTTTTGTTTAAATACTATACAGAATTCACTGGAATTTTCCAGGAGTTGAATATATAGGTTAGAGGTCTTTGTAAATTATGATAAACCTAGTGATTTTTATTAGATAAATTATATTCCTTATATTATATTCTTTATATTCATTAAACAATATGAAGAATAAACTATTACAGAGAGGAAAAAAATAACTCATGGTCAAATATGTTTCAAGTCATAATAAAATGTTTGCCTTTTTGTCATGCTTTTTGTAGAGTAAAAAATACTGAAATGTTCAATATGACTCAGTCACAGAATGCAGAACAAAGATCAGTTGCTATTATGGACATTATTACCATACAAAAATCATGAGAAAATGAGAATAGCATATATTTAATATGATAGTCCATCAGTTAAGGTGGAATAAAATCTTTTAATTATGGCAAAAGTTTGTGTTTATTCAGAATTTGGATGCCAGGTAATGATGGTGCATGCCTTTAATCCCAGCACTCAGGAGGCAGAAGCAGGCAGATCTCTGATTTTGAGACCAGCCTGGTCTACAGAGTGAGTTCTGGTACAGCCAGGACTACTCAGAGAAATTCTGTCTTAAAGAAAAAAAACCAAAAAACAAACCAACCAAACAAACAAAAAAACAGAAAAAGAATTTGGAAATACTAGTTTAAATTGGAGTAAGCAAGCACTTTTAACTCTGGCAGAGAGACAGAGCAATTGTTTCTCTAGTGTGTAGTGTGATTCCTGCGATCCACTCTGCTCATGGCAACTTAATGTTTTCATCTCTTGTGGCACTAATATGGGAGTATCTGATAGGCTGCTGTTCTCTGTGAGGACCACATCAAAATTAAGATGAAGGGCCTAAAGCTTTGTTGGGAAACTCCTATGGAGGTGATAACCGAGACTAACCTCATGCAACAGCTTCAACCATTTCAATTGCTGTTTTCCAAGACCTCTTGTTACCTCAAAGGATGGTGCACTACTTAACTGCAAAGCGTTTGCGTTCCACCGACTGCGATATAAGAAAACAGACTTCTTAAGCTCCTGATTCCTTTAGGAAGCATTCCTCCTCAGGCCTTGATCTTCGGGACTGCTGTGTCTAGACGGATGTGACATCATGCGTTCGCCTGCAAACAGGGCAGCTCTAAAAAGCCGAGCTCAGTAACTGAAGGGTTGCTTTAAGCCCCACAGTGCCAGGAAATTAGAGGCAGCTTTCAGCTGCGTGGGCATCCTCTTATTCGCCACCTAAGTTGTTTTGACTTGATTAAATGATCAGCGAGTCATCAGGCTTGAGTGGGAGTCTATAAAAAGACAGAGAGGGGGACTCAATGGGAACTCAGGGTGCTTCATAAGTCTGTCATTATGCGAAACAGGATAAAGATGAAAGTGAGGCGTTTCGGTCTTGGGGGAAGTAGGCTGGAGAGATCCAAGCTGTAGCCTTGGCTCTGTGTGCCACTGGAAAAGCCACTTATTCCCTGACTTTGAAGTCATGTTCATAAACCAAGAGGTCAAGCTGCGTGCACCTCCCGAATGCTCCTATCACTGGGAGCTTTCATTTTAGCCGCTGTCGTTTAACTCCTTATTTATTTCACCTTCTCTATTTGAATTATCTTTAGTTTCCAGTGTCTTATTCTCTACTGTGTCTTCCACGTTCCTGTAGATTGCACATGGGTGTCCAGTTCCTTAATTCATTCAAATTTCTGACAGAACAAAGAGAAACCTTTCATGTGGCTCTGCAAACTCTTCATGACTTAGTCTTCACTTGCACGTCCAGCGTCCGGTCTCACTGTTACTCACCCTCTCTATTATACTGAGCTCCTGCCCCAGCAATGTGTGAAATTGAGTCTTCTGTGGCCTTATTCCTCATTTTGCCTTGTGTAAATATAGAAGCTATCTATCTATCTATCTATCTATCTATCTATCTATCTATCTATCTATCTATGAGTTTATGATCCTGGACTATGTCGCCATTATGTTTAGACTACAGTCCTACGATCACATGCCATTAAATACTCTATTCATGTATTTTTTTCCTTCATAGGCAGCTGATGGGTTATGTTTGTTTTATGTATTTAGTTTCTTATATATCCAGCAGTTCTTGCTTGTAGGTCCTCTATACTCACTGACATCAACTTAGGGGAACTAATATTATAAAACAGAAGCTCCTCAAAGGTGGTTATGTCCTTTTTTTCAGCAGTGTATGCTACACACTAGATGAAATTGAAACAAAGTATGCACTCATTAAAATTTCCTTAACCACATGCTTCTCAGCTATGGTTGTAGTCACTGTGTCCTTTGACAGACTTTTAAAAAAATTTACATTAAAATTTGTATTGAAAACTTCTGAAAGACTTTTAGAGGTAGATGATATCAATAAAATGAAGTCGTGTTATGCTTTAAGCTCTATTTCTTTAGATTGAATGAGGAGAAAGTTATTTTAATCTTGAATGTTCCCTTTAATTCATTCATGTTTAGAGAACAGGACTCAAAGTTGATCTATTCTATTTTCTGTTATATTTTCCTTTCATGATATCAAAAGGTGAGGTTTAGACCTTTGCTTCTTCTGTCACATGCATGGTTTATTGTCAGGTAGTGTACTGCCGTTTGTAATCTCTGTACTCTTTTGGAGCATCCTCAACAGAGAAGCAGAGGTGGCAATTCTTACCTATTTTGGAAAGAGAAAGTGCATCTAATGCTTTCCAAGTGGTCTGTTACCCCTACTATGCCATATAAATACACGTTGTTTTTACTCTGTGTATTTTCCAGCTCAGGGTGCCATAGCAAAATTTAGTTCTCACCGTTTTGGAGAGTGAGAAATAAGGGGGAGGACACAAGTGTAGCCGGGCTCTGATGAGGGCTGTCTTCCTAGCTGGGTGGCAGCTGCCTCCCTGCTGTTGCCTCCAAGAGGAGAACAAGCCAGCGAGCTTTCTCCGTGTGACTCTTCCACCTGTATAATATCATTTATCTTGGCTAATTCTGCCAGAGTCAGAATTGTCGTGGGCTGCGAATCGACACATACATTTGGGGAGGGAATATGTCAGTATTTGGTAACATACCCAGTAACAACCATGCATTTGCCCATAGCATACCAATTTCTAGCAGATAGCCATGCCTTACCCTATATATGTACTTTAGTGAGCTTTCTGAATTAATGTCTATAATTATAAACACTTATTCGATATATTTATATATAAATATACAGATATACATGCATATATATACTATTTTGTATTTATTTTTATTCCTTATACTTATGAAATACTCACATCCCCAAATTCCTATCAACTACGCTTAAAGTTTAATTAGGTTCTCATTTTTGGCAAAGAAAGGGACAAATCTCTACCGTTTTGCTAATGTTGTGAATTAGCAGGAGATATTCAGAAAGAGAGTTGCCCACATGTTGTTGGAAAATTGTTTACAGCAAATAATGAACAAAGCAAACCAGATTGCCAACGGCCTCGCTGCTGAGAGTGTAGCACATTATTAATTAAAATACCAGTCGGCTTGTGCAGCCCCGCTAGCCTGTGGGTATCAAATGTACGCCACTTGATTGAATCAGGGAGTGGCAGCACACACATTTTTTATTTTGTGCTCGAAGGGATAACAAAAATGTAAAGCTGTTTTTCTGCTCCTTCATTTGAAAAAAAAATATATATCATTTTGGAGTGAAGGCCTACCAGCTGCAGCAGACAGGCAGAAATAATATAAAATCTACATTATACCCTTGAACTGTGGTTTTAAACAAGGATCTACACACTCAGACACTCTCGTGGCATTGTGTTATAGGCAGACCTTTGTCTATGGCCAAGGAAACAGTTTCCATGGAGATGCAGGCTTTTGACAATGGTCACTGTTTTGGCGAAGAAAATTAATCCAAGCAGGAGACCAGTTCATAGTTATAAGATTTTTTTTCCTGTGTGGAAGGAGGGGGAAGAAAGAGTTGGGAAGTAGCGTTGAAGAAAAACAAATCTGCCTTTGGGGTATTCTTTTTAAGATGCTGAAGTCAGGGAAATGTTTAAGAAACCACCAAATATGTTTCTAATTTCAATGCTGATGGGAATTTTCAGGTGAAAGAAAAAACTAGTAAGGAGAATATGATCTTTTACAACACACGTAAACATTTAGTTCACCCCTAGGATAAGTCAGGAATTAATGCTGAGAGTGATTTTTGTTTAATTCAAACAGTATGGTTTAATTAAACTAGGGTCGGGCTCTGTTTAGCTTTGCCTTGTTCCAAGCTCTTCACTGGGATCACGTTTTATTTCATACATTCTCTTCAGTCCAACATTTGGGCAAATAGTTGACATAATGGTTTCCCAAAAATGCTTGTATAATGTCTACGAGGCTCTACAGAGCAATGAAGACTATAATCGGAAAGGACTTTTCCTCTACCCAATTGGCATCCCCTCTAGGTCCAATTTAGACAACAATGAAAGCATCATTAACACTTTGTGTTCGTCCATGAGCCCCATCAGAACGGTGAGAACTGCTTTCAGAAATAAACGTTACTATGGGGTAAAGTCATGGTTGACAGGAAATAAAATTTAGCAGGTCTACCTGTAAGTTCCTAGTCCTGGTGCCGCTGGGTCTACCACTGGCTTCTCTCTGGGTAGAATGTGCCATGTCCAGCTGTTAGGCTGTATTCATGGCTTGAAATTTCTATGGCAGTTACGTGGAAATCAAATTAACCTCTGTCTCTTGCAAGCAGATTTCTGGATTTACATTCCCACAGCTTTTGAATTCAAGTATGAAAGCCAACTGACTGGAGAACGAATTTATTCCATTCTCCCTGATTCGTCCTAAGTCGGCCCTACTCTAATACATGATGCTGGCCCGAGTGCTTACTTGGTGGGACTTTGTTTTAGCATAGAAAGATTTGCCTGAGTAAGAAAACTCTTCCGTTACCTGGATCAGGAATGAGCTGGCATATCCGTTTGACCTAGGGTAATCATGTACTATGCAGCCACAATTCAGGCTTCCACCTCACTTCCAAACACAAAATATCATTGTTCCATCAAGCCTAGCTCCCATTTCCTACGAAACAACAAAATGCATTCCTTCTCTTTCCCCTTTCCCTCTCTTCTCCCTTTCTTCTCCTCTCCCCTCCTTTTCTCCCATTTATTAAGTACACATCAAATCTGTTTCTCTTTGCTTTGTCTTTTACTCCTAGTGTTCAGTATGAGATTATGACATCATTTTCAAGTCTTTGCCTCAACACCATGCCAGCAGGGCCCCTTCTTCTCCTTATACTTTCCTTCCTCTTGCTTTATGTAGAAAGCAGATTATTTTCTTCCAAATGTCTATTCTTCAATTAGTCAATCAATCAATCAATCAATCAGTGACTTATGAATCAAGGACACATAAACAGGATCATAAATTGATCAGCAATATCTGAGTAATTGTGTTATTTTCCCCTTCATTTCTCTTAGGCTTTCTGTTACTTGCAAGGCCATGAGGCAGCAGGCAGTTTTAAAACTACCCTGGCCTTTCTTGTTTTCTGCTTTTCTCTCTTATGGGAATGTAAACCTTCATTGCCATAGAGCGACTGGCCGTGACCTTCTGCGTTAGCAATTCTGTTCCCTGAAAACTAAAAATAGGCCTAATCTTCTCAACATGTGAGGATCCAAAAGGGGCTCTTTGATTAAGAGCTGTCTCTGCAGCCTGGCATCACTGTCCTCGGGGCAGCCAGGGACGGGGGCGGGTGTGGCGAGGGGAGGCAGAGCAGCCTTGCCATTTTTTATGGATGACTTCTTGTTTTGTCCCCAGAGTCCAGCTGTTTCCTGACTTCTGTGCTCAATTGAGAAGGCCACTTCTGTAGGCAAATACTGTGAAAAACAGGCCAGCAAACATAGGCTATGTGGTTCTTTGATTTTGAAATTTAATTCAACTTTTTCATTGTTTAAGTCGGTTTTCGTAAATTGTGTCCAGATATATTTCACGGGGAATCAGTAAACAAATCTCGGCCTCAACCTCCACACCCCTCTCAAAAACTGTAGGCGTCACACACTGAACTCTTCCTCTCCTCTCCTCTTTTTTTTTTCTTTTCCATATGACCGGTTGCCTTTGCAGCAGTGAATGAGATTCCACTTGCTAGTACTACTGATAGCCTCAACACCTGCCCATATTTGAAATCTGCATTTGAGTACACATTGGGTCAAACCCTGACCACATGTAGGTACACAGCCAAGTTATTGGATTTCTTGATGATGAATAGAAAGCAGACAGTGCACCTGTCTGGGTGCAGAATGGGTTTGCATAAAAATGAAGGAAGAGTGTACATGCCTGAGGAAGGTATTGATTAACAGGATCATCTATATTTGTGGGGGGAAAAAGCAATGCAATTTTATTTTTATGGAACCATGGGAAGGCTTACAAAACTTGCTGTACATCGTCTACATATTCAGAATTCTCTTAGTTAAGGCTGGAACCATATTATAATAAACCCATATCTTGCCACATTTGTCCTCCAAAGCAAACACCACAATATGCCAGTCATTTAGTTACTGGACCAAGTGAGGACCTTAAGTTGAGCAGGTATCCCTGTGTTCTTTCATCCTTCAGTTAAATGAAGGGATGAGGTTTGGGTAACAGGACATTTCCTAGGACATATGAGATACCTCCAAAGCAAGACTGTGTTGAGTAGGATCTCTCTATACCATAGAATATAGAATATAGTATAGTATAGCTTATACTATAGAGTGTATAGCATTATTAACTTTGATTTCTCCATCTTAGTTAACTGACTTGAGCAGGCATTCCCATGCAGAATAAATCCTTATGGTACAGAGATAAATTAAATGTATCACAATTTTGCTTGAAATGTGAGTGATGAATATTATCTTGCCTAAAGTCATCCTTATGAGTCCTTCTCACTGGAAAACAATGCTCCCTTTAACCTATAAGCCACAAGCTGATTATATTTACCTCTTCTTGGCAAGGCTTCTTTTTTGCCATATTCAAGGGTTTCTATAATTTTGTAGTAAGATCAGATTTTGGATGAAAATGCACTTAAGCAATAGTACTGTTTTGAGTGTTATTTTATATGAAAATATACCTAATAATTAGCCCAAATATAAAATATGATATTAAGTTTAAGATTACAGCTATATTCAAGAACATTTGCTCTCACTGTGCTACAGTAATGTTAATCTGCCGAGACCGGTTTAGGGCAAGTTACTCCCTTTTGATCAAAAGGACAGAATTTACCTCTGCCTATGGGTGGAGACCTAACCTTATAAGATACCCAAAATTTAAATTTTAAGTAAGCTTGGCCTGTGAATTTCTGCAGAGATGAAAGCTGATTCATTTTAAATCATGCTTAATGGATAGAAAGAATAATTTCCCCAGAAACCCATCCTCTGTATAGTTGACAAGGGTTTATCATAAGATTGTGTTCAGTCTCTCCATCCTCCTGTTTTTTTTCTTTCTCTCTCTTTTTCCAAATACTGTCCAAAGCCATAAAACCACGGTATGTTTTTTTTATAATACTTTGGAAATTTTTATTCTTTCTCTGAAGCTAACTCCCTTTTGCCATGTAGCTATTTATTAAACCACAATATTTTTTCTTAAAAAGTGTAGAGAGAGAGAGAGAGAGAGAGAGAGAGAGAGAGAGAGAGAGAGAATGAGGCTGGGATTACAGGGCATTTGGAGGGCGATGCGGAAACTTAGTGCAGTTCCTGGAAACTTAATTCCAGGAAACTCCCTGGAATCTATGAGAGTGATCCTAGCAAAATTCCAAATAAAAAGGGAGAAGGAGCCTGACCTGGCCATCTTCTACAACTCGGCAAGGCTCCTGGTGGTGGGACTGGAACAACAGCCCAACCACAAAATCTTTCTCCTACCATTTGTACAGTCTGTAAGATGAGCTGGGGTCATGGTGGTGCAGAACTTGTGGAAGTGGCCAACCAATGACTGATCCAACTTGAGGTCAATGCCTCAGGAGGGAACCCAATCTGACACTGCCTGGATGGCCAGGAATCAGAGGCTGGATAGAACCAAACACAACTGAAGAATTAAAAAATCAATGAATTGATTCCTAATAATATTCTGTTATACTGGTAGATTGGCTTCTAGACCAATCATCATCAGAGAAGTTTCATCCAGCAACTGTGGGAGCAGATGCACCTGCAGCTAGACATTAGACTGTCAGAATCAACTAAGCAGAGCTCATAGAGGCTCACAGAGACTGAAAGGTCTATCATGGAGCCTGTATGAGACTGAACTAGGTCCTCTGTATACATGTTTATTCTTGTGTATTTTGATATTCTTGTGGACTCCTGACAGTAGGATAGCAGGTGTCTTGGACTCTTTAGCCTGCTTGTAAAACCTTTTTCTGCTATTGGGTTGCCTCATCCAGCTTGATATGAGGGTTTGTGCCAAGTCTTCTTGCAACTTGTTAGGCCATGTTCGGTTGATACCCCTGAATGGCCTATTTCTTCCTGAAGGGAAGCAGAGGAGGAGTAGATCTAAGGAAGAGGAGAGATAGAAGGTCCTGGAAGAAATGGAGGGAGGAGAAACTTAAGTTGGGATGTACTGTGTAAAAGAAAAAGAATGACAATGGAACACCTTCTTCTCCTCCTGCAGGCAGCAACTGAGATTGATAGCTTGCTTGCTTTGGGATTTTTCTCTTAAATTCTAACAAAATCCGTTTTTGAGCTTCATTCTAAGTCTGTTCTTAAATTATTCTATTAACAAGTCTAAGAAGCCTGGAAAAGTGACCAATAGGGCAGCACCAAAATTAGCAAAATCTCTCCCTCCCTCCCTCCCTCCCTCCCTCTCTCCCTCCCTCCCCCCTCCCCTTTCTCTCTCTCTCTCTCTCTCTCTCTCTCTCTCTCTCTCTCTCTCTCTCTCTCTCTCTCTCTCTGTGTGTGTGTAAAAGAGAAACAACAAGGGTGGCATGCTTCTAGCTTGGAATATGAATGTCAGTTCCTTTATAGTGTCACTGAATGTCACTAGAGATGCTGTCATCTGCAGGTGGCAAGAAATCACTATCTCTCTACTATGGATTCCTGTTCAGCTAATAAGGTTAGAAATTTCCAGAACTTGGTCATATCACAGAACAACACTTTTCTCTCTATTTCACAACACAATCACGACCTCCTTTGCATCTTGAAACTGTTTTTGCTGGATATGTTACTCCCTTTTTGACTCTTCTGAAACCCAACAGTGCGCACAGTCAGTCTTCAGCTTTTCAGAGGTGTTGGGTATGCTCTCCCAGGTGCCATCTGGACAATCCATCTGTCACTTTTCAATGCTTGGCTCACAGTGCACATGGAGGTGAGCTTTGCTGCTTAGCTGTTATCTTCATCAAAGGAAATTTTAAGAAAATAGGTCAAATGGTCAAACATGGACAGATTGACATGTTTCCCTACTTGTCTATATTACTATTCAGAGTGTTTAAAACAGTCCCCCCTTTTCATGCCTGGGTGCCTTATCTGATTGTCTCTCTTGACCCAGCACCTTTTCTTCACTGTGTGCCGAGGACCTTGGAATGTGGGTGTGTACTAGATATTTCAGTTAAACTCCATACCTTCCATGTTGGTTATGACCAACAGGAGGCAGCTGTATGGGACTAGGAATGTGGCAAAGGAAATTCAATCTCCCTCACCTTTCTTTCCTCCATTCTGAGGTGTGGCCTTAAGATTGCACTTGTTTATACAAGATCATGGTCTCTCTCTCTCTCTTTCTCTCTCTCTCTTTCTCTCTCTGCATATTTTATTGATATCATTTCTCACAATTCAAGAAAGCATAGATGCAAATGAAGTAAACATGAGAGGTTGAGGAAACAAGAAGGCAAGGAGGAAGGGTAGGTGGAAGGAAGGATGAGAATGAAGGGGAAACGTAAGCACGGAAGAAGGAATAACATTGCACAAGATCAGCAAGGCAGACTTGAAGACTTGGCTCCTCCAGGCGCCCTAATACACGTCAGTCTTGGTTATGATGTCATAGAGAACCTCTGTGTCTTTCTTTTTCATACACCCTAAAATATAGTCACTATATAAAACCCAATGAAAATTGATAAAGCAAAAGACAGACTTCCAAAATGGCTATGAAAAGCTAAACTAATAAGTGACGTACTATTATGCCATATTCTCTCTAAATCTGCTCTTCTTTATAATGAAACCTTTGGGCTGTCTAGATTATTTCACATCTTTTATCAAAGAAAAGGATGGAAAAAAATAGAAAGAAAATGAACAAAGGATACAAAGCAACTCCTGCACTGATTTTACTCTAAACTCAAAACTGCTAGAGCATAGCAGTATGTAGTGATGTTTCATTTGGATTTTAATAAATAAAGCTGGCCTGAAGATCAAAATGCAAAATACATACTAGTCGACCACACATGCCAGGCACACAACTTTATTCCCAGCAGCCACACTAGTTAACCATAGAGGTCTGGTGGTTGGAGTGCATGCCTTTAATCCCAGCCCTAGAGAGGAATATAAGGTGGGAATAGACAGGAAATCGCTCTCTTTGAGTCTAAAGATTTCATGGAGGTAAGAGTTCTCTTGTGGCTTGGCTGTTTTGCTTTTCTGATCTTCATGTTAAACCTCAATATCTGTCTCTATATTTTTATTATTCATGCTGCAGTAGTATTCCAGGTGGCTGAACAAAAAAAGGCTCAGAAATACACTGCCTCCCAAGGTACTGTTGGCAGGTATTTATTAAGCCCTCACAGGATGGAGGTGATGAAGAACGAACTCCTTCCCCATCTACTCAAATTATAACCCAAAGAGCACATGAAATATACTATTAGTGTCTTCTATGGATTCATATTGCATGAATGATTAACGACAAGGCCCAATCATTAATATTGGTAGAATAACTATACCTTTTTTTCCTCTTGCCTCTTTTTTCTCTGGGATGTTTGTCTTGATATATTTCTAACAATTTTACAACAGAGAATAAATAATCCTAATATCAATGTCCACCAAGGAAAGAGGCTTTTCTTGCAACATACAACATTACATGAGACTAATATTTTTCTTAGGATATTTAGTTTCATCAAAATAAACTTTTTGTATTAATACCATGATCCACATCATTGGCCCAAATTCTTCCTCTAACAAATGGCTAGTTAGCTAAGAAAATAGATACAGTGTTGCTTATTGATGAATCAGAAATCTTAAAATTTGAGTAACCGGTGTCTCTCAAATTAATATAAGGCTGGAAGTTATTTACTTAATTGATGTTCACCTCATTTCTTTTCTGAGAGTCTGATGCACACTTAAGACTGACAGGGAATTTGTAAAGGGCCTGTTTAAAAGGCTGAATGTTCATGGACTTCTACAGCATGACTTATTATAACAAAGAAAGACAATTACATACTTTTACACCCATAGCTGCCATGTACTCCTAAGCTGCCATGTACTACAATTGTGTACACGGGCCCAGAGCTCTTGGAATTTGAGGCTTTCTCCTGAGAGCCTGTGATGAATGCTGATCCAGATGAGCAAAAATTTAGCCCAAGCACTTCATATGATTAGGATAAGCTGAGAAAAAATGTCCAAAATTAAGTAAAAGCTTAGCGAAGAGGGAAAAAAAATTAAGTGCTATGGCTTCTGCTCTGCAGACAAGCTTCACCCAGTCTTTGCTCTTATTTTGGGGGCTTGTTAGATACAAAATATGTTAGAAAAGACCAATGAGTCTTCTTTAAAGTTTTAACTTTACATTAAGTGATTTCTACTCGGAACCGTGATTTGAACCCAATCATACTTTCAGTGGATTCCCTCTGCTATTTTCCTTGAAGCAGGAGACAGGGACTCCATCACATTAATATATATATAAATATGCATTCTTCTAATCCCATAAGCCTCCAATTTACTCATTAGAGAGACTGATGTCCTCAGACAGCCCCTGTTTGGTGACATGCTGACAAATGGTGACAGTAATAGACAATCTACAGTGATCTGCATATCCTTGGCTTCTGGGCACACACTCATCCTAGTCCTTACATATATTTTAATATGTGAATGCTGTATTTGTAGTAGGGACTTTAAGGTCTTTTTTTTTTAACCAAACCTCAACCAATAACAACAAAATATCAGTTGATAAAGTATCAACTGTTGAACTGGAGGGCCACACACATAGAAAGAGGAAGATTAAATGCCTGCTCAACATTTATGGAATTTCTCTTTGGGATTCCTGGTTCTCTCATTCATTCTTTTTTTTAAAGAAAATATTTATTTATTTATTATGTATACAATAATGTCTATGTCTGCCTCATTCATTCTTAAAGTGACTTAATTTCCCATATTGGTGATGAATGATTGTGCTAAATACCTAAAGGGATAAAGTATAAATAGATATGGAAAACAACTTAGATACTGTTTGCTATTGGGTCTTTTACAGTCATATTTTGTTCCACTCTGGTGAAATCAAATAGATCACAAACCAACATGTAAAGAATCGTTAAGGACCCAGAATTCATCTCCACAAATCTCTCCTGCCTGGTACATCTTGCTGTTCATCTATCCTCATTTCCCAAGTGTTTCTTAATCACATTGGTGAGAAGAACTGTGGAAATGGTTTCAGAAGTCTCCTATGATGTTGATTGTTCTGATGCTCTTCAGATGTGGACTATTTTGATGTGACTATATAAACAAAAACAGAAGGAAAAATAAATGAGGCAATGAAGCAAGAAGGAAAAGAGGATGAGAAGGAGGAAAAAGAGGAGAAAGAGGAGGAGAAAAGACAAGGTGCGGTAGGAAGAGAAGTATCCACTCCCACCTGGACTCTGAGGTTCTCGGAGTCAGAAGAAGTCATTGAGACTTAATAAGTCTTGTCAAATTAGGATGAAGAAGGCGAATGAAGGAGTGAGTTCAACCATCATGTTCTACATCATGAAGTTCAGGAGAAGCAAGGGCTCACTTTTCCGTCTTCCCTTTAAGGTTCTCCTTTGCTCACTCACATTGATGGATATATTCTATCACTATTGTCTTTTACTATGCTTGCTCAGCCTGCACTCCAATTTTCTTCCTTGGAATATCATCTACTTTCTAGGGCTTACAGCCAATATCATTTGCTAATCAATATGCAGTTGAGGTGAGTCTTTTCTTACCTCCTCCTGCCTTTATTCCTTTATTGATCTTGATCTTTTCTTTAAATCCCACCACATTCAATAAACAATGCTTTTGGATTATCTATATGACTGTAGAAGGAATTCCATAGTTTCATTCCAGAATTGCTTCTTACATATTACTCGTGGTTTTATTTAACCATATGCAATGGAATTCTGACCCGTTTTCATCCTTATTTTATCTAGGCATTCAGAGTAACAGTAGACAATAAATTAAGGTTAAATGGCAGTCTCATCAATGAACTTGTCAGCTATTGCCATTTTGGATTTGATTATCAGCAAAGAAATCAATGTATAATTTTATGAACTTACTGCAAATTGATTGGAAATCCTGTTAATGTAGGAAATAAACCAGATTAGAAGAGTGCATTGGTTCCTTTTCTATTACTTCAATAAAATATCATGAGAAAAGCAGCTTAGAGAAGAAAGGATTTATTTGGGCTTAGAATTCCAGAAGTATAAGAGTTCATCACCAAGGTTGGGAAACATGGCAGAGGCAGGCATGGCAGAAAAGCTGAGAGCCAACGTCTTTAATCACAATCAGTAAACAGAGAACAAACTGAGATGGCCTGAATCTCTGAAGTCTCAAAGCCTGCCTTCAGTTACGTACTTTCTCTGGCAAGGTCATACTACCTAAACCTATCCAAACGGTGCCACCAATTAGGGACCAAGTATTCAAGGGTCTAAGGTTACCAAGAATATTTGACATTCAAACAACTACAAAGATCATCATTATTTTTTTCAATTCACTTCATACGTGTAGAGAGAATAAAAGGAAAAACAATATAAATATGATGGAGAAATATGAGTTTTGAAGATTGTTCTATCTTTCTCCATGAAATAGTTGATGTGGAAAGCAACAAAACCATACATTGTCTCACCTTCCCAATGAGTCAGAGGATGGACAAGGATATTCATTAGCAAATGTAGATTGTCAAGGTCACTTGTGCCCCTTCTCCTTCAACCATAAATGTTCATGAAGAAGGTTTAAGAAAGGGAGGACTTTCTTTATTCACATGCCAATAAGAAACGAGCTGAGGTGGAGAATGGGGGAAGAGCAGAATTCCTTACAGATGGTCTATCATTGTCTTTGTTATCCCCAAATTTTGGCTGTTTGTAAAGAAAGTGATTTTGAGAGAGAATCATTAATAAAGAAAATAAGTCGTTGTTTACAGAGTATGGTATAATAGGCGGAAAAGCTTTGGTGACCATGCAATCCACCTATTAGCATGGCGCAACCAGAAACTTTCTGTTAAAGTCCAAGAATATAAATGGAAGGAAATGGCAGCATTATTGCATGAATAAATGAGTTAGTCAATCAATCACTGACAAGGCATACTCTGTAATCAAAAGATTTTTCATGTTAAGATTAATTCCATGTAATACCATTCTAAATATTACATAAGCCCCTTTGACATTGAATTATACTTCCTAAGACAGAAAAAGCACTTTTACAGGCCAGAGAATGGTAGACAGTCAGGAACAATTCTCTTAGATTACATGATCTGGGTGGCCACAGGCACAGGACTGGGAATGCTTTAAAAGTCATTGTCTAGAATTGTGGTGACTAGCTATGGGTGTTACTTAAATAATGCTAGTAGCTGACAACAGCAAGATTACCAGGAAGAATCAAAACCCCTTTAAACTTAGCATCTTACACATGGAACTTATACAAAATAATCACAGAATAGTGAACAGGTAGCCTTCTCAACCTATAAAGAGTAACAACACACATCAAATGTAAGTGCACTGTTTGTAACATCTCATATTTGACTAGGAAGCCAGTAAAATAAGTACCAAATCAACATAATAACCAGCCACAGGCCACTTGAAGTCAGTCCATTTCATTCACCTGCCCTCTGCCAGTTATACTCAAGACAGCCTTATCTTCCAAATATCAGAATAGTCTTCTCCCTGGAGCAAAGCAAGGAAGGTCAACCAATAGAATGATCAGAGCTACTTTCAATTCACAGTGGTGTTCTTCCTCTGAATTAAAGGATGAGAAACCCATAAAAATAATTTTCGCAATCCGTCACTAAATTCCTGCAAAATTATTGGCATGGGACTGTATCTAGTTCACCTCTGGCTACAGCCTTCCTCATATGAGAAAATTCTCATGGAGAACATACTAAGAATTCTACTATACAAACAATTTTCTGATCATTTCTTGATTCATCTGTTAACTTATATTTTACAAAGATTTTTTTTCCACAACTGAAAACTTGGAAAAAGGATAAGTTCTCATGACTCATACTGTTTCAACAGAGAAACTTAGTTCTGTATTTTGACCAGAGTAGATTTATTCCCCAGGAGACTGTTGACGAGTACAATTGCAGTTTATTACCAGATGTGCAGTATAAAATTTTGTTATGGAATAATCAGAAGGCTATGGATTTATACAAAGATAATCTCTCTAATAATTTTCAAAATTTAAGATAGTCTAGATATGGAAGATATAGAGAAGTCATCTTTCCTTGATCTGCATTCACTGGTTTGTACAGAAGAGTGGGCTCCTGAGAGTTAGGACTAATTTTTAGGATGGTCAAGCGAAATGAAAAGCTGCACCTTATGGAGAGAGAAAACATTCCACGCTTCTTGGCACCAAACATGGATTTTTTTTTTTTTTTAGACACAGAGAGCCCAGTACCTACCACCACCCATCCAGTTCACTGAGCACAGTGCCTGGATTGAGTTGCTTGTAACTATTGTCTTCTACTCAGATGACTCAATCTTAGAGTAGTAGGGATTTTAACCTCCCTACCTTCGGCATCATCTTATAAACGTTTTCTGAAGTCAATGGCAACGGGAGGCTGGAAGGACTCTTAACCATATATTAGAGCATTACTTATTTATTAGAAATTACTTATTTCATGGGTGAAGACACTCCAGGGAAGAAGGAAGAACCATCATCCACCTGTCATCTGGAGAAAGAATAAAGCCTGAATCCGATTCCAAGTTCTCAGTCAATGCTCTTTGTTTTCTCAGAACTGCATCTCTCAATCCACACTATATGGAGCAATCATAGAGCTCTTTCTACACAGAAATGGGGGAATCCACATTGCTGCATTAAGGTCAAGTTTTTAAGATGGCAGGAAAAAAAAAGAAAAAAAATTCAAGGAAGATTTGAGCTGGGCACGTAGCTCAGTCTGCACAGCACTTGTCTGGCAGGCACGAAGCCCTGCATATTATGCAGGTCATCATCCCAACACTCCACAAGTGTAGGCAGGAGGATCAGAAGTTCAAGGTCATTTTATCCAACGGGAAACCAGCCCGGGTTTCCTGAGACACTGTCTCAATAATAAATAAATAAATAAATAATAAATAAATACAAAACTTTAAGATGGCAGAAGCTTTTCCCCTAAGAATGGATGTGTTACTGGCACATGGAAAGGATGCAGTGTAATTCCTTCCTAAGCAACTGAGCAAGTGTTCAGGCCACAGTCCTTCTACTCTAGGAGAATCTCAGTTCATCTGCTATTCAATCAGAGACATGGGGCCAGGTATCCATTCCTGGCATTAGCATTCAGCTGAACTGTGTCCTTCTGTGGGAAACCCATTGGAATCCATCAAGATTCCTTGGCAAATAGTTAGAAGCACTCCTCTGGGAAAGGAAATGACTGGCATCCAGATTACAGTTTGGAATGTGTTCTAAAGAATTTTTTCATCGTTGTAAGATAAGGAGATGATGTTTATAAGCACATCTGTCTTATAAATGTGACAAAGTTAAGGAGTGAAACTTGCTTCATGTTTTGATAATATGACCAAGATGGTCATTCTTCCGTTGAAAATGAGTAGCCATGCCATGTTGAACCTCAGTCCTTACCAGCATTGGCTTCATGGACTTAAATACCATTCCTAGGAACAGAGAGGAGCATGACAGTAGGAGGTGGATCATAACTCTCATTCCTCTCAGGAGGCAGCCTGTTGCACACATCCCTATCAGAGTTAGGATTCTGTGTATCTGGAGAGGCCTTAGAAATGTAGATTTGAGTCACGTTCTCCTATAAGACCGTGGCTCCTCCTTTACTACTAGTCCATAAGTGTTTTTCTAAGTACATGGGTATCTGCATCAGAATCACCTGAAAATTGAGTTCCTGGGCTCCAATCGAGATGTGTGGAATCAATCTTCAGGTATAATTTTGGTGTGCACTGAAGCCTGAGAGCTATTCAATCAGAGACATGGGGCCAGGTATCCCTTCCTGGCATTAGCATTCAGCTGAACTGTGTCCTTCTGTGGGAAACCCATTGGAATCCATCAAGATTCCTTGGCACATTGGCCACTGCTCTTCTGTAAGTCAAGAGCATGCATGTTACTAGCCATAAGCCCCCTACTCTAAAAGATGGAATGGTCTACAATTGCAAGGTTTATGTAGTCTCTTGGGAAGGACTTAGCACTATAAGTGGCATGCCACTGAAGATTATCTAAAGTCAAAAAGCTGGGGTGAGGCATGCAGCAAAGGTCAATGGCCCTTGTGAGCGTTTGTTTGTTTGTTTGTTTACTTATTTGATTCCCTGTTCCTATTGGACATCTGGCAACAGAGAGGATGATCATTCCAGAAGCAATGACCACCAAGGGAAGGGAGGATGAACACAAATAAATAAACATTGATGACAACTTGAGAAACTCCAAGATATATATTTTTTTGTGACCGTCAAAGTCATCATTTCTTGACAACTTCTGCTTTTGGGAAATTGTGAAACATGCTATTGCTTTTGTACTTACATAGATAAAATTACGTAACTATTTTAATGTTACAGGCTTATTTGTCAAATTTAGAAATTCAGTGTAAAATGAAGCCTGTCCAATGATGAGGGTAACGGAAGTAACCCTGCAGCAGAGCCATTTCGTAGCTAACTACACAGAACTTTTATCTAGATTTCTTGGGTTTGAATTTTAACTCCAGCACCTACTAGCTGTGTGACATGGAGAAAGATGCTTAATCTGTGTCTCATGTATCTCTATGATGATGATGATGATGAGGAGGAGGAGCATAGAGGCAGATTTCTGCCTCATAAGCTTTTTAGGAAGAGGACATGATTCAATATTTACAAGGTAAATAGTACCTAGCCCTTACAAATGCTAGGCAAGTATCTCTTCAATAATTTAAATTAGGTTAATATAAGCCTTGGTTTCTATGTGCTAGAGATGCTGTCAACTGTTTCCCAAGCATCTCATCATTCAACCTTCTCAGCAGTTTATACAAATCAAATTACACGAAGTTAGTTAAAAATCAAATAATTCAGCAGAAAAATCCTCAATTTCTGTATTGACTAATGTAACCCCAAGTTTCAATTTTTGTTTGCATGCAGAGTTCTGTCCTTATTTTTCTAGATTATTATATGATTAGAGTAAGGAAGCAGAAATATAAGGGACAAAGCAGCACTGGAGAGAATGAAATAGTTTTAGCTCCTATCTCTACATTCTCTTATTAGAGTCATTTGGGCCTTGATATTTTACTACTTGTTTTTATTATGGTTGGGTATATATCAACATATGAATCCACATTTACATTCAGGTACTTGGAAGTTAGAAGGATAATTCCACTGGGATTTGTGGGTTTTGTACTGTTATGTTTAATCTCTGCATGAAGTGATTTGACAGATTTAGAACTTCAAAATAAATGGACAAAGTCACTGTTGGTCTTTGCTGACAACAGCCAATGGAAGTTAGGCTTCCAAGAGAGCAACTGACTGAAGGCCATGCTTCACTAGCCGTTGCTTGCTAGGCCTGGATCCTTTGAGAACCCAGATGCAGCCGCTTAAATGCCGATCTGGGATAAGAATATCTGGACTTCAGTCAGAGTAGAACGAATGCTTCCGTGGGTGCAGCACTTGTCACATGCTCGTCCCCTTCTTTATTGTGGGTGGACAACTTGGTTTGCATCTCTCTGAACTTCAAAAAGACTTTTGTGCGCAGAACTGTTACAAAGAGGCCCACGGCTGTGGGAGCGTTTATTTATGTTACTATGGCACAATGGAAGTCACTTGGGTTCTTGACTGTGTTCCCGTGACTCATGGGTGTTTTTTTCCAATGTGTTTGACCTCTGATCCTTCCCATATTTGCCCATCTCCACTAACTTAGCTTCCAAACCACAGCTGTGCCTCTTGACCAGGACTGAAGAATGAGATTCACTGTTTCCATCCTGTCTTCAAAGAAGGTAAAAATAGTTCTCCATTGCCTCCACACAACCAGATTTTAATGGAGTTTTGGAAATGAAAGTTGTCATTTCTTGTTTGAAAAATGTTTTGGCAGGTCAGAGAGTTGGAAAGTTAGAGGCATCACCAAGATCAACTGCACTGTGTATTGTGTGGTAACACGGAGCATTATCAGAGAGACTGCACACAAATCATAATAAACACCGATAAGCATCAAATGTGTTTAATCATCTTAAAAAACAAATGTAATTATCAGGGTGTAAAATAGTAAATGTCCAAGTCAACAAAACCTGTAGTGTTAACAAAAGAGGACATTGATTTATGAAAGTTACACATGTTACAGACCTCCAGAGGGCGCTATTGCACTTACACAGAAATTTAATTACATAAGCATCATCTTGAAATTAAAAAAAAAATGGGGATTTTGAGCATGTATAATTTGTTTCTACACAAAATAAAGAAGGAACCAATAACCATGACAATAATCTGACCTCCAAACTATTAACTGGGGTTTATCTCATTTAACAAACTTTTATTATAACCTAAAGATCAGCTACCTAATAAAAGAACGGCAAAAACAAGAACTCTTTCCAAATGCTAGTCACAGTAAATTTCATTTGAACTTTACATTAGCCATAGACATTAAATTGATTGTAGGTTCAAGTATACAGAGATTTAAAATCCTTTAAATAATTTTTTTCAGCATCAGGAAATAAAATCAGAGCATGAAATCAAGTTTTAAAAAAATGCAGATTTTGAAGACACAAAAATTTATATCGAATGTACTCTTTTCGTCTAGGTGATATTACTTTGGCAGTTACTGAGCCAGTGGCAATGGTGACCGAACTGCAAACTGGTTCTTTGCGTCATTTCAAAGTCGTACGACATCGATGGGAGAGATGTTGAAAGATTTTTAGATCATGTGACATGTCTGGAAACTCATACCCTGCAAGGGAATGTTTAGATACTGGTTTGAAATAATACGACTTTTAAGAGAAGACATGATTAAAATAGACTCACATTATTTCTTATGAAATCACCAACAGATTTGTTTGATTTGGGCTGTGACAGCTATTACAAATTCTTGTCACAGCTCCAGAATTGTTTGAATCAGAACGGTATTTTTAGAATCATTAGTTGCTACTAGAATTTCATATGGAAATGCCCTAGAAATAGGATAAAGAAGAAGAAAAAGACTGTGTTGCTTCATAATGTTAATTTCCATATTTGCAACTTCTATAACTTAAAATCATCCTAGTGTTATATTCCAGAAACTGTGAATGATTTTTGTCTGAGATATAAAAATGGACTAACACTCACCTCCTGATAATATTAATAAAACACTTTATATAACAAAGGCATTAAAACAGAAAGTGATTAAATATAAGAAAGCGTCTCCAGATTTGTAGCATTTCTTGTTTTGAAGTGGGGGAAACACAAGCTAGGTGAGAAATGTGCGGAAGAACTGATGAGCCACACTTACATTGAAATGGTTTAAGTTCCAGGTCAGGAAGTTAAGCAACATGTTCACTCAAATGTGAGAATCCTGCTAGAGAACATGGAGACTGTGTGTACCTCCCAACACGGAGGCATATGTCACTCCTTAGCATCGCTCTCCAGAAGCACAAGCTAGGGTAGAAGCCATTTCCTTCCCTTTGCCTGGAGGGAGGAGGGTATTAATATTCTCTGTGGCTATATGAGAACATAGTAACCAGTATAGGAGCAAAACAACGGTATGAGCCTGGACCCGGACAGACCTATCATGTCTTTAGTTTGAGCTAATCTGGATGGCATGGGGAAAGGGAATCTTAACTTAAAGAAGGTAAATAGAGTTTTCTTCAAGACTTAGTCACTTCAAGTCTGAAATGTTTTCACGAGGAACTATCAGTCATCGAGTAAATGGAATCTTTAGGTCGTGGAAGCTGTAGCAAGCGTTTGAGCACTTGCTCCAGAGGGAGACTAGGAGCAAGGTCGAAGTTGCATGACAGAGGCCATGGCTAAGCACTCACACAAACTATTGGTCATTTCAGAGTTAAAAAGTGCATATGTTATTTCCTTTTGGAAATAGTGGTACCTTATTGTAGACACCTCCATAAAGGTTAGAAATTGCCGGTAAGGCATCCTATTTTGCGATTTGAGACTGACAATAACAGCCAAGAATGAAACAGCAGAATGTTTACAAGTATTCATAACTGTGGAAAATTTACACTGGCCTCAACTTCTGCACTTCTTATTTAGGAGGCTGTATGGCCACATATTTCACTTAATCTAAATGTAGAATATTCGAATATTTGAAAATTCACATATTTGAAAGACCTTTGGAAGGATAAAGGGTGCGACAGCTCTAACAGAGTTTGTGTTTCTACCTCAGATAAGATCTTAGGTCTCTCAGCTTTGAATCACTCTTTTCACAGGCAAAGACAAATTAAGACTATGAAATCTAGTTGTTTATTTCCATATATACCCTGAGGTTTCCTGAAGGATACCTTGTCCATATCTCCTCCTTAGACTTAGCGTGACTGATGAGATTCGGTGGTTTTTGCCTCTGCTCCATGGAAGCATCTTGAGTGGGCTGCCTAAGAAAGCTGGAAGACACACTGTGTATTGAAAACAAGTCACTGGATGTATAGTCTGCCAGACATTCTGAATGCTTTTGACGGTGTGACTGATAATGTCTCAGATGAGAAGCTTCGTCCAAACCTTCAAATCAGTAGCCAGTGTGTCACTTTGGGTTATTCTGTGGATCCATCTGAAATGTAAAAGGGACAGATGGAGTACAAACAATAGTGGGGTATTCTTTTGTTTTTAAATCCACATTATTTTGTTTGTTTGTTTGTTTGTTTATTTATTTATTTATTTTTTGGTTTTTCGAGACAGGGTTTTTCTGTGGTTTTGGAGCCTGTCCTGGAACTAGTTCTTGTAGACCAGGCTGGTCTTGAACTCACAGAGATCCGCCTGCCTCTGCCTCCCAAGTGCTGGGATTAAAGGCATGTGCCACCACCGCCCAGCTGAAAAAATCCACATTATTTTGAAACCAATTAAGTTATCTCCATCTGGGAAGAGAAACAGCTCAAGAAACAAAGGTCCAATTGACCCCATGAAATGGACTCATATGTTTAGCATGTTTGTTGCTTTGGAGAAAATACAAGAAATCACTGTGACTCTCTACAGAGGTACCAGAGAAAGGAGTGTATATTAGCTTAATACTGAGCCCAAGTGCTAGCCATTTTTTTTATTTTTATTTTTATTTATTTATTTATTAAAGATTTCTGTCTCTTCCCCGCCGCTGCCTCCCATTTCCCTCCTCCTCCCCCAATTAAGTCCTCCTCCCTCCTCAGCCCGAAAAGCAATCAATGGGTTTCTGATCCTACTGCACGCACTGGCTTTGTGGGAGCCTAGGCAGGTTGGATGCTCAACTTACTAGACCTGGATGGAGGTGGGGGTTCCTTGGACTTCCCACAGGACAGGGAACCCTGATTGCTTTTTAAGTGCTAGCCATTTAAAGAAAACGTTATGTTATGAAAGATAGAGGGTCCCATGAGAGGAAGTTGATTGACGTGAAACTGAATGTCCAAGTTCAAGCTGACTTTGCACACTGTAGAATGGAAACAGGATCTTTCCTTCTATGAGTTTGTCTCAATCCATCTGCTCATTTGAGCCTGGAGTCACTCTAAATACCCTTCAAATATCCATTTAGTTTTTTTAGTGCTCTGATTCTGCCCTAAGAGTGTGCATTCTACAACAATCTCTTTGACTCTAAGGAAATAGCAAATGTTTGGTTACCTGGAGTAATCAGAGTATTAAAGGGTTTTTCAAAAAAACTGTTTTTCCAAAAGACTAAGTAGTCTATGCTAGGTGTGCTATTATATGTTTGAGATCCCAGCATTCAGGTTCTTAAGGGAAGAAGATTGACATGAGTTTGAGTCTAGTCTGAACCATATAGCAAGACTGTCTCAATTATTAAAAATGATAACAAAAGCAAAAGAGACTATGGATTTGCAAGTTTTACACAGGACACCTTTAACATTATTATAAAATACCTAAGACTTTTGTGATTCTCATGTGCATATTTTGTAAAAATTTTTCAAGCTCTGCTTTCTGTTTTGCCCATACTTAACTGCTTTCCCAACTGCACTTGCAGTGGCATTGACAGAGGAGTTTTGTATATCACTAACTACACTAATTTAAATCTTAAGACACTATGTTATTAAGCTAGGAATATAATAGATTGATTTTATATTTTAGCAAAGCCAAACTCCTCCACTTTGGCATGCTGCTTTTATTGAGAGAAATCCATACTAACCAATGATTTAAATGTTCATAAAAGTTGCTGACAGAAAATGTCCCTGTCTTTTCTGCTGTACCCAGGGTCTATAAATCTGAACCTACATCTCTATATACATAGATTTATGCAATTGGTAAAAATCTCACAATCATATTTTAAATCCTACCCATTTGTGGGGATTAGCCTATTCCACTAATGCAGAGGCAGGGATATAGTAATTTCGCTAGTCCTTTACTCAAGACTGTATCCGCAGGGAAATCCCAAAGCGGCTCATCAGCCTGTAAACATTAGCAGTCAGCAAACATCCTTTAGTTCAGGAAGGGAAGAGTTCCTGACTCTGCCTGTTCCTCTGTTTCTGGCAGAGAGACCCTATTTTAATTTTTTTTGTTTTGTTTTTTGGTTGAGGTTTTCCAAGCAATTCATAGTCCTAATAAGATGAATAGCACAGATTTGTATCTTTTCAAATAAAGAAAACCATTAACTCTATAAACATTCTTTTCTAAGGATCTTAGCATGTGAGATATCAAACGCGGCTTGAGAACAGGTGAGAGACAGCAATCTGATGGAGTATGGAGGACAAAAGGCTAGGCACCCCACTGACTGTCTGCTGTTCACCACCATTCTCTGAATTCAGTTCTAAAATGACTGACAGAAACAGTTATTTAAACTTTCATTTAAAACAGAACTATAGCAGCTTTGTTTGTCATAGCCAGAACCTGGAAACAACCTAAATGCCCTTTGATCGAAGAATGGATAAGGAAAATGTGGTACATTTAGAAAATGGAGTACTACACAGCAGAAAAAAATAATGACATCTTAAAATTTGCAGGAAAATGGATGGAGCTAGAAAACATTACTTTGAGTGAGGTAACCCAGACACAGAAAGACAATTATCACATGTACTCACTCATAGGTGGTTTTTAAACACAAAGCAAAGAAAACCAGCCTACAAACCACAATCCCAGAGAACTTAGACAATAATGAGGACCCTAAGAGAGACTTACATAGATCTAATCTACATGGAAAGTAGAAAGTAGAAAAAGACAAGCTCTCCTGAGTAAATTGGGAGCATGGGGACCTTGGGGGAGGGTTAAAGGGGGAAGGGGAAAGGTACAGAGGGGAGCTGGGAAAAATGTAGAGCTCAATAAAAATCAATAAAAAAAAGAAAAAGAAACACCTACCACAAAAAATATAAAAAAAATAAAAAGGAACTATTTTAAGACTTGTTTGAAACTAAGTGAGCCCCACAATCAATCACTAGCTAAACCAATGTATGTTTAAAATCAAAGGGCATGAATCAAGCACCTTTTGTACAAAATAAAACTGATTCTGTGTTCACATCATTATCTCACATTTTTCATCATTCAAAAACGAAGTATTCAGAAGTGATTGGTGTGACTCAGAATCTGTTAGAGGTAGTGTACTCTCTTCCACCCAGCCTTGGCACAGTCTCCCATCATGCTTAGAGGGTTTGCATTGGAGGCCGACTTCTCTCTTTTAATGAGTCCTCCACTATTCAGTGTCCTACTTGATAGATCTCTACTCAGAACCTGGAGGAAAACATAGTTTCTTCTAAGTTGAAATAGCTATGCATTCTGTGACTACAGGCCCACTAAGCCACCTATTCACTATTACCCAATACATGCTTTAAATGCACTAACTTTTCTATTCTTCAAAATCATAGCACTTTATAGGAATATAGACTCCAGTAAAATGATAACTTAGTTATTCCCAAAAGAGACCCTCGGAGTTGGCAAGTGTATATCTGTGCAACTGCTATTACATTACAGCCCTACTCCTCAACTGAACCTGGTGATTCTAAGTCATACTGACATACTGTATTAAAGTATTTGGAATTCACAAGTTCCAAGTCAATATAACCATGCAAATAAGTGTTTACTCACTGAGAAGTGAATTTGCCCATTCCCGTTAATTATTCTTCTAGCACCATGCAGAAGAGGAAACTGAGATCAAGATGCAAAACTTTCTCATGCACATTGCCAGGACAGAGAAGGAAGGCGTGGAACTGTACACAGGGCTCTACACTGACTTCTCTGCTATTCTACTTTGCCTCTAAAATAGGATCCATTCTCTATTTGAAATCACATGGTCCAACAATTTGGTTTATAGGAAAGAACAAAAATAAGGGAGATGATTGACTCAGAACAACATAGTGGTGAAGCCAGAACATAAATTCCAGTTTTCTCAGTCTTAAATTCTTTGCATATTGACTTATTACACAATGACCATGCACATGACATTACTGAAATGTCCGTTTCATGCCTTTCTTAATCCTCAATCACAAATTAATAAAACTAGATGTTGTTAGTAACAATCATACAATGTTTTTGAAAAATTCCAAACTCTTTTACCTTACTCTAGTCATCCCCGTCCCTCTCTCCATGATTCTTGCAGCTCACATTCTCTTCCAATGGCTTTTCTTCCATCAGAATCAGAGGTTTGGGTTTGCCACATTCACTTGCCATTATTACCTTTCTTGAAGTCCTTACAACTAGGCACCACACTATCTTTCCTTTGTCATTTCCTCCTATTTCTCTATTTCCTTCTTTCATGACGTAGTATGTTGACTTTCATGTTTTTCAAATATATAATTTTAAAAAACTTATAATGCCCACTTTCTTACTCTGATTTTCAACTATAAACCAACCTCTTCTTCCCAATATTTTCCTTTAGATGTCTCAATTTCTATTTTTCCACAACCACCTAATTGGGAACGTAGGGTCCATAGACACACATGACCACTGTGTTCTTTTTATGTATTTTGATAAAAGTTAAAATATAGACAGTTTATAGAAAGCATATAAATCTAAAGTGTTGATCGGATTTTACAATAATTTCACTGTATTTCTTATTGATTTTATATGAGTTTTATAAAAAAAAATTTTCCTCTCATAAAGAAATAAGCAAAACTTTCCTGCCCAGATGGGAAATATGATCAAAGATCATCATCTAGTGTGCAACTACATGATGTTATTTCTAAAGTTAACAAAAATATGCCAATCAGTGTGTGTCTATTGCCAACTCTGTAATTTGACTATGAAAATTATCATTTTATATGCATGGACAGGCTAGTTTTGTGCCTATCTCAAACTGGGAACTCATGTGTAAGATTAAAAGGTCAGTCTGAAACACGCAGCAGTTTGACATTAAATGGATAAGGAGGAATTACACTCTTAGTCATTTGACTGTCATAATTCCAGGGTAAGTATGCTAGAAACTATATTTGAGAGAGTCTTCCAGTGAATTAGATTATTGTTCGTATGAGATTCTATCAAAGACTAAATCTATTTTCTGTTGCTATTTAATGTTTTCTACTTCTTTTTTTCTGTGAAATTCAATGACACACAGATGTAACTTTGTGACAAAAAAAAAATAACCACACCATTGAAAGCCTTGTTTTCTTTTTCTGTGGATTTTCTCGTGTTTCCTCTCGGTTTATTTATTGTTATAGGGAGGAAAGTTTGTAAACTGGATGGCTCTACCTATAAATTAGTGCGTTTTACTTTTCCATGCCTGTGATTGTGCTAGGTGCACGAATAGAACAAGACACAGCTTCTGCTCTCAAGCGTCAGAGTCTAACAAATATGTACCCACTTTACAATATGGCTGTGTTTGTACTAGTATTATTGCTACTATTCTTCATTTTTAATGATTATTATACCTAGTTTCAGAAAAGGGCATTTATAGCATTTTTATGATAATACATATTACTCAAAAAGAGAAATAATCTTCACCGATATAAGCAAGTGTTTCTTTACAATGATGTGGAAGCACTTGCCAAGTTTTGCCTTGAACTTCTACCCCCTTGTAATCAGGAACTAATTAATTAATTAGCTAATATTTGTAAAGTGCATGGAAGATGAGCAATAGCATGAAATGCTAAGTATTTTAAAGTCATGTTTTGCCTCATAGACTGGATAAGCTTGCCTCTTAGGGTTTGGAAAGGATAATTTAACAAATTGCATTTCATCTCAGTGAAAAAGCTAGGCATATATTGGAAGTAGGGGTGCACAGAAGCAAAAGTAAAACGGGAAGGTGTAACTGTGATCAGAGGAGAATGGCCATGTCCATGTTTCTCCACTTACCTTCATCAGAAGACAGAATGGGGGTGCACAGTCTTATATAACCACTGAAATCAGAACGCAGACTTACAGAAATAGAATAAGAATGTAATTTCTCACTTATGAAATTGATAAAATAAGTTAGTACTTCCCAAACTATAGGTAGTTTTTATAATGTTCTCGAGAAGTTCGAGGTCAAAATATCCATTTCGGTATCCTTTTCTACCACTGTATTGCCCATGTTTGTAAGATAATTATCAGCTACTTTCTTTCCTCGTGACCTAACATTGTGCCAGTGCCTGGGAGAGAGGCAGTAAGGCCAATTTCCTGAGCTGATCAGTGCAGGAAACGAAAACTTAACAGGTGCGTTCTAGGTAAGTTTTCTATTCTACTGATTTTTAGATACCCAGGAAACTTTACTAACACTTACCTTGTGATTTTTCAAAATGAGCCTTGGGACATCTTATTTGATATAGGCATTTTACCTTTCCTGTTTGAAGGTTGTTGGAACCTTTCCCTGCTCGTCATATTTTTTGTTTGTTTGTTTGGTGAGGTCAGGGTTTCTGGGTGTAGCTTTGGTTATCCTGTAACTCACTCTGTAGACCAGGCTGATCTCAAGTTCACAGAGATCCACCTGCCTCTGCCAACCGAGTGCTGGGATTAGAGGCTTGCATCACCACTGCCCAGCTGTTATTTTTAAAGCCAATAAAAGGCTTGTGGCAGAAGAGGGGATCAGCCGTCATGCACAGAGAATGACTTAGGCTCTGTTGTCACTCCTTAGCTCTTTATTTTCTGTGTTCAGCTAAGATTCCGGGTGTGGTTTTTCTTCTGAATATGGGAGGATGTGACCAGATACCCTGAAGGTGTTTGCCATGTGATTGCTCAGAAGAACTATATGCCTTTCCTTCTCCCCTTGGGGCATGAAAGATAGCTTCACACACAATCTTAATTCTCTCTCGGTCACTTGAGATGCATTCAATATTATTGTTCAACAATTTTACCTCATCTCAACACTGAAGGTGGGTTTTCTTATACTCTCTGTAATGAATGGAGACTCAGATGAAGCTTCTGAACATTTATCTACTTACAGGGTTTTGGGAATGAAAAGATTTCACCTATGAAGCCTTACCAGAGTTTTGACACTATCTAATAGTTATACTACACAGATTCCATTTCTTTATGATAAAAAAAAAACAAATAGTCACCAGAGCTAGATGACTGTCTCATCAAATTTGATTCAAACACTTTCTGGGCTAATCCAAAGAGATGGGATCACCGTGGGAAGGGGTGGGTAGTGGTGGTGAGAACTCTGCTGGCTTTTATTTTCTTCCAGTCTTCTTCACAGTCATATTCAAGGATATTGATCAAGACTTCAAAATAGCATAGCTCACATATGACTTCACAAGGCCTGAGTTGAATCCATTCAAGGTACTCATCTTCAGTCATAGTATGATTTAGGTTGTGGGGACTGTGAGTAAGACATAAACCCAAAGAATAAGAGGGTGGTTCGGGAAAATCGCTCAGTGGGCAAAGTGAGGACCTGATTTTGTGTGTCCAGAACCCACAGGACATTGGAGCAGCCACATGCGTCTGGAACCCCAGCATTCCTACTCTGTGATGTGAGATAGAGAGAGAGGAATCCTCAGAATCCCAACCAATTAGCCCAGCTGAGGAAGTAGTAAGCAA
Source organism: Microtus pennsylvanicus (assembly GCF_037038515.1). NCBI lineage: Eukaryota > Metazoa > Chordata > Mammalia > Rodentia > Cricetidae > Microtus > Microtus pennsylvanicus. The sequence goes on from NC_134587.1 coordinate 22,871,168, forward strand.
GAAATCCTGTCTCCAATAAGGTAGAAAAGAGGGCAAATACCCTAGGTTGTTACCTACTAAATCCTACAATGCAACATGGCATCAACTGATTCCCTCTCTCCATCTCTCACTCCCTACACACACACACACACACAGAGAGAGGGGGGGGGGGAGACGGGGAGGGAGAGAGATAGACAGAAGAACACAAGAACACATGGGGAAAGCAATGTCAGACCCTTGAGTAGTTCAAATGTCTACTCCATATGAGGGTGTAGGAAAGTAAGGAGAAAGCTGTGGAAGCTTAGCCATCATCAAACAAGACAAAAGCTGAGCTTTGTAATAGGAGGCTAGACTGAGCTGTAACTCAGTGGGATTGGGTTTGCTTGGCATGTGTCATAGCCTAGGTTCAACACCAGCCCTGTGAACAAAACCAAACTCCGGGGTTCTTGTTGGACCATGTTGATTTAAGCTCAACTGTAAAATGTTTGCCCCACGTGCATGAAGTTCTGGGTTAAATTCCTAGTTGACTACAATAAAAACCAACCTCAAAATTAATGAGCAAGTCTGTGAAAGAAAACCAAAGTCAGTGATGAGCTCAGCGCGTAATGGATAAACTACACAATCCTGAGACCTGAATTCAAGCCCTGGGCCCATGAAAAGAGCCAGCTCCATAAACTTATCCCCTGACTTCCATACTCCTGTCTTGACACTTGAGGATCTTGATATGTACATTACGCCTGCATGTATACGCTATTTAAATAATAAATGAGTAAATAATTTTTCAAAAGGAAGATACATTTCCTTAGTTATAGGTATTGTGTCTTGCATTTGTGTATGTCCTGCCAGCATAGATGTTTGAGTCCGAGGCAGAGGTTCTCTTCTATTGAGGATTCCGTTTGTCCTCATGGTACACAGTGGTACCTATGTATTTGCGATTTCCCAGTTATACTCCATACCTATAACTTTTTCGTGGAGTGATTGACCTTTTGTAAAACTCTTATCTTTGTAAGACTTAATGAGAAGTTCCTCATTTGAAACTTAGCTCTGCCTAACGTCAGCCAGCTCATCACTGATGCTCACCTAGAAGCTCGTCCATGCTAGCTTGTTCATAAAGACCTGTGTCACAGTGTATTGCTTCCCAGGGAACAGGAATGTATAAAAGTCAATTTCTTAACCCGGGGATGGATTTTCACATAGGCAAGACCTTATAAAACTCTTAGGCTGGAACTAAAACCTGTTCTGCTACTAGGACGCACCATGAGGGGAATGGATATTTCCATGGTGTTACGGAGGAAATCGAGTCCTCAAGTTAGTTTGCCTTAGTTCAGATCCAGGTTCTCCCACTTACTAGTACCATGATTTTGAGCTGTTATATGTCTGTCCTCTCATTGTCTATATCCATAAAATTAATATAATAATAAATGTTTTCCTTGCTATGAGAATAGACTGAGTCAAATCATTTGCATATTTGGGAGCATGACAGTTTTGTCCTAGTATTATCATAGGTAGATCATAAGGTGTATAGGTGAAGGACCCTGGCCCTGACATTAGACATCTATGTTCTTGTCCGTGCTTGGTCACATATGCAATTCAAAAGCGCTATGCAATCTCTCTACAGCTGAGGTCTCTCATTAATGAGATGTGTTATAAGAATTAAATTTTGTATGTAAATGATTTTACCTAGGTAAATGTTATTGAAGTTTTGCCCCTAGGTTCCCATTTAGCTAGATGATTTTTTCATCAGGCTATGTTCGGCCATAGTCTAATGGCATACAGGTAGCCTTTGCTACCTTTTATATTAAACAGTTTTCAGATTGAGGAAAGTATTTTGAGTATTATAGTAACACCAAGTGTTAATATGTATAGAGTGTGTTCTTACCTCTCCACCTTCAGTTTCACTTGGTTAAAAAAAGAAATCATTAGAGCAGGTTATTTTTCATCCCATGCAGACTCGTGCTGGTTGTGAAGTGAGGTTTCCCAGGTAAAGATTTATCCCTGTTTTCACAGAGCTCATCTGTCTGCAAAGTCTTGGCATCAGAGCCCCTTAGCTTGTTTCTGAGAGGCTCCTAGGAAATGCGATTACACTCAGTCTTCATCTTGAAGTTCCCTATGCAAATGCAGAAGGCTCTTGCCTTGAGAAAAACCTTTAAAAGTTGCACAGTTCCCCAGAAGCAGAGGTTGGGAGGAGGCATGCTTTGTGTCATACACATTAATTCAGCTGGCACATTACAATGTTAAACTAAATGACATTATTACAAAGCTGTGCTAAGAAGTGTTGACAGGTCCATATGGTAATTTTACAATGTATAATGAACACACAGACTCCTTTCTTGCAGAAATTTATAGTTCAAATCTATACCCAGGATATCCAGTTTTATTTCCAGAAACTTAAATTGACTTATTACGATGTAGTGAATGTATAAATTAGTTCCAGTAGTTAAACTGAAACATTTCCCTACAGACTCAATTAGATTCATTAATCTGCTGTGTAGACCTGTAAACGGCCCATTGTTCTTTTCCCCCCAAAATGTCAAAAACTATTTCTCTAACTATAAAATATTTCCTACAAAAACTGTTTTAAATGGTCAGAATTATTGTATATTAGAAACCCAGCACTACAAATTATCTTATTGCCCAGGCACCTTTTTTTTTCCAAAGAAAAATAGGGTTCAGCCCTTGGCAAGTAATTTAATGGGGTTAGTGACTAGATTCAGGGCTCTGTCACACTGAAAATGCTCTGAAATTAAGACAAGATCATCTTTACCCTTGTCCTCCTGAATAAATCAGCAGGCATGGGGCGTATTGTGTGTATTCCTAGCTCGGCAGCCTTTTCATTTTAAGACTCTTGTGCATGTGCCTCCCTCTGCCCAAAATGGGCAAGCGTATCAGTCCATTCTGACATTGTGAGGGCAGAAGAAAATCATAGGGCCTGTTAATGAATTCCATTTCAAATGAAACACACCTGTGTCCTTCCGGCTTCAAAAAACCACCCTCCATGTGGGGTCTGGGGAGACTCTCTCACTGCAGAGCTTCCAACCCAAATCTTATTTCTTTAAGCTACTATAGAGGAATTTAAAAACAAGCTTGTTTAACTGATTGATGAAGGTGGCTGTTTTTACTTACTGCGCGATTTTTGTTTTTTTGCTTCTGTGATTTATTAAACATCGTTGTTTGAAAAATCTTTGCCACTGTCACCTTTGACATTTTTTTAGTGGCTTGGAGCCAATAATCTTTTCAGCATTGCATTTAATGCTAACGCGGGTTATGTTTTTTTAACGTGTGGGTCACCATGAAACTTCTCCCTTTAGAGAGGAGAGGAGTCCCAGAGTCAGTCTCAGAAAGACGGACACTAACCCAGGTAGGCTGTTACTGGTATAATCGGAAACTGAAATGCTTAAATTTGGATGTGTATAACAGGAAAGAATTGCAGCCCTCTTTGAAAGGAAGAAAAGAGCAGTATATATGTTTGTGGTGATGTCGCACAAAGGAAATAATGAAAACAAACACACCTAGCCGGGCGATGGTGGCGCACGCCTTTAATCCCAGCACTTGGGAGGCAGAGACAGGCGGATCTCTGTGAGTTCGAGACCAGCCTGGTCTACAGAGCTAGTTCCAGGACAGGCTCCAAAGCCACAGAGAAACCCTGTCTCGAAAAACCAACAAAAAAAAAAAAAAAAGAAAGAAAACAAACATTCCTTAGAAAATATTTGGAAATACGAGTTCTACAATCATGTCTCTGTTTGCCTCCACCTTTTCCCTTAGTAATTCCTTCATTCTTAATCATTAATGCTTCAAATTCCAGGTGCATTATCTCTACACTAGTGGATAGAAAATGAGATGCTGAAAACTCTCAGCTTTCATGTTATATACAATGTCCTCTCCCTGTTCTATCCCAAGTTTAGCAGAAAGAGATGTTCATGCCCTACACTGTTTCTCTTCATACTGCTTTGTTCCTCTGGGACAATCCACAGTGGCTAGAAGTGGGCAGCAGGTTGTTAGAGGAAGAAGGGACAGATCAGAATAAAAATCCATTACTCTAAATAGCATTGAAGAAAAGGTACAAAAAGAGAGGCAATTTCCATGAATGGGTGGTGGGGTTAGAGCATGGGCTGATTATACTCATATAACAAATACCATTGGCCATACTTTGTAATGACCTTCATTATTATCCTCCAGCCAAGATGGTATAGACAGCTGGAGGGGTAGGTGCTCCAAAAGCAAAGATGTTGGACTTTTCCTCCAGGATGATATTTCCAGTGAGAAATATAATGTGTTGGAATAATCAGCTTCCTGTTCACAGTTCCATGTTCATCTGCTCACAGGACATGCACAATTTTCCTGCCAATGTACAGCGTAACATTTCCTTCCCCCACCCTTTCCCTTTCATTAATGTGGAGGTGGGGAAGGGGTGTGCCAGATTCTTCTTCAAACATATTTCCCCCTAATTTTTCAACTTATCACCTCCTCTCTTGGAATCCCAGCTCTCCTGACAAATGGAGGAGTTCTTGCCTGTGCAAATCTGCTCGATGCTAATATCTGCACCTGTACTTATGGGCGGCGGCAAGGCAGCCTCACATGCACAGTCGGGACGCATTTCCCACACGCGGAAAGGACAGGAGACCTGATATCAGCAAAACCATTTCAAGTGCTTCCCTGACCTTTTGGATTGGTAAGGGATCTGTTCAGGCAGCTTTCCCCATGGCTCAGCACACTGAGCTTCAATTCAAGTATTCAGGGACTAGCTCCCATGTGCCAGGTGCTGCGTATGAAGCAAAATACAGAATATATTGTCTCTGCTGTTCAAAACACTGGCATCTTCATGGAGTGACCAGAAGGTCTCACCTATGAATGTGGTATATAAGACTTTGAGGGCATAGTTAATAAATTTGATGCCAATAATCCTAAAATGGTTCTTCCAAATGAATTTAAAAGATGAACTTGATGTGATATCAGGAATGCAAGACAAACCATAGTCACTGGTATTGTCCTACGCAGACTTCGTAAGAAAGAGAATCATCTAGAATGAAAATAGGAAATTTACCAGGCGAACTCAGAGGGTGGTGAGACTGTGGGACCCCCCTCTATCCTCATCAGAAAGAGAAATGAGGGAAGAGATGACGGAGGAGGAAAGAACACAGAATAAGGCAGAACTGGGCCTTGGAAGGAAGTGGGGAAACGCTGAAGAGCGGCTTATTCACCACCGTTTTCCAGAAACTACCACATGTCACCTGCCCTTTACACTTCATGCATGAATAAATTGTCTCTAGGAGTAGAAGACTTGTTCAAGATGTCAAATCTAACAAATAGCACAGCAAGGGAATGAACCCACGGTCCTGGATAAAGAGAATGAGAAAAATTCACCAAGAAAATTAAAGGTGGCCATGGGCAAGTGTTTCTGAACTTCCTGTCATGGTACTTTTGTGTCCTCACTCTGTCTTCTGCAGAGTCTGCCCTTCTAGACAACTCTAGATAGCACACTGAGCTCAGTAGTTCCCGCCAATGTGGTGCGATCTAGAGTCGCCTGGGAAGAGGGAGCTTCAGTCAAGGAATTGCTTCCATCAAGCTGACCTGCAGCCACATATGCGAAGCATCCTCTTAATTGTTAATTGATCTGAGAGGGCCCAGCCCACCGTCAGCAACACCATTCCTAGGCAGGCAGGTCTGTGTTTGTGGGAAAGAGAGCTGAGCCTCGGGATTCAAGCCAGTGAGGAGCATTCTCCCAGTTCTGCTTCAGGTTCCTGCCTTCATTTCTCTCAATGATGAACTGTAACATGAAGTAAAACCTTTCCTTCTCAACTTATCTTGGTCATGGTATATATCACAGCAACATAAAGCACATAAGGACATCCATTATGATAAATGAACCTTCAGCTGCAGGAATTTGTTTATATTTTCAGTAGGTTTAGCAGTTGGTGTAAGACCTCTCTGTTCATCTCTCGTTACCTCTCAGTCTCTGCTCTTAGAATTAGATGTTCCTGATCATATTACTAACTGACAGTCTTTTTATAATCTGTGTGCAAGTTCTCTAAAAGAAAATAGTGATAAATGCATAATTTTCACCACTCTATGAACTGAAGCTTTGGGGTGAGTTCTCACAGACTGCACACCTTGAACAAAAAGCTGTAGTATATAGATGATTGCATTGTTATTTGGGTGATGATTTCATCAATATTTGAAAAGACTCCAAACACACATCTAAGAAGAAAAGCTGAAAGATGTTACAGATTTGGACTCTGAAATCAATGATACATTGATCTCGACTCACTCAAAGAAAACCTGAAAAATGTTTTACTTTATGAAAATATGAGGTATAATGTCTAAACAAAGTGCTGTTACATATAACATTTTTCAGTTCAGGAACTATCCATGATAGTTCTTGATCATGACAGTGATTAAAAACATGAATTGGGCAATCATGGACTCATTTTTTTACCTTGACCACTAGTTATCATTATGGCTTTAATAAATTATTCAAATTTTCTATGCCTCTTTTTCTTCATGTTTAGAATTGCTGTCAATATTTAATAAGGTTTATGTAAAGATCAAATTAAATAATATTTGTAAAATGTAATCATATAATAAGTGATATATTGGTCTTAACAATAATTTGATAATGTGTTAAGATGAATAGATGCCCATGTAGAAAAGTGAATACAAGAGAATTAAACAGAAGGAGTTATAAGTAAAATAATTATATTTTAAAACTTCAGGTTTGTTGTAGGTTTTTCTTTCCAAGAACAAATAAATAAAACAAAATGTCCTTCTTTTTATCCAATCATAGAATCATGAACTAAGAGAAAGATATAGTGCTATTTAGTATCTAATACAGTTTGTCAGAGGACTTCCTCCAACAAGTCCATGAGTTAAAGGACAAGCCTTCTACTTAGTAGTCCTGGAGCATGTTGAATGGAGGCACCCATAAAGTAGATTGTGTGACCTTAACCCCTGTGTCCTCCTTTTTGCTTTCTGGCTATAAATTAAGAGGATTGCTTCTTCAAAGGCTCTTATTAGGATAGGTCACCTCACCACTGACCAACAAAATGAAAACCCATCATAGGCAAGGACCTGAGAAACAAGTGACTGGAATCAACCTTTTTCTTTGTAAATTAACGATTTCAATGATTTCATTCTAGGAATAGAATGGTGACGAGCACAGCAGCCTACTTAATTTTAACCCGTGTTCCTTCAGTAACTACCTTTGCCATAAATGTTTCTAAAGGATGTCTAATATAATCTTCCTAAAATTAGTGTGGGTGGTAATGACCACATATAAAGATGAAACTAAATCTCCATGCTGTACAGTTGGTGGAGACAAGATTTTATGCATAAATGGTGGTAGCACATTGTGAAGCTGTGTATAAACATTAAAGTGCAAGGTTCATAAAACAGATTAATCACAGTTTATTGTGCGGTGTGTTTTTAAAAATGTCATTGATGACCTTTTGGTACTGAAGATGAGCAGTGAAGACAAGCAGTACCACTTGAGTTTGGGGGACATATTCAAAATAATGTCTTTTGATATATGAGAACATTTGCATATCCAAAGCCTGCTTCTCTACAGGGCTGTGTTTTTTGTGAATGATCAGCTCACTAATTAGCCAATTATCATTGCAAATAGAGAACAGGACAAAAATCACAAACTGTTAGTAACTTAAAATAGCAATCTACATCATTACATACGAAGGAAGAGGCTAAGCAGCATAAGAGGCTGGGTATCAGAATGAAGCTGGTTTTAAACCTTTGCTGAGATAAAAATAACATTTTAAAATATAGTGTCACTTCTGAGTAATGAGTGTAAATTTCCACATCTGCATGACTAATACCAAACAATGTGTGTTCTATCTGTAAGATAATACAAAGTAGCTTTGAAACATTTCACAATCTTTCTTACAAATAATCCCAAAGTATGCAAAATCTACTTATCGTTCTCATTATTACTGCTAACTGCTGGTATTAACTGCAGCTAATTTATCAGTTTCTCCAAATGATGAAGGAGGAATACTTCTAGCATCTGGAGTCTGGTAGTTAGGGAGAATCACCATAATTAATACAGAAAAGGCATCTGCAAAACTAACTTGGAAGATCATTCGTATACAAACCAGAGTGTCAAAACATCACCAATTAGATGTCAATACACACACACAAAAATAAAGCTAACGTACAAAACCCCCAAATCCTTTTCACTCATCTGTAGTCATTCTCTTGTAGAGAATATTTCCCACAGGCTCCGGTGTTGGGAACACTAGGTCCCCAGTTAGTGGTATTGTTTGGAGAATTTTAGGAGGCATGACCTTATTAGAGAAAGCATGTCGCTGATGGAAGGCTTTGAGTACTTAAAGCCTTGCCTAACTTTCTGTCCACTCTCTGTGCTTTGTACTTGTTTTTGAATATGTGAACTCTTAGCTCCACCATGCCTGCAGCTAGCTGACATGGTGGACTCTTATCCCTCTGTAATTGCAAGTCCAAATACACCCTTCCATCTATAAATTGCAGTGGTCATAGGATTTATCACAGCAACTGAAAAGCAATCATTGTATATTCTAGACTTAACAGCTACCACAAACCCCAATAGAGTGTAATGTGTATGCAAAGAAAGTATATTTAAGTAAAACTTTTTAGTATTCAATATAACACGCTCCTTCAAAGATGTCGACTTAAAATCCCTATCTGTTTGATGGACATATGTTTCACTAAGAGAACTGTCATATCTAAAAGTACTAAACTGGGTCCAAGACACCAGGACATGTTAATGTTTGGGTGAAATGACAAAGGTAAATTCCTAAGTTGTACACAAGAGAGACCTAGACTCTGACATTTGGGAACTCCACAGTGTTAGAGTGTGTCTGCAAACTCAAGATCCAACAGTGCCTCAACTCTCAAGAAAAACATTTAACTTGCAATAGATTTCTTTGAATTGACCTTATTTTTTTGTAACTTCTGGGCAAATATTTCTTGCAAACACAGGCACAAAAAAGGATTACACATTTAAATTATTAGACCACTAATTAAATAACATAACCATTGAGGTTTTTTATATGTGCTCTTTTCTATTTTCTTTTCATGTTACACAGTTTCTAATTTTGGTGCTTGACTTGAACTCTGTAAACTATAGTATTTGGGTACAAATTTTTATCTTTTGCACTTTTCTTGATGACAGATGCCAATTTATTCATGCCTCTGTCACAACCCAGGGTCATGTCTTGCATAGTGTATATACTTGATGATTTATATGTTGAACAAAATTATTTACAGTTTGCATATCTCAGTGGCAGGGTGACTATTCTTTCCTCTACCACAGCATCTCAAAGCTCTGGAGCTGTGTTCTTGTCCAAAGCAAGGGCTGAGTGCCTGGTTCCATCAGCATGCCCCTCCAGTAACTCCACCCACAAAAGATGCCAAGGGAAGCATCACTGTTCCCGTGGCTTCAGGCAGATGTGAAAGATGCTGAAAAGCCTGTTGAACTTCCTCCGATTTGTGATCCACAATGACAAATACCTCCATATCTCTTTTTGAACATTTCCTGCAAGCCGGTATTGCCTTCTGTGGAACACCCCGCAGCTGCAGGAGGGCTCATTCCCTACGGCAAATTCCTTTGTGCCCAAAATTTCAGCTGCTGAAATTCTGACTGATAGTAGAAACTTATTTCTTTATTTTCATTATTCAAATCTGTGGGAAAAAAGTCTAAAGCTTTAAACCTTTGCTGAGTGTGAACTGTATTCAAAGAGCATGAAACGCTGCAGCCCCAGATTCCTAAAGTGCTTTAGGATTATTGGCATAGTGGATGGAAATGACAAAGTGATCTCTCCCTAGGTCAGTATCCGAGTCTACTCTGAACTGCAGTCCAGAGAATGTTTGACCTCTTATACGCAATTATTTTTAAACATATACTAATTGCAAAATGTAAAGTGTTTCATCATGGCATTTCTATATGTGGATATGATGTACGTTTAGAACAATCACCCATCAACTATTCCTCTTTTCCCAGGCTTCCTCTTTCTTCTTTTGGTAGTTGATGTTTTACTTTCAAATCCGCCTTTATTTTATTTCCTGGATATTACAAATGTGAAAAGCATGAGAGTTTTGTCTTTGCTGGACTGGCTCGTTCTACTCAACATAATGATCTCCATTCCGTAGCTATTATTAAAGGCTATTAGAATTGATATTTAAATTTAAAGCTTCTTGTGTTTTTATGTAATTTTTAAGTCGTCATGATTTCTACAAAGTAATTACAGATTTTTTATTGTGATGCTTTTGGAATTACCATATAAGTCTATGACCAACTAAAATTTTTTTTAAAATGTTTATACTTTTTGATTTGTGTGTGTATGTGTGTGTGTGTATGCACTCAGATCATGCATGTGTTTATGCATGTACATGCCACGGTGCCCATGTAGAGATCAGAGGCCAACACTGGAATTTGGGTTTCTCTTTCTATCCGTGAGTTCCAGGGATAGAACTCAGGTCACAATGCTTGTGTAGCAAGCCCCTTTATTGATTGCAACATCTCATCTGAAATGTCAGTAACGCTGAAATTTTAGCCCCTAAACAGTTTACCAGTTTTTAATTTTTATCTCTGTTGAGTTTTATAGTTTTCATTGTACAAGACATTTCTGAAAATCATCCATAAATATTCTATGATTTTTAGGAAAATAAATATCTGTAAAGGAATACCAACTCAATTAATATTTTAAAATGTCATAGTCTCATAGTTTCATATATAAGTAGTTTTTATTGTATATAGAACTCCAGTTTATTGCCCAGTAGTCATGATAAGTAACTCAAAGTTTTATGTAGATAGCAGAATACTCTGTGTGAATTTTGAATTGCCTAAAATTATGCTGGGGCCAAGATGTTCAGGGAAATGTTAAATTAGAAGTGGTGAAAGCTGACGTCCTTATGTCTCCCTAATCCTGAGTGACCTTTCACTAAGAAGCATGGTAGCTGTGGGTGTTTCATACAGGCACTTACAGAAATGCCATAATTACATCGCAATTTTAAAAGTTCTCCTTCTTCATTTATTATGATAATTCATATGTTCACTTGGAAGAGGAAAATTTTCATGGGGTCCTACCCTCATACAAAGGATAACAGGCAACAGATGCTTGCCGGAAGAAGAAGATGAGCCTTCTTCATGATTATCTTTGCATTGTTGAAAGTAAATACACAAAACAACAAAAGCATATTCAGCATTTTATCTATCTATCTATCTATCTATCTATCTATCTATCTATCTATCTATCTATCTGTCCATGCGCACATATATACGATAGACATACATATAAATTAGATAATAATCAAAGAAAAGGAGGCTATCAACTTGTGAGGAGAAAGTTATGGAGGGATCAAGGGAGGATAGCTGGCAGGGAATAGAGAGGGAAAAAGAAAGGAGAGAGTGATATATTTCTATTTCAATAAAAATTATATTTAAGGGTTGGAGAGTGGGCTCAGTGGCAAAAAGCACTTGTTCTTGCAGAAGGCCCAGCTTTGATTCCAAGCATCCGAGCTTACAACCATATGTAGCTCCAGTCCCAGGGGATCTAAAACCCTCATCTGACCTTCTCAGGCATCAGACACACGCATGGTGCACATACATAATGGCACACAGAACATTCATATATATAAAATAATAGAATAAATAAGTCTAAAAAATGCTTAAAGGTTTTTTTAAGACAGAAAACAAACAAAAATTGAAAGATGTACAAAACTAACAACTGACCATATGTTTAAAAAGTGACCAAAAATGAATATATTTAAAAAAAGACAATTGGGTTTGTAGTCATTTACCAATTTGGTGAATTTCTTAATTGAATTTTAAAATTAAAACAACCTTATAGTTTCAAGAGAGTCATGCTAGGTCACAAAATAATGCTTGTTCCTATATTCAGTAAGAAAACATGTTGAGATATTGTGCTCACATGAATTGGAGATATTGATTCTTAATATACTCCTCTTCTTATAGTGGCTTGAAAATTAATTAAAATCAAATAATTTTGACCTTAAAAATTAAGTTGGAAATATTCACAATTTTTCTATTTTTTAAGTTCTTAAATAATGGAAATATTTGCCACTTAGGGTATCGCGGTCTAGAGATTTCTTTTGGCAAAAAAAACAAAACAAAACAACGACAACAAAAAACAACTAGGAGTTCAAATTACTTAATTTACATAAAGTTATATAGGTATTTAATCTGATCTCATCAGTTTTCACAATTTCTTACTTCACTAATATTATTGATTTTATATAAATTTTTGAACTTGTCGAGAGGTTTTGTAGTATTATCTTAAATGTCATAGTGTTTCTAAAATCTCTAGCATTCCATCCTTGGTTCCTGACACAGATGACTTCTGTCTTTTGCCTTTGTTTATGTTTTCTTGATTAGTTGGAAATGTATCACTTTTATTTTTTGTTTTAGAGATTTATCATTTTTTTTCATGGACTTTTGTTCGACTCATCTGTCTGTTATTTTATTGCCACTGTTACTGTTTCTGGTCCCCTTCATTGTGGTTTTGTATGGGAACTGATCCAGAATCACAATATAATATTTCAATACTTGTGATATAAACGTTATGCATCTTAATATATATGAGGTTTGTGTGTATGTGTATGTAGATATATGCATATGTCATTATATAAAAGTATATGTATATATATATACATATTATTTATATACAGTGCAAAGTCACATGTTATCATTTTAAAGGTTATTGTCAGTGTTACAGAAGCATTGTGAGAGAACCCCTTCACATCTGGCCATTCTCAACATGAGCCAGAGAAGTAGTGAAGATCTTGGAGCATTTTTACAAAATAAGAGTATTAATTCATATATGAGGAATCAATCCTTTCCTAAAAATTTCACTTCTTTTTTTATTGATTTTTATTGAGCTCTTTATTTTTCTCTACTCCCCTCCCTGCCTCTCCTCTCCCTTTCAGCCCTCTCTCATCTCCCATGCAAGATCTCACTTCTAAAACTACCACAGCGGGAATTAAGGGTTAGGGAAACATCAACATGTAGCCTCTAGTAGGAGATTTAAAAAAGGAGAGGGAGATGGAGGGAGGGAAGGAGAGAGGAGGAAAGAAAGGAGAGAGGGAGGAAAGAAGGGAAGGAGAACCATCAGGAAGTTATGTGAATTAAAGGCAATCATCATTTTCAAGGAAGAAAGGGCCAGATGTTTTTAGTTTTTAAGAAGACAGACATCAAAATTCTTTTTTAAACATGTACTTGATGGATTGGAAGCTTTTGTACACTGAAATACACTAATATTTGTTCTTTGTGTTAGTGGACAGAGTAGGTGATATTGATACAAGGTATAGCTGTGTGTAGCAGATCACACTTACTGAATCATGGTCATATTAATTCAATCTAAGGACAGTTCAAGCTTCTAGACTCCACAATATTTATTCTACTTAATCTTAGTTGCTTGCAGTAAAAGTTTCTAAGACCAGGTGGGTGGAAAGAGAAGATTGTTTTCTTGGAATAAATGGATAGATGAGACAACCTGGAAAAGTCAGAATATCCTGAAAACACAGAGGTCCTGGAGATCTTGTTGCTGGGCCAGGGAGACAGGAGGATACACTGCAGGTCATTATTTCTCCCAGTGGTATGCTGAATAGTTTCTCAAAGGAAAAACAAACTCCAATACACTCAGAGGAACTTTGAGTCACTGGACATTTTTGCCTGTTGCTGCCTACTTAGTCCAGGAAGAAAGTGATCATTCATGAGTCAGACCCCTTAGCTTTGCCTCTTGCACTTAAACATGACAATGGGATATTGTAGAAAGGAATTTGCATCAAATGATCTGGAAAATATTTGAAATAAACCAGAACTTGGTTGGTTCTATTTGTCCTTGGTGTGGGTGGGCAAAAGATAGAATTTTCTCAGTAAAGTGTTCTGTGGAACAAGCCCACTGTTACTGGAAACTGCAGGCAAGGGAACTGGAAACTACTGGAATAGCACAGGTTAGGCTTGATATGGTCTTGACCACTCAGTGAGGGGGTGTGTGCATCCACATAGGTGAAATGGGCCAAGCCTTTCTTTATGTTTTATTTGTGTTACTTAGCTTTTACATTGATGAAAATTTGATTACAATAATATTAAAATTTGATTACAATAATATTTACAACTTAACTTGTGAATGCTGAAAATATTTATGATTAGAAAATAATCAATTGGTCTTCCCTTCATCAAGCTAAGGCCTGTAAGCAGATACAGGGATCAATCTTACATGTTTACAAAATATGGGTGAAGTGCATAATTCTAAGAGAAAGAACAAAATACTATAAAAAAATCACAATGAAAGAGAAATTTACCTGGTTAGGGAACCATGTTACGTACCACTGGGAAGTTAGAGATAACTAAAAGAACTCAGGTAAGGGTACCAGGCATTCTACACAAAAGGAATCAATGCTGTGTGTGTGTGTGTGTGTGTGTGTGTGTGTGTGTGTGTGTGTGTGTGTGAGAGAGAGAGAGAGAGAGAGAGAGAGAGAGAGAGAGAGAGAGAGAGAGATTGGCAAACTAATAGTTGAAGAGAAAATGGTAAAATAATAAAGAGAAAAACCTTCAGGACAAGTTAAAATAGAATGTATGTTTATATCTACTTACATATGAGGATACAGAGAATAAAAATAAAAACAGATATGAAGACAGAAGGCATTTTAGGAACTAAGTCAATTTTTAAAGTGTTAATAGTGTAGGGATAAGTCCCGCCCCTTAGGGGGCGTGTTCGCCTCGGGCTAATGTCTGCCTATAAATTTGGCGAGCGTGCTCCGAGCGGGCTCTTCTACTTTCCTGGACTCCGCGGGAACGGTGGTTCTGTAAGTCTATTTCTACATTAAAACTATATATATCTTTACAAACTGTCTGCATTCGTTTACGCCGCTACATTTTGGCGTCCAACGTCGGGCTATTTTGCCCTCGACTCAAGCGGGTAGCCCGCTAGCTAACACAGCACCCTCCTGGGTGCTGTTTTTCAGTTCGTGACTCCGGCCCTAGTGCCGAGTCCGAGACATACTCGGCCACACAGGCCCATTCTGCCTGCCTTGGCTAAGTTTTACAGCGGAACCCCACTGCCTGAATTAGCGGAAGTTTAAGTACCTGCGGTTTTACAACAAAAGCTGCCACAGCGGCAGATTTGGTCTGACACAAAGTGACTTGGCAGGGCAGTGGTGGCGCACGCTTTTGATACCAGCACTTGGGAGGCAAGGGCAGGCAGATCTCTGTGAGTTTGAGGCCGGCCAGGCAGTGGTAGCACACGCCTTTAATCCCAGCACTTGGGAGGCAGAGACAGGCGGATCTCTGTGAGTTTGAGGCCGGCCAGGCAGTGGTAGCACACGCCTTTAATCCCAGCACTTGGGAAGCAGAGGCAGACGGATCTCTGTGAGTTTGAGGCCTGCCAGGCCGTGGTAGTGCACGCCTTTAATCCCAGCACTTGGGAGGCAGAGACAGGCGGATCTCTGTGAGTTCGAGGCCAGCCTGGTCTACAAGAGCTAGTTCTAGGACAGGCTCCAAAAACACAGAGACCAACAACTGGCAGGAACCGAATATTGCAGGTAAAAGATTTTTTCTTTTATAAATAAAATGTCTGAACACATTACTGTTCAAGAATTTAACAGTTTTTTTAATTGTACCATGTGGGAGATTTTACAAGAGGTGTCTGTCACGCCACCTCTATGGATCCTTCTGGGATTCGTAGTTTTCATTGGCACCAAATGGTTTGATAATAGAAATATGATAAAGTCTTTACGAGACGAATCCAGGATTCTTAAGGCAGAGATAGAACGCTTAAAAACAATTGAGAATGATAACAATCTTCTCAAGAATCAGTTTGAAGTTCTCCAGACTGATAACAATCTTCTCAAGAATCAGTTTGAAGTTCTCCAGACTGATAACAATCTTCTCAAGAATCAGTTTGAAGTTCTCCAGACTGATAACAATCTTCTCAAGAATCAGTTTGGAGTTCTCCAGACTGATAACAATCTTCTCGAGAATCGGTTTGAAGTTCTCCAGGCTGATAACAATCTTCTCAAGAATCAGTTTGAGGCTCTCCAGGCTGATGTTAAGGAGAAATTCATTACTATGGAAGAGGGAACAGCTGATCTGGATCGTAAGGTTCAGTCCCTCTCTGTAGGAACTGAAACATTAGTGGCTGATATTAAGGAGAAATTCATTACTATGGAAGAGGGAACAGCTGATTTGGACAATAAGATTCAGTCCCTTTCTGTAGGAAATGAAACATTAACTGAGAGAATCAAAACTGCTGAATGTGACAATTGGATTTTGTCTAAAGCTTATGACAAATTGATGGAAAGAGTGTCAATACAAGAAGGCACAGTTTATGCCATAAAAATTATGTCCAAAGATAAGATGTTATCTCTAACGGACAAACTTCATACTTTAGAATCCTCAATGAAGGCTTTGGAACATAATTCTGGACAGGAGATTCAGACATTGCAGAAGGCAATAGTGAATAGAATTGAAAAGATTGAGGAATTTCTAAATTCTGATGAAGAAGAGCAAAGGGTAGAAGGGCAAATTTTAACTACATCTGTGGGTAAATCTCTCCGGGACAATTTCCACAAAGCTCTACCGACAGCTCTACCTGCCTTTCCAGTAATAACAACAGAGAAGGTGGTTGGTTCCAGAAACCCTAGGGTCATCAAGGAGGATACATGGGAGCCTGTCCGTATGAATGACCTCAAGGAAATTAAACAGGCTGTCATGACTTTTGGGATGCAAGCCTCTTTTGTTAAAGAGATGCTAAGATCTTGGGCCACGACAAACAAAGCAACCCCCTTGGACTGGCTCCAGCTGAGCTCTGCAGTACTTGAGAGTGGACCACAATTGAAATGGCAATGCTTATTCAGGCAAGAGGCTAAACTCTTAGAACAGCAGGAAAAAGCAAAGGGAATTGACATTTCCCTAGATAAAATTATAGGTGAAGGGCTCTTTTCCGACCCTCAGGAACAAGCTAATTTGGATGAAAACACACTCTCCATGTGTACTACAGCAGCCTTAAGGGCTTGGGACAGGGTACAAGACCCAGGACAGAGAATAGAATCATTTGTCAGAGTTAAACAGGGTCAGAGAGAACCCTTTAGTGACTTTTTACAAAGATTAACTAAGGCTGTACAAATAGGGATATCTGACCCAGAAGCAAGACGTATAATGATTGAGTCTTTGGCTTATGAAAATGCAAATGTGGAATGCAAAAGGATTTTGGGGCCTTTAAAGCTCAGATCAGCGCCTTTGGAAGAATGGGTCTTGCATACACTCAATGTTGATACATTTGATTATGGCACTGAAGCATGGGTAGAAGAAGCAATTTCCAATGGTAAAAGGAGACACCAGAATACCAAATGTTTTAATTGTGGCAAAATGGGTCATATGAAAAGGAATTGTAGACAACGGATTTTCAGAAATAATAATAATAATAATGCATCTTTCAGAAACAATAATAATAATAATGCATCTTCTAGAAATAACAGAAATAGGAGGACTCAGCCTTCAGGTTTATGTAGAAGATGTGGAAAAGGCAGACATTGGACGAATGAATGCAGGTCTACAAGAGATAGACAAGGCAACCTGATACAGTCGGGAAACGTGAGAGGGGGGGCCTCACAGGCCCCCATGGCAAACATGGTTCAGTCATATCCAGTTTCTGCAGAGAACGTGCCTCATCAGGACAATTAGGAAGCCCCATGCCTACTGTTACAAGCAATAATGATCAGAAAGATAAGTTACGTGTGTTTTGGCAAACTTCTATAAATGATCAAAGACCTAAACTGAGAGTGTGTGTAAATGGCATTTTTATTACTGGCCTGCTGGACACAGGTGCTGATGTAAGTATCATTACCCCAGAATCTTGGCATCCGTATTGGCCTCTTCAGAATGTAAATGTTCAGCTCCTGGGAATTGGAACCCTATCTCGAGTAAGGCAGAGCACGAGATGGGTTGAATGTATAGGGCCAGAGGGACAAATAGGAAAATTAAAGCCATATGTAGCCAATATCGCAATGAATTTATGGGGTCGTGACCTATTACAACAATGGAATACCGAAATTAACATTCCTGCTACTTCTAGAGCCTATAGTTCTGAGAATAATATTAAAAGATATTACAAATGGAGAAAACCGGCCATTCGGGCTGTACAAGAACAAGCAATTGATGTCCCTTCAGAGATACCAACAGCCTTGCCTCTAAAATGGTTGACTGAGAAACCAATATGGACAAAGCAATGGCCTTTAGCTGAGGAAAAGTTACAGGCTTTAGAACAGCTGGTACAAGAACAATTAGATGCTGGACATATAGAAGAATCTACCAGCCCTTGGAATTCTCCTGTATTTGTGGTTAAGAAAAAATCAGGTAAATGGAGAATGGTGACAGATCTCAGGGCCATCAACAAGGTTATTCAACCTATGGGCCCTCTGCAATCTGGAATTCCTTTGCCCTCTTTATTACCAAAAGGATGGCCTCTCATAGTTATTGATTTAAAGGATTGTTTTTTCACTATACCTTTGCAAAAAGAAGATAGAGAAAAATTTGCCTTCACAGTGCCTACTTATAACAATTCTCAACCTTCGAGGAGGTACCACTGGACCGTTCTCCCCCAGGGTATGTTAAATAGCCCCTCCCTGTGCCAATATTTTGTGAACCAACCATTGCAAATAATACGCAAGAAATTTCCCAAATCTATAGTATACCATTACATGGACGACATCTTGTTATCCGATTCAAACATGGATACCTTGAACAGACTGTTTGAAGAAATAAAGATACTTTTACCTAAATGGGGATTGCAAATCGCTCCTGAAAAGATTCAGAAGGGAGATTCTGTTAATTATTTAGGTTATAAAATAGGTTTGCAAAAAATTAAGACACAAAAAGCACAAATTAGGAGAGATCGCCTACGGACTCTTAATGACTTTCAAAGACTGTTAGGAGACATTTCCAGTCTACGACCAGCTATTGGAATAACACCTGATCTAATAATTCATTTGAACAAAACCTTGGATGGTGATAAAGATTTAAACAGTCCCAGAGAATTAACAGCTGAAGCAGAAAAGGAACTGACAATGATTGAGGAAAAATTACAACAGGCACATGTGGACAGGGTGAATCCAGAGCTCGATTGTATTCTTGTCATACTACCATCAAAAATTTCTCCTACAGGAATTTTAATGCAGAGAGATGATATTATTTTGGAATGGATCTTTTTACCACATAAACCAAGTAAGAAACTGAAAACTTATGTGGAAAAAGTCTCTGAGTTAATTATAAAAGGCAAGCTGAGACTTCGTCAACTAGCAGGCATAGACCCAGCAGAAATTATAGTGCCCTTCACTGCTGATGAACTAAAGAAATTATGGGAAGATAATGAACCATGGCAAAGAGCTTGTGCTAATTTTTTGGGAGACATTAATAACAACTATCCAAAAAGCAAGCGGCTTAACTTCATAAAGAGAACTTCTTGGATTCTTCCTCGAATCGTCTGTGATGCTCCAATAACTGGAGCCCGTACATTCTATACTGATGCCAATAAATCAGGGAAGGCAGGTTACAAATCAGAAGACTTGGATAAGGTGGAACAAAGTCCGTATAATTCTGTCCAGAAGGCAGAATTATATGCCATTCTTATGGTGCTAAGGGATTTTAAAGAACCTATTAATATAGTTACAGATTCACAATACGCAGAAAGAGTTATTTTACATATTGAAACTGCTGAATTTATACCTGATGATACTGAACTAACCTCATTGTTTCTCCAGGTTCAAGATTTGATCAGGAACAGGCTTTGCCCTATGTACATAACACACATCCGATCCCATACGGGTCTGCCAGGTCCTCTAGCACAAGGTAATGCAGAAATTGATCAATTACTGATTGGTAGTGTGCTACAAGCCTCTGAATTTCATAAAAAACATCATGTTAATAGCAAAGGTTTGAAGAAAGAGTTTTCAATTACATGGCAACAAGCTAAGGAGATTGTAAAGAAATGCCCTACCTGCTCTTTCTATAACCAAACGCCACTGCCTGCAGGGGCTAATCCAAAGGGCACCCAAAGGAATGAAATCTGGCAGATGGATGTGTTCCACTTTGCAGAATTTGGCAAATTAAAATATGTTCATCACACCATTGACACTTATTCAGGTTTTCAGTGGGCAACTGCTTTAAGTTCAGAAAAAGCTGATTCAGTAATCACTCATTTATTAGAAGTCATGGCTATCATGGGTATACCTACACAAATAAAAACGGACAATGGTCCTGCTTATGTTTCTAGGAAAATGAAACGGTTTTTTGATTATTACAATATCAAGCATGTTACAGGTATACCATACAATCCTACAGGTCAAGCAGTCATAGAAAGATCAAATCGAACTATAAAAGATATGTTGAACAAACAGAAAGGGGTGGAAAACACCCCCAGAAATAGGCTACATAATGCTTTGTTAACCTTGAATTTTCTCAACGCTAATGAGAAGGGAACAACGGCTGCAGAAAGACATTGGATAATGGAAAAGTCTACTGAACTAAATCAACCAGTTTATTTCAAGGATGTGCTGACCTCACAATGGAAGCCAGGATATGTGCTACGTTGGGGAAGGGGTTTTGCTCTTATCTCCACAGGTGAGGAAAAATTATGGATACCATCAAAATTAATAAAGGTTCGGTTTGAAGAAGAGAAGCCACTTGGAAAAGATAAATAATAATTCTTTCATAAGGATGGCGAACATACTGATGGTAAGAAATACAGATAGGTTTGGAGGCAGGGTTCTTTTCTTATCTCCACAGGAAAATACTCATCTTCAAAGAAATTGAGGGACCCTGAATATTTAATTACTGATGGATGGACACATTTTGTAAGTATTAATATTTATTTATATATCTTATTAAACATTTCTTTATAAATATATAGAGCTGGTTTTGAAGTTGGACTCTGGCTCAGTCCCTCTCCAATTCCAAGCCTGTTAGTAAGAGAAAAACCCAGAGTTTCTGGAGTTTCTGTCTCATGTCAAGAGCCATGATATGGGACAGAAAGAAATATGAGTTTAGAAAACATCCTTGCTTTTCTTCATATCTATCATACTTTTCATTGAATATATGTATCATGCCTTTTATTGAATATATATATGTATGTATATATATGTCTATATGATTAATGTTTAAGTTTTTCACAATGAACAATGAGTTTTTCCCGAAGTGACATTTGAAGTTTCCAGGAAGAAGATGGGGCCCCACAACAACAACTCTACCTGGTTGATATGACGTCATGATACTGATAGCACTACTATAAGACCTGTTTTGGATACCAGCTGCACAAGACGATCCCAACTTGGTTAGCTGAAATGGTGCACATCTTGTACAACATTCTGGCCAGACCTCCACAAAATACTCAGAGACTATTTGCAATTTTAAAAGACATTGATCTTGAAATTTAACCATCATTTTACTTTCACAGGATCCCCCAGAAAGAACGTCGCCCCCATGACAGCTGGAAGTAATTCTAGAGGACGACGTCCCCTTTCCCAGTAAAGTTTACCCCTGGGTTTAGGGACATCATTTAGGGGTTGGGAGGTTGGGGGAGGAATTTTATAAGCTCAGGGATCATTTTGAAAAAAAAAAAAAGAGAGAATGATGGGATAATAGATTTATAATTGTGAGTTACTGCTTTTAGACAAATATATTGGTATCAATTCTTGTATATTGAAACAAAGTTAAATTATATTGACTATTGTATGCATGCATGTTTCTATGTCTGTTTAAAACATTTTTATGTATTGACATATATTGTATTGATATATATAGTGTATACATTTACCATATTGCAATGTACATTTCTACCTCTGATTAAGATACTTATATAATGTTTGTGCATTGATATATATTTACCATATTGCAATGTATATTTGTACAGTGTTTATATTTGGAGGTCATTATCCTCATTTGTTACACAGTTGTTTATTGTCTTAGTCTTTAAGTTAGATAGATATTGAGAATTATATAGATAAATAGTCATCTAAGTTTGTCATTTATAATCAGACTAATCAGGTTCTTTAGATATAGAGAGATTATACTCAGTATAGATAGATAATCTTCAACCTCTTCTAAGAGCTGTAGAAAATGGCCTTTAATCTAACTCAGAGTTTCATGATAGTGAGACACAATTGCTCCTGGCAATACCACTCCATTCCCGAGAGAATGTTGAGCACCAAAGACACTCCACCTGGAGCCTTTCTATTTGGCAGAACTGGCCTTTGGGCAAAGAAATGCCTATACCTCAGCCATTGACACAGATACAGAACGTGCATCAATGGACAAAACAGGACTGTCATATCCTGCCAAGACAGGGTAAGATAGTTTTGAAAAATTCCTTGCCTTTAATAATGGTATGTCAGTTATGTTAGGCCTTAGCCAAAATTGGTTGACTCAACATTGCCAACGAGACTTTGGGTGATTGCCCAGGTAGTCAGTTGTCTCTGTCAATTGTTGCACATTTTGGATATATCTCGTTTGTTAAGTAATATTTATTCCCTTCTGAGATCTTTGATGGAGTTGAAGATTATATAATTGTAGTTACTCTCTACATTATTTAGGCTCCTTGAGATAGAATGTTTAGCAAAGCTTTTGTTCTCAATATTGTTTGTTATATTTATTATTTGTTGTTATTGTATGTAGTTGTATTTGGTTTAGTTCTGTCTTATTTAGACAAAAAGGGGAGATGTAGGGATAAGTCCCGCCCCTTAGGGGGCGTGTTCGCCTCGGGCTAATGTCTGCCTATAAATTTGGCGAGCGTGCTCCGAGCGGGCTCTTCTACTTTCCTGGACTCCGCGGGAACGGTGGTTCTGTAAGTCTATTTCTACATTAAAACTATATATATCTTTACAAACTGTCTGCATTCGTTTACGCCGCTACATAATAGCAGTCATCAAGGGCTGGGGTACAGGTCATCGTTGGAAGCCTTGCCATCCATCACATGGTCCTGGGTTTGATAAAATTATGTCAGTCATCCAATGAAATCCAATGGGTCTAATTTTTTTATTTAGTTATTTATTTATTAAAGATTTCTGTCTCTTCCCCGCCACTGCCTCCCATCTCCCTCCCTCTCCCCCAATCAAGTCCCCCTCCCTTGTCAGCCCAAAGAGCAATCAGGGTTCCCTGCCCTGTGGGAAGTCCAAGGACCACCCACCTCCATCCAGGTCTAGTAAGGTGAGCATCCAAAAAAGCCACAAAGCCAGTACGTGCAGTAGGATCAAAAACCCATTGCCATTGTTCTTGAGTTCTCGTTAGTTCTCATTGTCCGCTATGTTCAGCGAGTTCGGTTTTATCCCAGGCTTTTTCAGACCTAGGCCAGCTGGCCTTGGTGAGTTCCCAATAGAACATCCCTACAACTACTAAGTTTCAAACATACAGAGCAAAGTTGACAGAACGAATTATGGAAATGGATATATACAGCAAGTACATAGGAATGTTTTACCATATGTCTTCTGATAGCATATCACAGAGCACATGAAAAATAAACAGAGCAACAGGAAGATCTAAATATCTTCAAGCCTTAGCCTATTTACAAATATAATTTATAAATGTATCTTACAGTGGCATATTGACAGGTTTCTCTTCCACCCAGTCCTGCAGTCGTTCAGTTCCAAAGAAACACACAGAGGCCTACATTAATTATAAACTGGTTGGCCTATTAGCTCAGGCTTATTATTAACTAAAAATTATATCTTAAGTTAACTGATAATTTCATGCCTGTGTTAGCCACAGAGCTTGGTACCTTTTATCAGTGAGGTATTCTCATCTGGCTTCATCTGGTTCTAGGTGATGACTGCAGACTGAACCTTTTCTCTTAGTAGAATTCTCCTATTCTAGTCACCCCACCTATACTTCCTGCCTGACCACTAGTCAATCAGCATGTTATTAAACCAATACAAGTGACAAATCTTTACAGGGTACAAGACCATTGTCCTACAATAGTGACAGAATGAGCTCTCATGTAAAAATAAAGGGCAAGAGGAGCAGACACGTTTTTAAATTGACAATATATGGACCCATGACTCAAAATTTTAACAGCTTGTCAGAAAACTATTTTTGCTTTGTTTCAATAATTTTTGACTGATTGATTATAAATTGTTATTTTTAATAAGATGTTGATGTTTGATTATTATCTGAGAAAACTGTATGGCAGGAAAACTGGGTACATAAATAGGCCTGCAACTTTGGGACTTGTGAGCTATTGCTGTCTTGTTTATTGTGTCTGCTCCTGAAGGGAGCATGCCACTGCTGTCCCGAAGAATGAACATTTGTCAAACAGTCCATCTGGAGAATGATGACATCCTAAAGCTGAGAGACCTCAAATCTGTTCACTCACAGAACAAACAGAATTCTTGGCCGTGATCTAAAAATAAAGCATTTTATCTGTTGGTGGGTTATGGTTTGAATGCAAACTGAACCCACAGGCTAATTTGTTTAGCAGCTTGATTATTATCTGATTGGTTTGTCTAGGGAAGTTATGCAATCTTTGGGACATGTAGCCTAGCAAGAAGAACTGGGTCTCTAGGGACAGACTTCGAAGCATGCATCTATTTCTGGTTCAGACTCAAAATATCCACTTGCAGATATACTGCATTGAAGCAGTTGCCACCACAGTCTTATGCCACCATGCCTCCTCTGCTTTGATGGACTGATGTCCCCTGACACAATAAGTCCAAATAAACCTTTCTTTCCATAAACTGACCCACACCAGAAAATAGCAGAGTCCAAGATGAGTACTAACTCTCTCAGCACAATGAATTCTGACATTCAATAGCAAGAAGTCTGAAATGGTGAATTCTGGTTCTTTCAAGGCAGTTTGTGGTACTTTATTATGGCAGCTTTAGGAGGATTTTAGAGTTGGCAATACTAATAGAATCAATGCATGCAGAGTAAGGTTTATTGATTTCTCGTCTGATAGTTTCCATGCTTTTGTATACCCTGCCATGTCTCTTGTTGATATTCAGATCCACTCTTCACAGCCAGATAGAATGTAAGGTATTATTTCAATTTTCTAAAATTTGTTAAAATTTTCTCTCTGTCCTAATATGCATTCAGTTTCATAGAACATTCCATAGTCTGCTGAGAAGTGGTATAGTTTTTAGTATTTGGGTGTAATATTCTCCTTATGTCTGTTTGATTTAGGTTTTTAGTTAACACTGGGGTTTTTGTAGCTAGTTTTTGTTTGAATGACCTTTCTCATGGTGAGAACAGGGTGTGGAAATCATAGTCTATCACTGAGTTGGAGTTACTCTGTCAATCTATGATTTTTAGATTTAATAGTGTTTGTTTTATGAAATTGAGTGCCCTGTGTTTGGTACATAAATTTTTAGGATTATAATTTTCTCCTTATGGATTTTTGCTTTAATGAGTTTGAAATGAGCCTCCCTGTTTCTTTTAGCTAGCTTTGGTTTGGTCTCTTTTGTCAGACATTCAAATAGCTATGCCTGCTTGTTTATTTGTTCCAATTGCTGGTATTAGCTCTTCTAATTTTTTTTTAATCTTAAAGTGGTGTACATTATTGTTAGTGAAGACTGTTTCTTGGAGGAAGCAAAAAGATTAATCCCGTTTTCTGATACAATCAGACAGATCAAGTACATATTCACTGCTGGTAAGCACCCAAACTAATGTTATCACTATGGAAATCAGTGTGGAGATTTCTCAAAAAGCTGTAAATTCAAATATACCATCCTTGGGCACAGATCCAAAAGTCTCTATATCTTACTACAGAGATATTTGCGCTTCCATGCTCATTGCTGATTTATTCATAATACAAAAGAAATGGAAACAATGTAGATATCATCACATAGTGAACTGATAATAGAAATGTGGCATGCTTACAGAATGGAGTGTTATTTAACTCCTTAAGATTATAGAATCCTCGGGTAAATGGGTAGAATTGGAAATAATCATCCTGCTCTAACTCAGATCAAAAGATAAATATAGCCTGTTTTTCCTTTCATGTACAGATGATAGCTTTGCATCTTCACGTTTGTGCATTTTACTTGGAACTCTTGTCAAGGGCCTTTCAACGTGGGAGAAATAGACTGCAGGTATATAAAGGAAGAAAGGGTGAGAAACGGGACAAGAAGGATTAAATAGAGTGGGAGATGGGATGACAGGTTAGAACAAGTATAGGGAGAGATAATTAGCATTAAAGACCTTTTGGAGAAAGCCTTGTGGAAACCTAGTACTGTAGAAACCTCCTAAAACACACGCACATAACTCGAATGGCATTTTTCTATAAGAGGAGGAAAATAACCCAACTAGATACTAAATGCTAATAAAAATTCCAGTACTGGAATGGATTATTTTTGAGTTGTTAGTCAATGGGGTTCATAGAAACCCTCCCCAAAATGTTAGAAGCTGTTGCCAATGTTTTTAGTCTTACTCGTCAGAACGTGGTGGTCATGCCCTATTGCTGAAAACACAATACGTTTTTTATCATAGACTATGGTGAAATCAACAAAATTCTGACCTTGAAGGTTCATTTCTACTGACTAGCTTTCACAGTGGTGGAAGGTCCTATGCAAGCTAATGGAGGAGAAAAGTAATCATTAATCTCACCCAGCTGTGAATAATAAGTAACCGTATATGCCCGCTAGTTATGTGGCAAGTATGTTATAAAAGCCGTCAACCACTTTCTAATTAGATGTAAGTCACCATCCATGAGATGGAACTCATACCTAGCCACTGTTAATGAGGTTAAAAACCTGTGGCTGGATAGGTCTCAGGACCTAGTTGGAAAATCTAAAACTATTATTCTTCTAAGTGGACATAAAATGACTAAAATGACTCCTGACGGCATACCAATACGCTTGTGAATGTCTGCATATCTCAGCCCTCATAATAGAAAGTTTCCTCTTGCAGTAGCTGGCAATTAACAAAGAGATGCAAAACTGGTGGTCAACACAGAGACTAAGGAACTGTGGTCTGCTCAGTCCTAAATAGGATGTACATATCACACACTTCCCTCCAAGACAGAGAGATTTTTGTAGAAGAGGGGATAGAACGAGGCAGATAACTTCCAGGAAAGTGTGTTTACTGACGTAACAGGGGAGTTGTACATAGGAATTCAGAGTTGTCGTGGCAGTTTGCAGAGACCTGTAGAAGCTCAAGTTAAAACAAATCTCAGCATGGAGTTAGAGGACAGGAATGAAATCCCACCACTTAGTTGAAAGGATATGGGCATTTGACAGCTTCTGGGATAAGGAGTTGACTTTCTTTTATGATGTAACCCCTGGTAGTTCATTCATATTCCAGTGCAGGGTCCACTCTCCAGAGGAGCTAGGCAACACAAACTGAACTGGAAGAAAAAAGAAAGAAAACAAAAACTGGAAAGCTGGGTGGGTTGGTAGGGGTGAGGGTGACATTGGTTCTGGGCAGACTTTGGGGAAAAGGGAAGATATGTTCAAAGTGCATTGTATGAAATTCTCCAAGAATTAATAAAATACTATTTCTTAAAGATTCCCAGTCTGGGCTGAGTGAGCTAACCCAGACCCATTAAGATAAACACCCTATGTATTTAGTTGTAAGTGGGTATAAGATGTAAAGAAGAGGATAATCAGGCTACAATCAACAATCCCTGAGAAGGTAGATAACAAGAAGGCCCCTAAGACAGACATGCATGGATGGGATGACCCTGGGAAGGATAAATAAATAAGATATCCTGAGTAAATTGAGAATTTGGGAGATGAAGAGAGGAATAAAGGGGAAGGAGGGATGAAAAGGAGGGAGAAGAACATGAGGGGAAAGGGATGGTTGAGTTGGGGGAGGTACAGAGAAGAAGAGCAAGGAAAGAGATATCTTGATAGCAGAAGCCATTATGGGGTTAGGTAGAAATCTAGTGCTAGAGAAACTTTTAAAAATCTACAAGGGTGATCCTGCAGAGGTTACCTTCCCCTGAAATCAGATTGATGACTCTCCTAACTGTCATCATAGACCCTTCATCCAGTCATTGATGGAAGCATATGAATGTGAGTGACAGTTCTGTGGCTTGGGCAGTCTGTGAGGCCACTGTCAGTGGGACCAGAATTTATCTCTAGTGCAGAAACTAACTTTTTAGAGTACATTCCCTATGGTGGGATACCTTGCTCAGCCTTGATACGAGGGAAAGCAGCTTGGTCCTGCCTCAACGGAATGTCCCAGGCTTTGTAGACTCCCAATGGGAGGCTTTACCTAGCCTGAGGAGTGGATGGGGTTCAGGTGGGGGAAGGCTGGGAGGGGGAGGGATGGGGAACTGTGGTTGGTTTATAAAATGAAAAAAGACATCTTTTAAACAAAAATATTTTTTAAAAAGATTCCCAGTCTGAATTTGAATCCCAGAGTATTTTGATGCATTATGTTTTGTGTAAGGTCAGATCCTGGCTTGTATAACAAGTGCTTCCCATGGCCAGGCACCTTCAAGTAAAAATAGAAAGTAAAAACGGGAAACTAAGCAGCATAGGATTCAAAGTATTCCTTCCTTCCTGCTGGATTCATCAAAATGCTTATTCATGTCTTCACTTTTCTTTGGTGGTCCATATATATTTTGTGGCACATGTCACAGTGCCTACTCTTCAATGCTCACAGTTTGTTACTGACCAAAGACGTTTATGATCATGTGACCAACGTGAGGACTTGGCTTACACTCACAGAAACAAGGTACTCCTGTTTACTCGTGCTGATTGTAAATACATCCTTGGATTTGCATCTAGGAGTAGTGATATGTCTCAGTGGGTAAAGGTGATTGCTGCCAAACCTAATGACCTGAGTTTGATCCCAGAAATCCACATGGTAGAAGAGAATTGACTCCTGCAGTTTCTCCTCTTACTCCCACACAGTACCCTGACAGTTACATTCTCCCCAACAAAATTAATAACTAAATGTAAACAAAATGATACTCAACTCTACTTCAAAACATTTTTAATATCGTGGGAGAGGTGGGAAATTCATTATCATATGCGTCTACATCACAGTCAGCAATATTCTCATCACAAACTTTTCTCTAATTAGGGTCCTGATTAAGACAGCAAATCCCACATCTAGAGCCATAATTTTGACCTATACCTTCACTAAAACTTAGTACTTTAAAAGAAAAACTTTTGAGTATATGCTCACTACATTTTGAGAGGCCTAAACATTCTCTAATCCTCTATTCTGGGCATAGATTTCTGTCAAGACTTCATGCTTGAAAATTAGTCTAACTAAATTATTTTGAGGTTATTCTACTCTTTTTGAAGAAAAGACTCTAAGAGAACATTTCCCTTATATGGAATTGAAATAGAAAATTAACAAGAAAAGCTACAGAAAATTCTGTTCAGAAGCATGAACACTTGCTATCTGTAAATGACATTGAACCAGCCCCACAACCTCAGGAGATGAACAGTAATGAAAAGCAGATTTTTCACAAATCCTTTTATTAAAATGATTTTGCTTTAATCTCCTTCCCCTAAATTATTAGGGTGGAATTTTGCAAGCCCTCCTTCACTTAAGAAGGGCTGTCTATGGGGATGCTGAGGACCTTGAGAGCTGTGAGCTGCATCCTTTGTTTTCAGGCTATTTGTTGTTCTCCAGTCGCTGAGAAGTGGAGGGAACTTCAGTCACATTCTCTAGTGAGTATGATGTACTCTGAGTGGGAAATCATTAAAG
This sequence comes from Microtus pennsylvanicus, assembly GCF_037038515.1. Taxonomy (NCBI): domain Eukaryota; kingdom Metazoa; phylum Chordata; class Mammalia; order Rodentia; family Cricetidae; genus Microtus; species Microtus pennsylvanicus. The sequence continues at coordinate 22,900,800 of NC_134587.1, forward strand.
CTGAAAACATCAATGGCAAAGATAAACAGGATTAGAGGCTAATATTTCAGAGTTAAAGGGTAGACTGAATGGCAAATGAGCCAGGGACTCAGTGTGGCTTTTGAAATTTCCAAGACCTTGGCTATGCTTTGAAACATATTTGTCATAAAATGTGCCTTTTGACATGAACAAACCAAAAGTGAGTCTGGCTTTGAAGTTTATACCATTCTTTTAACATTTTCTTATAGAAAGCTTTCATTCCTTAACAGGACAATGGTGTTTATTTGGGGACAGTCTCCTGGCACAGGTCAGGACCAGGCTTTGGTCCAGGGCTCTTTGACCTCATGATACCCGCTCCTTTCTCTGTCTCTGTGTTCTTCACAGCTTGTGAGCGTTACAGGCTCTTGCTGGTGCTATCGTGTGCTAAACTGAGCGCGCAACAAGCTATAGAGGTTTGATATTAGCCCTTTGATTCGGGGTACATGACTTACTTAGGAAGTTCTAGGTGATAATTAGCAAGGTTATAAGAGCAGTATCTGCAAGAATGGAACTTCTAGGGATGGGGAAGAGGGGTGAGGAAAATGATTATGGGTAATAAAAGATGATAGAGAAGTGGCAGAGCCCATGGATATGGATCTATTCCACCTTGACCAAAGATTAGAGAGTTCAGGCCTATTCTCGCTCCTTCAAGGTTATGACAGAAAGTTTGATTCAGGGTGTGGCTGCCTACAGGATGCTTGGTCCAAGGTGTGGTCACTGTATGTCTTGCCTAAACAACAGAATACTTATCTAAGGATATAGTTACTTGAAGGTTCGGGTATTGAAGAGGTAATTGCTTTGTTCTTTGTTTGTATCATGGTAAAGAAGTCTTGCCTTCTTCCCCCCTTTTGGATCAGGGTATATAAAGCCTATGAAAAATAAATGTGGGCAAATTTAGTATTCACTGGGTCACCGTCCTGACTCTATTCTGTGTCTCTGTTTATTTTGTTTGTATATCTGTTTTTTTTTTAATGCCTAACATTTCTAATGAACACACTCCTCCCTACCCTGGAATGTGAGCCTGTAGAGGCTGGACCCCAATAGAGAAGTAGAAGATGAACAAAATACCCTGTGGATATCATTGTGAAACCCTTGTGTGTGCTACATGCTAGCAAAAAAGGAACTGAAAATGTAGTAAACAAGAAAAACAGAGACATGACATTACTTTTTTTCTGAAATATAGTTAAGTAGTAGTCATCACATGAAATAAATAATATTATAAGCTTATGCTTTGCCAAAATGATGGAGGAAGGTCATTGGTTAAAAAAAATAAAGAAACTGCTTGACTGGCCCTCATAGGTTAGAACACAGGTGGGTGGAGAAAACAGAACAGAATGCTGGGAGGAAGAGGAAGTGAGCTCAGACTTGACAGCTCTCCTCTTGGGAGCAGACGCCTCAGAAGAGATGCCATGCTCCCCGCTCCCGGGAAGATGCACGCGATGAAGCTCTGACCCAGGATGAACGTAGGCTAGAATCTTCCCGGTAAGACCGGTGCTACACAGATGATAAGAAATGGCCTAGTCCAGGTGCGAGAGTTAGCCTAGAAGAGGCTAGATAGAAATGGGCCAAGCAGTGTTTAAATGAATACAATTTGTGTGTTGTTATTTCGGGGCATAAGCTAGCCAAGCAGGTGGCCGGGGTGCTGGGGACGCAGCCCCGCCGCTCTTATTACTACACCAAAAGGTGTTTGTCAATGAAAAATAAAAGCCATCAGTTATACCCCATTGTTAAATGTCATATCTGAGATTGGGGAAGAAAATAATAGAACAAAAACCTTTACTCTTAGGTAATAACAAAGTGATAATAAAGTCCTGCAGCCTAGTTGCGTGTGCACAGTGGAGGGAAGTGCTGAAAGCAGGGCTCCAGACAGGTGGGAAGGAGGAGGCATGTGACCAGAGTGAGGATCTCTACAAGGCAGATTCTAATTTATTTGGTAATCACATTATGTTGCGCATTCTTTCCCTTCACAAATCCAATGTTTCTGTGTTAAGCACTTCTAAAAAGTAAGAACATAATCCTAACCCACTGTGCATAGGACCTAGAATAATGTCACGCTGGCACAGAAAATATGTGCTCTATAGATGAAAACAATCAGTTCGACCCTGCCAGCTCAGGAGGTACCCTGGTAGGCCTCACAGGAAACATAAGCACCTATGAAGAACAGTATTCCTCCCAAAAAACATATGACTTACAATTTTAGAATCCTGTAACCAATTATAGAATATATAGAGGCATTGATTGAATATGTTTCTTTGATTAATTCAGTCATCTGACTTACCTACTTTAGAAACAATGTGGCCAGTGTCACTTGTCATGGCTTAAAATAACCATGAAAAGAATTCAATAAAAACAAGTTATCTAAGGTTAAATATAAAATGTTATAATAATAATGATGATGATGATGATGATGCTTACTCTTCACCTAAAATTCTTTGCTATGAAAAAAATTAAGGTTTCAATTAAGAAGAAAAAGACTTGAGGAAGACACTCAACCTTGACCACGTGTTTCCATAAGCAAATCCACTTGTGCATACAGAGATACATTTTCCACTCACATACATGTGCACACATATACACATACTCATGTGCATACACACATAAATAAATAAATATAAAAGGAAGCTATGAATTAGCTCATTGTATCAGATGCCAGGTTGAATAACTAAATTTGAGCTTTATTTATATAATAAATGTTTACATTATTTTCTCTTAAGGCTAACCAGATATTAAAATTACATGTAATACATGTATCTCTTGAAAAAGAGTAAGCTATTCTGCCTACTTTTTCTGACAGCTCTCGTTGCTAAGGGCTCATTTTCTAATGATCTTGCTATAATTTTTTTTCAGGACAGTTGTATTCCAAGAAACCATATGAAACAATTTCCTAAACTTGTTTTTCTTAATGTGTTCTACTAATCAACTGTTACAAACAAGCATTTCTTACCCACTTATTTTTGCCATCTGGTTTGGAAAAAAAATATGCTCAGACATCACCAATGAATTATCTTAAATTTATTCTTGTAATAATCAACGTATTTCTAACTTTTGAGTCTTTCTCCCTTTCTCTCTTTCATCTCTGTTACTTCATTTCTTTTTTTTATTTCTTCCTCCCTATACCCTGCCTGCAATTTTCTCTCCCTCTTCTCCCCCAGTCTCTTTCTCCCAGCTCCCTTCTCTTCCAGTCCAGCTTTTTTTTTTGCCTCCTTTCCCAAAAGAGCCGAACTCCCAGGGATATCAACCAAATATAGTGTAACAAGCAACAATAAGACAAGTCACATATCATTACATCAAGGCTGGATGAGGCAACCTGGTAGGAGAAAAAGGTCCCACAAGCAGGTAAAAGAGTTAGAGATCCACCCCCACTCTCATTGTTAGAAATCCCACAAAACAACATGCTGCTCATTTACAACACATACACAGAGGACCTAGGTCAGACTAAGTCTTGCAGTCCTTGAATTTGGTAGTCTCTTGGTGTGGGAGGTCCTTCTGTCTATGTGTTGCTTTTATTGGTTAATGAATAAAGAAACTGCCCTGGCCTATTGATAGGACAGAGCTTAGGTAGGCAGGGAAAACTAAATGGCATGCTGGGAGAAAGAAGGCAGAGTCAGAGAGAAGCTATGGCGCCGCCAGAGACAGATGTGCTGAAACTTTAGCCGGTAAGCCACAGCCACATGGATGTACACAGATTAAGAAAAATGGGTTCAATTCAGATGTAAGAGATAGTGAATAAAAAGCTAGAGCTAATGGGCCAAGCAGTGATTTAATTAATGCAGTTCAGTGTGATTATTTCAGGTCTAAGCTAGCTGGGTGGTTGGGAACCAACAAGCTCCCTTCACCAACAGTCTCTCCTGTTAGTGTTTCTATTACTTTATCCATTAGATTAAGCTGGTTTTCTAAGGGAATATTGATGCATAAATAGTGCCTTGTCAAAACACACTATCAGGTTCGTGAGATGGCTTGCAGGTAACAATGCTTGCTACCATACCTGACAACCTAAGTTCAACACCCTGGGACCAACATGGTGGAAGGTGGGAACCAACTCCCTCTAAGTTGCCATCTGACCACACATGGGTTATGGCATGCATGTAGCATGTCCTCCTCATAAAATGAATCATTTTAGCAAATACAAGAATTTTCAGTGTATAATAAATTTGTATGCTTTTTTTGTGGTTTATACTCCCAGTGAACAATTCATGCTAAGGCACAATACTTCTCATAGGTAAGTCTAAAATCACATCTGAGAACATGGACTTTAGAATCAAATAGACTAGATTTAAGCCTCACCACCCTGATTACTAACTGTACCATTTTGAACTACCTTCACACCTGTAAAATGGAACAATAAGTATATGTAAAGCAAGTGCTTCAAATTAAATGAGTAGATTTTAAATTGATGCTATTAAGGGACATAGGAAAGCTACCTAGAACAGTAAGAATGTTAAATGAACACACGTAGGGGTTTTGTAAGTCAAAGAGAAGGCTAAGGAGAAAGCACTTAAGATGAGTATCTCTGGAGGACTCATGGTAACCAACAGGAAAAATGAAGTAGACTGAAATCCCACTGGGACATCACACACTTGTGTTCTGAAGTGTTACACATTAATTTTTAAAGACGTTTACATTGAAAATATTATCTACTGTGACCAGACTGTATACTCCGGCTATTATAAACCCACTACTGGAAAGGAAAATCATTATGGTTTTCTTGAACCCTGATTAAAATAGCTATAGATCACCTACTCTAAGTCCAGCTACTACAATTCCTCCACACTCTATGTCTCAGGCAATCCTGTTTTGTTTCTTTGTGTCTTCACATTCATTTTAACAGTGCCTCATATGAGTATGTTTTGTTTTAATAATTTAAAATGTATTCCAGGGCCTGGAGAGATGGATCTATGATTAAAAGTACTTGCCGCTTTCAGAGAACTCCAGCACAGTTCCTAGCACCCACATCAGAATGGTCACAACCACCTCTAACTCCAGATCTAGGGAGTCCAATGCCTTATTCTGGTCTCACAGGTACTCATGTGCACATGCCTACAGGCATACATGTGTGCACACACACATCATTATCATCATCATCAACAACAACATCAAGAACAGAATCAATCAATCAATCAATATTTACATGCATTCTATCTGTGTTGGCTATAATAATAAAATTATGTCACCCTCACAGAATTTTTATCACTTCGAGAGCCTTAAACTAGATAATAGTTTAAAATTACCTTCTTTGCAAGGCCAATTCATTTACCTATTCACACATTAAATATTTTTTACCTACTCATACAAAGAGGATTTAGGACAATTTCTTGATAGAGTAGGTCCATGGTTTTAAATATACCTTACAATAATCACCAATTTCCAACTTTTTAAAAGTACAAACCAGACACTTGCATGAAATGCATTGCAAAAGAGAGAATGGTCCTTCATCAATAAGAAACTGGAGCGTTCCACAGGCTAGTTCTTTGACCTGCACAGGCACAGTCTTCTTTAACACACAAGCACCATTAGACATTGTCCAAGAATTTCCTTGGGCTCCACATGACATGGAAAGGGCTCCCTAACTCTGACTGGAAATTTTAAAAAGAAGTTTCATGTCACCTTGGTTAGGAGAGGAACTCGGATGACAACCACGAGGGTAAACAAGACGGATCTTTGATTTGCCGTTTACATCAATCACTAATTTACCTGTAGTTCCAAGCAGAACAATTTGTACACTGAAATAACTGGTGTCCTAAGAGCAGTCAGAGAATTAGTTGAGAGGACTAGAGCTCTGATGGCTTTCCCAGATCTGAAGAATGCTTTTATCATATTTTTTTCCAGAGAAGAAAATACTAAGCTTCCCTTTGGTATTTGTAATCAAACCGTCAGGTTATGTGACATTAATCCCCATTGCTTATGAGCACTTTCCTGATCTGAGCTACACATCCAATGACATACTGGTGAAGAACAGTCATCCGTTGCTTGAACATCTTTTTTGGGAGCAGGTCCGATACAACTTCATCAGACTCTCAGGACTCCAATTCAGCTACATGGAATTTTATAGAAGGACATTTACTCTGGGACTGACATCAAAAAATACAGCTCTATCAATGTCACCTCTATATCAGCAAACAGATTAAATGCTTCTAATATCCAGCATAATGGCATTCTGTGTGGTCTAGATCATATTTGTGATAGTATATTTGAGACAGCTGTAAACCTTGGAAGAATATGCCTGCCTAAAAGAATAGTTTTTTTTTTCCTTTCTGGTCCTAAACACATTACAGTTGCCAGTGTAAATCACCTGTCAGTCTATGGCAAATGTACCAGTGTTTTAATCTGGAAAAAAATGGGGGAGAAATAAAATACAGATAATCTTTTTGGCCATTTCTTTGGCACCATCACACACCGGAGAGTGACAGGTCCTTCACTTGAGTGACAGGTGTCCTTTGAAATGCCTGTGAATCAGGGTCTGTACGGACTGTTGAAATGCATATTTCCATTCTTATCATAAAGGAATGGATGGCCAGATAGGTGCTGTTAACATTGCAAATAGCTCCAGAATTATTCATTGTCAGCTCCAGGCAAAGAATAGGGGGAAAGTTTTATTATTCACCACGCACAATAGCGGGATGCTTAATGATTCTCAGTTACCTTGGCAGAATTGTCTGTCGACTTCAGGCACTAGCAGTGGGTGACACAGGTCTGGGCAAGTGTTAGAGCAAGATCATACATTCTGGTCCCATTTTAATTTCTAATACATTAATCTTTCCCTCCCAGATGCACAATGAATATTCCATAGACTCTTGTTTGTCAGAAGCTGTCTGGCTTTCATCTATTCAGGTGGTTTCATTGACTGTGAAAGCGTGCTTCAAAGGCCCGATCAGTCAGTGACAACTGTCTCACAATAGCATTGAGTAATGCTTCCCCTTTCTCTTTTCAGGCATCTGATAGACAACTTTGACACCTGATCTCGGGGGACCCCACGGAGTCACTCAGAGTTCTTAAGAGACTTCCTTTACTTTATCACTCCAGAAAGAATTGTCGCAGGTGAATGTATCGCACTTTCTCAGGAGCTGAACCTGACCCTTGAATCCATCTCATTTGCACTGCAGGTTTCAGGATGAATTAAAATGGATTAAGTTGGCTTAATGCTGTTCTACAAGCCAGCGGAAAGCACGGTGCCATTCATTTCTAATTTTAATCCTTTGTCTTAGCCTGTTAATTACTATTGTTTTAAGTTCATTATCCTGGCATGCACATTGTTGCTAGTTGGATGCTAACGCTTGTAAGCAGTGTCCCGACTTTCGCAGGTACTGACCCTTCAGTTGTCAAAGGAGTCCGTGTCACTGCTGAACATCCGATTGTATAATCTACAATTCTCTTTTTAAATTTTTATTCTTCCCCTGTCTCTAATTAATTAAGCAGCAACCCCACTGAAGCATCTTTTGCACAGACTCCAGTTCAAAGTATTTCAAAGGAGAAGGAAGGACCAGAAGCTGGCTATGTGATCGCTGACAACTTCAGGCTAGAGCCATTCTGTCGTAGCACAGGTTTTGTCTACTATGCTTTCAAAATATGGCCGTGAATAGCAGTCTGAGATCTTATTTCCTAAGCTACCATAGTATTTTCAGCGTTTCTATTTGGTGCAACTGGGATGCTACAATGCCACAACTGAGAATAAAGGAAAAAGACACTGGCTGAGAAGTGACATGAAAAGATGAGGCCGTCAGGGTTTAAGAATCTCACGTCTGGCACAGATTTAAGTTCCTCATATAATTTCCCATTTCAGTCAGAGAATTGCTTGCTCAGTGTCCTCATGAAGTTCAGCCAGACTCTTGAGCACTTTCTGCAAAAAAAAAAAAAAAAAAAAAAAAAAAAAAAAAAATGGCACAGCTCCATAACAGCGAAGTTTCGAACATAAAAAAAGTTTGTCTTTATTTACAATTAGAGCAGTATCACTTCCTATGGTCTTAACTCTGTTTTCTGTGTTCTTGAGCAACACACACACACACACACACACACACACACACACACACGCAGAGAGGGGGGAGGGAGGGATAAAAGGAAAGGAGGGAGGGAGGGAGGAAAAGAGTGCTCTACTGCCTTTCTCTGATTATGCTATGATTATATGAGGCATACGCCTTCTTTTGACACCATATTGTTAAGATTCTTTTATAAGCCCATCAGTTTATCCAATGTACAATTCTTTGACAGAAATAAATTGAGGGAAACACTTGGTAAAGGAACCTTGGGAAAGAAATATTTTCTTACCTCTGTGAAGGCTAAGAAGTTCAACCAAAGCAAAAATTTTCAACCATTGGTTGTGCTGATCTCTGTGGGTCACCAGCACAGCTGTTTTGCTTCAGAATCACTCTAAAAGAAGGATCTTGAATCTGTGAACTCTTGATTCTCTGCTCCCTTCCCTGCCCAAATCCTGCATTTCCAGTTTCTCTAATTTCTTCTGCAGAAAGAATTCTCTCTTTCTATAAGATTAGTTTAACAATAACCCAACCATATCATTTTCTACTTAAAAATACCCTCTGCCTTAATCGTGTATTCTCTATTTTCCCACTTTCCTCCTTCCTTTCATACACAGATTTACAGACAAAGCCTGTTTATTCTAGAAATTAGTAGACGGCTCCATTATGGTTGCAGGACTTGTGTTCTCACTGAGTTCCATGTTGCCCAAATCGGCCGTTTCATCTTTGTTTATTACTTACTCATTTGCCCAGGAGCATTCAAGTGGACTAGCTGTCTGTTCCTCTAAATCCTTGTTTCTCTTCATTTAAGCAGCAGAATGATATCAACCATCACAAGCTGCTCTGCCCTAGTCTTATTTGGTGATTTCTGTCCCCCTTTCTGATTTCTTGGGCTTCAGCTCTCTGTTTAAATCTATATTCATATTTTAAGTGATCTCGTCTGATCTTCTGGGCGTATCATCACTTTCTTCAGCGTCCCTATAATAAGGGATTCTTTTGATCTATTTTGTATAGATACTCTCTCACTCAAGATCTCTGCCTACTTTTATAGCATGGATTTAGTATTTTACACGTTCAAAACAAAATATTTCTCTTTAATCCCAATGACAATTGCTTAGATAATCGAGACAACTCCTCCCTTTTCCAGTGCTATAGCTAAAGGTAGTAAAGAGGATATATCTGAATTTTCCTCAAAAGCAGCAAACGCTTCACAATACAATAAAGAAGAATCATTCTAAACTGTAGTGGAAATTGAAATTGAGAAAGGCAAATGAATACAGTAGCTGTTGTACTGTGAGAAAAGTTGTCAACCTATAGAATGGGAGAAAACCTTGGCCAAGTATGCATTTGACAGGGTATTAGACAGAATGCAAAATGCATAAATAACTCAAAAAGTTAAACATAAAAAAAAACCAATCCAATCAATAGATGTGCCAAATGAATGGAACATTTCTCAAAAGAAAAAAATGCAAATGATCAAAAGACAGTTGAAAAAAACTGTTCACCATTCTCACAAAAGAGAAAACTGAAAATTAAACTGCATTAAAATTTCGTTTCATCTCTATAAGAATGACCAATATCTGCTCTGTCTTAGGAGGCCCTGCCTGAGGCCCTAGTTCAAATTCATTCACAACTGTGGACACTTGTACTGTCTTTCCTACCCGTTTTTATTGTGGTAAGGTTACTAGTTTAAGAGAGTTCAGGACATTGTGCAGGGGCACTCGATCACTTAGTGAAGGCTCTATTTACCTTTTACCTTTCCATTTACCTTTTTCCATTTACCTTTCTGATTTTAAAACCTCCTCTCCAACTCATTAGATCTGTTTTTTAAAGATTTATTCATTTTTATTTTAGGTGTAGGAGTGTTTTTGCGTGGTTGTATGTAAGTGCACTGCATTTGTGCCTGTGTTCCACATAAGTCAGAAGAGGGCACAGATCTGGAACTGGAGTTAAAGACAGTTGTAAGCCACCCACCATGTGGGTGCTGGAAACCCAACTTGGGTCCGCTCAATGGCAGTGAGTACTCTTAACCTTTGAACTCTCTCCAACCCACCTCCAGCTCATGATACCTTAGTGAGCAATCTTACAAGGCTTTCTTATAAACATCAACCAAGAGTATGGGACATTCCCCAGCCAAACCCAGAAGCTTTGCACAGAACTCTTTCAAATTTGCCATTATTTCTCTATGGGTGTGGATGTGCCCAAGCCAGCACTTCTGTTTGTGGGAGTGTGCTGAATTCACGGGGCCTGAGGTTTCCTTGGCAGGCTGCCATCCATTCTCACCTTCTAAGGCTTGTGGCTACAACAGTTGGCACTCCATTTCCTTGCCTGCTCTTTGTAAACATTTCTTCCATCTGATTAGTAATTTAAAATCTCCCTGCCGTGTTTGTTGATCTCCACCTGTTTGTTGCTTTTCCTGTGTTTAGAGGTTGAAATGCTATGTTGGTGCAAACTTAATAAAGCTTAACAAGACACACATCCATTGGAACTACCCAGATGGCAGAGCGTGGGCTCAGAGTCACATGGTTTAATTTCATCAAGTCCATCTCTCCACTAAGGAATTCCACATACGAAGTAAAAGTCCACTTGTCTGAATTGGCTAATAATGGTTTCAGTAAAAATGTCTTTCCCCTTGCTGACTGCAATCCTAGTGTATAACTGGTTTCTATTAAGTCTCAGAATAAGTTTCATTACTGCTAAGAGGGGCTTTGAAAATATTTTAAAAGACAATGTATATCACAGACTTGGGAGAGAAACTACTTGTGGCTCCTGGGTGAGCGTGGGACACTGGGAAGCTGCAAGACTGGGAATCCATATTCTGAACCAAAACACCAGAGATTACAGTTTAGCTTCTGCAATTTACTGAAAACTCCCAGGAACAGTTCTTCAGTGCTCAGAACATGTTACTAGCATAAAAGAAATGCTAAAATAGGCATGAAAGCAATCGACCACAAGCGGAAAGGCTTTATTGGACAGACGCAGACTTTTAAAAACACAACTAATATTTGTCTGTTGTCAAAGTTATCTGTCTATTTCACTATTGAATTCCCACACACGACAATGCCTAGGAGTCACCCCACTGTTCTAGAAGACAGCTTTGCAATTTAATTCTCAGCTTCTTAGCTCACATACCTCTGTTTTTGCTTTTGTTTTTGTTTCTACTTCAGTTTGGTCCTTCTTGCCCATGACAATCAGTTCGAGACCTTCACCTCAAAGAGAACATAAGTACTTCTGCTTTCATGAACAGAAGCATCTCAGCTCTGTCCCTAGCGCCTGCTCTATCTGCTAGATTGAGAAGGGTGGAGGAGCTATGAAAGTGGAAGGAGACTGGACTAGCTCCAACAGCGGCAGATTTCCTTCATGGGAACAGTGAGGGCAGACTGTGCAAACACACATAGGCACAGTTTACACAGGCATGCAGACTGTGCACACACGTAGGCACAGTACACAGGAGTGCAGATTATGAGCACACACGTAGGCACAGTGGGGTTGAGGATTTTAGAGGACTGGAAAGAAACCAGTGCGGAGATGGGAAGTTCAATCTATCATCGATCCTTTGCTTACAGTCTCAGGACAGTAAATCCTGGGAATGCTGCTATTCATGTGTTGAGGTTCTCGTCACGAGTTCCTCAGCTCATGGCTGCTGGCAATGTCCTTATCAATATGCTGACTCTCAGGAGTTCTTCAAATCTCCTATGGTTCGTTATTTTAGGCCATTAACCCTTCAGTGTTCCCTTTCATCTTGGCTTTCTCCTGACCTCTTCATCATGTGACCTTACCATTTTGTTAGAGCTCCTAAAATTTTCTACTTTTTAATTTCAAATAAATATTTTAGTGAATTGAGCATAAATTCTCTCCTTCTTGGAAATCCTGTGGAGAGTATGGTCTTTTTCCCATTTCTTCTCACACTTGAACTTCCTTTCCTCTGGACAACATAGAATTTACTGACCATACTTTATGGTTGGTTCAATAAACCAATTTAATATTTTCAAATCCTCATCACTCTGGTCTTCAAACTTCTTGAAGTGTCCTATTCACTCTTCAGGGCACCATAGACTGAATTTTGCTCCTTAGTTGAACGCAACCTTTCTCCCCAGACCACCAATGTCAACTAATACCAGCTTTATGATATCAATCTCAACCTACACATGGAATGCAATTGACAACTTTTTCTGTCGTAATTTCTTCCTGATGGCAACTTCCACAATGCTCCTCCTCCCATCTGTATTTCTTGTCTCCTCTGCCCTCTGGCCTTTCCTCTGTTCAGTTTCACCTGTGGCTCCTTTTTCAGCTCACTCTACCCACCCTTAGGCATTTTATTCTCACCTGTTTCTTTGTGTGGCATTTCTGTTTATACACTAAGGATTGTCACATGTCAGCTTTTGTTTTCCTTGGAACCCTCTGTATAAATGCCCGGGGAACATTTAAATATTTGCCCCTCCTCCTTACTTTGGGGCTGGGGCTTACTATTCCACCTCCCTGATTCTCAGGCTACCTTATTTATTAGAATCCACCCAAATCCAACTTATAGAACACCTAATTCTTATTTTATTAAATTTATTTATTTATTTTACAGCCTAGCCAAAGTTTCCCATCCCTCTTCTCCTTCCAGTCCCTCCTCCCACCTCCCCTCTGCTGCCTCCTCCCCATCTCTGTTTCTATTCAGAAAGGGACAGGACGCTTATGGTTATCAACACAACATGGCATAGCAAATTGCAGAAAGACTTAGCACCACTTCATATATTTTAGGCTGGGCAAGGCAGCCCAGTATGAGAATAGGTTCCCAAAATCCAAAGCTTTAGGGACAGCACCTGCTCTCTCTGCTCTCACAAGTAGACCAAGCTACACAATTGTCACATATATTTAGAAGGCCTCTGTATTTATTTATTTATATCTGCATTATATTTATTTTTATATTTAGGGTCTGTCCCATGTAGGCCCCCTGGTTGTGGGTTCAGTCTGTGTGAATTCCTACAAGCCATGGGTAGTTGTTTCTGTGTGTGTTTTGTATGAGTGTCTGTGTGTGTGTGTGTGAGTGTGTGTGTGTGTGTGTGTGTGTTTGTGTGTGATGTCCTTGACTACTCTTGCTCCTACAATCCTTCCTTCCTCTCTTCAGCAGGATTCTTGGAGCTCTCCCTAATGTTTGGCTGTGGGTCTCTTCATCTGTTTCCGTCAGTTGCTGAACGAAGCCTCTTTGATGCCACCAACCGAGAAGTAGAGCAGAATATCATTAGGCACCATTACATTGACATTTTTTCTTCAGTCATGTTTGGTTATATCCTAGGACACATCCAGTTTCTGGGTCCTAGAACTCCAGGCAGTGTCAGGGGTGGGTTCTCTCTCAGGCTGGACCAGTCATTGCTTAGCTATTTCCACAATCTCTCACCACCCTTACTCCAGCATATCCCATTGGCAAGACAGGCTGGAGGTCAAAGGTTGTATGACTGGTTGTGTCTCAATCCCTCCACTCTAAGTCTTGCATGGTCATAGGATATGGCCAGGAATACCTAATTCTTTTTCCACATGTTCCCATTTTCTCCCTAACCTGAACCTGACTCTGACCTTGTATATCCCAGTTTAGAGAAGAATGCTACAACCTATTCATTTCTCAGGCCAGATTGATAGAGTCATCCTAAAAACAACTTCTTTACCCTACATCATGTTGACAAGGTATTTCCTTTCTTCCTTCTACATGTCTCCATTTCTTAACTATCATTAGGAATTTCAGTTTCCCTTTTATGGGATCTGAGCTTGCAGTATCTCCAAGTATCTTGTTTTAAACAATTGTTCCCTAGCTGATGGTACTGTTTTGGAACCTTGAGAGGATAGCACCTAATTAGCAGAAATATATCACAAGCAGTAGGCCTTGAAATGTTGTATTCTAGGTCCTGGTTGTATCTGTTCTTGCTCTAGGTCTACTGATATGTGCCTAGGCTCCACTACATAATTCTACTGCCATGATAACCTAATTCTTTAGAAACATGAGTAAAAATGAATTTCTTCATTTAAATACTGTAAGTTGTTTCTTTGGTTTGTTTTGGTTTTTGAAGCAGGTTCATGTCTTCCAGGCTAACCTACAACTCACTATGTAATAACCCAGAACAGAATTGAACTGCTCATACCTCTGCCTCCACCTCCCAAGTGCTGGGATGTCAGCTGTATACCACCATGCCTAACATATGTGGTGCTGGGGCTCAAACTTGATGTTTTGAGCATGGGAGAAGGGTACTACACCAATCGAGCTGCTTGCCTAGCTCCTTAAATTCCTTGTACACTTTTATTTCTTTTAATCTACGTTACTGCCATAGTTTTTCTGTCTATGACTGGTTAGACTAACACAAAGTTCATAAAAACAACATGGAAAAACACTAAATATTTGTAATTCCTTCTTACCTTTGGTCTTGCTGGTCTACTTCACTGATCCCAAGCCATGTCAACTGTATGGAGCCCTTTCTTTGTCTGCGTTGTCTTGTGTCTCCACCATGAAGCTTCCCCCTTCTCTGCCAGGAAAGCTCCTGCTGATTGTTCCGTGTTCCTTCTACGGTTTGTCCTTTGAGGGGCTAGTGTTTGCTGCTTCAACTCTGTGTAGCTCTGTAGCTCTCCTTAGAATATTTCTTATCTTTGTAAATATCTCATTTATATGTTGACAGTTAGGTTCTCGGGAATGTGAATTGAAGGTTGTTTGTCAGTCATAGAATTTCAAATGATGCAGAATGCTCAATTAATATTTGTGGGCTGTACAGGTGGATAAAATTATAAACATCAGGTGAGCCTCATGCCACTCATCCTTTTAAATGTCAGCTTTGGAATCATGTGGTTCTTAAGGGAATTTTGTTCCTAATCCTAAGGAATCAAATGTTAATAGTTTTACCTTGCAAACCCAGTGTCTCTGCTTTCTAGGCCTCATTTATTTTACGTAGTAATGTGACCTTTTCCCAATAATTCCATTGAGAAAATGTACAGAAAAACAAGAACGAGTCAATTTCCCAGAGAACAACAGACTTCCTTTAAGAAATCAACATAATGGGAGTTGAAAAATTTAGGACTCTCAATCTTGAAAAGGAAGCTGTTTGGCTGAGAAATTTGGTCTACAGTAGGTGAATGTACTGCCTGCTTCATCAAAATATGTGAGGCTGAAAAAAGAGCAGCTCACAATTCACCCAAAGTCAGCTGACGTCTCCTAAAGATTGCTCTTAATGATGTCTTGGTTTAAAATTCATTTTCGCCCATTCCAGTCAACAGAGCTTCTAATGAAAACTTTAGCAAGCACATTCAAAGGTACAAGTCATCTACAGTATAGGCTTTAGCCGTTATTTTCATAGGCAGGCTGTAATGAAAACACAGAATTTTAGGGTCCTTCCCTTCAGGGGGTGAGTGGAAGTTATGAGCCAAGGCAGACTACAAACATCCTCTTGTCCCCAGAACGATGCTGGCATGCATCTGTTCCAGTCCATTAACATTTCCATCCCAACTTTGTGGGCAGGCACAAGCTTGCTGCTCTCTGTGGATGTAGATCTAAAGAGGTGAGCACAGGTATCTTATGATTTGTTAAGATGAATATTCCAGCACTTTTTGGGGAAGAAAAATCACTGAACCCAATTTGAGCTAATAAACTAATGACTGCTATTCCTAATGACTGAACCACAAAGGGGGTCTTAACTAAGTGAGCCAATTATTACATCGCCATGTATTTTTAATTCCTTCCTGTTAAATCATGCATTGGGTGTTATATAGAAGCTTTATGCTTATTAAAAAATAACCAGTATGCATGAGCTTATGAAAGGAAACTTCACTCAGATTTTTAAAAAGCAAATGAAAACCTTCAAATCTAACTGGTGCCATATGGTATACTCAGAAACACTTGTGAAAGGAAAGTTAAACCTTGAATATATTAATGATTTTACTGAAAGGGGGGGAAAAGCCTCTTTCCCATCTTTGCATTTGAAAAGACTCTTGAATCAGGCATTAGGAACACATTTCTGAAGAAGCAACTGAATTTGGTAGCATCTATCTAATATTATGCTTATAAATAGTACATGGTTTTGAATAGCACAAAAGCTTAACATTCTGTCTTAAAACTGCTCGAGAGGATTAAAAATATCTGCAGCTTATTTTCTACTTCCATGTTTTCATTGTGTCTTACACATTCTTTCACCTCACCTTTAGGCAAAGACAAGAACCCAACTCACCAGGTGTACTGTATATGTACTTACATGACTCTAGAAGCGGGAATTTCATTGTCTTGCAACTCCTCAGAAGGTCTCTTGTACATAATTTATACTAACATGTAAATCATCTACTAAGATCCTGGTTGTTTGTTTTCTTGTTTTCCTTTCTCTCAAGTTGCAAATGTGAACCTTGCAGAAAGCCAAACAAAAAGCAAGAACATATTGCCCTAATGGGAACTGTCTCCTGGTTGGATAGTCACCCCTGAGCAGCATTGTTCTTCCCTGAAACCAGAAGCCCTTTCACTTTATGTAATGAAGAGTAAGCTTGTGAATCACTTACATGGCTACCATATCTACTGGTACATGTGGCTTTTTACTTTTTAAAATAGCAATAAGCACAACTCACTTACTGAGGTAGCATCATGTTGTACTATTATAGGTAAGGACATTGTTTTTGGCAGGATCTTCTTCTCTGGCCTATTTTGAAGTATAAGGATTTGCTGTTTTACACCTTCATGGTGAGGCAGAATGAGACACTCCTTCTTTGGCAGACATTGAGAACTTTCTAGGATGATAAGCCACAATAGCATTGAGTAATATGTTTAATTTGGATGTAAACAAAATTGCTGCTTGTCAACCAGAAGCAGCAAAGTATTTAGTTAATTTGGTTAACACTTCATAATATGCATGATCCCCAGAAAAGATCTTTTTTATTTTTAAAATTTGTATAGCTTAATATACTCGAAAAAAGAATTAAGATAAGTAAATGATAAAATATGAAGTGTCAAAGAAATTAATATAGTAACATTTGAGTATAAAAAGATTCTTAATAATCATACTAGTCATTTTGAAGGAACAATTGACATTAAACTTACATATCTAAACTGAGAATGTGATTTAGACATCTTGGTATAAACTGAAACTGGATGTGGTTACAAAAATAAAAATTCTCGAATATTTAGCCACCTGGTTATTCACAGAGCTTTCTCATGGAAGCACAAACATACTTGCAGGTGGATCTGCTCTCCTGATGAACATCCATAATCTCATTATTTGGAATTATGGCTCCACCCCTAGCTTATATTGCAAAAAAATACTGAAATAAATACAAATCTATGTAGAAAAGATGACAATAAAAGGAAACCTTAGAAGAAATATGCATTAATAATAGCCAAAAGCTTTAAATTCAGGGGGTAGACAGCAAGTTACAAATACTCATGGCAGAGACCATGAGGGACGAGAAGATCAAGGCTGCAGAGCTTGCTTCTCATCAAAGATTCCCCAGTGCATCATCCAATCTCACTGAATTATCAATGAGCAGAATAAGGAACTCCAGCAATAATAAGGGTTCTCAAGCAAAATAGAGAAAGGCAAGAATTCTGGGGGAAAGAGAATGGGTAAGTCTCAGAGAAGGTAAACAAAGGAATGGAAAAACAAGCAAGCATGGCCCACTAAGCATGTAATAGGATGGCAAAAGTCTATTTGACAGTATGGAGTGATGGTATCTTTGATTATAGGGAAGGTACAGTTCACCATTGCTAAACAGATTCCCCAGGAACATGGAGTGCCCACTCTGCTTACAAAAATAAGAAGTGATGCTCCTTATCTTGCAGCTCAGAACAACTTATGTGTGCAGAAATGGTAAAATGGTGTATCTGTTCAAAATTCCACTCATTTCTGATTCAAACATATATTCCAAGTTCTGCTGACTGTCCAATCCTTCATAGTTATATTTGGTGGTAAGTTCAAAGTTGTCTAAAGTTTGTCATTGTCTAATTTCTTGCATGTTAAAGAATAACTCTACTTGCAGAATGCTCAGCCCTAAATTGAATATTGTACTGCATCTACTCCATTCAGCCTTCAGGGAAGGTCAGAGGTGTATAAGAGCCAGAGGCAGTGAATGACTATCTGGAAATGGGGGCTTCTGAACTCAGCAGAGAATCTGCACATATGAGCTCACAGTGAGTGTTACAGTGTGCACATGACGAGTTATGACCAACGCAGACCAAATCTCAGCACTGAAGGGAGGAACTGGGTATGAAGTCCCACCCATAGTTGAGGAGCTATTGGTATTTCAGCTACTGAGAGAGAGAAATTCAGTTTTCTTTAGGAATGTAGCTCCTTATAAGTCAACAATATTCCATGGAGGATCACATATTCAAGACTTATTTGCTCCACACAAATTGGTCTTGTTGTTGGGAATGGGGGGTGCACAAGTTTGGGTGGATAGAAGAGTAAATCTGGGAAGGGTTGGGATCTCATACATGATCAAAACATATATGAGATTCTCATAGAATTAAAACTTGCAAAAAATTTTTTAAAAAGGGATCAGTCTTCATATTTCCTGTTCAAGACACTCTTTTTGCTGTGTTATAAAACGCAGAGTGTGCTAGGTAGTTTTGAAAGCAATCAAAATCCGTCATTTTCAATCATGTTTTTAAAACATCATTTTGTTAACATTTACTGCATTTTCTAATTTTCAAGCTATCTTATTATATTTCTAAGTAGGATAACCTAACATTATACATTTTTCACTTGCTAGAATATATCAAATATTTCTATAACATCATGTGCTCTTTGTAATCTTGCACAACATTAAAATTTATAGATCTGTTATAGTCAACATCATTAAATTGGCTATTTAAATTGTTTTCCCTCTTTTAAAAGTAAAATTTTTTGTTATTTGTGTATATGATACATTTTGATTCTGTGATAATAAAAATATAGTATACCTAAAACAAAATTTTGAGTCAAAGTTATAAATTGTATCTAATATCACTTTTTACAATTTTATAAGCAGTATATGAAACTCAAAAAAAGGACTGAGCAAGTGTTTGATTAAATGTTACAGTTTTCCTTTGTTTTCTGTCTCATGTTCTCAGTTCTCACTGACTCCTTCACTTTGTCCATTCTTTTACACAGTTTCTGATTGCGCAAATAAAGAAAAATACTTTTCTATATAAATAAAATATTATCTTTAGTATTGTTTTATAATACATTTATATATTTCACAGGAAGTCTTTTTTTAACTGTAAGTGTTCTCTTTAACTTTTCATAATTTTAAAGTATCTCACATTTCCTCAACTAATCATCTATGTATTATATTAATATTTTATTTTTTATGTACTATATATGAAGTAAAATTTCAGACATCTGTATGTTGCGTACAATTATCATACCTCCTTTCAGCTTCTCTTTCTTAAAGCAAGTCCTCTTTTTTTTTAATTTCTTGCAATTTAAAAACATTAATTTAAAGTTATTTTTAAAAACTAATTCCCAGTAATGCCTTATTACCTGGAGTGTAAGTATTCATCACACAAAGAAATAAATCATACATCAAACAACATGCTGATTTTTTTCAGAGTAGTTTATGTGGTTGCAAAGGGTGAGATTACTTCCTACCAATTATGACAACTGGTATTGGATTCTTATTATTAATGGACTCTATTTGTTGTGTTTAGGAACTAGCAACATGGCTTCCAGGAAAATGTTTTTAAAAGAATGGAGAAAGAAAATTTGTGCCTGTATGGAAGGGTTATTCATACTGAGACCTGCGGAGAGAGAGTAGCCCATGCAGGATGCCCCCTATGTCTGCCTTCAATTCGATTAAAGAGAAGGAAACAGCTTAGGAGTGTGTTTTCACCAGTGTGAACAGAAAGGACAGAGAGCAAAGGGTAATTAGCTCCTGACCTGCAAGAGCTTATAAGAGAAGGGAATTCCAGTAAAAGTTTCTCTTTGGCTGTTTCAGTAGTGTATGTGTGTGTGAGGGGCTGTGTGTTCATCAGTAGTAAAAGTCTCTTTATGGGAACACCTCATGGCAGGGTCGCAAACTCATTCACACTTAAGAAACAGCCCTGGCTGGTGAGCATGGGAGATCATGCACCATCCAATGGTAAAAGTGTGAATAGAATCTTTCCATTTGGGGTGATGCTAGAATGTGAGCCAAAGGTTGCTCTATCACCCGAAATTCTATGAGCTCTAGTAATACCCATAAAAAATCTGATGAAAGCCGGGCGGTGGTGGCGCATGCCTTTAATCCCAGCACTCGGGAGGCAGAGGCAGGCGGATCTTTGTGAGTTTGAGGCCAGCCTGGTCTACAAGAGCTAGTTCCAGGACAGGAACAAAAAGCTATGGAGAAACCCTGTCTCAAAAATCGAAAAAAAATCTGATAAAAGTATGTGTATTGATAACTAATTCAGTATTCTAATTAACAACTAGCTATATATTTCTTTTCTAACCTTCTGCCTAGTTTTTTGGCCAACTACGCAATTGCAAGATCTTCAAGTTATGCTAAAATGACAATGATGTAAATTCAATGACAGTTTCTCATTCATTCATTCCAGGGGGATTTATTGAGAGAATATTAGTATTTAATATATGCTCTGTCTCAAATGCCAAGATAACAGAGTGAAAGAAATAGATTATCTTTTTCTAGTAGTAGTCTAAGCACAAGAGGTTAACAGAAAAGTTACCTCTGCCTCCCTCAATGTATACCTTCCATATCATGGCTCCTCCAGATCCTGCCCTCAAATTACCATCATATTAGGCAATGGGAACAGAGGAAGAGATGTCAGGCTTGTCCACTCATCTTTTAATTCACTTTCACGATACCACCCAGAAGCTTGAATTCCTTTTCACTTTCATCTGGCAGGCCAAATAGTCACATCGTCCCCTCTAACAACCAGAAAGCTGAAAAATCTAGTTCATTATTTTCTGTCTGGCAACCACATGTCCATACATAGTTTCCCAGACATTGATATATACATATTTAAATATTTGTAGTAATAAAGAAGCATTTAGCCTTAACTTCCACCGTACCTCTACTATACTAGAAGGAGAGCACCTCTCCAAAAATCTCACTATGAATTATACTTTGTGTGTGAAACAGTCTAAAATATAGTGGTATTCAAGAATAGGGGCCGGTGTGATCAAAAATATGAGTGCTGGAAAATGTGGCACTTTCAATGATGCTGGAAGTTTGCCTCAGAACCTGATTGGCCCTCCCACCACAATGAGACTCTCACCTGGGAGAATTCTAGGGAGAAGAGAGAGCCACTGAACTTGGCCTCAAATCCTGGAGCCATGCTAATTCCAGGGAATTTGGCCAGACTGAAAAGTTGGGCTTATTCAATCAGAGCAAGCCACTTCATGAGTAGGGCTCGAGATTGAGAAAGAAGTCTGCCAGCCCATAAAAATGCTGCCTTTTCTACTGAATCATCCAACTAGATCACCAAGTCCCAACAACAAAAAGCACTAGCTCCCAGGGTCTCCAAAGCAAAAGCAACACTCAGTACTTTAACAAATCAATGGTGACAAAGAGCTATGTATCCATCTTGACATGACATTCACGATTCTTAACTTCTAGACTTTAATATCAAGCTGCAGAAGATTATGTTTGTCTTCTCTTCCTTTGCCACTCAACTTCCCCCAACACACACTTTACTGCATGTGAAGCTCAGAGTTTTCTCAAAACCTCCACCCACAATTTTTCTTTCAAATCCTTCAGGGAATCTAGGAACAATTCTCCTGTTTGGACTCCAGACTTGAAAGCCATTCTATTCTCCATCAAGAACATATTCATTCGGCCAAGGGAAAGAAGGGAAGTGCCATTGAAACAGAGACTGCTTAAGTGTCTCAGACAGCTTGGGTAGGATGGTAACTATGAAGCAGAAGAAAAGACATGGGAAAACAAGGGAAGAAATGTGAGTTTGAGTTGTACTGTACTGATTAGGTGAATGACTGATGGTGAGGAATAAGCTGAGGAACGATTATGACATTGGACTTTTCAACATAGAAGATGAAGAAATAAATGGTGACTCGTTAAGCAAATGAAACTTAGAAAGACAATTGTTAAACCTGAGACATTTAGTTTGGGGCAATTTGAGGAATTCTTTGGTAATAAAATGTATATTGTGTTTTTCTGTTAATGACTTTGTTGTATCATCAGTATCACTAGAAATATGCTACTAAATTTTTGTTAAAATGGGAAATTAAATATTAGGAGCTTTTCTCACTTTCAAATAAATTCTTGTAGATATTTTAGGAATGTCTAAATGATTGTAGCAATAAAAAATAAATTCAGACTTAGGCAAGGAAAAGTTTTTATTTAAAAGAATAAAAACTTCATGTGGTGGCCTTGAATTCCAGCAATGGTGATTGAGGAAGGTGGATCTCTCTGAGTTCAAGGCCAGCCTGGTCTACAGAGAGAGCTCCAAGATAAATAGGACCTGGACTCTATCTCCTACTTTGCATATTTCCTTTCCAAACATAGCCTTAGTAATGAATATGTCACTGTAGATCACACTTTCCTTGTTTGCTTGCCCCAAAATTATTGAAATTAAATGTGTGATTGTTTTTAATTGATTATGACTGTATTTTCCTAAGGAGCTTATCTATTGGTTAGGATTGCTTTTCTTAGAAAGCACTAGAAAGAGAGCCTGGTGACAGGAACAACAGGTTTAAGGATTGGTTTCTAATCTTCATGGGCAGTCCTGTGGGAACAAACACCTCAACCCTACAATCTGGTCCAACTTGAGCATGGCAAATACTTCCATTGAAAGAATACAACACCAATAGATGTATTAATACACAGGTGGGAAACCTGACAGGGTTCATTCCTAAACTAAGAACTACAGTAACTAGGGAATCTGAAAGTAGGAGAAATAGTCTTCTGCAAAATGATCCCCCCCCCCGCCGCCATTAGTATCCAATACCAATTGGTCAGTGCTGAAATCAAACACACAGAAACAAGTTATATTCAAATAGTGCACATGGATATGTGTGTTTGTATATGTTTGTCCATATGTATGTTCATAACAATAACAAAGAAAAAGAGGCCATAAATTTGGTAGGGACTAAAGAAAATCATAGGAGGCTGCACAAAGGAAAATGAAGTAAGTAATTTCAGTTTTTTAAAAAAAATGTAAAGAAAGAAAAAAATGTCCAAATATCAATCTAATTTCAGATGTGTAAGTCGCAATATACAAATACGGGAAGTATAAGAAACATCAAGGAAACATGGCTTCAATAAAAAGTATTAATTCCACAGTGAAAGACTCTAATGAGAGTGAATTAGATAAAATACCAAATAAAGAACTCAATCCTACTTCATGTTCTGGCTATGTGGGAGCCTAGCCAGTTTGGATGTTCACCTTCCTAGCCATGACGGAGGGGGGAGGACCTTGGACTTGCCACAGGGCAGGGAACCCTGACTGCTCTTTGGACTGGAGAGGGAGGGGGAGAAGAGTGGGGGGAGGGGGAGAAGGGTGGGAGGAGGGGGAGGGAAATGGGAGGCTGGGAGGAGGGGGAAACTTTTTTTTTCCTTTTCTCAATAAAAAAAAAGAAAAGAAAAAAAAGAAAAAAATGATTTAACCAGTGTTCAACAAATCAAATAGAGAACAAATGAACTCCTTCAAAGAAAAAACAGCTAGATAAATTTAAAATGTCAATACAAAATATAAAATATTAAAGAAAATTAAACAATGCTTACAGTGCTAAAAACTGAAAATTTGGAACTAAAAAGCTCAATAAGTTAATTTAAAAAAATCATTG
This sequence comes from Microtus pennsylvanicus, assembly GCF_037038515.1. Taxonomy (NCBI): domain Eukaryota; kingdom Metazoa; phylum Chordata; class Mammalia; order Rodentia; family Cricetidae; genus Microtus; species Microtus pennsylvanicus. The sequence goes on from NC_134587.1 coordinate 22,924,504, forward strand.
GTAAGTCTCATCAGTAGATCAGGTGCTAGACATACGATCGGAGCTTGAAATCAACATAGATGAACTACAACACTCAATGCTGAGAATAAAATAATAATAGAGTACAAAGAGAACATGAAATTTGTAGTACATCACTAAAAGAAGAATTTTATGAATTTTGACATAGAAGATAGAAAAAATGAAACTAAAGGCATAGAATACATGTTAAATAAATATCACTGAAGAAATTTCCCTAATTTCTTTCCCTAGGAAAAGAGATGAGCATGACCATCCAGATATAGGAGGGATTTAGAACACTGAACAGATAAGACACCCCCAAAATAACATTCTTTCCATATCATACAATCTTTAAACACTAAGGGTACATAAAAAAGAACAATAAATGAATACAGAGAATTTCAAGAGAGAAGCACCAAGTATATAAAAGGCACACCTCTCAGAATAACAGTAGATTTCTCGAGGAAAAAAATGAAAGCCAGGAAGGCATCCAAATGTATTTCAGGAGGCATAATTACAATTTTACAATAAAGTTAAAGCTATACTTCATGGCTGAAATAGAAAAAAAAATTCTTTGATAAAAGGAAACTACAAGAACGTTTGACCACTAAGCCAACACTTCAGAACATCCTTGAAGGAATCCCACACACACAGATAAGAAATATGAACTTATCCATGAAACCATGGGGGAAAAAATCAAACACTCTGAAGCAGATTTTAAGCAATTGAGGATTAGGAAAGTACCAAATACTCCAAAACAACAAAATGAAGACATGAATATTTATTTTTTAAATAACAATGAATATTAAGGGTCTCTATACAACCAAAAGACACAGACTAGCAATTTAATTAGCATAACAGAATGCATTCATCTGTTGCTGACAAAAAATATATTTCACTGATAAATACAATACTGTTCCATGAAAGAACAGAAAAAGGTATTCCAATTAAATGGTCAAATAAGCAAGCAGGTGTAGCAACACTAATACTAACACTAAATAAACTTCAAACTAAAATCATTTAGAAGAGATAAATAAAGCCACTTAATGCTGATTAAAGAAATGATCCACCAAAATATAGTTTCAATTCTATATATCTATATGCACTGGGCATCGGTACACTTAATTTTATGAAACAAACACTAGGGAATATAAAGGTATAGACTGACATCAACATAATAATGGAGGTGAATTTAATACTCCTATGTGTGAAGAATGAACATCAATACAAAGGATTATTGCAGTAGGAAAAGGGATATGTTGTGCTGTGGAAAGAGATTATTGATTGCTTTATGTTCCACCCAGAAGATATGCAAGCGTCTTAATGGTGAGGTTAAAAAGGGTTTTTATTATTATTATTATTATTATAGGGAGGGTGCTTGTAGGCTTGATGAGCCTGGTACAGAGAGTGGGATGATGGCTATAGAAAGACACAGATGCACTTTTGACCAGGGAATGTTTTACCCAGATGGCCACTCATTCTTCACCGTGGTTCCTGGTTGAACCCAAGTTCAGAGCCCCGAGTAAGGAAACTTAGCTTGGTTACTGTTTGATCAAAATCTATTTAGTAGGTAACTTGTCAAGACTGGTCAGTGGGAAGAAACAGATCCATGGCTGATGAAACAGTGAGTAAGAATCTGGAAAGTCCTTGCCTGACGCTGCCATGTGTGCGCAAGGGTTCTCTCAGGGTCTGTTTTAGACAAGGAAGACTGCTTTGCTGAGGGAAGCCATTTCTTCAGACACAGAAGTCTAGAGGCAGTTTCCTGATAGTTGATTTTCCAAGATATCAGAGCACAAACAAAATCTAACATTGTCAATTCATTGCCAGTCACTTCAACTTGATGGCTCTTTTTTAAAGCAGTAACTAGTCTAAAGCTTTAAAATGTGTATTTCAAGTCAGTAGCTATTTTGGAAAATGAGTATTTTTGCTGAAGAGACACAAAAGTTGTACTCATTCCTTTTAAGTACTAGGAATGCTGAAATGCACTTGATAAGGAAAGAAGTTATTCCTGTGGCAATGAAAGACAGTTTGGCTTTCATGTCAGGTCCCTAGAACTTTATATGCACTATGAACGTTAGGATACCTTTCTCCCCTCTGCCTGCCTATTTCGTTGAGCTTCTCTGGTCACACTCTTGCTCTTCCTTCCTTGTATGTTTGTATTTGCTAGTGTGATCCTTAGTATGCCATTTAATAATGCCAAGAGAACCATTTTCCATAGAATATTACCGTTATGTGTTAGGCTGTAGGCATATTATTTAGATGGGGGAAGGGAGATTCTCTTGTATATCACACAGAAGTTGGCCTATGCACTCAATAAAAGCTCATTACGGAAAGATTATAAACGTATAACAATACATTTTAAGTGAGATGCAATGATCCATGAAATTGGTGTGGCTAATTAGCAGATCAAATCTCTGTAAGAACCGGATGTCTTTAATATCCTGCGGTTGCTTAATTCTATAGGTATTTTACTATTCACAAATGCTTAGTAAAATTAAATAATAGTTATAAATGTTCAGTGGGATTAAAGCAACTGTAAAATGAAACCAAACAAAATGAGTTTATTTTGTTAATAGAATAAAGAAAATCCCAGTGTTAATATAGCATTACACAGAATCTAGAGCAAACATCCTCTGAATCCCAGCCTCATTTCACATGTAATTAACCTTTCTCAATCAAGCTAAGCATCCTTTACACCTCCTTCCCAACTGGTGCTCATCCACACTCCTCCTTCCACGTGGGTAAAAGCCAGGCATCAATTCAGGCTAGTAATATTGCCTCACATGATACTTCCAGAGCAACGTCATCCCAAGAATACTTAGGATACAAGCCAATTCTCCCATGTATTGTTAGTCTGGTTTCTTTTTAATGAAGTTGGCAGCGTTTGATACTAATGGAAAATGTGTTTAAGTAGTTCTCAATTGTGTAACATGACATAATGTATTTTGTTCATTTAGGTCATTTGGTCACTGCCTGCTCTCTCGCAAATGCTAACAATTTGGAAGTAGCAAACTGTCTCCTTTGGGAAAGAATTCCTACTCTGTCTACAGAGATGCAGCATAATATGTAGAGTTAGGTCAGTCAGCTCTGTTTATCACCTTGCCATCAGTGACTAAAAGTAGGTTCAAGACCCCAAAAGGAGTGATAAGAAAGCCAAGGAAGAGAATCACTTGAAAAACATGAACTTGAGAGAATGTGAGGCATAGCTGGTATCACAAGTGAGGCATACCTGAGGGGGGGGGGGAGTGACACATTGCAGCATTGACAAGAAAGACACACCAGGAGAATAAAGTCAACACAGAAGAGAACTCAACCAGGGTGGGCAGAAGCAGCAACTTTACAGTCTCCAGTGTTACCTTGAGACTTCACAGTTATATCAACCAAGAAATTCTCTACTTTGAGCCTTCTTTTGGTAAGCATTATAGCCATAACAGTTCCAAGTGGCACAGTATTAAACTTCTATGTTAAACTACTGCCATTAAGACCATAGCCTGAAGAAATAGAAACCTGAATCTTAATTTCTGTTGGGCTCTTCACTTCTTAGACTTCCTTTGGTAAATACCTTGTGCTGAGGACATGGTTGCTTTCAGTAGTTAGAGATATTGTTGCATGCATTAAATAGATTGCTAATACATTTTACATCCAAAACACACAAATAATAAAGGATAGTTATTATTTTGTAGCAATGCTTTAGCCAAGTATTTTTAAAGATGAAATCATGACAGTTTTATTTCAGCTACACTGAATCTTATTCAAGATAGTAAGTTAACCTGTATCTAATGTTATTCTAGTTAATGAAATTGCTGGATTCTTCTGTTTAGAGATGAGTGGCAATAAAAAGAGGGAACAATTCTGTATCTATACGTTATGAGCTTCAAGTTGGCTTCTCTTTTTTACCAGTGGGAAAAGATGAAATGAAAGAGGAAGTGGAGAAGAGGTGAAATAACTCAGCCCTGGTTAGATCGATGAAATTTTTGGAAAGCTTGAACATAGAAGTACTTCAAAACGTCCCATAGAGGGATATGTTTTTAAGTTCAGTTCTATTCAACTCTTTAATAAATGATAAAATTAGAGATGATGGAAGTTGGTATTGGTGTCGAAGACCAGCCTTGACGAAATTCATATATTCTAAAGTAGTAGCATGAGGACTAGAATTGTTAAGCCGAATTAACAGAGATATGAGAGAAATAAGAGACAAAAACACAAAATGGCATTGGGAGGGACATTCAATGAATACTATACCCATCCGCCTTTATTTTCCACAGGTTTATTTATATACTTCAGTCTAAAAGGGGCAAGAGGAGGCAACAGACTTATTAACATGATATAAGGAATAGACTTGAATTTTCCCATCTTTGGTCCAGGTGGAACAGATCCACCTCTATACCCAAAATGCTAATTAACCAGATCCTTGATCAGAATCTCTCGTTTTTAGCCACATCTGTTGTCAACAACTTTGAAAAAACAAAAATAAGCTAAACCTCTCTGATCTCCACTCAAGGTGGAAAGAACTCACATCTGTGGACCCTCACACATTGGAATGTGCTTCTTTAAGATTAAGAAAAGTAACAAGAATCCTAATAATGCAGGGCATTGGGATACAGTCCTATGAATAAATGAAGCTGGACAACTTGGCATATGGCTCAACGGGAACTAAAAAATTCTTCCCTCCAGAGGAGGTATCAGATTCAGTTTGTGAAGTCAACTGCTACTGCTATATCCACAGAGACTCTATCATTTCATGCTTGTCCTGAAGAGATGAAAGACTACTTGTGTCCTTAATAAACTGAGCAAAGAAGAGCATGGGTAAGTTCTGCCTACATCCCTTCCCTAGCTTTGAGCAGCGCTGCACCCTTTATTGTCCCTTCAGCATTAGGGACAGAGGTCAAAAAGTTTAAGTGAAGAAACTTCAATTCGCTAGGACACATGAATAGAAAGGAAAAATAGAAGCAAAATTATTCCATTTTAGTCTTCTATCATAGTGCATCTGAAACAAGAGAATTTAACTTTTTTGTTAACAATCTGAAAACTAATTTTGACAATATATATTGAACTGAGAGCGGTCATCTATCTCAGAAGGAAGAGAAGAGTGGAGATCATGATTTGTATTTCAGATTTTTAAGAGTATTTTCAGTGGAAAGGTGTCGTCTTCTTGTTGTTGCATCAGAATACTGTCATGAAGTTGATACTTGATGGCCTTAGAGAGCAAGGAAGATGGAGAAGTCACCTTGCAGAGTTAGAAAATTTGCAGGGTCATGGATGGGCACCAGGGGGAGCAAGTGATTATCTACTACTGAAAAGAAAAAATCTAAATGATGCAGAAGTTGAGAAATGTACAGGAATAGAGAAATCATTTAAGCTCAGTGGTATTAAATCCCCAAATCTCTACCGAAATTTACTGATGAGTGTCTTTCCCCATATGATGCAAGCTCTTAAGGACTTGGAGAAGTTGCTGTTCCTTCAAATTTAAAACTCCAAACACATCATGATATACATTAAGAAATAAGGAAGTGAGGATAAATAAGGTATCAAAATAAGCTACCTAAAGTTGGCTGTAGAAAAACAGAACTACTGAATTATTTTGTAAATTCATTTTTACTATTAAATATATTATATAGACATAAAATATAGAGAGACAAAATGATGATTTAAAAAGTAAGACATAAAATATATTAAAAGAATTGAGTAGATAAAATATTTGAAAATATAGTCATCCAACAGAGTAGTTTAAGAGTAAGACTCATCAATCAAGAGGAAAACAAGTAAGTTTAAAGACAGATGATTTGAAATTACCTATCTAGTGGGACCAATGAGAAGAGAATGTGAATGAATGAAGAAAGACTAAGGAACTTAAGAGATAGTGTCAAGAAAACAAACACGAGTATTAGAGTAGCCACAGAAGGATGGAGAGACAGACAGAAAGTTTTGGAGTTCTGGAAACTGATTTGAAGAAACAAAATGGTGGAAAAGTTTCAGGATAAAGTAGGCATCAAGATTCAAGAAGGCTGGTGGACTCCAAACAGTAATGCAACCCAAGAATCTATGAAAATACATTGCAGCTATTCTATCAAAGGTCAAAGAGAAAATTTTGAAAGCAAAAGAAAAAATGATTAGTTACATGTAAACAAAACGTCTCTCCCAGCTCCAAACATTACTTACAGATTTAATAAGCTATTTCAAAGCACCAGAAGGAAAACCTGGCATGACAATGAAGAATATCCCACTTGGCAAATCTATTCTTCAAAAATAATGGAGAGAAATAAAGATAAGCCATGGTTACGGATGCTTATCAGCATTTGACTTCTCTCACAAGAAGTCCTAAAAGAAGAACCTCAAACTAAAGCAAAAAGGTGTTAAACAACATGCAAAACAACATCAAAATAGAGAGTTCACAGGCAATGTTAAATATACAATCAAATACAGAATAATGTTATGCTGTAATGGCCATGCAAACGTTATTTTTAATTCTGGTGTAGAAATTAAACAAGTTAAAATAGTCATCTCCTGTCACCACGCCTGTTGTTTATTGCTATGACTTCTTGCCATGATGGACTCTTGTCCACTTGGAACCAAAATCCAAATTAAACTTTTTATTCTTTTTATTTTGTTTTATTTTTTTTCTCAGAATAGGAAAATTTATTACTGTGCTTCCACTGTCAAAATTTAGGATCTTGATCTTTCCTTCTCGCCTTTGTATAGGGCCAAAAGGGACACATTGTCTACTTTAACAACCTTAAAGTGGACTCCAGGAATATCACCTACAGCATGACCCTTTTGACCAAATCCAGCAACCAGAACTTCATCGTTTTCCTCAACGAAGTTCAAGCAACCATCATTGGGGACGAAAGCTGTGTTCTTGCCATTCTTGATGATTTTATTTGAAAGAGAAAACTATCTTTTTTCATAGTACATACCAATTGAAGTTCCCACACCCTCCCCTCCTCCCATTCCCTAAACTTACCGCCCCCGCCCCCACCCCCATACCTATGCTTTTATTCCTGCTGGTCCAGCTGGTGTTGGTGAGCTCCCATCAGCTCAGGTAATCTGTTTCAGTGGGTGTACCCATCATGATTTTGACCACTTTGCTCATATTTTCATTTCTCCCACTCTTCAGCTAAACTCAGTCCAGTGCTCCGATGTGGATCTCTGCCTCTGTTTCCATCAGTTACTGGATGAAGGATCTGTGGTGATATTTAAGATATTCATCAGTCTGATTGCAGGGCAAGACCAGTTCGGGACCCCCTCTCCTCTATTGCTTACGGTCTTACCTTGAGTCATCCTTGTGGATTGCTGGGAATTTCTCTAGAGCCAGGTTTCTTGCTAATCCCATAATGGCTCCCTCAATTAATTTATCTCCAGCTGGACAGGGAAGGAACAAGCATAGGACCAAACTAGTCCCTCTGAAAGTGGTTGACAGTTGTATGACTGGGGCAGACTGAGGGGCCACTGGCAGTGGCACTGGGATTTGTCTCTACTGCATGTACTGGCTTTTGGGGATCCTATTCTCTCTGGATGCATACCTTGTTCGGCCTAGATGTAGTAAGAAGGGTCTTGGCCCTTCCACAAAGCAAAGTGCCTTGCCCTCTCTTAGGATTAGATGGGGGTTGGGCGAGAGAATGTGTGGAAGAAATGGGAGGAGGGTTGGGACTTGGAATTTGAATTGGTATTTTTTTTAATTGAATAAATTAAAAAATAGAAAAAAATTATATCTATTTCCTTATTCTCATCTCTGTCCTTCCTTCTTCTCGACTATCTCATTCCCTCAAGTTTTTCTTACTCCTCCCCTTCTCCCCTTTTCTTCTCCTTCCACCTTCCCTTCTCCCTCCACCTTCATGCTCCCAATTTTGTTAGGCGATCTTGTCTATTTCTACTTCCCAGGTGGATCTACATATGTTTTTCTTAGGGTTCACCTTATTACTTAGCTTCTCTAGGATCCTAACTACAGGCTCAATATTCTTTGTTTATATCTAGTATCTACTTACTAGTTCCAGGACAGCCAAAACTACTAAAGGAAATTCAATCTCTAAAAAATTAAATTGAGCAAAAAAAAATACAAAAAATATTAATTTCATATGAAACAGAAAACAGAAAGAAACTCATGGTCAATGTCCACATTTTAAATACAGTAAAAAATAACAATAACAAGAAAATAAACTCATTAGCAAAATAAGTTCTTACCACAATAATAACCATTAAGTAGGTTGAATTGGAAATTCTGTTGAATACAGTGTGAGATTAATATTTCCTTCTGTCTCAACTACCTGCAAATTCACCACTATTCTGAAAGTAGAGAAACAATGTAAAAAAATGTATAGAAACAAAGAGAGTAAGCAATAGTATCAGGAAAAATCTGAAAATATAGTAAGTGGGAAGGATATGAACCATGTAAAAATCATTTTAATAAAGCATGAAGGGGTATGTCTGTGTCTCTCAGTACCCCAAAAGATCTAAGAAATGAAAAGTTCCCAGTACTGCCATGTGGGAGAATGTGAGGCTAAAACTGGGGTTTCCTCCAAAGTGAGGACCCTTGATGTTCATGCGAAACTAGAGATGGGATTGTAAAGGAAGTCTACTACCATGGGTTTGACACGGATGCTACTTTAGGTGTGTGGATTGGATTGGGGAAGAGAAGCCAGACTCCATGAAAAGCACCTATCCCCACAGCTAACTCTGAGAATCTTGACAGTCTGCCAAAGATATGGGTGGCCCCCCAAAAGATTTCTACCCTTCTCCCAGCAAACCACTGGGCCGTCTCCAGAGGCTTCTAAGAAAATGCTGGGCTTCTACCCAACTATTCATTGTTTGGCTATTACCATACTCCTAAAGGGTTTCTGTAAAAAGAAAGTGATAAGAAACCGTATCTGAATTCTAATCTAGGGAACCCCTTCTCCAATCTTTGTTTCTCTTTCCTTTCTTCCAACGGCCCTAGTATTGGTAGCTGTTCTTACAGCTGTTGCTGCTCTGGTAACTTAGTTTTCTTTTGTTTTGGCTAGTTACCTAGATAACAAGTATTTACACCTGCCTAACAAAGTTTTCAGAATAAATTCTATTTTGTGAACCAAACAGTATAATTTTTCTGTCTCCTGGTTAGACCCAGAGTGTTAAAACATTTTAAAGCTGAATATTAAAACAAATTCAACAATCATCCATTGGAATAAAAATATAAAGGTAACAGTAAAAAGCTCAGTCCTCCGGCTTTTTCAGTCTTTCTGCATATTCTTCTATGGTTTCCCTGAGCCTTCAGTGTAGGTTTTGTGTTGAAAATGTATCTATTGATTCTAGATATCCCCGTAGTGGCTTATTATATGCATTTTGATCAGTTGTGGAGCTACGCAAAGCAGTCTTCATTTGTTACATAAAGAAGCTTCTTGGATAATGAGACAGAGATGCACTTACATGTAGATACAAAGCCTAAGAATTTAGAATACAGTTAGTAATTATGTTGGTTCAGAAACATGTCAGAAGTAGGTCCTCTAGGATCTATGACCACACAAGCCACAGGCTAGGTTTATAATATCTGGTGTAAATTCCCTCCTACTGGACGGTTCCTGAGTCTGATTGGAGAGCTCTTGGTTACCTTGGTTACCTTCAAGATAGAAAGGCCAGTGTTATATCATTGGAGAGATCCATCAATTCAGTAATTTCTGTGGTTTGTATGCTTCACAGCAAGACTATTGATTTTTTTTTCCCTTGCAGCTTTCATAACACATTAAGATACTAGGAGAGCTAGTTCTCAGGGAAAAGTCTTCCAGGTCAGTTCCAGCTCAGTTCCTCCAAGTCTGATTTCCCAAGTATGTGTTGTCTTCAGCAATGGAATCTTTCAAGTTCTGGAAGGAGACCAAGGGCAACAGCAATAGGCTATATTGTTTTGGAAGTCTCTCCAAATTTTTAGGTGACTATTAGAAATGTGTTTCCTGCTTTGTTAATATAAAGCAGAATACTTGTTTCAAAGTAGAGCTCACATGAAAATGTGGTATTCAGATGATAAAGCAGAACTTGTCTCACATAAATAACACTTCTGACGATTAAACAGAATTCTCTTCTCCAGAGTATGGTATCTCCTTGAGAATCCATGGAAAGAAGATAGTGAAATGTTAGCAATAATTACCAGAAATATGAAATGACAGTCTCCATGTTCCACTTGTATACACAGTCGTGTGGTGTTCTTGGAAGGCCTTTGCCAAAACACTGCTTTTTCTATTTCCTGGCAATAAAATAATGCATAGATGTCCCTAAAGAATTTTAGCCAATTGAAGTTGGATGCCATTCTCATTTGTATTTAAATGGTATAATAAAATAAGAAATCACAGAAGGCAGCTAGAGAAGAGGTGACTGGTAGACATTTCACAGCTGATAGATGAAAGGGGACGCAGGATACAGTCACCCTTTTAAATGGCCATGAAGAGGAATCTTAAGCAATGAAATATTCAAGTTCTTTTCCACCACTTTACAACAATTGGCAATTGCAAGATCATCCAAACACCTCTCTCTTGTTATCTGAGCTGTTTGGACAGTCTTTAATTGCTCATGTTTCCCCATGTTTGTCTTAGCTTTCCAGTGTCCCACTGATCCATTGATTCTGCCCCACCTGCCACTGAGTTCCCTTTGCAGTGTGGAACATGCTGGGAACAGGGCTTTGTTTCCTCCACCGACCAGCATAGGGATGGATGTTTTCCTGGAAAGTCAGGTTTCTAGGCACTTCATGTTTCCTGTGGCAGTTGTTAATTATCCGATGAAAAGTTTTGTGTTTCTAGAAGAACTGCCTCCAATCTGCAGAGTCCCTGCAAGGCTCTTGTGAATCAGACTTGAAAACAAGCTTTGTCACACAGCAGGGTCTGTCTGAATGCTGGTCAAAAATAGAAAACCTTTCAAAAGACTATCCATACCTGGTGAAAGACAAGAAAGTATTAGAATTATTTACAATCTGTTTTCTTCCCTTTAAATTAAGGGTGTGCTTGCTGTCAAAATCCTTTGCTAGCCTTTAATCCCCTAACATTTTAGAATTTGCAAGAAGAATCTTGAGTAAAACACAAAACTTTTTACATGCTTATATCACATTGAAGATGTGTATAGACATAACTTTCTAAGTCACTAAGCATCTGTTCTAAAGCAGTCTTATTCCAGAACAGATTAGTAAAGCAGGTCCTTATCTTTTGGGGAATTGTGTTTATGTTTAGTAGTAATTTTAGTCATTTTAAAATTGTGTCTTACTATTCTCCTAGTCATAGTTCCTTTTAAAAGGCATATCTAAGGGAATTTTAAATCGAAAGGGCCCATTCCTGGTTTCACATTTAGCACGATTCATGTTAAGGAATAAAAATTTCTGAGAGGGCTGTGTAAGTCTACAGCTACCATCTCCAGCTTTTTTTTTAAACACAAACTATTTTACAAGATAGTGTCCAGTAGCAAATTATTAGAAGTCTCTAGATAACTTTCCAATCATCTTCTAATTTTTTTGGTAGTTCTTAAGATGGGAATACCTTTTAAAAAGGAAACTTGGCTTCCGATTGCTCAACTTCAAATGTGGTAGTCTCCAGAGGACCAAACTAGACCCTCAGAATGTGGGTGACAGTTGCATGGCTGGGACAGACAGCGGGCTACTGGCAGTGGGACCAGCATTTTTCTCTACTGCTTGTACTGGCCTTTGAAACCCATTCTCTTGGAGGGATACCTTGCTCAGTCTAGATATAGTAGGGAGGGCCTTGGTCCTTCCTCAAAGCAGTGTGCCTTACCCTCTCTGAAAGGTGGATATGGGGTGGGATTGGGGGAGGAAGGTAGAGAGGATAAAAGGAAGGGAGGAAGTAGGAACTGGAATTGGTATGTAAAATGAAAAAACGATAGTATTTTTGTTTTTGCTTTTTTAAATAAAAGAAAAATAGAAAAAAAGAAAAAGTGACTTTGGTAATTTGTGTCTGACTCAGAGAAAAAGTGGCTGGGTGGTCACATAAGGGTATTATCCACATTCTTATGACCCATGCTTAAGACTAGGAACCACAAATACATTTTTAACTCATAGAACTTTTGTTAACCTCAAGTGGATATAGAAAATGATTTTTGATGAAGTACTTATATATGATGCAGGCTTGCCTTCTATAAAAGGTATGTTTTATAGAGGTAAAAAAAATGCAAACATTGGAATTGGGGATATGGATCATTTGGCAAAGCCTGGCATGTATGAGGTACTAGAATCAATACCATTGCAGCTCAAACCACACATAAACACAAGTTTCACCCAAAACAAAGGACTACCAGATTAAAATCTATAGTGTTTATTGAGTCTAGGGGATAGGTAGACAATTATCATGCTTTTTTTTGTATCGGTAGATCATTTACTATTAGTTACATTAGATATTTGTTGTTAAGGGGAAATATTGCCCATTAGCCTTTTCCTCTCACTTCTATAGCTGACTAACTTTGTACTTTGCAAGGCGTTTGGCACTTTCTGTGGGGAAAGAAAATAATCAAAAAGTCGTGGAGAAGCAAAGACTTGAGTTGTGTAATTAATATAATTTACTCCTAACATCATCAGCGCAGTTCATTTTATACAAAAACCTTTCCTGCCTTTCCTTTGCTAGTCCCCTGAAGTTGCTTTCCCACAATTACACATACCAATATTTGGATAAATTTTAACACCCAGTTATTTAGGGAGGGAAACATATACTTGGCAAACAGTGATAACCAGATTCTTTTTTAAATGTTCTGATGATATTCTTTTTCAACTTATGAAAATTGATAGCATATATAACTCCATGCTCATTTTTTTTTCTGAGATGATTAGAGATGGGGAGAAAATGTCCTTGTCTGATTTTTCTGATTTAGAAGCTAAGGTTCTGAGTACAATAGAAGGAGTTTTGAAGAAAGTAAAGTTTCTGAAACAATATGATCATTTCTAGGAAATGTTTTTTAACCCATTTAAGCTTAGAGGAGTGGGGAGCATGTGTCAAGCTTGAAAGAATCAAGATGACATTGGAGGCCCTGTAGGGTTTCTTATCATAGAATCTACTGTGATTTGTTCTGCTGGCATGTGAGGGAGAAGCAGAACCCCAGAAGAGCTTGGGAATCTAAGAGCTGATGGAAGTACTCTTTGGTTTTCTAATGCAACCAGAAAGGAAGTAAGGTCCCCGTGTGCAGTAGTCATGTGACAGTTCAGGCAGGTCCATGGATTGTCCAAGCTGTCATGAAGTCTATGAAATTGTCTCATGCTCTAGAAAGAACACTAATGCAATATGAGGGCCCATGGCTAACAAAAAAAATAAGATAACAAGGACCTTCAAAACTATTAAAAGCTATATGGAGTAATGGTTTCCTGTGTGGATACCAATAGAATGGGTGGATACCTAAGACCATAATCTTACATAATTTCCTTTTAAAATTTGATTTTATTAAGTTTTTTCATTTATTTTACATACTTATTTTCCTCTCCCTCTACATCTTTATATCATCACACTATGCATGAACTCAAAAGCTTGTATATAAAGCTAAGTCTAGCAGCGGCATAGAGTAAATATGAATTTATCTTGTATGTATGTATGTATGACTTTTCTGGTATATTACAGTTTAAGGTTAAATATAATGAAAAAGAATAATTATCTTTAACTTGTATTTGGCCAGGTTTTAGTCTATACTCCATTCCTATATGTGATATACTCTTAGATGTATATAAAACCCAAGATATGAACAAATCAGGTAACATTATCCAGGGAAGTAGTGTTATGTAATGGTAAAGAAAGTAGTTTTAGCCGGGCGATGGTGGCGCACGCCTTTAATCCCAGCACTCGGGAGGCAGAGGCAGGCGGATCTCTGTGAGTTCGAGACCAGCCTGGTCTATAGAGCTAGTTCCAGGACAGGCTCCAAAGCCACAGAGAAACCCTGTCTCGAAAAACCAAAAAAAAAAAAAAAGTAGTTTTAGTTTGTCAGTCAGATAAAATTTGACTCTCTGCCTGTCATGTGATACTCAGAAAAGTGTAATGAATGATGTGCCAATCTGTCGAGAATATCAGTTTGAGGCAGAGACTAATTCAGTGTACATCCCACTTACATTAAAACTAGGATGACTGTGTAAGTCATTATTTCACAACTCAGAAAAACTATAGGATAAAATGAAGTCAATTAATGCTTATCTTGGGATGACAGGCCTGTGGCATGTCTTACGGCTACCCTAACTCTGTGTAACCTAAAGCAAAAAGATCATATCTGTTTTGATCACTTATGCTGTCTGGTGTCATCCACTTGATTCTGAATATGTATTTATTATTAGATTTGGCTTGCTAGAATGGTCTTCATATGCATGATATGAAATGGGATCACCCAAGCTTTTGGAGAATCTCCAATGCCAATTATGTGTATGATCTTAGCCAAATGACAGACCTACTCTGAGTCTTGGGTTAAGGTGACATTACATCAATTTTCCCTTCAGTAATCCTGATTCTGTTGTGTTTTGTTCACCTCTGTGTCTTCATTGTTGTTGGCAATGTTGCTTCCCCAAATCTCAGTATAGTTTTCATCTCCTGGCTCACTGACTTCTTCTCAATTAAACCTCACCATCCTTCTGGTCTCCAGTCTCACCTCCTATGAAACATCAGTACTAATGCTCTTTTCTCTTCTATTAGCTTCTAGGCATGTTGTGAAAATTTCTTAAAATATGAGTATTTGTATATAGATGGAAATGTTCTAATACTTTATCATTTTTAGTAATCAAACCAGAGAAACTGCAGCCATCAAATTCTAGTGCAATCTCCTCTACTGGGCATGATAACATCACTGTGTAGCTCTCAGGGTTCTCGTGAGAATTAATACATGAAAATGCCATTTTGCATAATAATAATGTCAAAAACATAATTCTGAAATGGTCCACCTTAGTTGTAAAATTCAAAAAGAGGATTGATACATTTTCTTTTAAGAATTCCAAAATGCTTGTGATTTTGCATTGTATAATATCTCTGACAAGATAGAAGAAAGTATTATAGTTTAAGTACACAGATGTGATCTGATCCCAGCATGCTACTTCTGATCTCATGCTTGTCTTAGGTAAAGGTCACCAAGAAATGCTCCTTCTGAAACTTCAGATATTAGAAGAAACTATGGCAATATTGGGGTGAGTGACCTTTGCGCTGATCACTCTGTCAAGAATCCATAAATATGGGCACAGGAGAAGAGACTTCTGTATTCACACATTTCCAGAGCAAAATTCAATGTTTGGAATTATTGTCAGCTGTATTTTATGTGACAAATGAAGGCTCCGAGACATCAATATTTAAAGCCGTTGATATCATACTGTCTGATAGCAAGTTAAAACACCATCCTCCCTTCCTTTCAGCCTCAGAGAGATTTAAAAGGCAATGGTCCCACATACCAGTGTGATTACATTCTTACTTGCTCACTCTTCACTACCCTTATTTGTGCCACTGTTTATCAGGGAACACCATCTGAAAGTTAATAATAACATAATTCAGAGTAATAATTACGTTCTTCTCAATAGTTGTGGAGAAACACAGGGTTGAATAATGAGATAAAGATGAGTGTCTCAGTCTTAACAGGACATTAATCAACATGTTAACTGTGTGGGCAAACTGATTTGAGGCCGTTATCGTTTAATTTGTCTGAAAATCATTATTTTTAGTGTATTGCATAATTTACTTTAAAATGTGTTGAAATGATTATAAATAAGCATTAGATTGCAAAAGAATAGATGCTACTCCTTATTATGTCGTGACTTATCCCTTTTTTATAGCGCACAGTATAAAATCAATATTCCAGAAACTTTGGCATTTCACAGCTGTGTTCATATAAAGCTGAATTAGCTACACAACCTCTCAACCTAAATTCCGTTATAGTAACAGAAACTGTATATTTTCATAATCCTGACTGCCAATATGTATTTATAGCTCATTGTTACTTTAAAATATTTCACATTGAATGTTTAAATGCCATTGCAATTCCAATAAATAATAATAATTTCCAAACCCAAGAGCTTTTGACCAGTTTTAGATGACAGAAATTCAATTCTAAACAGTAGGACTTCACATATCAGACTTTAGGTATTTGGGTGCTAAAAGCCATGCAAAGCGTTCACCTACACATCTCAAATACCTTTCCGTAATCAATCTCATAGCACTCCCAACATAAACATTTCCTGACTCCTTCATGATCTAGGCACAGACACAGTGAAAATGTGTGTATTTGTGTCTGTGTGTGATCTATCTATCTATCTATCTATCTATCTATCTATCTATCTATCTATCTATCTATCTATCTATCTATCTATTATCTATCTATCTATCATCTATCTACTGTTCATTCACTTATTATATAAACTGTCAATTTCAACCTACATTTTTTTGAAAGTACTTTTGATTTAGTAGTAAAGTAGATTTCTACACAAGGACAGAATAACCAATATTCTAAGGAAAACGATGTAATGAGAAAGGAAAAGAGCATACAGACAAAATGAAGAGAAGAGTGGAGAAAAGAAAAAAAGAGAAAGCAAATAACAGGGAGAAAGAAAATAGAGGAGGAAAAAGAAAAATGAACAGAACTTTTGCGTTTGAGGTTTCATTTGTGGGTAGGCTATGTAAGAATTTGAGAACACTGAGAAACTCAGAAGAACTTAATAGAAGGAAAAGTGTCACTGGGAGAAGTTGAAAGACAAGAGTAAGCCAGGTCCTGTGGAGACAAGTGAAGACTTCCTTGTGATGGGATGTGTCTCCATCTTCTTTCTTCATTGTGATGGGATGTGTCTCCATCTTCTTTCTTCCTTGTGATGGGATGTGTCTCCATCTTCTTTCTTCCTTGTGATGGGATGTGTCTCCATCTTCTTTCTTCCTTGTGATGGGATGTGTCTCCATCTTCTTTCTTCCTTGTGATGGGATGTGTCTACATCTTCTTTCTTCCTTGTGATGGGATGTGTCTACATCTTCTTTCTTCATTTGCTCTTTCGCTCATTCATCTCAGCACTGCTGTTCTGGGCTTCTTATTTCTGTGTATTGTTTTGTTTCCAAAGACTTTCACGATGCTTTCTGGCTCCTTTGCTCCATTCTTTAGTGGTAAATAATGTATTTAGAAATTGATGAAGGCCATGTTGGCATCCATGGTCTATCTTCACAGAAATGCCTCTGGGATCCATGTTGACACCCATGACCAGGTTAGCTGCCCGAGACTCCATTGATTTCCATGATCAAGTGTTGCTGCCAGAGACCGTGTTGATGTCTATTATTCATACTGCCGCTGGAAACCATATTGAGGTATTGTTTTTCCTGCTGCTGCTCTTGGGGGACATATTGATGCCTGTGATCTGCTCTGCCCCTGGAAACCATGTGGATGTCCATGATCTGTGCTGCTGCTGGCTGTCATGGGCAAGGAAGCTTCTTTTGCAGTGGTATTGATGACTTCAGACTCATAACTGAGAAAGATAGATGTTGAGGGCTCCTGAAACAACCTCTCCCACGCCACCCTCCAAAAAAGAAACAGTCCAGATGAGAAGGTATTGAAGAGAGTCCTCAAAACCTGTAATAAAGCAGAGATAAACAGGAGCTGCTTACTGACGTGTTCCCTTTGGCTTGCTCAGCTTTCTGCCCTCTGAGGCCCATGATATCCCTTCAGGAACAGCACAGCCACAATTGGCTAGGTTTTCCTGCATTTGTTAGCAATCAAGAAAATGACCCACAAGCCAGTCAGATGGAGGTGATTCCTCAACTGAACTTTCCTTTTCCCAGGGATGGCGAGGTTTGTGTGGAGTTGATGAACTCGAACGGGCACATTTTAGTGGAATGGTTTTAAGCAAAATGAGAAATAGAGTAAGTGAACATGCACACTGATCACAAGGATGCATTTATTCAGGGGAAAAGAAATAGAAATTGGTAAAGAGATGGAGTAGGAAGTGTTTATAAGATGGAAGACACAAGGACTTATTTCTAATAGTATATGAGGAGAAGAAAAACATAAATGGATGGAATACAAAAGAAAAATCATAGGGCAGGTACCATACAAACATAGAAATATATCCCATGGTACAATATTAGATTAGCCTTGGATGGGAACTCCATAGACAGTCCCTCCACAGTGCTGGGGTTTGAAACAGGATGTGTAGGAACAAATGCCACCAGAGAATAACTGAGGTGGTCATTTTATCGTTGAAGAATCTTCGGGTTGCTTAATTTTCCCTGGTCAAATAAAATCAAGATATTTTAAGTGAGAATAAAGGTTGATGAAACAACATGGAAGACCTAAGGAGGAGAAAAGAGAAGAGGTTTGAACTAATCTTCAAAAGAAATTCACCCTAGTAAAGACACGTAGTGCAGTTGCCAGGAAGTATGAAGGGGATGAGTAGTAGATTTAGCCAGGCTTAGAGTTCTTAGCAATTGACTATGTTAGCATGAGCATAGTTTTTGAAATGTATTGTTTCTATCTGTTCTTTAGCAAATCCTATCAATCAGAACTATTTGGCTTGCCTCAGACTGATGGGGGAGAGTCTTCTGACTTGTGTTAATTTCATTGGTTGAATAAAGAGACTGCCTTGGCCCTTTAATAGGACATAGAATTAGGTAGGCGGAGTAAACAGAACAGAATGCTGGGAGAACGAAGCTGAGTCAAGGAGTTGCCATGATTCTCCTACCAGACACAGACACAGGTTAAGATCTTCCCTGGTAAGACACCTCATGGTGTTACAGGGATATTAGAAATGGGTTAGATCGATATGTAAGAGCTAGCTAATAAGAGGCTGGAACTAATGGGCCAGGCAGTGTTTAAAAGAATACAGTGTCCGTGTAATTATTTCGGAGCATAAGCTAGCCATGTGGGCGGCTGGGTGCTGGGGAGGCAGCCCCGCCGCTCCTAATACAACATCAGACTGTAGCTTGAGTGAAAAATTAAACTTTTGTTTTGTTGAGACTGAGCTGGTGGGAGGCTGTTTGATAGATTAGCTAATGTTCATTAACCAAATTAAAATTGCACCTATTTCCTTATTAGGCATAAACAACAAGGCAAAAGATTATCTGTCTTTCCTAGCTCCTAGGTTCACCTTCCTTCTGCATGAACATGTATCACATCTTTTAACCTCTATTCTAAATACTAACCTTTCATAGTGTTTCACACTGTGGCATTCTCCAACACAAACAAACATTGAATAAGTGAATGATGAGGAATAAGAACTTATTTCTTAAGATTTAGAGTTATAGTAATTCATTCTATGTTTTGTAGTTTCTTCAAGAAGAAATAGCAAATGAGGACAATGCATTTGTTTTTGTAGCAAAAATGTGTGCAGGCCATTAGAGGTTTTGATGGGCATGCTTGATGCATGAGGAAAGAAAACGATGCTCACTCAGAGTCAGGTGCTGGGTTTTTGTTTGTTTGCTTGTTTTGTTTCTTGGCAGTCCATGGTGCTTTATTTCTTCAATTGGCAACGTTTCTAAACAATGCACACCTTTGTTGGAGACCTTTGAGTTGACATTTGCCTTTGCCCAAATATGCCACTGAGAGCACAGGGCAATGTTTTCAACAGAAATGCTATTTCTCACATCTGTAGAAACATCACAATCAATGGGAAGATGCAATTAACTAGGATGCCAATTCAAGAGCTTTGAGGTCAGCAAGGATCCATTCCAGGCACTGATTAAAATAGGTATCTTTTTAGTCATATTAGATGTGCTTTTAGGTAACTGAAGATAGAGAAGTTAGGATTTCAAAATGTGTGATTATTCCATCCGTCATACTTTCTTTATATAATAGCACAGATAAGGACTAGAGACATAACTCAATAGCAGGGCATTTGCCTAGTTTGTCTGAGGCCCTAGGTTCAGTCCCAGCACTGTGAAGAACAAAATATAAATATGCAATTAGAATTTCAAGTTGCCAAAGACCAGAAAAGGATATTGCCAGAGTTATTTCGTCTTCATTTCTCTTTAATTCTGTACTAAACATTTGCCTCAAATTTCCCCCAGGGTATTCCAAAAATTGTGAGGAATTATGAGTAGTAAAACACATGCCCCAACCCATGCTCAAATCATAGAGTCTCTCATTTTCTACTTCTCCTTTTTTCTGTCTCCTACTCCCAATTCCGCTGCCTCTTCTCCTTTATCTATTCCTTTCTTTTGCATTTTGTTAATCATTGACATCCTTTGTAGTAATACTTATCCTGAGGAGTAAATTTACATTCACCCCAGACAGAGAGAGCAACCTCAGATCAAATAAGTGATCTCACCCAAATCCAGTTCAGTGGAACACTGAGTTTCTTAGGGTTACTTACATTCAGGCAGCTGTGACCCTAAGAAGCACAGGTGAGGATTCACTAGACTACAATAACGGAGTTCCCTGCACTCCTTGGAGGTAACTAGCTACCATCTTGCTAGAGTGTCCTTTTCCCCAGAAATTCCTTATTGCATCTAGCAGCTCTGGGTGGTGGTGGTCATGAGTACAACAAACTTCCTTTTGAGTTTCATGGCCTCACTGCTCCTCTGTCAAAAGTGTGCCGCTCAATATTGCAACGGCCATGTCAGCCCTATGCTCACAAAGTGGAATCCAGGTGCTTCTGGTTTCAAATGCGTTATCCGGGGCTTTCAGTTACACTTGCCTGAACACATACATGCCAGGCACCAGGTCATGTCGATTTTATCAGTACGCCCTGCCATTAGTCTCCAAGTTTATCCTCACTCTGGGCATGGTGTCATTAACCCTTTCTTCAGGCAAAATTCTCCAGGTAATCTAGACAAAAGTAACAACATTTACATTTAAATGATACTGATATCTTCTATTATTAAATTACTCAGACATTTAGCAACCTTTATTTTATATAACTATTTGCTAAAACATATATGTATATATACCTAAAGTTGGTTTATTTATATAGCCAAAATGCATATTGCATTTACTTCAAAGTTTGTGAAATCCATTTTATATGTTTGTTTTTAAAATAAAACAGTTTCCAGACTGAAGGAGTGTTGTGCAGTATCAGGAGTAGTAACAATGAACAATTAAATACTTAGCAATGCTATTGTCAGAAGTCAGGCAGACTAGATGTCAAAGCCAGACTCACTCAGCTTCACACTCGCTGTGCTCTGCAAAGCTGGCAGTGATTATACATTTAAAACTACAATATGAACGTGATGCTCAGAAGCTGACAGAGCAACTTTGGGTATGATACACAGGGAAGAAAAAAATCAAATACCTGACATTAGAATCAATCATTGCAGCAGACACACATCTTGAGAAGCTCCACCCTCACAACATTGGTACTCGCTTCACTTTTTAAATTTCTTTAACACATTCCATACCTCTTAACACAGTGCATTCTATTTTATCCTGACAATGTCTGGATTTTGGTGGGCCAGATAGGGTCGTGTTCCTTCCATGCTGCTCTGCCTACCCAGCTTTGTTTGCTCCTTCCCAGAAACAACGGATATTGGACCTTCCTAACATTTAGTTTTGAGTACATCTTTCCCCTGTAAAGAAGTTTTCAGGTGAATTTTCTAGAAAATTTCAGGTATATGGCTGAGATGAGAGAGAATCTTAAGCAGTTGGTACTCATGCTGAAATTCTTGCTTCTCGAGACACGTAAGCTTCAACTGGATTCCAGACTGCAGGGGATCCTTATCCTTGTCAAGTCCCCCAAATGTCCCTAACTTTTTACCTTTCCTCATCATGTATGCCAATGAATATTAAAAACACAGCAACGAAACCTGGGACATTAACAGACAGTGACAGAGGCAAATTCACATTAGGCATCCAAGTGTCATTGACAAGCTTTAGGACACAAGCTCATACGAGTAACCCATGAAAATCAGGAACAACGGAGCTATGTGATAAATGGCAGAACCATGAGTAAAATAAAAATGACAGCTAAAGGTTCATGAACATCCTTAGCAGTCACACTGTATGTTTGATATATTCGTGTGATAAGATAGGTGATTTCACTGTTTTAGTTATGGAAGATTAAAAATCCTAATAAAGTTTAAAAGCATTGCTATTAAGATTATGTTAATCCACTCCCAATCTTTTATGAATATGTACAAATATTATAGTAAAATGTAAGAATGGTTTTTGTAAAAAAAAAAATATAATAGCGCAGGTAAAGTCATGACAGTTTTTCTAAAAGTAAGTCAGCAAAACTACCTTCCAAGCATGTTTTATGTCTAGTACTTCAAAACTTAGAACAAGATAAAACTCTTTGATTTACCTTATTTGAGCAAATATATCTAAAGTTTTGCAGCAAAAAATAAAAAATGGGCCATTCTTTCCTGCTGAATGCGCATCGCTTTAGAATAACGTAAAAGCCAAAGAGCCTTTGGAGCCTGTATTTCACCAAATCTTGGAATATAGGAACTTTGCATAGGCATAGCACAATAGGAAAAGAGCATCTCCTGGAAGTCCAGGTGGAACATCCTAAAATCCAGGCCATAAACATGGAAGTGTACATGCATAAAGAAGCAGCTGCTGATCTAGATAAATGTTTCCATTTGATCCACCTTATTGATCCTGGCAAATATCCCTAAAACATTTGATAATGTTTGTTCTCCTTTTTAGTTTATCCTTTGACAATTTCACACATACATGTAATGTACTTTGAGCCTAACACACCCAAAACCTTTCTGTCCCCCGATTCTTACACTAAATCTGCCCAATGGGTTCATCTCCTATTTTTATGTCTTAGTTGTTACTGCTGTCACCTACTAAGTTTAATGCCTAAGCATAGGGTGGGTGCCTATTTTTTTTTCTGAATTCTTTCGTTATTTCTACCATCGTTTGGGATTCACTTTATGTATTGGAAAGCCATGTACTTCTAAATACAAAAGATGTTATATGGTTATGTTATTCTCAGGTTCTATTTGGTTAACTGTGTAATTCTAATGTGATAAGAAAAACATAATCCATCATCCATTAACACAAACGAGTATGATTAAATATTAGTAAAATCAGAATAAATATGAATTTATTGTCAAAACTGGCTTTATTATTATCATCAAAGAGCTGATAGGGCATTTTTTTATTCCTTTTTTCTTTGAAATAAAAAATAAACCTATAGAAGTTAAGACCAGAAGATTAAACTTCAAATTCCCCTATGCTTCATGCCTTCTCCCAAATGTAAGTGACTTAGAACAGATAGTCACTAATAGCAAGAATTATCCACAAAAAAGTGCATGAACAGAGCCTTTTGCTCTTGAGTTTCATACTCCACACTAAGAAAGTAAAACTCCACACAGCCCATTTAAAGTAAGGAAGCAACTGGTAGGTTAAAAGAAAGAGTGCTCAAGGGATCTGAGCTAAGAAAATATAGTACCAACATCTCACGCATAGCTAGGAACTGCTGAATTCTCCCAATTTAGACAAAGGAGAAGAAAACACAAAATAACCCAATTAAAAGTGAAGCACTGCTATTCAGGATTGAGACTTCATCCTGATGGATTGTTCCTGTTACGAGTAAAAAGTGTCCATCTCCATCTCTTCTGATTGATTTTAGTTTGAAGTCAATTTTGGTAGAAATTAGAATGGCCACACCTGTTTCTTAGGTCCATTTGATTGAAAAGCCTTTTCCCAACCCTTTTCTCTGAGTAGATGTCTGTTTTTGTGGTTGAGGTGTGTTTCTTGTAAACAGCAGGATGTTGGATCCTGTTTTCATATTCAGTCTCTTAGCCTGTGCCTTTTTATAGATGAGTTGAGTCCATTGATATTAAGTGATATTAATGACCAGTGTTTGTTATTAGTAATGAAAAAGACATCTTGATAGAGGGAGCCATTGGGGTTAGAGAGAAGCCTGGTGCTAAGGTAAACCCAAAAAATTCACAAGGATGATTCCAGCTGAGACTTGTAGCAATAGGGGAGAGTGTGCCTGAACTGGTCTTACCCTGTAATCAGATTGGTGAATACCCTAACTTTTTATCATAGAACTGTCATCTAATAATTAATGGAAGATCCACAGGCAAGCAACAGGCCAATCTCCAGGAGTACAGTCGAAGAGACGGAGGCTTTAATATATGAGAAAGGGAGGTCAAGATCATGGCATGAAAATCTACAAAGACAGTTGATGCAAGCTCATAGGCCCCCGTAGACTCTAGACCAACAGCTCGGAGCCTGCTTGAGACTGAACTAGGCCCCCTGCATGTGGGCAAGAATTGTATAGCTTGGTCCGTTTGAGGGGCCCCTGGCAGTGGGACCAGAATCTATCCCTGGTGTATGAGCTGGCATTTTGAAACCCATTCCCTATGTGAAACGCCTTGCTCAGCATTGATGTTGAGGACAGAGCGGTTTGGTCCTGCCTTATCTTAATGTGCCAGGCCTTGTTGACTCCCTATAAGGAGCCTTCCCCTTTCAGAGCAGAGGATGGTGGATGGGTTTGGGAAGAAGTGGGGGAGAGTGTGGAAGAAACAGGAGGAGTAACTGCGATTGGTATGTAAAATGAATAAAAAATTTAAAATTAAAAAAGAATTGGTAGGCCAGGCGGTGGTGGCGCACGCCTTTAATCCCAGCACTCGGGAGGCAGAGGCAGGCGGATCTCTGTGAGTTCGAGGCCAGCCTGGTCTACAAGAACTAGTTCCTGGACAGGAACCAAAAGCTACGGAGAAACCCTGTCTCAAAAAAAAAAAAGAGTTTGTATTCACTAAAAGACAACATATATACGTGTACCTCTTTCTTGTGATATTGTTGGCAGAAACAGTAGGAGAGACCTGTAACTGAGAATAGTGAGAAGTACTAAGAAAAATAAAATCCCAGAGAATTCTTGTGTGATTAAAAAGTATGTCATATACTTATTGCAGTATAACTTTCAAAATGTATATCATTTCCCACTCAAATGCACAAATTTTACAAAAAAAAGAAAGAAATGGAAAACTGATGTGGTATTCCCCTCTGTATGCTGTGAAGACCATTGATTAATAAAGAAGCTGCTTTGGGCCTATTGCAGCACAGAATAGGGAAAGGTGGGAATTCTAATCAGATAGAGGAGGAGAGGTGGGCAGAGTCAGGGAGATGCCATGTTGCTACCATAGGAGACAGACACTGGATGCCAGATGGAACTTACTGGTAAACCACAACCATGTGGTGATACACATATTAATAGAAATGAGTTAATTTAAGATATAAAAGCTAGCTAACAATATGCTTAAGTGTTTGGCCAAGCAGTGTTTTAATAACATAGTTTCAGTGTGATTATTTCAGATCTGGGTGGCCAGGAAATGAACAAGCAGTTCCACCAACAGAAAGCAATATTTATTAAGAAATATAAAATAAAATACAGATCTATAGGAAGTAAAGTGATTAAATGAACAAACTTCCTATAAAGAGAAAAATGTAATCCTATACACGTGATTTCTCTTTTTTTATAAATCTTTTTTTTATTGAGAAAATGAGAAAAAAACAAGTTTCCACCTCCTCCCAGCCTCCCATTTCCCTCCCCCTCCTCCCACCCTTCTCCCCCTCCTCCCACCTTTCTCCCCCTCCCCCCACTCCTTTCCCCCTCCCTCTCCAGTCCAAAGAGCTGTCAGGGTTCCCTGCCCTGTGGTAAGAAATATTTAAATTATAAACAATACCATTCCAATGCGATTATTTAAGATCTAATGGAAAGTCCCAATTTATAAAATTTACTCGGATACATGAAATTGAAGCTAGAAATTTTCAACTCAAATTAGGAATGCTAGAGTTTAATGTTAATCTTGACGATAAGCTTCAATCCACATTAAATATTCATAGACTGTTGTAGTTTGAAAGTGAAATGTACCACCACCCTCCCCATAGACGTGTGAGTTTGAACACTTGGCTCCCAGATGCTAGTGTTGTTTGGGAAGAGTATGAGACCTTTAGGAGGTGGAGCTTCACCGGAGGAAGTGAGACACTGAGGGAAGGCCTTGAGGTTTGATAACCCTGCAATATTTTCTGTTGCATTTCTGCATTCTGAGCATTAATGCTGGTGACCAGTCAGCCTCCTCCGCTTGATGCCATGCCTTTCCTGACTGCTTTAATGTTTTTGCTGCCATGATTGACTATCTTGCCCTGGTCCTGTAAATGAAAATAAACCTTCCCTCAGGTTGCTTTTGACGGGGGATTTTATTACAGCAGCAGGGAAAAAAAATTAAGACATGTACTATGGCCAAAAGAGATTTATCCTAAGAAGAGTATTAATAAGGCTAAAAACATCAATTTCATAATTAATGTTAATAGACTATATTGCTAAACATATTGATATTCTCAATGGAAACAATAAAAATACACTAGCATTCATAATTCTTAAAAAAAACTCTCAGTAAGAAAAACTAAAGAGTAGTATTTAATCCCTTTAAAAGTCATCTTCTACTAAGTCAAAGCCATCTTGTCTGTAGCTATGTGCTATATAATTAAAAAATCAACCCTATTCTTAGTACTAATAAAATGTATAAAACACTTAGACATGGCATAAAAGTACATATGATGCCAAAAATTATAACATAATGATGGGAAAGTAAATATCTAAATAAATTGAGATGTTATATGTTCATGGATTGGAAACTCAGTATTTTTAAAGTAACATTCCCCCTTTGCCAATTTAATGAATATATTCGTATTAAAAATAAATCTAAGCAAGTCTTTTTTTCTTTCCTTTTGGAAAAATTAATGTATATGAGAATGTAAAAGACCTAGAACAGATATGATGGGTTTTTATGTGTCAATTTCATGGTAATGAAATTCCCAGTTATTCAGTCAAACATTCGATGCTATTGTGAACATATTTTATAAAAGTGATCACAGCCAATAATCACTTGATTGTAAGTAAAGATCATCTGAGTTAATCTGAACAGGCTTCATTCAATCTGTTATAAGTCCTTAAAAACAGAATTGAAAATTAGTAGGATAAAAAGAAAACATACAAAAATCAAAGATTCTGGCTACCCAAAGCATAGTTACCAAGAATGACCAGGATATGGAGCCCATTCTCGGAAGGTCCAACAAAAAAAATACCTGGGAACAAATCTAACCAAGGGAGCAGAAGACAAGGAAACTTTGAAACACAAACTACTAATTAAAGACACAAGAAATTGAAAAACATCTCGTGCTCAGGGTGGAGTGGCAGAATCAACACTGTTGAAAATGACTATATTGATGTAAGTAGTCTCTATATTTCATCAATCTTCATGAAAATTCTGGTGTCATTTTTTATAAATCTAGATAAAAACAATCCTGAAATATATACGACAGTATAAAATGCTAAAATAATGCCAAATAGTCAAAATTGTATACAAAAAGAACTATCATAATGCTTGTTTTCAAATTCTACAAAAGAAATGTGGCGGGCTGGAGAGATGGCTCAGAGGTTAAGAGCACTGGCTGCTCTTCCAGAGGTCCTGAGTTCAATTCCCAGCAACCACATGGTGGCTCACAACCATCTGTACTGAGATCTGGCGCCCTCCTCTGGCGTGCGGGCATACATGGAGGCAGAATGTTGTATACATAATAAATAAATAAATCTTTAAAAAAAAAAAGAAATGTGGCAACAAAAATAGCATGGTACTGGCATGAATGAAAGAAAGCACACACATGTGTAAGGAGACTAGAAGACCCAGAAATAAGTCCAAACAGTTAAAACCACCTAATTTATTTATCAAGATATGAGGCGAAGGTATCCATCATATCTCTCTCTCTCTCTCTCTCTCTCTCTCTCTCTCTCTCTCTCTCTCTCTCTCTCACACACACACACACACACTTCAATTCAAAATGGCATACTTAAGAATATCAAATGACAAAGAAAAATAGAAGGGTTCAATAGCTTCAGAAAAAAACTATGAGGTGACAAAAGAGGTATCTTCTATAGAGTATTTTCAAAAGAAACAAAAGAGACTGATGATAAGGAATAAAGATGTGATACACATACCTACGAGGTGGTGATGAAGAATGGTAGACACTGAAATAGAAAGACCTCCTGCTGAAGAGCTAATGTGAGGAATTTTCTCAATAACTTAATTCTTGCTTTAAATAGTCT
This sequence comes from Microtus pennsylvanicus, assembly GCF_037038515.1. NCBI lineage: Eukaryota > Metazoa > Chordata > Mammalia > Rodentia > Cricetidae > Microtus > Microtus pennsylvanicus. The sequence goes on from NC_134587.1 coordinate 22,952,432, forward strand.
ATGCTTGCCTAGCAAGTTTAAAAGAATATCAGAATAACCAAAACCTCGTCACAAAGCCCATGGTAAGTCAGCTTTGTGCTAGTCCTTATTACAATAAAGAGCTCAAGCTCGGAAAGGTGAGTGCTTGGACCTCAGAGCTGAGTGTGCTACAAATGGGGAGGCCTGACGAAGGTGAATTCTTAGGTCATCCATTTATACATTGTTTCAACACAAATTTATGCACCATTATGCTAATGTTTATTAGCATTTCAGGTAGATTTTTCAATGTTTTACATTTTAAAAATAACACAAAAATACAGTGGGGGAATGGAGAAATCTTTGAGTGAATGCTGATAATGTCCTGAATGAATGCATATTGTTGACACAGCAGGGAGGTGTCAAGAATTCAATGCTTCACTCATGAGTTTGGCAAAGCCTCCCTCTGGTCCAAGTATGAGTGTTCATGAATTGATCAGTCTGTGCATTACCTAGAAAGTGCAGCTTCCTCCTTCCTAATGTTTACAGGCTGAGCTGACTCACCTACAGAAATCTAAGTAGACTAGCTAACTCCTTCTTCTGTGCTATGCATAAGTCTGCAGTGGGTTTCTGAATAGCTGATGCCACTCCACAGGAGTGCACCCGACCCACCTGATTCCAGCTTTTCTGTACCTGTGCTGGAGTGTGTGTTTTCTCTTTATTCTCCAGATGCACTAGTGAGGTGTTGGGACCCACACCATGAAGGTCATCGTAAATGACCTTCTATAGCTTTCACTTAAAAATGATAATTCATTAAAGCCTTGTCGTAATTTTTTTTAAAAAAAGCTCAAAGATAAATTGAAACTTTGAAACTGTTATATGGAAAAGGAAATGGAGAGAAAATATTTTAAGATCAAGGAATAAGACTGGGAATAGTTACACATATCTTGAATCCCAGCCCTCAGGAGGCAGAGGTAGGCAGATTTCTGTGAATTCAACACCAGTTTGATATATGTAGGGAGTCCCAGGACAGCCAGGACTACGAACAGAGACCTGTCTCAAAAACCAACACCCTACACACCAAAGATCAAGGCTAAGGATGGATTTTCTGAAAAGGAACATCACAAGAACTTTCAAATGGGATTACATGGATTTAAAGAGTTTCTATGTAGCAAAAAGCAATGGACAGAGTAAAGAGATGGGTTACAGGGTGGCAGAAACTTTGCCAACCATGTATCTTGGAAGAAATGAATATCTAAACCCTATAAAAATTTAAAATTAATCTCCAAAACATTTGTCTAATCAATTAATGAATCTCTAAAATGAACAATGGCACTCAAATGGCACTCAACTGTTCATTTTTTTTAAATGTTCAACATCCTTAACTATTAAATAAATACAAATTAAAAGTGATTTGAGATTCCATATTATCCAATACAGGATGGAAGTGTCAAAAAAAAAGTTGGGGGCTGGAGAGAAGGCTCAGCCGTTAAAGGCTAGGCTCACAACCAAAAATATAAAAAAAAAAGTTGGGAAGACAGTGGTGAAACTTTCATAACATTTCTGGTGTGGATATAAACTTAAGCAACCACAGTGCAGTGGTTCCTAAAAATGAAATGGCCCATCTTTCTCACTCCTGGATATTGACTTGAAGAAATGTAACTCATCATATCACAAAGATAAATGTACATCCCTAGTGATTGATGCACTAGTCACAATAGTTAAAAATGTGGATCAACTTAAGGATATGTCATTAGATGAATAGTAGGAGAATGTAGCATATATATGTAATATGTTTTTAGTACATTATAAAAATAATAAAATGATAATATTGGTGAATTAAGGCTTTATAATGAAAAGCTTAGTGTTTATTTACTACTGGTTCTGATCATTTTGTCATGGAATAAGTTACACAGGCATGATTGCAGTTTCATAGAGGTGTGAACCCTGGGAACTACAATAATGAATGAGCTAGTAAGGTAGGTATGTCCATTGGTACAATAGTAGTGTGAATAAAAATAGCTGCTTTCTGATTTGACTTAAGGCCCTCTCTACAAAAAGAACTCATGCCAAGTACTATTAACTGGATCAAGAACTCTTGACTAGCTAAATCATAGACCTTAGGGAAGAATGCACTTTATTATTTTGTTAAATGAACATGGTAGTAAACTGCCATTCAAATTTTTATCTTTATACTTATAGATTAGTGCAGCTCTTGAACTTCATCAGAAGAGCTTCTTCTGGAGTATATAACAATGAATACATAGAGCTATAACTGGCCAAATACAGAGAATAAAGGAATATGGAGTTCTTAGCCCTACATGGGACACACACTTGTCAAAGATCAGGGATTATCAATGAAGGGAAAACAAAAAACATAAGAACCAGAATCTGTATATGCCCATAGTGAAATAGTAATTTTGTAGACATGGCAGGACTGTTATACACATTAAATCACTGTGGCTGCCTATACAAGATTCATTCAACATCAAGAAAATCAAAATTTCATCATAGATAGGGAAACAGTTCACAATTCATGGTTTCTGAGGGAGGCAGAGTCACTTTTTTCAGGGATGAGGGTTACCCATGCTCCAGGAGATAATTTGCACCCATAGATGTACCAAGTATACTCAGTTGGTTGGTAAAGAGTACATGAAGTTTGGAGAGGAATGAGTTAGGATAGGTTTCATCAAAGCATATTACATATATGGATGAAAACCCTAAGCAACAAGTTTCAATAGTGTTTGTATTTTGTCTTAATCGAGGTTTCTATTGCTGTGATAAAGCACCATGGCCAAAAGCTACTCAGGAAGGAAAGAGTTTACTTCAGCTTATAGCTCTTAGGTTCATACTCTGTTGTGGAGGGAAGTCGGGGCAGGGACTGAACTTGGAGGCAGGAACTGAAGGAGAGGCCATAGAGGAAAACTGCTTACCAGCTTGCTTCTCGTGGCTTCCTCAGACTGCTTTCTTATACACACCAGGATCCAGGACCACCTCTCCAGAGGCAGGACTGCTCACAATGAGCTGGGCACACTCCCACATTAATCATCCACCAAGAAAAAGGACATTTTTTAAATTGAGTTTTCATCTTCTCAGATGCATAGTTTGTGTCAAGTTGACAAAAACCCCACAAATTAACAAATAAAAACATCAACCAGGATATACGTCAAAAAGAAAGGAAAAGATTTTTAGATAATATTGACAAAAAATGCCTCATAAAGATCTTTTTGTACAAAAATTTCTTGCAATATCCAATTAAAATGGGTGCTGGGGATATAGCTCAGGGTAGACCAGACGTTTTGTGTATATGTGCATGATTCTTTTTCTCTGAGAGAAAAAGGAAAGGGTGTACTGCAGGACAATATTCTTGTACACTGTAAGGTTTTGTCACTAGTATTAGTTCAACAAAATGCTGATTGTCCAGTAACCAGGCAGGAAGTATAGGAGGTATTGACCAGACCAAAAGAACTCTGGGCAAAGGAATTGCAAATAGACACAGTTGTCATCCAGAAGCAGAGGAAGCAAGATGAGAATGCCTTCCTGAGAAAGGATACCAAGCCACATGGCTAAACATAGATAGGAATTATGGGTTAATTTAAGTTGTAAGGGGTAGTTAGTAATAAACCTGAACAATAGACCAGATAGTTTATGATTAATATAAGCCTTTGCATGTTTATTTGGGACTGAATGGCTGTGGGACACAGCAGGACAGAAACTTCCATTACAGTGTACCATATAAATACACATATCACAAAAGCACGTGAATTTTTTTCAGAATTATTATCTAAATAAATATCAGTTAAATTCAGAGGAGTCCCACTATATAGTGACTAGATGTTCTATTAAAAATAATCTAGACTGTAGGCAGAAATGGCACATTCATTTCCCAGTCACTCAGATCCAAATAACCACACAGAAACTATATTAGTTGCAACACTGCTTGGCCTATTAGCTCAGGCTTCTCATTAACTAACTCTTACATCTTAAATTAACTATTAACCAATTTCTATTATTTTGTATTTTACCAAGAGATAAGATTCCAGGGCATCTATCTGTCTCCTTCAGTGTTGGTTACATGGCTTCTCTTTGATTCCACCTACTTGTTTTATCTCTGTTCAGATTTCCTGACTGAATTTACTAATAACCAATGGTAATAAAACATATTCATAGCATACGGAGAAGAATACCACATCACTAGTTGTAGGCAAATAAATGGCAGATCCATAAAGTACCTAAAGCATAAGCACAAAGTCCTGGGTGCTGGAGATACCCCCTCAGGTCTTTGTGCCAGCCAGAAGGTGTAGTTGGCCAGCAGATTAAGTCAGTCACTGATCACCTGGTTCAATAGGAGACCCTACCTCAAAAAACTAATGTTGAAATTGGTATGGACAGACAGCTGGTGTTATTATGGCCTTTATGCACACACAAGTACACATACACACATATGCACATGCATACAACACATGCATATATTACACAAAGCACACACCTATGCAAACACTAAAAAGAAAATAAGCTAACAATAAGAAGTGCTGGTGAGTACGTGGAGAAACCTAAACCTTCAAAGCTGCTAAAGGAACTAATTAATAGCACAGACACTTGTCTACCTATACAGAAAAATGCTCTTTATTTTTATGCATACATTTGTGTTGGGCTATCTCCCATTATTTCATATTATTTACTCCTGATGTGAAAATGTGGGTCCATTATTAGACATCACAAATCAATCTATATTTCAGAACTATCTTACAATGGTTCTATGTGCTAGTTTCACAGATGTCCTTTGCATTTCTAAAGGTGTGTTCTATTATCACTTAAACATGACTAGCTTAACTGGTATAAATACATTCTCCCTTTGATGAAATCTTTAACTCTGCCTTCACCACATACCTGCAGGGCAATCACTACTGCTAGAAACTGAGGCACAGGGTGGTTGAGTAAATTTGTCAAGCTTCCCTAGCTAGTAAAGAGAGACTTCAGTGTAAACAGTAAAATTATGAGCTGAATTTTAGTATTATAACAAAATTGTATTTATAAATTTTCATTTTACATGTTGCTATGCATTTCATACCTTTAAATTTCTGTTGTATGCTAGGTTGTAGTTTTAACTTCCATTAATACTTCAATTTTTCCATCTATTTGTGGTATTTGTTCTCTACTGAGTAAGAAATGTTGAATTTGTACTTTCTGCATCATGAGTGTTTATCTCTAAAGAAAAAAACGTACTCAAAGCATAATGCTACTATGAAGTACTTGGGTCCATTATTAGACAAACATGTAAGTCAATCTACACTTAGATCTAACCTAATAAATGAACAATTTTTATGGCAGAGTGTTCTGTTCTCCCACATAATATTAGTTTAGTCTGATATACAGAGAATATAAAAGTTTATAGATCAAAACTTACTTAATTGCATGTAAAGATTTGCCAAAGGCTTTAAATACACCTGACCAAGGAAGCCCAATTAATAAACTAAGCACTTGTTGAGTTTATCCTTTTTAACCCTGTGTGATAATTTACATATATCTAGTAGTCAAATGAAACTAGAAAGCAATCTATGTAGAGACTACTGTGCTTGAGACCTTGATTACTGTAACATTTTACTGATAGAATACTTTTGAAATGTTTTTGTACATATTGTGGCAGCAAGTCACAATAAATATCTCTATCAAGCAATTAGAAGTATGAGCTCTGTAAGTGATCCTTTAAGCGGCTTAGACAGCAATGGGAAGAGATCTGTCTTGTGTGATTTTGATGTGTGACAAATCCAGGAATTGACAGAAGCGTGTAAATCATGTGTACTATCATGCCTTGTCTGAATGTCTCTACAGCATATACGAGTTGAAGGATTAAGTGAGAGAATAGCTTTCAGAGCTGAGTCGGAGCTGGGGGCTGTCGACACTGATTAAGACGCTGACAGAGGGCACAAAAAAGCTATTTGTTGGCATGACATATCAGATGGATAAAGAATCTGTCCTTGTCTACTCAGTTCAGCTCTCTTTCAAACTGACTTTGAGATCGGCTGTCGTGTTTCCACAGGCAAACAGTACATTGATTTTTAATATGAGCCTATGCAAAATGCACTGGAATGAAAAGTTTTTAAGAGGCTTTTCTATAGCATTAGTAAGCACAATGAACCATTGTGCGTTAATAGAAACGGTGTCCCCACCGCCACTAACACTTGGAACGGCCATGTATTCAAACAGCAGCTTCCATTAAAAGGCAAATTCTGTTTCTGCCCATGACTAAACAGGGCGGTGAGGTTTGCTTTTGTTTGGCACTGAAAAATAAATGATGGAAAATTGGAACTAACAATGTATTCTGATTATTCCTACAGTATACAATATTCTCCGAATGTGACAAACCATGTTTATCCCACTAGGGAGAGTGCGGGAGGGAGGGAGAGATTCCTTGTGATTTATTGGTGCATGCAGTACTGTTAAGTAGTCATTTTATTATTCTGCCTTGACAGTGACATACTTTATTTCACTTCTATGAATTAAGATTTTCATATGCAAAATATTACCTAAATGTATATTGACCCTGAGAAATAAAAGATATTTGGAGGAAGTAGTAAAGATCATTGACTCCATCAAGAATTATATCCCCCTTGTTAGTCTTCTACATTACATATTTTGAAAATCATATCTATCTCATATACTAGAAATGGTCTGGTTTTCACTTTCTTCATTTTAAAAAGTGATAGCACAGCATAGATCATGGTCCCAGGAAGCCAAAGTCTCCAGCTGAAGACAAAAGCTGATTATTCACACATATATGTTTATTCCATTATATTTCTAGTGCAAGAATGGTGTTGGCAAAAGCAGCCCCAGCCAGGTGTGTGGCTCCATGAGAAACAGACCTTCCAAAGAATCACTGCGCTGAGGTCTGTATGGCAGCGACTTTCTGATGCCAATGGAAGAAGACAAACTTCCCTAAAGTGTGAAGAAAGTTTGAAGATAATTAACAACCTATTCCTGGTCACATGAAGTGAAATAAAACTAAAAGACACTAACCAGAGGGCTATAAAGATGGCTCACTGGTTAAGAGCACGTGTTTCTATTACAAAGGATGACGTTCATTTCCCAGCATCCATGTCTGCTGCTCACAATCATCTGGGGCTAAGCACAGGTCTGGAGAATCTGATACCTGTGGCCTCCATGATCACCCCCCCATACCTACCCCCTTACACATGCAAACACACACATGACATAATAAAATTAATCTTTTTATTAAAAGGGTTAGGAGTGAGAATCTGTGTCAGAAAAGATTAGTTCACTCAGTGTATGAAACTCAACTCAGCAGGAGGTTGTGCAAAAGCATGAGCACAGAAAATTAATAATTTATCATTCAAGAGAAGAAGAGAAGCTATCTTTAGTTAATATTTTTGTTCTTGAATATTAAGTGTGTGTTATGGAATAGGGAAAAATGTAATTGCATTGGTGCCATAGATAACCTAGGAATTTGGGCACAAGACAGACAGTATACCTGAGTAAGATGATTAGGTTAATCAAAAACTCTAGTTTCGGGGTTCCGTGATAAGTGTCGATGAATACCAGAAGCCTCAGTTATTGTTATTGTTTTGTTTTATGAAATATTGTCTGACCCCGGCTGCCCTCTTAACTTCAAGTGATCCTCCTGTTTTAGCCAAGAACTGAGTTTAGAGACAGGAGACACTATGTAGAAGTTTTCTTGAGACATTGTTACTTTTTAAATTTGTTTTTATTATTACTTTTCAGTTGTGTATATGTGGGGGGTAGGGTAGAAGTATGTGCACATAAATAAAGTTGCTTGGGGTTGCTGGAGGTGGCTGCCTCTCTGAAGCTATAGTTACAAGACTTTGTGAGCTTCCTGAGGTGGGTGCTGGGAACTTAACTCAGGTCTTCCTCAAGAGCAAGAAGTAGGCTTAACCAGAAGCCTCTTAGAGTGCTCTCTCAGTATTATTTCTCTCAAAGCCTAGAAGAATTATGATAGAATTTACTTATTTCTGTATCTTGGGCAGGAGGCATAGAGTTACCCTCGGTCATTCTGACATACCAGTTTGGGGAATGACTTTAAGATGTTGTCAATGGTCCTTATTGGAATAACTTGGCATTTGTAAAGGCAGACCACAGTGGGTGAAGATGTATGTAAAATATTTAAGTCATATATAATACTAAAACAACAGTGTCTGCTTCTGGAAAACAGTGTGCCATTAAAACATGAAAGCAAACATCTATTTTCTTTTTTTCTATACAGTCTGAACCTCAGAGTAAATCTACCTAATGAGGGGGAAGCTTCACTCTTTTTCCATTTTTTCTGTTGCTAGAGATCAGACCCACAGCTTCCTTGCAATGTTGAGAAACTCTTGTAGCACTTTGCTACATCTCTGTTCCAGAAAGTTCCTCTTTATTGAAGTGTATCAGCTAGCAATTGAAGAAGGAATGCAATACTGAAACATTTTGACAACAATAGAATAATGTATATAGGTTACTATTCCTGATAGATGATAAGGGACTGAAGAGATTGCTTAGCAGGTAAGAGTGCTGTACCTTCTTACAGAGAAACTGGTTTGGTTTCCAGCACCAACATGGCATCTCATAGCTGTTTCTAACTCTGGTTTCAGGGGATCTTACTCCCTCTTCTGACCTCCACCACCATCAAGGATACATGGTAAACACATATTTTCAGGCAAAACATTCATACATGTAATATCAAATAATATAAAAGAAAATTAATTAAATAATCAAATTGTAAGTATTTTTTACTTTTGAGGCCAGTAGAATGCCTGCTACAATGCTACAAATTTGTTTATCAAGAAAACTTTATTTACAGAAAATAGGCAAAAGGTTTGAATCATGGGTTTTTTTGGTATGTGATAAAGGTAATGATTAGCAATGCTTTCTAGCATCACAGAAAGAAATAGCAAGATAATATTCCCTCTAGACGGTAGCCTAAGAGTATAAAACATAATTTATGAAGCATACTTACTGCCCTTCCCCCTCCTCCTCCTCTTCTTCATCATCTTCCCCAATCTTCTCTCCTCATACAACACACGATATTCATAACTCTGATCCAGGCTCTCTATATAAATGCCATGGGAAAAGTAGTATATTATCCAGTTGCAATAAAATGGCTAATATCTTTGCAAGTCATAAATAAAAAAATATTTTACATATTTATGCATGCACAGGTCAGTATGTATTAATATATGCATACACATACATGAAACAGGGGAGGGAACTTAAGCATGTTTGGTTATAAGATACCACAATATTGTTCATAATTTTAAGTAAATTATAGTATTCAGATACAATTCTTAAACATGGATATTTGCATGTGAAGTTACAGGTGTTTCAATGTGATCTAGAAAAGAGGAAGGTAACATGAGTTATTGATTGCTGGGTTCACTGTGGTGCTTCACCTATTTTTACACATGTATGAGATTTCCCTTGATAACATGTTTTCAGGACACAGCAGAAAGATTATACTTTATTATTTCATATATTTCAGCTTCCTATCTAGAAAGAGTTTTGATAATTCCTATACTTTATATTTGACTCTTGTATTATACTTTGATATTTTCCACTGCAAATTCATATTCTTTGTCTTTATTCCTTTAATTTTCATCATATATATTTTATTATATCCAAGGAGAATGCTATCATCTTAAATCAAGAGTTGTTTCTCATAGATATTGCTCTAACATGTTCCTCAACTCAGCAGATACCTCCCACCTGTTCTGTGAAACTGACGTCCTGAATTGAATTCTGAATTCTAGTCCCATATTTCATGATGCAAACAGTAACCTTGCTGAGGTTAGATTGACACTTTATATGCACATTGTGTGATTGTTATCTCAAAATACTTTGAATTATGAGAATTTCATATTCTTAGAAATGTATATATTTCAACATATTAGAAATGGAACGCATTCATTTTACTATGTTTGTTAATTAACACATGGCTTTATAATTTGTAGTCATTGGCAGTGGAAATGTACCAATAAGAAATTTTTCATCTTAATACATAATGTAGCACACAGAAACTCCCAGGAACAAGGAAGCAGCAAAACTATATTTGAGAGTTTATGTAAATGTTAAGACCTTTCAAATTATACTTCATTCCAACATATACTCAGCAACTCTGAATGTATAATTGAAAACATCTGAATTTTGATACATGAATTATTACTTGATTATTTTACTATTAATTTCATTTAAATTATTCCAAAAGAATTATAACCCTTTAAAATAGGTTTCTTAAGACTTATGACTTTTTTCCAAATTTCAATGAAATATACACATAATTTTATAAACAACATATTTGCTACTGTAATTACAAGGATTATACACGTGTGTCTGTGTGTCTGTATACTTGTGATGTGTGTGCACTCCTCTCTCTCTCTCTCTCCATGTCTCTCCCCCCTCTCTCCCTTCCTCCCTTTCTCCCTCCTTCTCTCTCTCTCTCTCTCTCTCTCTCTCTCTCTCTCTCTCTCTCTCTCTCTCTCTCTGTGTGTGTGTGTGTGTGTGTGTGTCTGTGTGTATATGCATATGTGCACACACATATGTAGAATTGTATTGTAAAACAAGGATCTTTTACTGATCTGGAGCCTCCTGCTTAGGCTAAGCTGGCTAGCCATCAAATTCCAGTGATATGCAGGTACCTGATTTGGGGGAGAGCTCACTGGGGTTCAAGTCCTGTCCTCATTTATGAACTAAACTTGTACAGTGACAGTTCTACACTGAGTCTTAACCATGTTGCCATTCCTTTACAAACATTCAACTTGATTTTTAATGTGTAAAGCAATTTTGGAAAACCGAAAATTCAAGAGGACTATTAATATTCTCAGTTTCCAGTCTTGGAAAGAATTAAGTTTCCAGCTCAGATCTGAGTCTCTAAACCTCCCTTTGTTTCAGCACACAACATGGTGTAAAATAGCTAACAGCACATGTTGGAAACATAACCTCCATGGAAAACAGCTCCTCCAGATTAATGTCAAATGCACTACTCTTTAGTCTAAGGGACTATCATCTTCATTTGTATGATGCATCATCAAGGAAACAGTACCAAGGTAAAAAACAGAATTATTCCAACCCTCTGAAATGCAATTCCACTGCAAATGTTAAGAATATATTCTCAGTAAAAAGGGATCAGTTTGAGGTGACCTAGAGTATGATCTCAAAGTAAATGAAGGCTAAATTTATCCAACTCCAGAAGATATAACATCTGAGCAAAACAAAGTCAAGAATGGTGTATCATCTAAATATTAGGAACAAACCAATCTGAGTTGATTTTGTTTAAATGAGGGAATAACTTATCTTTGAACCTGTCCCTGACCATTTTCATAGAGCACCCTGACATGTAGAGTTACAAATATGTTTATAAGATGAAATAGAAATATTTCTCTATTCTTGGTGATGTTCCATGAAAGAAAAGATCCTAGTATTTGACATTCTGCTCAATAATTAATGTTTGGATTTCATTCTCTTCTTTGAAAAAAAAATAGTGGTAGTAATTTCTGCCCACTTTCTTGAACATTACAAGTTTTGCATGAGCACACCAGGTAAGTTGGAGCTTCCTGGAACAAACCTAGCTACCTCACAGCCATTTGTTCCCAGATCACCATACTGCCTTCCTAGCTGCACCTGGCTATGACCATCTTTTTCTCAATAACCTTTCTGTATCTCATGATTTTGTAGCTTCATCAAGCTTTTTCTACCCAGTCCATCTCTACTTCACCTCATCCCATGTCCCTGCACTGTCTCAACTCTTCGGATTCTTCTTGGATTCTCCCTCCAGAGCACTTTGGTAAACCACTAGCATTTCTTCATACCCATAAGAAGATTGATATTCAAGAGCTTAAATCTATTCCATGTTTTTCCAGCATGGCAAGAGTTAGGATGGCATTTTAAGAGTTTGTTCATTGTCTGTCCTTCATGGAATTAGAATAGTTTTAGTGATTAGAAAATAGTTTTCTAATTTCATGAGTGTAGTCAAAGAAAATCCAAACCACTTTTCAAACTAAACACAAGGAAGGAAGAGTTTCTGAGTTTTCCTGGGGAAACTGATTTCAGAGATATGAAATTATGTGTTATGAAAGCAAAGGTTCTTGCATGTGACTTGGTATATAGGAAACTTTATTATGAATACTCTTTCCCATGATCATACGTCCCAGGGCAACAGGTGTGACATCGAAGCTCCTTAGTGAAGTCCTTTTCCCAGGGTTTAACACCAGCACTACTAGTTCCAATCTCAGCTGTTCACTGTATATTTGCGGCAGTCCATTTTCCCAGTTTTCCTCAGAACCCCATGATGTCAATTTAAACTGATCTTCAGTTTTACCTGCTTGAAGTGAATAAATGATAAGACATATAATTGAATTTCTTTATGACTTTCCAATCATCACCATGGCCAAAGTCAACTATTTGCCAGAGTTCAGAGAACAGAAAATATTGGAATTACTCCAGCACCTACAACCCAAGTTAGAACTCTGCTGGGGATGGGAACTTCTAAAGAAGGTGGAAAAAAGCATATCCAGAATTTGGCAAGGTTGGGGGAAGTATGTAGAAGTCAAGTGATGTTATTTTCTCAAGTTTGCTTTCTCAATATAATACAGACTTTAAAACAAGGAAAGTAAGAAAGGAAGGGAAGGGGAAGAAGAGAGAGAAAAGAAGGAGGAGGAGGAAGGGAGGGAGAAAGAAAGAAAAAAGAAAGAAAGAAGGAAGGAAAGAAAGGAGGGAGGGAGGGAGGGAAAAATGGCTCCAGGGGCAAGCTGGCTTAGATGTTGAAAGGAGTGATTTCAAGCTTCCAGTCCCTTGTGCATGTGCAACTTACCCTGAATCATGATGAAAGTGTAAAAAGTGCAGAATTGGATGAAACATGCCCTTCATATGAATCCATTCCGTGTGTCCCTATCATTGAACTTCCCAAACTGAGCTGGCTTGCTTCATTAGCTCTGTGTCAAAAATCACAAACTTGCCCATTGTTAATATAGGAGTACCTGTGACAGCCTTGAACTTAGAGTTACTGCTCACTCCCTGTCAGGAGCCTGAGGGTGGTACCCATTAAAAAGACAAAATGATTATGGGTGTCCTTTCCATGCTTAAGTAGATTCTTCCTGGATATTTTCAGATTCAAAGTACCAGCAATGAATGCAACTAAAAGTATAGCATTTAAGAAATGTATTTTGAGACAGAGTCTCACAATGTAGCTCAGCCTAACCTCAAAATTCTAATTATTCTGCCTCAAGCTCCTGCATTCTAAAATTAAAAGTGCATGCCATTATGCCCATCATGGTGAGGCAAATGGTCATAAGATGGAGTATTCAAGACAAATTTTCCTACCTACTAAGTCACACACAAGAATTTGTGTTTTTCTATCATATAATCTCGTATTTCTGTATTCCTTTTCCCCATAAAAACTCAGGAACTCTTCCTTACTTGTGTTTAGTTGAAAAGTACTTGGGATTTTCTTTGATTAGACTCATGAAATTGTATGATTCTTGTGCTAACTGTGAAGCAAAATTACAAGTGACATCACTGCTCTGTTTATCTACTACCAAAATATACAGGATGAAGATAGAATTCAAGAAGTTTCTCAGCATACTCAGAAATATATTTCTGCATTATCAAGAGGTTGAAATAGCAGCAAATAGATGCTTTCTAATTTAATTTTAAATGAAAAGATAACCTCAAAAGAGATTTCCATACCAGAGATCATAGTCAGAATGCCCTGGCATCAAGTATCTCAAGACAGAATCAAGGACAGATTAATGACCTTTCTGAGTCACCACTCAGTGACAAATCCATCTGATTGCATTTTTTCTTCCAAGAGCATGGTTGAAGAGAATACTACTGTACAGAGTCCAATTTTAGAAGTAAAAGATTGAAAGGTCATTCAGTCCTTTCCAAAATGACCTGACAGTTCCTTCTTTACAATGTCACATATGGAGCTTTCTCCAAGTTTCTTGGTATTAAATGTTTGTTCAGATTTCTACTGAAACTGATTTCATTACGTTTGGCTCCCTCTTTCATTTTAGGGTCAAAAGATTCGGGAGTTGGTACCCTATGTGAACTGTCTCCTCAGTCCCACTACATCAATAAACCATCTTACTACTACTCTGCCCTTAGGTTCCCTGTCCAAACTCCAGCTCTTCCTGCTGCCTAACCCACATCACGTCCATCAGCCTGGCTGTTCATCTTAAACTCTTCCATTAGATTCCAATTACTCTCTTCCTACAAAGACCAGCAGGAGTCCTCCCCTCTCACTGTGGTATCAGAAATGCTGAATGCTGTCATGAGCCCTATTTCCAGAGTAATTTATTCTTGAAAAGTATATGGAAAAATCACTTTTTAAATACCTGAAAATGTACCATTTTCATCCTATTCTTGAACAATCATACAGCATTTTCTAGTTATTGTATTTACAGATACATTCTGGTGATGCTTTTAGCTGGTGAGAAAGCCACTTTTATGCTTTGGCAGGTAATATTTCACATCTCTGTCAGCTTTTAAGACTCACTTTAGAACAATGTTCTGGAATTTTGTCACACATGCGTAGAAAGGTTTGCATCTCTGCCTTACTTGGGACCATGCACAGTTTCCCCCATTTCTGTCAGAGACTCCCATGGCATGCTCAGCATCTCCTCCTTAACATTGTTTTACTTTCTTTGGGATTTATTCTTAGGCAGGTCTTGAGAATCCTTAGCAGTCCCTTCCTTGACGGCTTTTGAGCTGCCCTTTAACACTTTCAGACTCTGTCTCTCCATGTCACACTGAATTAAATATGTTTTTGTTACTGTCTTCTGAATCATAAATTTTCTTTTCATCGCCTATGTCATTTTCCTTGTACGGTTTTTAATCTCTCTTTCGAGAATATATCATCAATTCCAATTTGTTCTTTTGTGGTCTTCTATTATTGTTTTTAAATGTTCATAAAATAAGTCATTTTATTATCTCATTATTGTATGATTGCTTTTATTTTAAAATTTTTAGAACTTGATTCTTATTTGAACAGACATTTAGCCTTTTCTTCATGAGATCCTCAACATATCTGTCTTCCATAGAATATTTCTCATATTGTATGATTATTTTCATTGTGTTTATATTGAATTCATTTCTCAGTAACCAATTTTGTAGATGTTTGGGGGGGCATTAGTTTCCAATAATCATTTACGGTCTTTGGCTGCAAGTTTTTCCTTCTCTTTCCTCTCAGTATCTTTCAGTGTCTTCAATCTGGGATGCCTATGAAGCTCTGAGTTGACCATACACTGCTAGCCAGTGGGGCCTTCTGCCTAGAATAGGATCTGAGCTGGAAGTAGACTAGTCTCATGTTGTACACTAAGTACACATATTTCCAACTCAATTGAAATAATTGATGTCTTGATACAGTCCTTGAATTTGAGACTGAGTTTTGGGGGTAAGCTTTATAGTAAAACCATTATAGTACTGGCCTTCAACACTCAGGCCTTTGAGGGACATTAAGTGACTAACATTAGCATTATTCTAGGCAGTAAAATGTGTTTCAGTGAAAGAATAAATTAAATAAAGGTGAAAATGCACTCTGTTTAGCATTAGTATTAGCATTAATACATTTAGTGTATTAAAGGGAGGAAGCCTTGTTAGTAGGTTCATATTCTGAGCTACCACCATTTGAGTTCTGTGAATCAGGTATGGCTTATGTCGCTTGGTGACATTTATCAGTCTGTGTCAACACTAGTTTTGACCCAAACTTTACAATAAAGCCATCTAGTACTCTTTGGAAAAACAATTGCCAAAGATACATTCCCAGAGATTAATTCTCCTACTCTAAGACCTACTCATGTTGAACATATTTATGAAGTCAAGGTACCATGAAATCTATCTATCTATATCTATCTATCTATCTATCTATCTATCTATCTATCTATCTATCTATCTACCTATCTATCTATCTATCTATATTAATGTCTATTAATTATAAAGAATAAAACACAAGTCTCCTCCAACATTTATTATTTTTTTCTGGTGAAAGGATTCAAAGCTCAAGCTATAATTGTATAACAGTAATATATTTCTTCCATCTTTGTGAGATTATTTGGTTTGTGTCCCTTCCTTCCTGCTCAAATTTTTGCAATGCCACATGTGTAAATCTCTCCCTCTGGCATTTTACTTCATTTTTAAAAATTATTTTGATTAAAATCCAATTATATAATTTTCCCTCTTTCTTTTCATCTCTCCGATCCCTTCCAAGTTCCCTCACTCCAATTCTTTTTGTGTCTCCTCCCTCCAGCCCCTTCCAAGCCCCACTCACTTGCTTTTAAATTGATGGCCACTGTTTCTTTGACTATTAACATTTTATACATATTATACATATATAATATATATGTGTGTATTTAACACATTAAGGAATGTATGAATACATTAAGTATCAGCAATTTAAAAAATTCTCCATTATTTGCAAAGTTCTTAATATATATATATATATATATATATATGAACACACATAAATGTATAAATATAACCTGTTGACTCCTTACAAGTGAACTCTTTTTTCAGTCACACAAAGCCTCTGGATCATACAATATAATCACCCTCTATATTCTTCTTGGCAGGGCACACCTGTAAATTCTGCATTTTCATGTAAAATGATATAATTCCAGATACTTAGGCTGAGACAGAGATATGTTTATGGGATGGAGTGCTTGGTTCTGCCTGTGAGAGTTTGGTGTGCACATAATTGTAGCTACTTGATAGTACTGATGCTTACCACCCTGAAGTGATATATACCTCACCATTGATCCTTGCTTCTTCTAGCAATGTGGGGTGTGACATGCTGTGGGAATGCTGAGCATGGGCAGCCAGATGCAGCTCCCACTCAGCCCATAATCACTAAAGTAACATTCTCTGAAGAACACCGTGTTGCTTGGCCACCATGCTTAGTAGACAAGGTACTTTCAATGCAATTCCAATTTATGATATTTACAACTTAAACAGGTTCATCAGAATGGGACTCTATTGAAATTTAAAGAACATCTGTCCTCATTAAGTAAAATAGACAATTTTAAAAATCATCTTTCCAATCATTGCAAAGTTCTTATACTTTTTCTTTGATAACTTCCCTTCTTTTGCTTTTGATATTTTCTTATTTTCCTGAAAATATATTAATGGAATGCACAATTTCCTAGGTTGCTGGTTTGTTTCTTATTGTCTTATTTCTGTAATGTCTGTCCCTTTGCTTTGTTGTTTCTCCAGAAGTACCTTTGGATTTGCCCTCAACTAATTCATATTTGTAAATAATTGCCCACCTATAAAGACTTTTCATCGTCTCTAATTACCTCCTTTTATAGTGTCCTGGGGTTTGTACTTGTTTCATGGATGACATTCTTTCCAAATCTTTTCAAGTTTGTTAGATACACTATCACATATTCTAATTAAGTACCTCACCTCATCACTCAGACAAGCCCACTTCTGTCTTCATGGGAAAGATATTGTTATAACAGGGAATGGGGGATGGAGGTGTTGAGCTCAAGAGTTTGCTAAGTGCTGAAGCTGGCTCAGATGTTGGCATCTTGCATCAGTAACTACTTGTCTGGGAAGCAGCTGCCGGGCATGGGAGCTTATATAGAGTAGAACTGCATCCTCACTCTGTCTGGAACTCTCTTTCCTAGTGCATTCATGTTTCCTTGTTTTACTCCTCCCTTTTCCCCTCCCCCCATATTCAATGTCTATATAGTCTTAGTAGTGCTTCAAAAATAAGATGAAAGTAGACAGTAGTCAGCCCACCTGTATCATGGGGCAATAAAATCGTCCTCTCTTGAGTCTACCTATGAGTATGAATTCTAAGTAGGATTCTGAGGAATGAAGTAGATGAAAATATCTCAGGTAAGGACCTGAATCCTATCACAGTCTCTTGAATTCAGGAATGAGAAGAGCGTCCACACTAAATTTGCCCTGAAGACAAACACCATAAGACATTTGTTTAATGACTTATCTGTTACCTACTTGGAGGTACACAGTTGCTGCATTTGACCTTTTCGAGGGATTTTTACTTATTCCTTGGTTTTCATTCCTGAACATCACAGAAGCCTTCTGTAACAGGATAAACTCCGGGTCCTGCCTTTCTCAGTGATTCTATAGATGGACAACTGGCTTCCACCTTCTTTGCAGCTCTGTGCATTCTTTTCTGAAGCTTTCTCATTCTTTTTACTCACCCACGTGGAATCAATCTATCCCTACAGGAGGAAGATGGGAGAAAAAAATGGAGGAAACATGCTTCCAGTTGGTCATTGTAGACAACAAGTTTATCAATATGATTAAAAGCCAATAATGAAAGAAGCCAAAAGTTAAAAATTATATCAGTGACTCCTTTTAATTATGTGTAACTATTTATTGACTCCCTTATTAATAATAGTTCTAATATAGCAAAATTATCGTCTGTTTTCTAATTGTTTCTTGGATGAAGAATGGATGCAGCATTTGGGGTTTGGCTTGAACACATTTTCTACCCTGGACAGAACCAACTTAAAAAGCAGGTGAAACAGCAGTGATGCTCAAACAACCCGTACATCAAAATGTTATGAAGGATTTTTTTTTCAATAGCAATAATGACTGGCTGTCTGAATATCTGCCTAACGTCTGCTATTTTTCCCATCTGCAACCAGTGACATTGGCATTGAGTCATTTCGTAGACCTCTGCAAGGACACAATGACCAGTGACCGCAATGACTTCATTGATTCTAACTTTGTTTCTCAGTAGAGTATATTTTCAAACACATATGACTGTCAAGAGCAAAGGATTTTTGAATCCAGAAAGTCTATGTGTCCATTTACACCAGGTGCATGTGCATAATTTTCAACGAAGTATGTAGCATCTCTCACAGAATTTGTTTTATTTACATAGAATATCTTTCACGGGATTCTAGTGAGAAGTGGAAGCGCATAGCAAACTTCAAAATTGTTCCATATTTTAATAATAAATGATGTCACTGTCTTATGTGTAATCAATGAAGAAGATGGAATAACATTAGGTTGCTTTCTTCTTGAAAATACAGCTATGAACCTTGTTAAGTACATACAGATTTTAGAAGAACAGTTTCACTATTAAACATACTTCCTTCAAATTCTGTTTACAAAGTCATTTGACTTTCAAATTATTGCAGTATATGTTTTTTTCAAGGTTCATGAAAAGTGAATTCTGAAAGAAGTTGTATTGTAGACCCTTTGTAAAAATGTTGGTGTCCCTCCATTTTTTGACTTTATTACTTCTTTCCTCTGGTGTATTGAAATCTATCTTTATACACCCATGTCCTTCTACTTAGCATATAAGCTTTATTTCCTGTTTATACATTACATATATGCATAGGGTTAATAGATTATTTAACAGATTAATATATATATATAACATAGCTTAGCTCATGAGGGTTTAAAATACAGAATAATGAACATAGAGAGGTCATTGTACCTGTTATTCTCCAGTTTCTTCACTTATGGAGCACAGAGCTTCAACCTTGTGAGTATCTAACAAACAAGGGTGCCTTGCTCATCCCGTTCTCACCTGGCCAGCATCCCTGCTGCTTCTACTAGCTTTTTGCAGAGAGGTAGTCCTGTTCAGTGAATGCGTGCCTACGCCACACCTCAGGACTCAGACACACTGCCCTGCATCCATTCTTCGGACAAGCAGCATCTGTAACTTGTTTTCTTTCCTCTCGGAAAACCTGTCGTCTGACTGTTTGTTACTGTTGATATTGGTTTCCTTTTTCTATCTCCTGCATGGTTCTCCCAAGATAATCATTTCCCCCTTAGCAATTGCTCCCGTTCGAGAACACACAGAGAAACAATGACCTCAATTATGGTTCATAAGCATTCATGAGGCACGTGTAATAAAGAATGAAGTGGGGTCTCAAATTGTGAAGTGAAATTAGACACTATTGCCAGCCAGCTCCATGCACCCGAGAGTCCTTGAGTGTGCCCAGGAGTCCCCTTCAGAAGTCCCACAGCAGACTCCACCCACATCCTCCTCCTCCTCTAATTAAACCTGCTTTTCTCAAGCACAGGCTTCTCAAAAATAGTCCTTTTCAATTTTATTATTTTTCTCTGGTGCTTGATTACTAGTTTGAAAACAGCCAATGATTTTAATAAAATTTCTCTGAAAATGTGAGACAATGTTTCCAGTACCATTTGGAGGGGCAGGGGCGGTAGGAGAGGTAAAATGGTCTGAGATTCTAGCCACCATTTCACTGTTGGGGTAGTAAAATGTGGCCAGCCTTCTGGAGATGTATCTTACAAAAGGCCTCACAAAAAGCTCAAGCTAACTGAGGCATTTGTCCATATGTATTTTTGGAAAACCACCAAGACTCGGGTACATTAGGAATCAGAAGGCCTAAGAGCTTGCATGAGAACAAATTCTCCACCAGCCCAAACAGTTTTGCAGTGTGTCTGCTCTCAAAAGTTCACTTATTTTTATTTACCTGCTATAATTCTTATCCAAACTAGCTACTTAGCCCAGAAGACCAAATATCACACTAATGAAGATATGGAAAACAGCAATGGCTATAATAACTAAGGCATGACTGTGTACAGGTACAGCAAGCATCCCGCTGTGTGGGCCATGTCTGAAAGAATTTCAAAAATCGGGAAGCTGAAACTCTGCAAAGAAATGAGATAGTGTTTCATAGGATGCTAATAAGATATTGTGTGACTCTTGTAAGAAACCTGTGACAGCAACCTTTAATAATATCCTTAGTCCTCTTGTTTTACCTGACAGAGTCTGAACGCACACAAAAAAAAAAAAGAAAGAAGAGAGAAAGAAAGGAGAGAGAAAGAAAGAAGAAAGAAAGAGAAATGAAAAATGCTTTTTAGATTTTTGCCACTTGTATGAGAACTATTTGACCGACTGATTAAATGATAGCAGTAATGTTCATTTATGTCATTTTGCATTCATTTTAGTCCAGGAAGAAAAATAAGTGCTAGGACCACCATTATTTATAACTTGAGTATCATGCTGGAAAATGTCACTTGAATCTTGCTTGTATTATATTTCCTATGCGAAAATGAAATAGTCACACAAGTTACTCTGCATCCATAGTGCATGTCTGTCCATGGTGGCACTCACAGAGGCAGGGGGCAAAAAAATGCCTGTCTTTCCATATGTAAAAGGCAGCAACCATACCGATTTTTGTTTTGTTTTGTCCTGGAATAAATTTCTTTCCTTCTCCCGCACCCCAATTATGCTGCTGGCCTCAAAGGTCAATGAAGACATTCATGCAGAAAGACAAAGATGACTACAGGGAGCCAGTTCGTTCTTACTGTAATAAGGGCTTGCATATTTTGGCCAAGAGAAATTTGCACAAGGACATATCCTTCTACAGGTAATAGTAAGCAAATTCCTTGGGTTCAAAGGGGAATTCAGGGAAAATAT
The DNA here is from genome assembly GCF_037038515.1 of Microtus pennsylvanicus. Lineage (NCBI taxonomy): Eukaryota > Metazoa > Chordata > Mammalia > Rodentia > Cricetidae > Microtus > Microtus pennsylvanicus. Next base: position 22,973,766 of record NC_134587.1, read on the forward strand.
GCTCTAACGGAATGATGCCATCAGCAAGGCTTACCTGGAATGCTGTTTGTGTTTGGTGGCAGACCTATACAATTGCTTTGGCCACCTGCGTGCCCCTCAAATACTGCCACCAGGAGATTAGTTTCCTTCCCTTCAGGTATGAATCCTGCAGAGGCTGAGAGATGCAACGTGGAGAGGTGCCCCTGAATACGAGGGAGATAAATGTCAGTGTGATCATGACGGAACAGGAACATTAATGGATAGCTTTATTTGTCACTGTGAAGCATAGCAGCATTTATTGCAGGAGTGGAGAACACGAAAGAGCTTTCGTCTTATGGGAAAAGTACCACATAAAATATACCACCGTTAAGACCATATTGTAGTTGGCAATCACTCTAAAAGGAATGAACAAGAAAGGCCCATGTTCAGTTTCAATTTTAAAGTGTTTTCTATACCGCTTAAAGCTCTACATGTTAGTAGGAGGTGTGGTTGGGCTAAAGTTCCATTCCCTATCATTTGGGGCACTTCCTGAAATAACTTATGTGGTCTCAAAAGCCTGGAGTTTTGAAAGGACACACACAAAATAATAAATCTACGACAGGCTTCTGTCCACCTGTACCTTCAACCCCCCCGGGGGTAGGGGTGTATCCCATGAGCACTCTGTCTCTTGTCTCACTGCCTGTCAGGGATTCGACCGGATCTGCCAGTAATTATAGGACCCTATCTACCTCACCATGTTTATGTAAAGGTAAAATAAGGTGACCGAGAAGAACAGGATGTGTAAGCGTTTCTCATAAGAATGCCAACTAGCTTAAGGCACTCAAAATTGTTTGGAAAGGTAGCAACGTGGTTTCTCAGAAATTTTATGTTGAACTGTTCACTGCTTGTGTAGCAAATCAAGCATGTTTTTGTTTTTGTTTTGTTTTTTGCAAATAAATCTTGCAAAAAAATCGGAGCTAAACATTAAATTTCAATGCTTTTTAAATTCCACTTTGAATATGATGCTAATGTGGTGAGGTGGACATTACAAATCACAAGAGTGAAAAGAAAACGAACACACAGCTTACAAATACAGATGTGAGCTATACCTCTCACCTCAAGAACAGAAGGATTTAGTTTACAGTTAGATCTTCACTGGTAGGGAAGTGCTGTCATCCTAACTGATCTTTTATTTAGTGAGAATTAAACGAAAACAATGGTACTCAATGTTCACCCTCCTTTGTGAAGTAAATGGTAGTCCAAACTGTTAAAGAAAGATAATGAACTTACTTCACCCCGGTATCTAAAAGAACCACAATCATTAAAAGACCATCCTTCAAAAACGTTAAGCCTGTAAGATAGCGAAGGTCACATGTTTTTACTGGTCTCCTTCTCACTGTCTCGGACCATCTGCCTTAGTACTAGACATCTCTAGATACCCAAACTTTTAATTAGAAAATTCGCATAACAATGATTTGGCAAGGAAAGAACTCTAACTTACAAAAGAAAGGAGATTGGAAATAGTGACCAGGCTGAAATCAGTCTGATTGAAGGAGTGGTGTGGGCACCTTCCACATGAATACAAGTAATTAGGTTAACTTTGTGTCTTGTCTTGGCAGTGCCTTCTCCCTTTGTTGATGTAATCAAGCCCCTTCCCTTCGTTGCCCTAAATCACAGCAGAGTCATTAGAGCCAGAAAGCACAGAGTGCCCGTGCTCGCTGACGGGGCTCTATTCAGTGACTCCAGTTCACAGTGCAGACAGACTCCCTCCATATTGAAGCTCGGGGGGCGTGAAAAGAATTAGGTCTTGTTTTATCTGGTCACATTCTGAGTCCTACGTGGTTCTGATTTTATTGGAGAAGGCTTGAAACTGTCAAGGATAAATTAAGGAGTAAATAATCCCCACCGTCGCTGAAAAAGGGATCACAGAAAGACAGAGTCTAGAGGTCTCATTGTTAGCACGTCCGGTCGTCTAACTGTTGGGGAGACTGTGGTCAATCTTCTGGACGCAAAAGCATTCACCTCCCTGCTCCATTTCTATTCTGTCTTAGTTTGTGTGGTTTTTTTCTTGCTGTGGAAAATTTCTGTGTCCTGAAGAAATGCTTTCACCTGAGAGTGAGGTAAACACACTGTGCCCTGTTTTACCAAAAGAGGGCAGTGTTGCTGTGCAGAACCTCCTAGTTCCCTCCGACTGGGTCCCCAGAACGGTAAATAATCGCCTCTGTCTGTTCCCTTTCACCACATAACAAGTTTGCTCATGTCTCTGCGCTTTGTAGTTAATCAGGACTTTGTAACTATCTGTCCTACCTATTAACGGCATCCACTCCCAAATTGTTTAAAGGGTAATGCCTTTTACTCCATGCGTGACTGGCACACCCGGGCAAAATGCTGTCTCTGTAATTCTACTCTTTTTCCCTTTGCTACTGGTGGGCAAGAGGAAAAACAGCCTTGCTTTATGAGATGTTGAAAGGCGTGTCTCCTATTCCCCTATTCCCAAACATTTGGTCAGTATAGCGTCTATTCACGCTCTCCACGGGCAGCCAAACCGGAAAAGCCAACCTCGGATCAAGGATTTGTTTTCAGGGAACTTCCTTTAAAATTAGCCATCGTTCTTTGAGCGGAGACTAATACCAGGATGCTGGTGATAACTGGGAAACCTGCGACTGGTTTCTTTTGTGGAGAGTCGGGCTGATTTTGTTCAACCCACTGCGAATTTGGGCCTTTAAAGGCTAAATTAGTATTCTATCTTTTCTTTTTCATGGATGGCGCGTTTTAAATCTAGACAGCTTATGCTTTGGTGTTTTAATTCTGTCTATTTCGTCACTCCTTTGAAGAACTGTGACCCAATTGTTTCCTGGAAAGTACAATTTAGATCTTCAATGGAAGGTTTGTTTGAAGAGCAGAATTCCTGGGATGTTTTTGTGAAAGCGGAAACACCCTCTGTGGAGTGCTTTTGCTCTCTGGAGCGTCTGGCAAGTTCCTGGACTTCATTGCCATCAGAGCGACCTGCTTCGGCACTTAGCCCTTCTCCTGGCTCTTTGCTACAAATACATGTGTATTCTTATGTGCCTGTGCTTGGCTTGTGTGCCCTCGTGCGCAGTACAGCGCTATTCTTGCTTTTGTTTTTATTAGTACTGGTTCACAGTTAAAGTTTATTAAAGAGAAAAGGCTGCAGACATTTTTCTTGAGCATTAATGACAACACTGATTTCACTTTTTTTTTTTTTAGAAAGCTGTAACAAGTCGTTTTTTAATCTGAGCCAGCAATGTAAAAGTGCAAAACTAATGATCATTACAACTAAAAATGCATCAAGCAAGAAAGAACTAGGATCAGAGTGGTAAATTTGTGAAGAAAAGTGCAGGTCTTAGAAAAGCCTAATAGTGTTTTTCCGTTTCTGAAGTGCCTCTTGTTCTTCTATTTAACTGGGTTTCAAAGATTTAAGTAGAATCCACCATCCTTGGGACATCAATAAAACCCAAAGCAAGCCCTGGCTGCTGTAGGCGCTTCCAGGAAATCCTTATTTAACCTTGACTTAGTTTACAGTGGCTCTGCTTTTTCATTTCCTCGGAGTTAAAGCCCGCCATCTCATTTCTGCTTCCTTCCCCTACAACTGTCAGTATATGTACATGAGACAGCCTACGTTATTAAAAGAATAATAACCATCTTGCAGGTTGCCGAACCCAAGATTGTCTTTTCTTTCTCAAATATTCATTAAAAAATAGAGATTGTATTTTATTGAAAGTGCTCTTTAATGAATAGCATTCCTGTTTGCGGACATGAAGGAGCTTCCCGGGCCATTCCCTGACAGTAATTGTGGTCTGAATTGAGAACATACAGGAGCGGAGTGCAGTTAATGGCCACCCTGTGGGTTGAGTGCTTCACTTTTGTCGTCTCTGCCTGCATTTTAAAATGCAGAAATTAAGCCAGGAAAGAGTTAATTATGTTCCTGTATCAGGGAACCCTCAATGAGCATCAGAGAGAGGAAGGCTTTGTCTTTGATGCAAAACAGAAATTTCAAAGACCCTGGCAGATGATAGTATATAAATAGTAACTGAGCATGGTGCATGCCTTGTGTGTGTGTGTGTGTGTGTGTGTGTGTGTGTGTGTGTGTGTGTGTTGTAACGTGAGAACAGGAAACCTTCCAGTAAGTCAGTGCACAATGTTAAAGAGCACTAAATGAGTCAGTGGCACCTTTTAATTTCCATTAAATTTATTAAAATTTCCATTAATTTGAAAGAATAAACAGAACTAAGCATTTTTTTAACCAAACGACATCGTGGTGTTTATTTACTCTAGCTTTGTCTTTTCTCACTTGATAATTTACCAGCATACAGAAATGAAGCTGTCACTTAAGTAACATTTCCTTTTGTAATGATGTTAGGACCCAAAAGGTGCAGACAGATTAGACATGATCATAAATGAATGGAATAATCTAAGCAAGATCAGGTTTGCAAAGAACAATTCGATTTTGGTATTGTGTAAAATGTGGGAGCATAAAAAGCTATATTGCTAAAGCACCTGACTTCTGAGAAATAGAAGAATAATTACAAATACCCATGCAACAATACACACAAGCATGCACGCACTAACACATACTCAATCACTCTCTGCAATCTGATAATACCCATGGAGCAGTGTTTCAAGAGCAAAAGGCTAACATAAATAAGAACAAATACTCAACATATCCAGGCCTTGCAAAAGAGAGCTTGATGTTTTATCCTAAAACATTTTCTTGGGAGTAGAATATTGTAGAGGTGGAGAATTTGATCAAACATATTTCAGCTAATTTTTAGAGTTCCACTCTAAAAATGGATTGATGCTACTCTATCACCATGTCCACTTAGCCTAAAAACACACATAATGCTCTGGTTTCTGATCATGGTCCACACTTGTTTGGTGGTCTGGGATTTATGTGTTAACTGCTCTCGTTGATTTCTGTAAAGCTGTAGTGTTCTTTAGTATATTTTTGAAATGCCAGAAAGAGGAGCCCTGACAGTGGGACAATGTTTTGCGTGTTTGGTTAAAACCGTTAACGTTTGTCCAAATAGATGTTTGGTGATTTCTTCCTTTCAGCTTATTGGATTTTCCTTTAATAACTGACCAGTTAAGTTGGAGCATCAGATTCCTAGGTGGCATGTCAGCTCAGAAAGGGATCTCAGCAATGACAAAATTCTCCTCTCTGGGAAGCACAGGCAAACCACATATCCATGTTTGAACTGACAAGATATTTTTTAAAATAATGGGTATTTTTTTACTTGAATAAAAATGTTTCTGCTTAACGTTCCTATGCTTCTCAAATTTTTCTTCCTACAGCACTGTATATTTTATTTTAGAAATGTGACCTAAACATGTAAGCAAGCCGATACTTTTAAACAACACAGCGTTCAGTCGTTGATGAATTAATGAGATCATCCTCTCATACATCACCTGCGTGATGTCCAGCTGAATCTTATCCATAGGGTTGAAAGTGCAGGCTAAAGAATATCACATTATCATGTTCATGTCAGTCATGCTGAAGAGTTGAAAAGTCTTATTTGGATCTTTCACTGATCAAGTGTCACGCACAAGATATACTGGCCTTGGAAGAAGGAAGAAAAGGGTCACAAAGATAACCCCGCTGATTTGCCATTTAGCAATGAAATTACGGCTTTCCAAAGTTACAGCCGTGCATAGCACCAAAGTGAATTGCAGTGCCAGGGGACACTTCCGTGGGGCATTGTTATGAGTTAGATGAGAGGCGAATATTAAAAAATAAAATCGTGGTTGATTTCAGAAGCCATGAAATGCCACATGTCCGTGCTGACGTCTCCATGTTTAACCCATAATGGAGAGGTTATGATTCTTTACGTGTTAACTAGTGAGATGCTCAGAAGTAAGAGCAAATCACACCCTAAAGGTGTGCTTTCCTTAGTATGAATTGGAAGGTAAAACTGCACCAAGATGACAAAAGGAGAAACAGAAATAGCTATATCTATTTAGAGGTGTGTGTTTGCAAATGGGTACACATACAGAAAACTGTATTTCAGTTTAGCTACATCCACCATTAATACTTACATTTGAAGCCATTCATACATAACCTATAATAACTATTGTAATAAAAATATAATATAGAATGCTTCAAAGTACGGTAACATAAGTATTTTTAAAATGTACAGAGATTTTGAATAGTGTGTAGCTACAAATGCTTTTATTAATATTCCCAAGTCATGATCTAACCCAACTGGGTTCTCATTCCTGGCTAATACAAGTCAATGACAGCAGTCTGTTCTTTTGTTATTATTTTACAGATTTTGTTCTGAAATGAATGCATAAAATTGGAAAGAAGAGGTTAATTTAAAATTCTATCTAAAATATATTAAACATGTTCTAATTTTGATGAATTTTATATACTCTCTTATAGTAGAGCGAGCATTACATTGACTATCACTAAAGCATATCTGTGCACCGTAACACAATGTGTTAGCTGCACTAAAAAAATATAAATTAATACCTTGGCCAATCATAGTTCAGTGTTTCTGTTCCTCATTGGTACACACTCTCTCGTGAATATGAATTTAAATTCCTGCTGATTGAATAGTTGGTTTGGACAATAATGACATATTCACAGCCAGATCGAGATGCCACTTTCTCAAGTCTTCAGACATCAGCTGCCTCACGTCCACATTCACAGTTACCTAGAGATTCACTTTCCAAGAGTCTGAATGTATATCCCAAGGAAACATGAAGACTCATTGCTAAATAATTGGTCATTAAAAACATTGCTATAAGCTAGAATGACATTTAAATGTATGAGTTCCCAGGATATAAACATAACAATACTGGGCATCACAGAATCATATGATAAAAGCATGTAAGTCTACAGATTTCTTTATTGTCAGCTTTGCAAAGAAGAACACAGTAGTGTGGCCCGTTAACTCTATTCATTGGTTGATTTGGCAGCTTCCTGCCTTATCTGTATCTTAGCTCCAGAAGCCAAAAGCTGAAAATTGAATACTAGTTCTTTAGTCATGCAGGTAACAAAACAGTAATGTAAATCCTTATAAATGTTTCACAGAAGGGGGAATGGTCAGAAAATCCTAACATAAATGAGGATTGAGGTTATGTTCTAACCTTGCCTTCTGCCTTAGTAAGTTATCTAGGGCCACCGTCTATTTTCTGAGACTGTAAACAAACCCTACATAAAGCTTGTGTGTTCGTTCATTGTGCCACTTCTAGATGAACAACGCAGTAACAACCTCATCAGCTAAGAACAAATAAGCATTAATTATTACAAAAGTATAATAATCATCTAAGGACTATTCCAGATGGAATAGAAACATTTTTTCTTACATTTTTTCTTGGATATTTGTTTTATTATTTATTGTATATATATATTTATTCTTGGATATTTGGATGTTTAAATTGCAATCCAAAGTGTCTAAGAAGGTTTTAGTTGCCAGTATTTTTAATAGCAGATTGATTTTTAACTATGTAGAATAAGGACACATTTACATGGTAATTTCTACTTTCTCAAATCTCTTCTTCTACCTTAGTGGTTCTCAAACTCCGTAATGCAGGAACCCTTTACCTCATGTTGTGGTGACTCCCAGCCATAAAATTATTTTTGTTACTATTTCATAACTATACTTTTGCTACCATGGTGAATCATAATGTAAACTTCTGTGTTTTCTGGTGGTCTTAGGCAACCCCTGTGAAAGGGTTCATAGCCCACAGGTTGAGAACCCCTGTTCTACCTCATCTCAATTCCCAGATACTCCAGTGTCCTATAAATCACCCCTCAATATTCATCCACTAAGGCACTAGAATTTGTTTCTGCTGTTTCCTCAGTTTCCAAAACTGGTTTCATCAGCTATAAGTGAAAATCACGTCCCAAATTTGCAGGCTCATGTGGTATTTATATATTTCCAGTGAGATTGGCGTGTACAAAAATATGTTCCCTAATAATTAGATGGGAAATAAATCAAGTCAGAATGCAGTTACCCCTAGAAACAGGGACTACCTAAGATGTCCAGTTGGTCCTGGGTGGCACTGGGCAAGGAAACAGGGAAGGCTCTGTCCTTCGTGAGGACAGCTCTGTGGATATAAACGACAACTTTGGGAACAAACCCAATGTGGTTTTCACATCATGCTTCCTTGTATGCTTCTGAGAAGACGACAAACTTGTGAAGGAAGGATCTGCCTGTTGTACATCATTGTGTCGTCACACTCCCAAGGTTAGCACCACTCTTATTTCAAACAACAAAGCCCGCACGTTGTCACTCACTGATTTTGAGAACATAACGATAACCAAGAAAAGCTGTTTCCTGGTACTATAAAACCTGTACCATGTGAGGAAACTATTAAATGAAAGTAGAAGTTAAAACACAGTCCAGCACATTTTGATAAGGATGGCACAGATCCCTCTAGACTCAGAGAGGCAGGTGTGAGCGATAGGAGAACCGAATTGTCCTGGTGACAAGGGTCAGGTGCAGAGAGTGAGGGACGCTGCAGAAGACAAACAGCAGGTGTGGTCACCTCAGTGAGCAGAGCAACGAAAGGAAAGAAACGAGGAGCTGAGAATGAGATGTTCTTGGTTTTCAGATAAATGAGAAAATATCAAAGGGTGCTCAATATTAGAGTGACTTGTAGATCTATATATTTTAAAGGTCATTGGGGCAATTATCTAGAAAAGTGAATGGAATGGGACAGAATTCTGGCTGGCATTCCAGCGACTGTCCAGGTAAGGGGACATAGAGGCCTGGCCTCAGACACGAAAATATGACAGGGGAGAAACGAGGCTGCCTGGGTGAGTAATTTGGAGGAAGAGGGAAAATGTGGTAATTGTGGAAGAGGAGACTTGAAAATGACTAAGAGATTTTCGTGCCGAATGCATTCTGTTGACATTCAGTAAAATAAAGGATTTCTTACAAAGCTTATGTTTTGGACCTAGGAAAGTCCGAGCCGGGCATCTGTGCAATGCCCGGGAGGAAGTCTGCCGCAGGGTGAATGCACAGGCAGCTAGCTTGTAGGCCTAGTGCTCCGGGAAATAAATCTTGACTGAAGACCGTGCCATGTCTTCTTATTCATTCTGCTGTACAGGTTCTGATTATGAGCTGCATATTAAAATCACCTAGGGATCATTTAAAAAGAGAAAGAAAGAAAACTATGCCTGATACTCATTCCCAGAGATTCTGGTTTAATTGGTCCTGGGCTTAGTAATTTTTAAAAAGCTCCCCTGGGAATTCCAATATGAAGATCAGATTTTAAAAGTGCTACGATCCATCCAAATAAATAAAAATAAACTTTGCAATCCTCAGTGGATGTGGGGGAGGCATCTTGATTTAATGCAGTGTTCCCAAAATCACTAATTTGTACATCAATTTGATGAAGCTAAAAGTTGCCCAGACTGTAGGTAAAACATTGCTCTTGTATCATCTGAAAGCAATTTCAGAAGAAATGACTACTTGAATTTATACACGGGGTAAAGGTCACACTTGGGTTGTGTATGGCCATCACCTAAGCCACAGAAGGCCTGAGTAGAACACAACAGCAAAAGGAGATTTTTATCCTCTTTGAGCTTGGGTGTCATCATTTTCAGGGGTCAGTTACTGGTGCTCCTTTTGCTCAGAATTTCTGATTCAGACCAAAACTTACCATCAGCATGTCTGCCTCCATCTGTTCTCAGATCTTCCACATTAGACTGGATTATAACATTAGCTTTCCTGGGACTCCAACATATTGTCCTGGCATTTCTCATCCTCTCTAACTTTCTGAGTCAATTCCAATGGGGTGTGTGTGTGTGTGTATGTGTGTATACACAATATTTGTTAAATACACATATATTAATTATGAACATTTAAATTAGTGTATGTTCACACTGGTCTGCTCCTCTGTAGATGCTTTTGTTTCAGCTTCATCTCCTACCACTTCCCGTTCTGCACATCCTATACCTTGAAATCCTGACTGGCTTCCCTCTTTCCCTACTCAACAGAGCTGTGCTATCCTTCCCTGTCTACTTTCCTTCCTTTTGCTGAAATCCTCTTCTTGGCCATAGTCAAGGTCCGACCCATGCTATCTGCTCTCCGGAACCTTGCCCATCCCCCTCCTGGATGCAGAATTAATCTCTCATACTTATCACATCATATCATAATTATTTGATTGCATTTTAACTGGATCATTAGAAAGACAGCATTGTGTATTCTGGGAAATGTCAATGAAAGAAGGAAAAATGAAGAGCGTAATTACAAGGTTGTTTTCTTCACTTAAAAAAAGGCAACTTACATTTGCATAGCATTTTCATAGATATTTTATTTAATCCTATAGCAACCTTGTGGATTTGGTAGGAATGTGTTATTTTTACATCAGTATTAGTGATTTTAAGTATTTTCACGACAAATACATAAGTGCATTAAGCAGTGCAAATGCTAATTAGCTTGATTTAGCCATACCATAATGTATTCATATTTTAAAGTATCATGATCTACACCATAATATATACAATGCTTTTCAGTTTAAAAACAAATACCAATTTAGTATAAAGAACTTGAAAAAACATCCTTAAATTCTATTTTTTTCACTTTGAAAATAATACCTTCCAAAGAGGTTTACCATCCTTATTTTCTCAAACATTTTACAAACACAAAATTTAAGTATTGGAGCACAGTTTTTAAAGGACTCTTTTAATTTGAAAAATATTTATTTGGATTTCATGTGGTTTCCTAAACCCTGGACACACCTTTGCAAATGACCCCTTTATTAAATTTTCTTTAAGCTATCCTAATTTGACCAACTGCTGGAAGTTGACTGTCAGATTACCAAGTTTACCAACCGTGAGTTAGGACATTTCAAAACAGAGAATATTAATTACCTAAGGAGGGTGTGATGTTAATAAGCTATGCACATTGGGTAATCTTTAATATTCTGAATGATGTTGGCTTTTAACAGTCACTGAATAGTTTTATGAAATAAATTCACATGATTAATCAACTGCTATGACAAAAACACACTGTATTTATGCTTATTTAGCCTCCAGTTTGCTTTAAAAGAAATAACCTTTAGATACACTATCTGTATTATGATATCTTTTTTTTTCTTTTTGGTTTTTCGAGACAGGATTTCTCTGTAGCCTTGGAGCCTGTCCTGGAACTAGGACTTGTAGACCAGGCTGGCTTGAACTCACAGAGATCCACCTGTCTCTGCCTCCTGAGTGTGGGGATTAAAGGTGTGTACCACCACTGCCTGGACTATGTTATCATATCTTAATAAAGAAATTTTATAACACTTGAAGAAACTTTATCTGGACCTTTCATAACAAACTCCAAAATACTAAACAGAGGATATCAATAGACACTAAAAATTATTTGATGTTCCATCCTTAATTTTCCATGCACTAGATGTTATTCCATGAATGGAAAGCATTCATATTACACTGGAAAATAATTTCTTCATCAGTAAATGTTTTTTGAATCAGATGCTACACTATAAGAAAATATGGTTGATATTAAAGTAAACATGGCTTCTTATCTTCTATACCATAGGTTAAAATGTAAAGTCTGAATACTGTGTGTGTATATATATATGTATATATATATATATATATATATATATACATACACATATATATTAGTCTCAATGCTGTAAATGAGGCCTATCAATGGGTAAACAATTGGCCTCTCAAGTAGCTACTTCAACCTATGATATTGCCTTTCATATTTACATAAATGAAATATATTTATATAATTTGGGCAAGTTATTGGAAGCAGAACAAAGTTAATAAATGTGTTGAAAACATGAGCTCAGTAGTTAAGATCATAAGCTTTGGAGTTAGATATATCCATTTCTAATCTATATTAAATCTAAGACTATAAATATGATGGTAATCCGGCATCTCAAACCTATTTTTCCCTTAACAAAAGGCAAATGATAATACCTCTTACTATGGGATGGGTGAAGTGTTGTGTAAGTTCACATAGAGTACTTAACCTGGAGAACAAGGGTGCAAACATACATTAACTACTACTAGCAGTACTTGTACTAAGAAAATGTTTTAAGTAAAACTGTAATAATAATGGAAGGAGATATACACACTAAACTAATTTTTGCATCAAGATTAATTCTAATGAAATTAGGCTATATTAAATAAGAAACAAACGAAAACATTTCAAAGTTTTGAATTTGTAGCTCTTATATGTATCTATGTATGTCATACACAGCTTGAAAATATTTTAAAATAATTATAGCTCCCAAGATTGGTGGTGTAAGAAGTGTTTCTTGGTGGACTCATTTTAGTCACTGTCCTTAACTCATCAATGCTAACTGCTCTAAGAAGGCTGCTGACTTGCGTATGAAAATGTTGCACACTTATGGAAATAACTTATGAAGATGGGAATGCTGTGTGCAAGCAACCTCATAAACAAAGCACAAACTATTGTAGTTGCATTAAAGGCAATAGTTACAAAAACCCTAATGATGTGTGATTTTTGTAGAACTGCTACGTAGCTATTTTGATTGCTACTGCTCACATTCATGAGAAAAATAATCTATATTTTTTTCAGCAGTAATATGGCCGATCTTTATAACTATAAAAAATATGAAACCCAGTTTTCCTACTTGTTCATGATCTGTAGACAGAACTTCATTACCAAATATTTGAGTTTTGACCCTGAATTAAACCCCAATGACTAGTGTCTCATTTGCTAGCTGTTTTTTTCTTCTTTGCTAGAGCTGAGTTTTAGAGTCATTTATGCTCAGGTTTCCTATTTATGTCTGATTGGAATAGCCTTAGTACTTCATTGCCCTTCCTTTAGCTCTTCCCTTACCACTTCCAGTTTATGGCCTTACCATTTTTAAGCTCCATAATCTGTATGTGAGTCTGAATTTCCTTCTGTAATTTGAAGTATTCCAACACGTTGGAGACACAATCCATCTTTTCCAAGTATCGTTAGACCTACTACAGCCCCAAAAGTAACTCTTCAGACAGACAAATAATATTATCACCTAGACTGCACCAATGTTACTGAAATATCTTATTGTTTCTTTTGCTTTCTCAGTCTATTCATAACACAGCCTCCAGAATGTTCTTTGGCAAACATAGTGGTCATGTCATTCAAGTAGCTTTGCAACACACACACACACACACACACACACCACACACCACACACACAATACAGTCCAAAGTGTAATGGTAGCTTACAAATTCTTGCAGCAGCTGCCCTATTTCTGGCTTCATCTCCTCTTTCTGGTTCCATCTCCTTGTGTTCTTTTGTTCATACATCTTTCTGATTTTATCATTGTTCCTCAAACACACATAAGTAAGCCTTTGGGTTTGGGTGTTTTCCTTTGTCGAGTTCACTTCCCTCAAATGTTCTCATTGCTTACACCCCCACATCCACTATGCCTTAACAAATGTCACTGATTTGTAGATCTTGCAGTGTCTGTTTCAGATAAAAATGCTCCCTGGCCATTATGTGTTGCTTCAAACACTTTTATTAGCCTTACACTGTTCATCGTTTGAGGTTTGAAAATGTAACTGTCTATGTTCACCACCTTCAACATGAATGAAAGCATTGTCATAACTGGAGTTTGGAACTTCGTTTTGCTTTGCTTTACTCATTCTCTCCTCTGCACAAGACAATGTCTAGTGTGTAGTTTATATTCACAAGACTGTGTTATTGAATAAGGACAGTTAACTATCTTTTTATTGTTGAAGTATCAATAGTCTCTTGGTTGCTTGCTTGCTGAAGGTCACTGAGTGGTAAATGCTATAGTCTATAAATATGCAAGTGTGCATTTTGTATTCACACTTCAAAATTTAGCTGGATCACTTGAAGTTATTGCTCCATTTCCTCTTGGCATCTCTTGCTGCTAAGAATTGTGCAGCTGAGAATTGTCTTTCTGTTAGACGTATCCTCCTTATTTTCTCCATACATTCACTTGAACCTTTTTCTTTATTCATGATGTATACACATTCAATTAATGTTCCCAGGTATATAAAAATGATCTTATGATTTTTTAATTGATAGCTTTAATTTTTAAATTTCAGCATATTCTCACTTTTTCTGGCTTGTTATTTTTCCTTTATTCTCTTATCACTATGACTCTTGTTATAAAAGGTGTTGATATTTATCATATCCTTAACCCTATCCTGTAATGTTTATGCTGAACAAGTTTTTCTTGCACCTTCCATTTTAGCCCTTTTAGATCTTTTTCTTTTTTCTGATTTGTTCCTTCTCATATCTTTTTTTATTACTGTCTACTAGGTTCATTTTCCTAACTTCTTAAATGTACTTACTTTGCCCTGCTTTCAATGTGCTGTTGTTTCCTTCTGTGTACTGATTTCCTGCTGTTCCCTTTATTCTAATTTGTTTTGCCAGTTGGAGTTTTGCACATTACTTCAGCACCTTCTGAGGATATTATTTTTTTGGTTTGAAGCTCACAGATAAAATTCTGTTTTTCCTATATCCATATTTTGAAATATTTCATACATCATGGCTTAATGTTTAATGATATGTATGTACATATTTGTGTGTGTGGTGTGCGTTGGGATGTGGTATATGTGTCTGATACGTATATATCATGTGCCATATAAGTATGGTACATTGTATGTATGGCATAGTGCACACTTCTGTGCACACTGTGTGTAGTATGTTATAGTGTGTTGTTTGTGTGTAGTATTTGGAACACATGTGTTATATGGTATGATTTATTGTGGTATATTTGTGTGTGTGGTATGTTTAAATACATATTTTTCTTTCACTTTCATGTGTTCTCCATTTTTTTTTGTAGCACACTGAGTTCGGATGTTCACTGATCTCGCTGTCTTGATCCGTGTGAGTGACCAGAGCTGCAGTGAGTTCATGAGGGTGATGATCTTATCTTACCCAGAAAGCAGAGTTTCATAGGACTCCTTCCATCCTTCAGCTGTCACATTTTCCCACCTCCTTTTCCACAGTGTTTCCTCAGGCTTGGTTGAGGGGGTGATACAGATGTTCCACTTAGGCCTGAGCACTCAGCAGTCCTTCCGCATCAAACCAGCTGTAGAGCGGGGCATCCCTACCAAGCTGAGTATTTTCAGTGCATGAACTCATAAACCGCCTGCACAGGAAATGTCCTCAGATGGACTTTTACACTCTGGCCAAATCATGACCCTGTTTCCAATGCTCATCTTTTACTTGTTTTCCTACCTCACTGCCCCTGCTGTTTACTTTGCTAAATGTCCTTTATGGTTGTAGCATGGCACTTGAATCCTGTGACTGCTTTTATATTCAGGCATTTTGCCACTTTGTCGAGAAATGTACTTTTTTCTAACCCTCTTGACGCAATGACAATAGCATGAACGTGTTATGGCATCCATATCTGTCACTGATAACCATTTAGATACTTTGCCCACAAATATATAGAACCTTATTTTGTTTCAATATTGTTTTTTTAGTCCTGTAAATATTAGAAGTATGATTCATTGATTTACCCAACTTATACACACAAGTTACTTCCATTAATAAACTCTCTGAAACCAACTAACCTGTTTCATCTACCTTTTCCTCTCTATGAATGGCCTTTTTTGCCAGGTTAATACTGACTGCTGGATGTAAACTGAATAAAAGAACAAATTTGTGACTAAATAAGTTGTTCTCAGCCCATTAGACTGGAATTATTTAGTGTAGTTATGATTGGGGTTCTTAAAGTCTGAAAAGCAGTTTGTTCCATAGATATTTTCAACTAGTATTTGTGGAGGATGATAACAGTGATATTTTGATTTTTAATTTAGCCAACCAAGGTGTGCAGAAACTCATTACGATGTAAAAATGCACTTGAAATCATCATATATAAATATTCCGTATTTAAAATTACAGATTAAAAAGCATTTTCCATCTGTTGTCTTCATCACTGGAATGACCTTTCTCCTTAACTTCTTTTTATAATTTGTATTTTTGCTGAACCTCTAATTATTTTAACCAAGCATCCTTTCCCTCATTTTACTAAATTCTTTATTATTATTTTTCTTGGTGTGAATCCCTCCAAAATTTATTTGAACACTCTTATATTTTTTTCTCCTAATGACTTTTCTCGGTTACTGAACAAGATACATTCATATATTTGCTCTAAATTTTCTTGTTTCGTTCTCATGCAGCTTTTCTCTCTGCACACTGCCCATAGTGTTAAGTGGGAAGATGAGAGTTGGATTTTAATACTATTAGTTCAGCCTCCTTGTGACAGGAGCTAAATTATTTCTAGGACATCTAAGTTACTTTATTTCTCTTACTAGTAACTCTTTGAGGAACCTATTTTATACTTTCCTATAATTGATTTCTTCACTCTACCTGCAAATCTTAAAATCATGACAATAAAGATGCCCTAGGAACTCTCAGGTTTAAGGCTACAGATTAAATATTTTTAGAGGACAGGCTATGATCAGGTGAAAAGAATATGTGACTAAGAGAATTGAATGCAGTTATTTTAAATTTTTAAGACACTGTTTTAAGCTTTGTTGTCATTTCTTTTTGCAGTTTGTCGAGGACTTACCATTTGTTCAGTCAAAATTTAATAAGAGGAGAAAATGTCTATGTTATTTTCCCAAATGTTTACAGTGTGTATTTCTCATTTGCTTGTTTTGATTGGCAGTTCTCTATGACCTTGGATTTTAATTTTCTATGAACTTTGGTGGAAAGTATATTTTAGAAATCATAATCAAGAGTGCCTGCAGGTCCTTTGTGTTCTAGAAGGTTGGGTTTCTATGAGTTGTAGTTCATGTTTTGGCGACAGAGTGAATACATCCATCTGCAGTGTACACATGTTACTCCAACTTGCAGAAATTAAGAGGCCTAAGCCCCTTTATAGCATTATATTAAGGCCTAGAGTACTTGTTGCTCTTATAGAGAACTTAAGTTCTAGGCACCCCCAAGGCTATTAACCACCTGTAACTCCAGTTCCAAGAGATTTAACACCTTCTTTTGGCTTGGCTGGTACCTGCGTAAGAACACACAGAGACTCATAATTAAAAATTAAATAAGATAGAGAAACATGACTTTCGTGGAAATAACTTGTTATATTTTTTTAACATTTTTTTTATTGATAAAAGAAGAATAAAGAAAAAAAACAAATTTCCTCCTCCTCCCAGCCTCCCCTTTCCCTCCCCCTCCTCCCACTCTTCTCCCCCTCCTCCCTCTCTTCTCCCCCTCCTCCCACCCCTCTCCCCTTCTCCCCACTCCTCTCCCCCTCTCTCTCCAGTCCAAAGAGCAGTCAGGGTTCCCTGCCCTATATATTTCCACATGTTTCCTCAGCGTCTCTTGAAAGGCCTTCGCTTTGGATGATGGCTTAATTGTCCTTTTACATCTGATAAGAGTCTTTTGACTAGACAGGTTTTAGCACCATGGGAGAAATATTCGAATGCTAAACAACTTATCTTCATGATTGACCTTTGATTGCCATCCGCAAATTTTTCTGTTCTGTCATCTCTACACTTGGCTTCCTCCAAGTGGACCACCACCACTTGTCAAGATGTTACACATCTCAGTCTCTACACACCCACGGAGGAAAAAAATATGCCCATTTTAACAACAACAAAAATGTCAGATAACTCAACACCTCTCTAGTTCAGTGCCATTCTGTGTAAATCTGATATATGCTTCCAGAACATTCTACAACCTTTTATCTTCTTATTTAAGTGTTTTTAATGACTCCAACTTAGCTTCCTGTACCCTGGAGTTCATTTACCTGTTCTAACATAACAGGAAGGAGTAAATAATAGTGGTGTGGTGTGGAAAAGAAGTATGTCTCAAAGAAGTTTGTGCTCTGTTGGGGTCCATAGTGGTTACAAGCTTCATCTTCAATACAGCACTGTTAGACTCTGGTAGAACCACTGAGTATTAATTAATTTGGTAAAAAGCTTCTCATTGTGGGACATAAGGTAGTAGTATATGTGGGAGCTTTCAGTCCCCTGAAGAGGACTGGCCCACTGTGGCATCTCTGCAGAACTTACTGTCACAGTATTCAGCCATCACCACCTGCCATCCTCCATAAGGTCTTCACCAGGACTAAGCCGATAAAGTCATCATGTTCCTAAACTCCAGAATAATGAGCTATTCCTCAGGATGAGGTAGCTGTCTCAAAATTGCAGGACTTGTGTTGCAGCGACAAAGGGCTGGCTAACACAAAATAGCATCTTTATCACGAACAAATGTCCCTTCATCCAATACTGCTTCTTTATTTTAGCCATTTGGATGGGAAATTTTCTCAAATCTGTCACACATTTCCTAATCTTTAAAAATAATTTGCACCTAATATAGGTTAATCTTTCCTGGCCAATAGCTTGAATTTCAAGACGAATACTGCTGGAAACAAAATTCTGCTTAGATTTGTGAGTTATCCACACTCTAACACATCTTGTGTGTCTTTCACAAGCTGAGGTACTTTCATTCATTTCTTTAATTTAACCATTTTCCCTCTTCTTTCCTTCAGAGTTCTGTCCCTTTCCACACCCTCCATAGGTTTCCCTCGCATTCCTCCCACCCTCCTTCCTGGTTATACTGAAGCACATTACATTATTTCTTTGCTTGTATATACGTGTGTGTGTGTGTGTGTGTGTGTGTGTGTGTGTGTGTGTGTGTGTGCATGCATGTGTATGTGTATGTTATTGCAAGATCTCACTATTACTCAGGCAAGTCTTGAAATCGTAACCCTCCTGTTTCAGCCTCCTGATTTCATGTGTTACATGACTTGCCACCACACTTGAAAATTTTTGTTTATTTTGCTATTTCTAATACTTTCTCTTTCTGATTTTGTTTTCTATTTTTTTCCTATCAATATTGACCTACTTAATAATTTTAGTCTTTTAAAATCCAATATTTAGCTAAATTATAGTCAAAGTAAATAGGAATATATTAGATTCATTTTTATTTCCCTTTAATTTTCAACTTAACTGCTAGGTTTATGCATTCTTTTTCCATTTTTTTTTAATTTTTGCTTTATTATTCTATTTTTAAGCCATGTATGACATATTATTTTTAAATAATCTAACATTATTTTAATGTTAATTATTTATATTATATAATTATAATATATTAACATATATTTAATTTAAATAAATATTTAAATATATTTAAAAGATATTTGATACATTAAAGTTTCATGAGAATTGATAAATTCATTATTTCCAATAGTGCTAAAACTTCAATATTTTTACTTATTTTTCTAAATGTTTTTTGTTATTGTCAGGTGTTTTAATTCTACATGTACTAGACACCTTGGGAATTATCATTATTGATCATAATGAATAGCCTCTTGTCTTTACCCAGTGATGACTCCTCATTGCTCTGTACTTTTCCTTGCACGGTCCTGATTCTGTTGGTTGTACCTGTCCACCTCTCTCGCTCTCCATGCTGGTTCCTCATTTTCTCTCATGTCTGCTAAGTCAATGCTCCTTCTCATTGCTTCTCCATTAAAAAGAATGCACTTTTTCTTCTGGCTTCTCTTAATAATTTATCTTTAGCTTTTATCTGTCTTTCTCTGTGTGTCTCTGTGAATTTTTTCCATGTATTGGCTTAACTTCTTTGGATTTGGGGAATTTCTTTAATCTATGAGAAAATACATTTTTGTCAATTGCAGAAAAATTTCCACACTTCCCCAGTCCATCCAAGCCCCCACCATATACAGGTAAGACTCCACTCACCCTACATCTTCAGTCCTACATCCCTTCCTCTCTGCCATCCAGCTCCTGTGGTATGCAGTACCACAGACATCAGTCCCATGCTAACATTCAAAAAAAAAAAAAACTACCTCTAAATGTGTAAAACCCAATGAAAGAACAAAAATGTGAAAATCTAATTTTGTTTTTTTCAAAAACTCACTGATAATGGATCCCAACCTCAAGGACTTCCTAGAAAAATTACTATAACTTTGTTCAAACAGCTTCAGTTTAAAAAAGACAAAAAGAGAGATAACTAAAATAAGAAACTCAATATGAGATGTGAAAGCAGAATTTACTAAAGAGACAGAGTTACTTTTACAAGGCCAAACTAAAATGATGTTGGGAATGAAAACTCAATAAGCCAAACAAAAACCTTATTGGAAAGATTCACCAGGAGAATGAATCGTGTGGAAAACAGTATTGTGGATGAAGGACAAAGCTGAAGGAATGGATCATTCAACCCAAATCACTGATAATGTCATAAAGGCTATGGGCAAAGAACAAGAAAGATGAAGAGATGGAGGAAGAATGGGGAGACTATAACAAGGCTATAGGACATATTTTCTGTAAAATTATAGAAGAAAATTTCCACAGAATTTAGTAATATTTTTTTAAAAAAACCATTTCTGCCTTCTTTCTTTACAGTGTTTCTGGGCTCCAGTGGCATGTATCTAAAGCATTTTCAATCGGTTCTGCAAGGAATGATGTTGCTCTCTGATTAGTGACAGTTTATAGCAATGAAGACTTAAGAAAACAGTATTAGTCAGAGGCCATGGAGTTAAAAACACTGATAACCTCCTGAGATACCACAACATTATTCACAAATATAAAAACACAGACACTTGGGAAATAAGATGACATCTATAACATCTTTTTGGACAGTGTGTTGATATGCTTTGTGAAAACAATAAGCTGAAAATCCAATGTTAAAAGTTTCTACCATTTACATCTATATGTTGTGAGATGATGCTCTTATACACTGTAAAGATTTGTCATTTGTATTGGTTTAATAAAATGCTGATTGGCCACTAGCCAGGCAGGCAATATAGGCGGAACAACCAGTCTAAGAGAATTCTGGGAAAAGGAAAGGCAGAGATACAGTTGTAAAACAGATGCAGAGAAAACAGGATGAGAATGCCTTACTGAGAAGATATACCAAGTCATGTATCTTATCTAAACATAGATAAGAATTTTGTGATAATTTAAAATGTAAGAGGTAGTTAATAATAAGCCTGAGCTAAGAGGCCAAAAGTTTATAATTAATATAAACCTTTGTGTGTGTAGTTCTTTCTGAGGGGGGATGCAACAGCTGCAGGACTGGGTGGAACAGAAACTTCTGTCTACGTTTGTAGCTTGCTCAATAAAAAAAGTTATATTGTTAGAGGCATAGTAAGATTTCAAAAATGGTCTTATTTCTTTTGATGTGTAATACAATTTTAAAAACATTTCTTTAAAAAACTTAACCAAATCTACATTCTGGTTAAACTATTAATGAGTATATGCACTAGAATGCATAAAATATTCTCTCTATAAATGTTTACACACAAGACAAATAATAGTAGTAGTAAATATTTTTTATAAACTATTTTATATTTTAAATTATGTATATTTACATGTCTCTTTATCTGTTCGTCTTTCTGCCCCTGTGTATGAGCGCCATTGACTTCCAAACCATTTCTACAGCACAGCACTCAGTAATTTGTATTAGAGCACTGTTTAGTGATAAATGAGAAATAAGTGTGTTTCACACAAAATTGGCATTTGAAATTGTAATGCTTCTTATAGAGGAACAAATTATTCTTGTTACCCTTTAAATAATTGATTAATTACTGCTAGGTACTTTAAAAATAATATAATTTGGTGTGCTAAATCACAAACCCCTCACTAAAACTTTATATAGCAATAACACAATGTGAACTGAAAGACTATAAAGACTTCAATAATTTCTGTATGACACTCATTAGTTCTTTGAGCTCATTTTAATAAATGAGGAAGCTAAGGTAGGTATTTCAAATATTTTTTTTCTAGTATTTTATAATCAGGAAGTGGCTGGGCCCAAACAATCTTGGTATGTAGCTCTTATTTAATATGTAAAGTGACTGACAATTACTATGTCCATCACCTTAGAATTTGCAATCTCAATTGAATGAATTTTTTATTTATTAATAAAAAAGGAAAGAAATGTGTAGGGGTAGGTTTTGTTCCAACTGAATCTAAACCATTATTATTTATATAATGGATTTATTAAAATTCCTTGGGAAACTCATGCCACTACCAGAAGAAAAGATTGCAACTAATCCAAAAGTCAGATAAAGATACTGTCTCCCAGGTTTATGTTAAGCCCTCACTGGTGATTCTGTATAATCAAATTATATCACATGAAAACAAAATCTAATCAAAAATGAAAAACTGTCTCTAAAAAGATTTAATGTGTACATTAACTACACATTAGATAGAAGGATCTCCCATTATGAAATGTTTGCTGTACCTCATCCTTTCAGTACCAATGAAGATCAGTGGTATTATGAGACTATTGTATAGCACTGTGCAGTTCTTATTCTGACATTATATGACACTATATTATGTTATTTATGAGGAATTCTCCCTTGTATTATGGTATATCTATTGTTTATTTGACTGAATAATGTTGTAAGAGGTCTCCTGTTGGTTCCTGGCTGCTCAGCAGCTCAGACCAGAAAAATCACACAGTAACTGTATTAATTAAATCACTACTTGGTCCATTAGCTCTAGCTTCTTATTGGCTAGCTCTTACATCTTAATTAAACCCATCTCCATTAATCTGTGCATCCCCATGAGGTTGTGGCTTACAAGCAAAGTTTCAGAACATCTGTCTCCATGACTTCCTTGACTCTGGCTCCTTTCTCCCAGCATTCAGTTTAGTTTTCCCGCACAGCATACAGAGGGGAATCACACATCAGAATAATCTATTGGTCATATTCTAAAGATGATTGATATTGTATTTATACTTATATGTACTTATATAACATATACTTATTTATATTAAATAAAATTATAAAATATTTTAAATATATTTATATTAAAATATTTAAGATATCAAACACATTATATTAAACATCTAACTAGATCAGATTTATAAAATTAGACCTAGCTAAAATAGAAACTGTCAACTAATATTGTGGGCTTGCAAGCCTACACAGTCATCTATCTGTTCTTCACTTCTAAACCCATTGGTTTTCACCTTAACCTCCACTGGAAAAAACAGCAAAATCTGGGAAAAGCTGTTTGAAATCAAGACCAGCTCACAGTTTAAAGAGACTCTGTCATCTCTTCTCTGTTCATCCTTTCTTCCCACTGTGAGAAGGGCTGCATGTGTGCTGTCAGCTCTCTCACGGAGTGTGCAGATGATTCAACAGATCATTTTTCTTTCCCTCCACCTTACATTTGTAGCATTCTGTGTTAACTCAAAATGTCCTTTTCACAGATTCTCTCTTCCGTCACACCTGCACACCCGGGCAGCAGCCGTTATCATACACTGACTTCATGAAACTCAACTATACACAACGGAAAGGATGCAGAGTCTGGCCACCGCCTCTGGGCTCAGCTTTGGAGAACACGGCCCTGGCCCTGATGTTCTTCGGGTTCCCTTCCTTCTTCCACCATTTCTAATTAGTTTTCCCAATGGAGAAAGGAGATGAATTATATTTTAATATCCAGAGACTAAAATTAGTTTATATTTTAGCAAGTTAGCACTTCTAAGCAGTTGATTTACTCTTGAAGCTGCAAAACCTGTGAGCTCGCAATTAATCATACGTTGGTCATTTTCTTTCAAAAATGTTCGGTTTGGCTGTCTGTATCATAATAGGAGAAAACATGTAATTTATGCAGTTTAGAAATTATAGCCTTGTGTTTAGCTGTGTTGTAATATATTTTCTCACACGCTCATTGTTCTTAACACTATAAAAGAATGTCATTTCCCTGGGATTTATTTAAGCTAAACCTTTAGAGTGAGACCTCAAGCAAAACAGCAACCCCTTGGAACTGTGCTTGCTTTTCTGCTTTGTTGGGGTGTTTTTCTAGGATATGTTTTGACCACATTTAATTTTCACGGCAACTTTCAATAATTATTTTTTAGATACAGGCGCACTGTCTATGCTTTATTTTCACAATAAGAATGCTTCGTCTTTGATATTCTCATGTGCATCTCACATGTAAAAGCTTTCTGTTAATATTCACAGAATACACAAAGCAACTCCCCCGCGGCAAAGTGATAATTTAAAGATGCTATAAATTCAAGGGAATAGATGTATCTTAATTCACTGACTTTAAAAAAAAGCACATATTTGAAAATCCAAAAGAGTACATATTTTAAGCAGTTTTCCCAACTAACCTTTGCCAGAAAATTAACCCCCAAATTGTTTGACATCCTTGAATAGTATATCACAATACTGCCAGCATACTGATCACTCACTGTGTCTGAGACAAATCAATTAGCCTGCCAATTGTATTCATTAGAATTCATTCATATCTCTATAAAAAGTTAATTAAAAGTAAGAGTGAGGAGGAAATCATGTCTAACATTCTTATTAAATCCAAACCACCAAAGTAATTTCAAATTTAAATCAACAATCATTACTTAGACTCTCTTTCCAAAAAAAGGAAAATATACCTGAAATCAGATATAAAGCCATTATCAACCCAGGACTCTTAGATAAAGAATTCCAAATTAAGGTGTATATCAATACTGTTATTATTCTGTTATTATTTTAAATGTTTACCCTATTTTCTTTTTCTGAGTACACTTCCCAGACGTGTAGAGATGCCTTCTCTACACATCTATTCACCCATCAGCATAGGTGAGTGTAGAAACTAGCATTGGGCCTCCTTTTTTTAGAACTGAGTGTCACAAAGCTTCTAAAGATGAATGAGAACACAGAGGAACCAGGGAAACATCACAATGAAAACCAAATGAAACCATCTCCATTAAGGACAACTGCTTAGAGAAAACAGGTGCCAAAACAGCCCAGGCAACAAGCCGAGGTTTTCCTATTCCTGAAAGAGTCTCTGTCCCCAGCCTCCTGAGTGCCCCAGGTAGAGCTATTAAAAGCAAAAGAAAAAAAACAGTGTTTGAACACAAAACACTTTGATTATAATATGAAGCTCTCGCTCAGTCTCTCAATTTCATCCATATTGGGCAAGATATCCAATCCTTTTGTTTCCAGAATATCAAAAGGAGAGCCTGTGCAAAGGCAGAAGAATCTTCCTGACAAGCCACGGGAAGACTTAGACTCATTTCATATTCCGTTCTTGGCACTGGGGTCTGGGTGGAGGTGGGCAGGTCCACCCTGCCTTTCAGTCTCATTAATCATTTGGCTTTCCCTGGCTGCTCACTGCATCTTCTGGAGGAACCCTTCTCTTTATTCATTCAGACAACCCTTTGGATTAAACAGAGCCAGCTAAATGTCAAAGCAAATCTGAGTCTTGATGCAGATAATCATTTCAATAATATTTCTCCATTTGTGCCCAAACACCAGGGGAATAAAGCTTCTTTGCTGTCAGGTACGGTAAGACTGCAGTTGGTGTAAATGCTTGACACTGAGCCAGATGGCTTAGCCGCGCCTCAAACATATGTTCAACAAGCAGGCTTGCACACATTGGAATTTTATTATTTTGAACTGGTGAGGCTTGCATATTTATTTACTTGACCCCCTTTGGTGTCGCTTTGGTATTAAAACAATCAGTTGTAAAGCTTCTCCAAGCAATAGGGTAGGGCTAGCTTATAAACTCCTTGTCCGTTTCACATCACCACCCACAGTCAAGTATTCCTTCTCTCACTGTCTCCCCTTGATAACTTAAAGAAGAGGGTGGCAAGGTGTGTGCGGCTGAGGAAAGAGGGAAGTGGAAATTAAAGGCGAGAATTCTGGCCTACCCTATAGATGAAATTGAATGTGCCCTTTCCTGACCAACTCTTTGCCTGACCTGAGGACAGATAATTTTCTCAATTATTACCATGTATATTTCACCTAGGAAATCTTGTCTGCGTATTAACAAAATCAACCATTAAAATATACACCTGCACGTGCCCTTCAAAATATCACATGTAAATCTGTCTACCTATCTATCTATTTTTCCATCTAAGTAGCTGAATAATATACCTGCGCATTTGGGTATGTGTCTATGCAGTACATGTTAATGAATGTATATATGATTGTTCAACATGTTTATATATACAATGTATATGGTTATATATGCTGATGTGTACTCCAATTTGCATATGCATATGTGTATATGCATGCTTATGTGTAAGTTAAAAAGGAAAACCTGCATCACTAGCTTTATCAGGAAACATTTGTGATCGCTAAAAATATTAATCATGCTGCTAATATATTCCTCAAAATATAACTTAAGTAATTTTACTGCTCAGTGGAAATCATGTTTGTATAACAGCTAATTACACATTAGTTAATACGTTGCAATTCAGTGTTTTAAAAAGGTCAGAGAAAACTGGCAAGATGGTTCAGTGGGTAAAAGCAATCACAACAAAAACCCGAGGAGCTGAGGTCCATCTTTGGAACCCACAGTAGGAGATAACTGATTCTCAGGGGTTATTATATAAGCTCCATTTGTGTTCCGTGACACACACACACGCATACTCACACACACAAAATAATAAGGAAAAATTAATTAAGAATAAGGGCTGGAGCACAGATATTAAAAGCCAGGAGCAATGCAAACATGAAGAGCAGTTTCTGCGCACAGTTTGTACCTGATGGAAATGAATTTTCACCTTCGACGAAACAGTGTCTTAGAGTCCAATAAGTACATGGTAGCTAAAAGAAAGAAATTGGTGAAAAGAGAAACCTTACCCAAATCAAACATTAAATGAGGTATAGCTTTTCAAAAACGCTAGCCAGAGAAACCACTTGTGTCTGTGCTACATGTACAGCTGTTATACCGAAGTAAACCTTTGCTGCAAAGTTGGCTGTGTCAGAAGAAACCACTGGGAGATTTAAATATACCAGACCTATAATGCTGATAATATGGTGGTTTTAAACACTGTTAGACTCAAATGTTTTCATTTCACAATAAATACCTTGACCCTGTTGTTGTCCAGAACTACAACTCACACAAAATTAAACTTACCTACACATATAATTTTTATTTAATTTTTTTCATTTTACATACCAACCCCACTTTCCCCTCCCTCCCCTTTTCCTGCCACCCCACCCCACTACCATTCCACCCCTATCCACTCCTCAGAGGGGGTAAGGGCTCCCTTGGGGAGTGAATGAAGTCTGCCATACCAAGTTAAGGCAGGACCAAGTCCCTCCCACTGTATCAAAGCTGAGCAAGGTATCCCACCATAGGAATGGGCTTCAGAAAGCCAGTTCATGTATCCAGAGTAAGCCCTGGGTCCATTGCCAGGGGCCTATCCAACAACAGATCAAGCCACATAACTGTTACCCACAATCAGAGTGCCTAGTCCAGTTCAATGTAAGTCCCCAGCTGTCTGTCCATAGTTCATGATCTCCCACTAGCTCGGGTCAGCTATCTCTGTGCTTTCCCCCATCATGATCTTGACCTCCCTTGCTCACATGATCCCTCTTCCCTCTTTTCAACTGAGCTCCAGGAGCTCAACTCAGCGCTTGGCTGTGGATCATTGCATCTACTTCCATCCGTTTCCGGATATAGGTTCTATGATGACAATTAGGATAGTCACTAATCTGATTATATGGAAAGCATATAATTTTTATTTAAATGTTTTCACACAATATATTTTTATAATATTGTTCCCCTCCTCCATCCCCTCCCCTGTCCTTCCCATCTTCCAACCCACTCAACTCCATGTTGTTCTCAATCTCTTAAAAAAAAAAAGTTCTCAAGACAGACAAACTTAAAAAAAAAGAATAAGCCAAAATACCTAAAGAAAACTAAATATACACACAGTGTTTATTGTTGTTACTACTGTTGTTGTTGTACCCTTTCAGTCCCTTATGAGCTACCTAACCTCTGCAATTACTCAAGTTGAAACACACATATCTAAAGCTTAAAAACTAGCAACCACATAAAAAAAAAACCGCACAGTGTTTGTCTTTGTAGACCCAAGTTACCTCCCTCGGAATGATTGCTTATAATTCTATCCATTCACCTGAAAATGTCATAATTTCATTTTTCTTAACACCTGAATACCCTTCCATTGTATAAATGTACTCTGTTTCCATTGTCCATTCATTTGTTGGTGGATATTTTGGCTGTTTGCAATTTCTGTCTATTATGAACAGAGAAGAAATGAACATGGATGAGCAAGAATCTCTGCAATATGATGTAGGATCCTTTGGGTATATGCCTGAGGAATATAGCTGTATCATATATCAACCTTCAGTGTATTTTCAGACATTCACACTAATTTCTAGGCTGGTTGTACCTGTTTCCAGTCCCACTAGCTATGACTACATCTTCCACGTTTTCATCTTCACCAGAATGTGCTGTTGTTCATTTTTATTATCTTGGCCATTCTGACGAGGACAAAATGGAATCTCGAAGTAGTTCTGATTTACCTTTCCCATTTAATAACTTTTGGTTTTAATGCCTATGCTATTGGTGCTTTGTTTAGAAAGTCTTTTCCTGTTCCAATAAGTTCAAGTCTATTTAAACTTTCTTTTCTATCAGGCTCGTCTTATTTTTTAAAATATTTCTTTCTATGTACATTAGTGTAAAGGCAGGCAGCTTCTCTGGAACTGTAGTTAGAGACAGTTGTAGGTGCTGGGAATTGAACCATGGTCCTCAGGAAGAACAATCAGTGTACTTAACCACTGAGCCATGTCTCCAGCCCTAACCTGGTCTTATTAATGATGAGGTCCTTGATCCACTTGTAAAGCACCTGACTGCCTTTACACAGTACTTTTCTTTTCTTCCTTTTAAAAAATCTATGTAGCTCTTGGCTGGCCTACTACTTCTGTGTAGTCCAAGGTGACCAGGACATTTTAGCAATTCTCCCCTCAGACCCCTCAAGTCTAAGGTGAGTAGATTCATCTCCCACCTGGCTTTTCAGGAGTCTTTATAATGTTCTAGACTATAACTATCATCAAAGAATATTACACTTGGGATTTTCTCCAGTATGAGAGCAAAGAGAAAGTGGCAATCAATATCAAATCACAAACTGCTCGTAAATGAAGATGTACTTTAAAATAAATTCTCAACTTTACATATTACATATCTTGGAATTTATTTTCTTCATACACCTACAGAGAATAATTCAATTTTGAAATGATAAGCTTTAGATTGTGTCTTTGCAAACAGGTAACAACATAATTTCAAAATCATAAATCCTAAACTAACATCAATATAAAATATAGTTTAATTTAAAATGTAATTCATGTTACATTTCATATTGGTTTAATTATATTTTATAATAACCCACTACTTCAAAACAACATTAAAATTTTTTGCATAGGAAACATGTTCTTCTTATGTAGATATAGGTATTAAGTAAATGCTATTTACTCATAATATTGAGTTTACATGAGGTTTTTGTGTCAGCCTAGGGAAACAGTACAACTGCCTTTGGAAATGAAATATAAAACCTACACAATTACATCTTTATGTTGCATGTGACTCACTGCACTGAGATTAAATCATTCTAGACTTTCTAAATTCTTCACTACAGCTATGCTGAGGTTTTCCATTATATATGATCTTCTATCAAAGGTTTTAAAATATATTAATTCACCTTTGTGCCAGTAACTGTGTCTTACAATTTATCAGAAAATATCTTATTTGATACATACCTCTGATAATTCATAATGATACAATATAACATGTATATGTAAACACACACACACACACATATATATGCATTTTACGTATTTTGCCCATTCTCTTCTTTAGACTGCCTAAATTTCAGCTGAAGACTCATTCCCCACAGATAACATAAAGACATGATCTGCCTCTTAGCCTCTTCACTGTTAAACATTTACGGTCTGAGAAAGTTCTCTGCCAAGTGTGAGACACAGACGTAATTGTTGCCCATTCCTTTGTCGTGATGGCTTTGTACTGAAGTCTAGTGTGTCTTTCTCTTTTGAAAATATCTTCATGTCATTTGGCCAATTTGAAGACTCCAACACACAATGAAAAAGGACATAAGACCAAAGCATCTACAATACAGTGTTATGCCAAAGCTTCAGAGAGCGACTTCCTAATCAAATTAACAATAAAATAGCTGTGATTTGAAATAGGAACAAACTGTAGAAACATCTTTAATTTCCAACGGTCCTGTGGTGTAAATGACTCCATCCCAGAAGATCTCCTGCCAACTATCTGCTTAGTCTTACAAAGCAAACCTGATTCTCTCAAACGAAATGCCTGTCCACACATGACCATGCATTTGTGGTGGGGGATGGGAAGGGAAGAGTCAGTATCCCAGGCTTTGTTGCTGGAACAGTGGTACTTAATATCAACTACACATTCTGTGCTTTGGATGCAGGTGGAAGGAGATGACTTGCAAAGATCGGAATGGTAGCAACAACATGGCAGCAATAAGCATCTAGTGAATGGCTTTCTAACCATTATCCCCTTCTGCCTCTTCAAAAACAAAAAAAATTGAGTTCACACTGCAGGCCCAGATAACTAACAGTTTTTAATACCCTCCAAAGAGGAATCATTGCCAAGTAGATGAGAATTGTCCCTATTTGCAATATAAATGGTCGAGTATCTAAGACAATGGCCTAGGTATTTGTTGTGTTTAGTTAAATATTTTGTCTTCCAACAACAGCTTTTGAAGATCTGTGTTTAAGAAATCATTCAGTGAATCCTACATAATATTAGAGCCTTCTGGCTGATGTTAAACATTGCATTGAGGAGAATGCTTTTCACATGGAGCTCAGCCTTTACTCAGATACTGGGCAAACCGCTTACCAATCAAGGCTTTCCCGCCTGAAGGCAATTGTTGAAAATCATGTCCTGTATGGGTGGGAATGTGATCTTGGGCACCATCAGGAGCCACCCAAGTTCTAGCACCATTTTTTTTCACAATGTCTTCTTAGTGCTATGATATTTGTACCCAC
The DNA here is from genome assembly GCF_037038515.1 of Microtus pennsylvanicus. NCBI lineage: Eukaryota > Metazoa > Chordata > Mammalia > Rodentia > Cricetidae > Microtus > Microtus pennsylvanicus. Next base: position 23,004,429 of record NC_134587.1, read on the forward strand.
TTCTTATGGAATTATGATATTGTTTGAAAAGTGTTCATCAGTCGTTTTCTATGACAAATCAGCACTACCTCTGAACTGGTCAAGTATTATTATTTTAATCCAAAAGCAGATTTCTTAGGTTCAATGAGAAATACAGCCATTTATTTTAAAAGGCTGTTATCTGAATACAAATTCTCCGCTATCTGAATTGAACACTAATTCATGATACATAGAAATGTGTTACTGGAGAAAAAAATGTTTTTAAATTAAAAATACATTACTGAATATTATAGATAATAACTTCTGTAATGTGTATTTATTCTTAAAGCGTTGTATTGTATTTAGTCATTTATACTTCATGTGACTGCTGCATTAATATGTTGTTCTCCCCTCCCACCCACCTGCTGCCAATATAGTGCACAGGAAAAAAAAATACAACGAATGGGAAACCTGAATAAAGACCAGGAGCCTGTTTCTGAGCCTGAGACGAGTCATCCTCCTAAAATGCAATAGGCCAACATTTCTCAGTGACTCTCAGAGCTCCAGACAAAGGTAGTCAATGATTCATCTTCATGACAGCCTACTCTCAGTTTCTTTCCTTTTTTCCTAGTGTTTAGAACCCATTTTCATGCGCTCTGAAGTATGCCTTTTCCACTTGAGTGTCCTCTTCATCTCTTTCTTCTGCTCTCTCGCTGACCATGTTTCTCCACCACACATTTTCTTGGTTCTGCCATCCCTAACCCCCTTCCACATGGACACCCACACTTGGATCGGCACCTGTCCTCCTGCCATTCCATGAAGAGACAGGACCGTATGGGAAACATGCCTACCTTTATTTTTACTTGATAGGTCCCATGAATTTTTTCCTATATCAGCTGAAATATGAGAAATATAATAAATATATATAGTTTTTGAAGTATGTTTGTGTGCATGTATGTGTATGTATTTGCTTTTAATGACTCCTCTAATCATAGTGGTATCATGACCCTCTTAAAGTGAGCATTTGTGGCTTTAGAGAAGGCTAAAATTCTTCAGCCAACATAAATGAACTCACAGTGATTATGACAACATGTGCAAGACCAAGGAAAGCTCAAGCCACACAAAATTCCAGCATGGAAGAGAGGATGTGTGCACAAATTTTGACACCTATCTGAGGGACAATTGACATTTGATTGTTGCTGGGAGAAGAAATATCAGTTTTCTTTAATGGTGTTCAGGGTACACACTACTTACTAGTGGATAAGGGGGGGACAAATTGAGTGGCTAGAAAAGGGGGATCTAGTAGGAGTTGGGGAAAAAGTGAACACAATCAAAATACATTGTATGAAATTCTCAAAAAAAATAAAAATAATTTTATTATTTATGAGCAAAATCACAAAAACCCTCAGCCCACAAAATTGATTGTTGTTCTGTGTAAAACATAGAATTAATGAAAGCATAGAGAATCACTCTAGTAACTTGGGCTAGATATGGATCTCTGGGTTAGCATTCTACAAACATTACTAGCCTGAAGCATCTCACTCCCAAATAGCCTATGGGTAAATTGTAGCAAGTTACCCGATAGTTTTTTCTCTCATGTATTCCTTTGTTTTGACATCACCAAAGCTTTAGATTCTGAGACACTGAGCCTCAAATACACTGAGTTGTTGCCATGCAGTAGTCAAAGAGCAGTGATGGGAAATTGTGTGTGGTCTTTGGTGGTGTGGAAGGTCCCTCTGTCTATGTGTTGCTTTTATTGGTTAACAAATAAAGAAACTGATTTGGGCCTATAACAGAGCTTTAGAAGAACAGAGCCAGGTGGGGAAAACTAAAACAGAATGCTGGGAGAAAGAAGTCAGAGAGACGCCATGGAGCCACCACCAGAGATAGACGTGCTGAAACTTTGCTGGTAGGCCACGACCTCGTGCTGATATGCAGATTATTAGAAATGGGTTAAATTAATATGTAAGAGTTAGCCAATAAGAATCTAGAACTAATGGGCCAAGCAGTGATTTAATTAATACAGTTTTTCTGTGATTATTTTTGGTCTAAGCTAGCCAGGTGGCCAGGATCCAATAAGCAATGGCTCCTCCTACAGTTTGGTGAAAGATGGTGAGAGAAGATTCATGCCTGTTAGGGATTTTGTTCTGAGTTCCAGATACTCCTCAGGTCTTTTAGTCAGCTTTGCATTATAATGAACAACGTAATATCACCAATAGTAAAGAAAAAGGGATTTTAGAAGGTCTAGTCCATAATGATTGGTTCTTTTGCTTCAGGGTCTTGGATAAGATAGCTAAACATGCCAAGGCAAACTGCTTGCTTTGTGACCAAGAAGAGAGTAGAGATAGGAGAAACAAAGCTCTCACAGCCTAGGTCAGACAACAGAGGAATCTGGCTTCTAGTGTTTGTTCAGGATGGAAGTAGCAGCCACAACAGGGCTGTGAACTTCTAAAGTAAATGAACTCACCAACAAGACATGAAGGCAGAATGGCAAAACTGTAGAAGCACTTCCTTTGGACTCAGAATTTCCCCGTCTCTGCCTCTCAGCATGGAAATGACACCGCTACCAGACCTGGCTTTTATGCGGATGCTGATAGTGCAAACAGAGATCCCCATGCTGTACAGAACACACCTTACCTAATGAGCCGTTTCCCCGGCCAAACTGTTTACTATTGACTTGTGGTGTTTCTGTCTTTATTGTTTTATATAGAAATGTTTCCAAAACAATAGAAGTACAATGTGCACCATCTCTGTTATGTATATTACAGATATCCTCAGTTCAAATGGTGAAGAACCCTGGCTGTATTCTTTTATCCTAGCTTCTTGTTTAGGAAAGATAGATGTGCTGTATTTAAAGATCAAATCACAGTTCGTGTCTGGATAAAACGAAATATTTCTAAGTAATTAGGGTTCAGCTTGAGTTCACCGGCTTATCCAATTTAACCTTCCTTAAACGCTCCATCTCAAATACAAAGGTAAATACAAGGAAACTGGAAGTTTCAAATCCCTTCTGTGAAGTGTGAAATATGAGAAATCAACCTCATACTGCAACAGCCACAGTTGACTTGGACGAACAAGTATCCAGAGCAGTTTGAAGAAGATGCCCTGACTGGGATCTATGGGCCAGGGTGCAACCCTTTCCCATACCGTTCTACATGACCATGGGCAGGAACTGACGTGTGGAAATTGTGTCTACAGTGCCAAGATGTGGTAAACACGAAACCCTAGAGACTGCGCCCTGGTAGGATGGAATGTAATGAGAAGCTACGTCATCAGGAAAGGCCACTTCGAACAGTACAGAGTCTAGGCAAGGGTGACAGCATTCCGTCTAGGCCTCCTCCCATCCTTCTCCTCTGTGTGCTGGCTCTAGAAGACCCAGCAGCCGCTTTGCAAACTGGGGTAGAAGAAGAAACAGAGAGAGGATATCAGCTCAGCCACCTCTCTCAGGCATCAGTAATTTACCTGAATTACCCCAGCTGAGAGAAGAGGAAACCTTGGTTCTCATTCAAGTTGGGCACTGAACATCCATTTACCATTGCCAAACTGTTCTGAAAGCGAGAGTGCACACAGAACCTAACATAACCAAGGACTGGGAGCAATATGGAGTCTCAGTTCTGAGAGTCAGAGCGAAGGCCAAGCTTATCATAATGGGAATGTGAACGTTATGGAGTCTCCATATATTCAACCAATGGCAGAAGAAGAAAAAATTCCCTATGGTTCATATTTTGAATAGAAAGTAGAATAGAAGAATGACATATATTTTGATCATATTGCCCAATCTCACCACTGCAACACAGCAGTACGTGTAAGCTTTGTGGAGACCTCAGTATCCTTCCCATGTAAGGTACATGTGAATGTGTTGCCTTCAGAATTGAATATTTTTCTGCATGGAAATCTCTTTTCTGAGGAGTGAGAAATGAGGTGAGATCACATTTGACAAAACTCGTTCAATACTAGCAGAAAACCACAATCAGCATAGCCTGCTCATTGTCCAGCTAAACCCTTCAAACCCACAGCACGCACAGAGGTTAGCAGCCAGAGTGGCGTGAGAGTAAATCACATCCGCATTATAGCAAGATGACCCATGAGAAGATAGCTTAAAGGTAAGTAGAACAATGAAACGATCTGTTCATATCATTTATATTCGACACTACAAAAATTTTTCAGACATCAGCAAGTATGCCTGATTTTAAAATAGTAAACATTCTGTATCGACATGAAAATGTTTTCCTTTAGAACAATGAGACCCTTGAAGGCTGCAGACAGCATCGGGCCTATGGGTAAGAGTCAAAACGAATAAGTGAATTAGAAACAAGATTTTCCACCGTTAGCTAATCTACCACCCTAAACTGTTCGAGAGATTCTAGGTAAAGGAGTTAAAAAGCGAATATGTTACGGATAACAAAACAAAACTTCATGGCCTTCAGTTATTCTTTTATCTTTGGCCTCATGATTAAATTTGCTCCCCTTGCCTATCATATATGAGGCCTAAAGTTCAATCCCCAACACTGACAGAAAACGAAAAAAAGTGAAGATGAGGAAGTAGCTTGGTTAGGAGAATACTTGAATCCAGAACACTGGAATAAAAAAACAGAAAAAGAAGAAAGGTGGGGCTAGGGAAGGAGCTTGGTTAGGAGAATACTTGAATCCACAATACTGAAAAAAAAAAACAGAAAAAGAAGAAAGGTGAGGCTAGGGAAGGAGCTTGGTTAGGAGAATACTTGCCAAGCATTCGGTAAGCCCCAGGTTAGATTCCCAAGTCTGCACTGGTGGGTGGGAGGACCATAATAATCTCAGCACACAGTAAGTGGAGTCAGGAGGATCAGGAGTCGCCCTCCAATACTCAACAAGTTCCCTGCCAGCCTGGGCTAGGTGAGATCCTGCCACAAAAAGAGAAATCTTTCCTCAATATTATTACAAAATAGCCATTTACATGTCTTCTTCTAGAAGTTACTTTGGGTAGTGATCTACGTTTTCTTCAAAAGTCTATTCACTTTGTACAATCAGTTTCCCCTCTCACTAATTTAAAGGAACATTAGCATATACATAATGTGTGTGTGTGTGTGTGTGTGTGTGTGTGTGTGTGTGTGTGTGTGTGTATTCCTGTATTCCTATATTCCTTCACTAGCTTCCAGGCTCTGAATTTCATTGAGTTAACGACCACATCTTTGTGGATGTGAGAACCATCTTGTGGCTTTACACTTTGTAGATTGTCATTAGAGGTCACTTACTCTGCTGCCTACACTTGACCTACTTGTGATCAGGAATTTGTTGAAGATATATGAATGTTCTGTGTGGATACTTTAAAGACTTTTTCAAAACACACAAATCAAATCCCCATTGTTTTCGATTTCCCATATCCACTTTGCAATTTCCCAGTTTTTTCATTTTGGCTTTATGGGGAGTGTTTTCCATATCTACAACTCAAGGCTGTAAGAAATGATCTTTATTCTTCCCTAACTGAAATTAATTTTGCTCTCAAGTCCCCACATCCCCTGATGCTGAAAACTTTCCAATTTATGTTCTTCCAGGTGAAACGCAGACTCCCTGGAATAAGTATTAGGGAAAATTATTTCTCTGCCCACCCATTTTTTTCCTGCCTCTTCTTCTGCAGTGGGGGCGGGGTGAGGGAGTAATGTCAGCTGCCAGAGACTTAGCTATGATTCTAGGCCTAGTGTCAGAGCCTCGGGGGTTTTCCATTTCCCTGTGTTCAGTGTCCATCACTGAGGCCAGCCAGTCCTTTCCTTCAACACTGGGTGACGAGTCGGAAGTCATTGTGGCTGGCAGACATTTTTCTTGGAGTGTATCTTATAATCTTGTCTAGCATGCTTCTCTAAGCAACTCTGAAACTGTGAGGTAAAACCAGACACTGGAGAGTCTGGACAGATTGCCCACACCTATTTATAGGATTCCCAGAGTCTCTCTTCTGCTCGATGTCATAGTAGGGGGAGGCCATACTAACGCAGTTTCAGAGTTCCCCTAAAAGGAAAATGTGTTCTACCTACCACCCTGTTGCCTTTGTCTTTGTTTATGTTTGAATCCTTAGCCACATTTGCTAGAACAACATCAAATATTTGTTTGAATTTTATCACATATATTTACTGATGTATGCACTGCGTGTGTGCATGCCTCCTCTAGCAAGCATACGCTAGTGCATTTGTGAGTTGAAGAATAACCTTCTAGGAATCAGTTCCCACCTTTTACCTGTGGGTCCGAGGGATCCAACACAAAACAGCAGGCTTGACAGCAGTCACCTTTGCCTGCTGAACCATCTTGCTGACCCACGTCATGTATTTATATCAATCCGTTGGCCTATGGAATAAATTCTAAGATCTTATTTGCCCAGCTTTTTTAACCAGATAAGCAAAATTGCGTCGTAAGTATCAGCAAACCGACTTACTCTTCCCTGGGAAGTTCCGTGGTGCTGACTCCAGACGACTTTGAAAAGCACCATCTCTTCCGATGATTTACAGCCGCCTACTTAGCAACTCTACTACTCATCAAAAAGTGGTGATTTTCTCATCTATCTTAAAATCTGGTGTGTTGGTTTGTTTATGCCAAACTTTAATTCTACGTGATGAACTTTCAAACGTGATTTTAAACTGTTGTGAATAAAAGCAAACAAAAAACTCTCAAACTACAGTTCTGCCAACTTCCCTGTTTTGTCCTTCCAGAAGGTTCTGCTGAGCACTGTGCTCGTCCCTAAACATGTCAACTGAGATCGTTTCATCCCTGCTAATTGATGCCTTTCAAAAACAACTTTCTCTGCTTGGTGTCTTCTCTTCCACTAGTTTTCCCAGATGAAAACCACCATCTTAATTTCCAAAGGAGGGGTGGGCTTAACAAAGCACACGAAGAAACACCACATTGCTTCAATAGCTCCCAGTTTAAGCTTTTGGCATTCTTTCCGTTGCTGTGTTACTTCCACACCTGCACGTGCAGCGATGGGTAGTATATGCTTTCAGGAGCTTTTGGTAAGATAAAAGTACTCTCCCGCTCCAGCTCACACACATTTGCTAAACAGTCATTCTTCTCTACTTGACTCTCCTTGCTGACGTAGCTCTGTCTTGTTTTTATTTAGAAATAAAATCTACTTGTGCTCGTCTCATGTGAGGGGCGTTTTTAAACATCAGTCTTGTTTCTTTTTGGAAATTGAAATGACCTATTAATAGCATCGAAGAAGTTTATTCTTTATATTCTCATTTGTTCAGTTTTAGTATTTTCACATTCCAATTTGTTTTTATATTAGAGGGTTTTTTTTTTTGATGTTTTCACTGCTTTTTACTTACTGGTAACTTACATATAATTTATTTGCTTGTTATTTTATAAAATATATGTAGCCATTTGGGAAATTTTATTTATGGCTCTTAATATATTTATATATGTAATTTTTATCCATAATGCCATGTAAAATAGAGAGCTTCACTGTTTTTACTTTCATATATTTCTGAATCTTTCACAATTTTCCTAAATTTTTAAATAAGAGCTCATGCAAACTTAAACCGTGTGGGTATCTGTTCAGGATGAAACGGTGAACTCACGATTCTCACTAAACTCTCAAACGTCGTCTCTCATTATACTGCAAACATGTACACCAGCTTACACTAGAGAAGGAGGAACTGGCCATATTGCTTCTGCTAATTACCCTGTGACAAAAAGAAAAAAATCTTCCTGCTACCGAGGTGAAAGCCAACACTCCCAAGGAAAGCAGCAGGACCTTTATTCTCGCAAGGAGAAGAAAGAAAGTCTCCTGGACTTCAACAAGGAAATCTGCTGTTTGTATAGATCCCTCGCCATGACACTTGGTCACACTGTATCATCTGTCTGTTTTCCTAAAAACCCTTTCTCTTTTCCCCAAGCTGCTGAACAGAAGTCGGCTTTGAGGACAATAATCCAATCTCATGTCAGCAGTTTCCCTTCGAAGGGAACTGTCACTTAGTGTCAATTGTAGGAATTTGTGTCAATTTCTGAAATCAGTTCATATTTGCTCTGCAGTACATCATTTTGCTCTTGTCTCAAACAACGGAAGACGTACCTAAAAATGTATTGAATATGACAGTTCCATTCTCTCGTGCAGGTGAGCATGACAGATAAAGGTGAATATTTTAGGTGCAACGTAAACACCTAACTAACAAGACCCAAAACTTCAGTGCTTGAATTTTACTTCGCATCATTTTCACTGGCTAAAATAAAGTGAGCTAGAATTGGCATATCCTTAAATCCTTTGTCTTCTTATTTATCTTTGGATTTATCTTTGGTCTAAGCTTTGTTTATCTACAGAGCACTTATCTTTTACTTACAGCATAGAGATGAACACCATGAATGCTTGTCATCTAATCACAGTGTCCTTATTGGGTGATAGCTTTCCTGTCTTCTACACAACAAACTATAAATCGATTTGCTTTTCTGAGAGCAGAGGAGTTTACATCACATCACTGCCTGCCTTTCCACTCTCTGGGAATGGGGTAGCAGAAAGCAGACCCCTTCTCTGTGAAGTGTTCTCTCTGCCACTGAGTGGATATCTTATTTGGCATCATAACTTATACAGCTAAAATGATGTTCAGCTCATTTTCCAAGGTCAGTTCTTTCTGAAAATTAATAGGCGATCCAAACTGAGAAACGTGGGAGAATCTATCAATCTTAAATTCTTTCTGCCCCCCAAATCTAAGATTTTTCCTAGCATCTACATTTGTTTTGCCCTAAAATGGAACCATGGAAAATTTAGCACACCACACTGTGTCAGTAATATAAGGATTAATACTCAATATATGGAGAATATATGAAGGAATATGTCTTTTACGACATTTCTTTTTATGAGTGAGAAGGGACCTAATAAATTACTTTATTAAATCTCTTCTCACGAGAGAAGATAAATGTCATCAAGGGCTTAAGGTCTCATGCATTACATATAATGTACAGTTCTGTCGATCTTCTATATTTCTATATTTTGTCAAAATCATCCAATGGGCTTTACTTCATCATCAAATAACTTTTTTTCCTTTAAGACAAAAAAAATGAAATAATGTGTTGAGAAGTGAATATCTAGCTTCATTTAGTTTCTTTCCCAAGTTGGTGCGCTGCTGGGTTACTCTCCTCTTACATTCCACTTCCTATTCCTGTCTCCAAATGAGGATCACCGTAGGGACGATTTTTTTTAAATGTTTAGGGGTAGAGACGTTTAGATTCTCTCATAACTGCTCCTTCTGTAATTTTGGTGCTTGTCTGACATGCTATGACTCGCAGAAACTTATTCTTCCTCATATGGCATTTTAGTAATCTTCATCCGACATTCTATAATATGTGAAAAACTCGAAGGTTCCATCTGTTGGGACGTAACTAAGTGGTAGAGCACTTGTCTAGCATGTCCAAGGCTCTCTGCTCAATCCACAACACGACAACATAAACATTGTTTTAAAAAAAAATCACAATTACCATTTTGTTATTCTCAAGCCACAGAACGTAAAAGCTCTCGAGCCTATAGCTTCTGTCTTTTCATTACCATCCCCACTCTTCCAATTTTTAAATGCTTTGACTAAACTTCATAATCTTTCAACTAGACAATTTTTATAATATGCTAACATGATGGCTTTAAAACATTCTTCTATCATTATGAAGAAATATATTTAGATTATGGCTTACTATAGACATATATAATTAAAAGCAAATGTAAGTTGGTAAAATAAAAGTTTCAAGAACTACTCTGAAAATGTGCACAATGACATTCTCTATTCTATTAAAGAAAAGCATTAGCTTTACAGTCTTGCTGAGGGTTTTCTCTCTGTAATTGAAAGTCACTGCTACGTCCAGCCGTGGTTCTTGCTAATGAATTTCCAGCACTGACAGCAAAACACTTTTGTCTGACCTACTGATATAGATACCTTCTCCTCTCAAAGACTTTCTCTGGGCTACTAGATTCTGATTTAACTTACTAGTATAGCTATAGTCAGGAATCTTCCTGTGTGTGCTACAAGCCTACAGACCTGTTTAGTCCACATTGTAGCTATGTGTCTTACACATATGCTTCTGAGACTGCCCCCTTTAATTCTATCCATTTTCTATCCCTCTAGGTTTTGCTCAAAAAAAAAATCCCTCTGCCCTTCTATAAATAATTTTCTAACTCATCCCCTAACAGAGCTACTCTTGTTTTATCCTTGCATTGCACTTTTATGAAGTTAAACAGAGTTATTCACAGGACCCACTCCCCTAGAGGCCCTTACCTTGCACACATAACCCATCAAATCCAATATACTCTTAGCAGGGCGATTGCTGCCTTGTGGTTGACTCTCTTCAAATTGTCTGTGTCTTGGTGTGTTCCCTATGAATGTTTACGCTTTCATTCATTAGATAGGTTTCCTTAAGATTCTTCATTACACAAGAAAAGAAGCTTCGTTTTCATCTAGAAAGGAGTTAATGACTTGGCACTTGAGTTCCAGCACGAGCAACCATACCATTAACACACTAGCTACATATGTGGTGCAGACATGTTCACCTGCTGGACAGCAGAAAATGAAGGTTCCTGGTGGAGAGAGAGGCGGGAAGGGGAGGGACAGCTTGTTCTCTAGCTTTCTGGAGAAGGAATCTTTTGGCTAGAGAGGAAACAGACAAAAACGATTTCAGAACAGGTTATCTACAAATTGAAAAGAAGGGTCCTGAGGAAGAGGGAAGTGTTTAGAGAAATCTTCCTCATCTACTTTAGGGTCACAAAGAGTCACAGGATGAATCATATCAAGTGAAACTACGTAGGCTAGAGACTACCAGGGGACCCAGAACTGGAAACAGAACAGTCTCCAAAGTTCAGACAGGGTGGTGGGCATGCATGTCTTACCCATCCATTGTCTAGATCTTGCTGAACTCCTAGAGAACTCAGAAAAGTCACACTTTAGGAGCAGTTGGATGAACTTGGGTAAAAGCCCTTTTGAATATGGCCTAGCAAAGCTTAAGATAAACAGACAAAACCAAACAAGAGGACCTTAATATAATACTTCATGACAAAATACAGTTTAATCTTCTTAAAGAAAAATTTAAAAATCCAAAACATTCAGTTGTGTGCTCCATAATATATGAAGCTCATAAAAGTTAATATAATACAAATATGACTACACAAAGAAGTAATGAAAATCTAATCCGAGCCAGAGAAAATCAGAGCAGAGATGCCAAAACTAGAAAGTATGCTTTAAGATTTAAAGGAAAACATAAACTTAATGAATGTGGTGTTAAATAGAATAATTTAAAAATCAAATGTAATTTCTAGAGCTGAACAATGCATTTGAAATGAAAAAGTAAGTAATAGGTTTATTAATACATTAAAGCCTCAAGATGAACAAAAATCAGTGAACTAAATGTACTAACATAAAAATATATTCAAATTGAGTCTCAAAGAGTGTTTGGACTTTCATCATTTGTAAATGGTACTAAATGGCTTAACATATGTGTGTATTTATAATTAAAGGAAGGAAGGAGAATAGGAAAGAGCATAACAAAATTCATGAAAAAATAATAACCAAAATATGTAATTTTCATGGAATTCATTACCATAAATAACCAAAGAAAGCCTCAACAAGGAACAGCATAATCAAGCTTGATAGAACAATTATAGAAAAAAAAGCTTTAAAGGACCAAGGATCTGTCTGTTGTTACATAGAGTGAAACAAATACAAGGTTGGCTACCAACTTTTCATCAAGTGCACAGGTCAACAAAGTGCTGTTTATAAAGTGAAAAAAAAAACTCAACATACAATTCTAGATTAGGTGAACACTTTTAGGTTAAATAACACTGCAAAGATGAAGCAAAAGCTAAGAGAATTCACACCCAACAGACTAGCACAAGAGATGTTTAAAAAATACTAACTGGTAAAACAGCAATCAAGCTGAAAGAAAATTCATGTTGGTTACACATGTAAAGAAAAGCATCTCACAAAACTGGAGAGATAGCTCAGCAGTTAAGAGCAAGGACTGCTCTTCCAGAGGACTCAGGTTCAATTCCTAGCTCGCATATGGCAGCTCACAACTGTCTGTAACTCCAGGATCCACCACCCTCACACAGACATACATGCAGGCAAAATACCAACATACACAAAATAAAAATAAATTATTAAAAAGAAAAGAAAAGCATCTCAAGTGACATATATTTGTGTAAGGATGAAAGATACTTTTATTGCCTTAACAACAACAAACTGGTACTTCAATGCAGAGAGAAATACATGACAAAATAGCACCCAAGGTGTTGGAAGAATGTAATGTTCTACTACTGTGGTGAGTCCTTCTCACTAGATGTGAAACCTGACTATCTCATGAGATGTCAATGCATGAATTTTAAAACCAGTGGTTGGCTAATGGTGACCTACAGCCCATATCTATCCTGTATTCTGCTTCTGTGAGTTCTACAAGCTAGGAGATTTTATGTTTACCTTTAACATGTTATTTAAAGAAGTAAAAGATGCCATGGACCTCATATAACATACAAAGCAAAAAGAAAAGAAAACTACTGTTTGGCCAACCTTAGAGTGATGTGTAACATGGGTAGAGCACAGGCCGATAGTGAAGATAAAGTAGAATATGGAAAATGCTACATACTTTTAAAAGAATGAAAGGAGAACAATAAAAATGGCCAAGATTTAAAAAGAGAAAATAAATCCCAAGAGGATATATAGTTTAAATGAAATTTTCCCTTCTAATAATAATTCCTCTGAGAGCCAAATGGTCATCTGACAAAAAAAAAATACAACAACAGGTATAAGAAGCTTCTTTTGAGTTTTTGGTCAGGATTTTCCATGAGACTCTTAAGAGATGACCTTCCATTACTATTACCCTGGGTGATAGATAGATATATATGATAGATTGATTGATAGATAGATATGTTTGTAATGATAATTAATTTTTTAAAGACCATGAATTTGAAAAATAACTAGGAAAAGTACATGGGAAGTTTTGAATAAAGGAGAGGGAAGGGGTATAATTAATTCAGAAAGATAAATTTTAATAAAAGAGGAAAAGAAACAACAAAATTAATCCTGATAAGCATGATAGTGCTGCGAATCAAAATGTGGGCTCAGTGTATATATGTTTTTTTTTTTAATTAAACACAACAGTAACTACCAGCTCTGTGGGTCAATTATTTTACCAATGTGTCTCTACTTCCTCATTTGTAAAAGAGAGTAAAGGATAAATTTTTTAAAGAAATCATTAGTATGAACAATGTAGGTTGTCTATATTAATATCTACAAATAGTCTTTTTTTAGATGAACCATAAATACATTCCCTTTAAAGAAACACATTATTATTATTTCATAATGATAAGACAGTCATAAAGATGAAAATTGCTGGACATGTATGTTAATAAAGAAAATACACAAACAACTAAAGAATACAGGAAGAATGTTCTAAACCCTAAATTCTGTTGAAGATTTCAACACTGCTTTTTCAGCAATTTATAGATCTAAGAAACAGAAAACTCATTGTGTAGATGATTTGAACTATACTATCAATAACATTGACCAATTTGATTATAGGAATCATAATCACTTAATTCCTGAGGTAACACATTGAACTTTTATTATAATAAATATATTGGTTATAAACAATTTGTCACAATATTAGAATTAAACTATGACATGGTATCTCCTATGTGAGTTAAGCAATAAAGACAATATAAGGAAAATGCTTAGGTATATGGAAATTAAATAATATAGTTTTAAGTTACTATACTGCCAAATGATGAAATATTATAAAATATTTTTAAGTAGATGAAAAAAAAACACAGCGTGCTTTTTATCCAGGCAATGTTTTGGGTGAAATTCATAACTTGACAAGTTTATATTCATAGAAAAGAACATTCTAAAAGTCATTAGTTATGCAAGGAAAAGAAAAAGGTAAGATCAAAAAAGAAAGGTAATGGGAGACAATGATAAATAACTGTGTCCAAATTTATATATCTCATAGTCTTTTGAGGGGTATAACTGATACCTGGGTTAAAAGGTAATTGGATACCAAGCCACAAAAAAGCTCAGAAAAGATTTGGGGCATCTCTCCCTGGTCCATGATTTCACAGTTCAAACACAGTTAAATCTTGAGGATTTTTACCGTCTTTGCCAACCAGTTATGTGCTCACCACCATGGTGAAAAGTTTAGCCCTAAAGGGCAAGACAAAATACTTGTTACAATGAAAGTGATACTATAGATTCAAAACACTTGATGATAAGTTTAGCTAAATGTAAACAATAAAAAGTATTGAAAGAACTCAAACACTCTTAATTTCTAAGGGAAATATACTATGTTCATGAACTGGAAGATTGGCAATTGCCAAAGTGTTCATTTCCCCCCTAAATTAATTTACATGTCTTTAAAACTCAAATCAAAGTTCCAAAAGTGTTAGCATGGGAAATTGTAAAAAACTTTCTGTTGATAAGATTGACATTTCAAATTCTTCCTCTAAAACTACAGTAATCAAGGCACTGTGTAATTAACAGCATTACATATACACAGATAAATGGAGAACAAATGTTCCCAATAATAAATACACAGAATCAACTGTTTTTGGCAGAGATGACAATCAGCCAATGAGAAAGTAGTTTCTAGGAAACACTGAAGGACCACTAAGTGTCCATTTGTGTGTGGGAATGCATGTATGTGTATGTGTTTATGTGTGTGTGCATTTGGACACCAGAGTTGGATATCAAAGGACTTCCTCAATCATTCTCCACCTTATTTTTGAAACAAGATTCCACAAGAAGCTCTCTGGTTTGGCAAGCCTGTCTGGACACAGAGGTCCAGGGATCTTCCAATTTCTCTACCCTCCACCCCCGGCACTGGAGTTTCGGACATTAACGGTTGTGTCCACATTTTTATGATGCAATCCTCACATTTAAGCAGCAAGCACTTTTATGAATGAGTCACCTCACCAGCCTCCTATATCCATTTTCAAATATGAAGTTTCCCCATCTCACACCACATACATAACTTCATTTGAAACAGGTCCAAAAATAAATAATTATAAAACTTATGAGTAAAATAAAGCAAAACTTCCTGATTTAACAGTAGTTTATTTCCAAATAAACCCTAGAGAAAAAAACTATTCTAAAACACATACTAAGAAACTTTCATTTTAAAAGACATTGAAAAATAGTCACCTAATAAGATAAATTATTTGTATTGCCTTACATGACAGAGGACTTAGAACTGAGACTACATGAGAACTGTAACTCAGTGTAAAAAAAAAAAAAAGAAAACAAGCTTCAAAGATTGGTGGAGGACATAGGTTTCAGGGACGGGGACTAAATAGCTACTAAACTTGTGAAGAAATGGTTGTCTTCACTAGTCTTGGGGGAAATACGCATTACAATCACATTATGCAACAGTACAGTTTGCTCAAGGGTTGAAATTTAAATGATTGACTACTTTAAGCTTTTGGAGCAACTAGAACTTTCGCGCAGTACTTGTAAGAATGCAAAATGGCACAGTCACTTTGAAGTCATTTTTGTCAAGTTAAATTTGCATTTATCATAATGCAGTATTTTTGCTCCTAAGTATTTATTCCTAAGAGAAATGAAACATATGTCTACATAAAGACTGGTTTAAAAAATTCACAGCAGCTTGATTCATTATAGTCCAAGCCTAGAGACAATCCAAGTGTCTATCCACAGTTTGTATGTGGATAAACAAACTGTGTGCTAGCCTTACAGTGAAGTACCACTCAGTAGCAAAATGGAATAAACTACTGAAATGGAACATAGATGAATGTCTGAAACATTATACTGAGCAGAAAAGGCCAGATATAGAAGAGTGCACACTGCGTGAATCCATGTACACAGAATAGTGTAGCCAGAATGGAAAACAAAGGGTACCAGGATTGGATACTGGCACTGAGCCATGAGTGGAGCTGAGTTTGCACAGATGAATAAGTTTGTCAAAGTTCATCAGTTTCGAACACTTAAAATTGAGAGCACTTTATTATATATGAATTACACCTCAATAAAAATTAAAATGCTAGAAGATACTTAATGATTGCTTTAGAGTTTAGTTTTCTGTCTCCTGTTTGAAAACACTAGCTGTGTCGTTGAATATTCTCAGCTACTTGCATAATATTTGGCAGACAGTACGTAAACAGTAAATGGTAGATGAATAAAATACACAAACATCCGAATAAATAAGTAAGTGATACTGAATATTGTCAGAAAATGCGTAAGCCATTTAAATGTAAGAACAGGGCCAGTGAGATGGTCCAGAGCACTACGGTATTTGCCACCTTGTGAAGCATGTTTGATGACATGAGTTCAATCCCTGGAACCCACGAAAAGGTGGAAAGAGAGAAAAGACACACCAAATTGCCCTCTGACCTCCACACCTGCTCTGCAGCACACAAACCCACACACATATCAAAATCACACAAAAATAATAGGTTTTGTCATTTTTTGTTGTTGTTGTTGTTGTTTTTCAAGACAGAGATTCTTTGTGTAGCCATGACTGTCCTTGAACTAGCTCTGTAGACCAGACTGGTCTTGAACTTACTGAGATCTGCCTTTCTATGACTACTGAGTGCTGTCATTATAGGCGTGTGCCAGCACCACCCAACTGATAATAGATATTTTTAATTATCTAGAATGGGGGCATTTTAGAGCAATTCACGTTATGAATGTTTTAAGAACCTACATGACATGATTTCTGATAATTCATCATTAGAAACAAATAATTTTGAATATGGTAATCCTAGCAGTCTGAGGTGGAGGCAAGAGAGTCAGAAGTGCAAAGCTAATGTCTGCTTAATAGTGAGTTCAAGCCCAGCCTGAGCAATATAGGATCTTGGTATCAAAAACAAAAAGAAATGAAATAACAGCAACAACAACAAAAAATTATTCTGACCAGAATGAATGGCTTACCCAAGACTCAAAATTTCCATTTTTAAATACATATATATCTGTATGGGTATTAAAAAATAAAATCACTAACACCAGCTATTAACAACACTTCAATTGTACTTTAATTTCCAGTAAATAGATATCAGGATAGCAACAAGGTTTGACCTCTTGCTGTAGAAAAGAGAGAGACTTTATGTGGAATACCACTAGAGAACACTAGTATGGGTGGGGGGTCTTGGGTGATTTAAAAGGTGTCAAGCCATCCTCTGTGTTTGCATAGGCAGTGATGAGCTGGAAGGAACAGAAACGGTATCAAGGGGAAGTGGGATATATCTTTTGATCCCTTTTTATTTCTCTCTTAGAGAAAGCTATAGACTGAGTCAGCCTGTCTCTTGGAACATTCCAAAAGATGATTCTCTGGGACAATGGCCAACACAAGAACCATCTGTTTGGGAAGTTAGAATGTAGTGCTTCTCAAACTCTTCTTTCCTTTCTCCTCAAACCCCACTTCCAAACTGGCACACGCTGTGGTGAGACCTCCATGAGCTTCAGCTAAATTGATAATAAATTTCATGTGGACTTAATTGACATTAAACAAGTAAAACAAGCACTGCATTTTAGAAAGTATTTCTTTTCTTCCAGAATGCCCATACCAATTGGAAAGCACAAAGATAAAAGATATAATCCAGTTAAACCTTGGATGGTGTAGCTGAGAAAATGCATCAAATCATACTTCACATTCTTCCCCCAAGACATCATCAATCTGCTTTCCCAAGCAGTGTGGCAGTTGAGCAGGGCCATGGACCAGTTCTGGGAAAGTAGCTATGTGTTCCTGGCTGGGAAAAGGCGGCGAGAGGCCCTTTTAAGATTCTTTCTTCTGCTCTTCTTCCCTAGTTTGATTGCTACAGACACTGATAAAATAGTGGAGGTACTCTCTGTTTGGGACTTCAGAGACCCTAAAAGGACACAAATAGAAACAGGTGGAAATAACTTTTGTTGTGCAAAGTCCCTGATTTAACTTAATTTCACCTGTAGTGACAGATTATAGCTACTACATATATTTTTTTTAAAACATCCAAGAACACAAAGAAAAAAAAACTGTGTTTTAGGAGAAATAATGGGAGTTTCTGCAATGCTCCTCCCTCGGCTGCACTTCAAAGACATGATGCATGTGCTTCTGGCTTGGGCAAGCTGGTAGCCAGTTCACTGGGCATTGTCTGTGGGATTTGAGAAAGACTGAAGTCATGGCAGGTCCAGAAACTGATAGCCAATTCTAGTTCACTGTTAGCTGCAAACATGGGGATGATATACATATTAGTGGAAAATTATTCTTCTATCATGTACAAGACTCTAAACTAATGTCTAACACTATTGGAAAGAGGAAGCATTTTATTATTTGTTTGTTTCTTGGATTTTCATCTTGTTTTGTTTTGTTTTTAAGACAGGGTCTCTTGACAGCCTTGACTGTCCTGGAACCCACTCTGTAGACCAAGCTATACACAGAGATCTGCCTGCCTCTGCCTCCTGAGTACTGGTACTAAAGTGTACACTGACACATGGGTTTATTTTACTGTTATCATTTTTACTCAACAAATGCATACAAACTTTGAGAAGAGATAATCGTGTTTTTTATTGATTTTATTGAGCTATACATTTTTTCTCTGCTTCCTTCCCTTCCTTCCCCCTCCCCTTCAACCCTCTCTCATGGTCCCCATGCTTCCAATTTACTCAGGAGATCTTGTCTTTTTCTATTTCCCATGTAGATTAGATCCATGTATGTCTCTCTTAGGGTCATTATTGTTGTCTAGATTCTTAGGGATTGTGAATTTTAGGCTGGTTTTCTTTTCTTTATGTCTAAAACCACTCATGAATACGTACATATAATATTTGTCTTTCTGGGTCTGGGTTACCGCACTCATTATGATGTTTTCTAGCTCCATTCGTTTGCCTGCAAAATTCAAGATGTCATTATATTTTTCTGCTGTGTAGTACTCCATTGTGTAAATGTAATACATTTTCTTTATTCATTCTTCAGTCGAGGGGCATTAGGTTGTTTCCAGGTTCTGGCTATGAGAAACAATGCTGTTATGAACATAGTTGAGCATCCTTTGGGTATATACCCAAAAGTGGTATTACTGGGTCTTGAGGAAGGTTGTTTTATAATTTTCTGAGAAGTTGCCATACTGATATCCAAAGGAGCTATACCAATTTGCACTCCCACCAGCAATAGAGGAGTGTTCCCTTTACACCAAATCCTCTCCAGCATAATTTGTCATCAGTGTTTTTGATCTTGGACATTTTTACAGGTATAAGATGGAATCTCAGAGTTGTTTTGATTTGCATTTCTCTGATGGCTAAGGACAATGAGCATTTCCTTAAGTGTCTTTCAGCAATTTTATATTCCTCTGTTGAGAGTTCTCTGTTTAGGTCTTTACTTCATTTTTTATTGGATTATTTGTTCTTTTGATGACTAATTTCTTAAGTTCTTTGTATATTTTGGAGATCAGACCTCTGTCTGATGTGGGATTGCTGAAGACCTTTGCCCATTCTGTAGGCTACCATGTTACAAGGAGGGCTCGCTTGTTTGTCCCGGCCACCCAACTAGCTTAGCCCCAAAATAACCACAGAGAAACTGTATTAATTAAATCACTGCTTGGCCCATTACTCTAGTTTCGTACTGGCTAATTCTTACATCTTAATGTAACTCATTTCTATTAATCTGTATATCACCACTAGGTCATGGCCTACCAGCAAAGTCTGAGCACGTGTATCTCCAGCAGTGGGTCCATGGCATCTCCTGACTCTGCTTTCTTCCTCCTAGAATTCATTTCTGTCTTCTCCACCTACCTAAGTTCTGCTTTATCAGGCCAAGGCAGTTACTTTATTCATTAACCAATACAAGCAACACACAGAGGGGACTCCCACATCACTGCCGTTTTGTCTTGTTGACTGTGTCCTTTACAGAAGCTTTTCAGTTTCAGGAAGTCCCATTTATTAATTTTTTTTCAGTGTCTGTGCTACTGGGGTTATATTTAGGAAGGGGTCTTCTGTGCCAAGGCATTCAAGTGTACTTCCCACTTTCTCTTCTATAAGCTTCAGTGTAGCTGGCTTTATTTTGAGATCTTTGATCCATTTGGACTTGAGTTTTGTGCATGGTGATAGATATGGATCTATTTTCATTCTTCTACATGTTGATATCCAGTTATGCCAGCACCATTGGTTAAATATGCTTTTTTTTTGCGTTTGATATTTTTTGCTTCTTTGTCAAAAATCAGATGTTTGTAGGTGTGTTGATTAATATCTGGGTCTTTGATTTGCTTCCATTGGTCCTCCTATCTGTTCTTATGCCAATACCAGGCTGTTTTCAGTACTGTAGCTCTGTGGTAGAGTTTGAAATCAGGGGTTGCCATGCCTCTAGAAGTTTCTTTATTACACAGGATTGTTTTGGCTATCCTGTTTTTTTTGTTTGTTTGTTTTTTGTTTTTTTTTTTTTTTTGCTTTTCCATATGAAGTTGAGTATTGTCCTTTTAAGGCCTGTGAATGAGTCCCTAGTAGGTTTTCCAGGCCCACGTAGTCAGCCCTAAACACATGTGCAACACTAATTAGGCTCGGCATGCTTGAGTGTTGGGGTGGGTGGAGAGATGACAATAATTAAAGGAGGAGATGCCATTAATTTGAAAAGGAAATGGGGAACACAGGAAAAATTGGAGCCTGGCCGGTGTGGCGTAGAAATAATGTAAATACAATAGCCACGTATGAAATTCTCAAAAAAAAAAAAATGCCAAAGAAGTTACTCAGCTTCTGCCTTGTTTGTGCTTTAATTCTAGCTTTCTTCCTTTGAATCCAGAGAAAAATGACCTGCTTCCCATGAAGGGAAATTTTTTGTTGATCAAAAACTGTTCCACTAATTTTTAATTTATCTATGAGAAGCCATTTTTGAAGTTTACTAGATCATTCATATATTTCAAAGCTAAAGTCTTTATTTTCATAGCCCTGACAGCTGTCTGACAAGTAAGTATTTTCCCACCTCCCCCACCACACACACACACACCCTCCAGAATCAGAATAGAAAGGCACTTTCTCTAAACTGCTTCTTGGGGAGTTCAGGCTTCATCATGTGACTTGCTTTAGGTATTAATTAGGGAAGGGAATCGTGAGAAGCCATTACCCCCTCCCACATATCCTCCTCCTCCCCCCCTGGTTTCATTGGCTCCCATCTTGTAATAAAACCTATACCTGTCTCCATCATTGAATACAGTCTCCTTCTACATATAGGGTTTGCGAACTATTCAAATTAACTAGCTTTCCCTGGGGGACCACTTTCCCTCTTCGGTTGCAATCCTGTCAAACATGAGTCGTAGGCTTAATCTGCTGCTTAAGCAGCCTTTTTCTAGCAACACTTTTCCAAGGATAGACAATAGGAGCAGACCAATGACATGGGCCATATGAAATTCGCCGCGTGACCCTCCTGAGCAGAGTCTATATGGATTCCTTTCTCAGGGTCCAAGATTCTTTTCTCTTCCCTCTACCTTATCAAGTCTGAGTCACTCATTGGGTATTTCTTTCAGAAAGAGAATCTAAGCTGTTTTTTGTTTGTTTTCGCTTTTTTTTTGTGAGTGAACTATATTTTACCATTAGTGAAAGTTGGGTCTGTGCTGGGATAGCCTCGTCTCTAGGGCAACCAGGGAATTTTTAGGTTTCATTAACACAAAGAATCAATAATCTGAAGTCAGGGTTGGAAATCCCAAGGCCACTTTACATCATTCTGTTAGGTGACATCTAATACAGGCCCCTGAGATATTTTAATGTGTCCATAGCCATCATTAACCTTATTTCCTTTATAATACAGTACATCATCCATCACCCTACCTCAATTACTATTTATATATACAAAACAGTATTGACACAGAACGTAACTGAGAAATGATCCATTTTGTATTAAGTCACTGAAAATTTGGAGTTGTATTGTACAGCAGTTAAACTTAACCTTTCTTGGCTAGCACCAACTTTGCTTTTCTCCTCAATGAATGGCTACTTTTTTTTTTGTCTACTTCTTCTAAGTGGCAGATTTTGAAAAGCTTATTCTGGGAGTGGGAGGAAAACACACACATGGGCTTATAGATTCTGTTTCAGACCACTGCAGTATAGCAAATTCACAATAAGACAAATCATACCTTTCTGTATGAAAGATATGTTTATATTATATTGTGCTTGATTAAGAACATAGTACCTAAAAATAATGTGTATATCTTTATTAATTTGGTGCTAAAAGTGGCGTGATTATTTAGGCTTTGAGGAAAAAAATTAATGGCACAAAAGGACTTGCTGAATACAGGGCTGTCACAGACCTTTAGTCTATAAAAACATAGGCTCTTCAAGATACATTTAAGGGAAATACAGAAAATGAGCTATGTCTGTATAGTGCATTACATTTATGTAATATAGCTATGTAGGCATGCAACAAAACCAACATAATCCAGGCAAGACAAGTACAGTATTTTTTAAAATCCATATGAATCATTAATTTTGGGGAGAGGTCATGATCCACTTGGACATCCCAAATGACCAGATTTGCATTTTAAAGTATTAAACCTATTACTGGAATGACCCTAGGCATCCTGAAGGTTAATCATCAGAATGCCACATTCAGAGGGCCTGATGGCTGTCATTAGGATAAGATACTGGCGGTCACCTAAGAAAAAAAATTAACTTGAAAAGTAAGATAATAAAAAATTGACCCAAATGTTGAGTGAAAACTTCATACTCAGAACAAAAGACCCTGCAGAAAAAGTAATCTGGGTTTGAACACAGAGTTCTCAGGCTTAGTCACCTTTACTGCAGCTAGTTCTCTTTTCTAAGTGCAATAAATCAAACTTTGAAAAGTTATGTCATCACAAAACCAGATCCTTAATGAGACCAATCCATTTTAGGACAGACTCGGGTCTATGGACCTCTATTCATAGAGTCCAAAAATGTTATCACATTGTATTAATTATATTGTATTATATATCATCTTTCCAGTCACTTTATCTCATAAATAAGCAAAGTCAGGATCTACCACAATAAAACTACTCTTTACATTATTTAAATTATTGTATATATTACTAAATATAATTATATATTATAATATTGTTCATATAATTACTTAACAAATAATTTTAGCAAACAATTAGGTGGCATAAACTTTATGAACATAAGCAAGATAATTCTAGCCTAAAAGACTAGAAGTCTTTGACTGATTTTTGTTTCAATAACCTATATTTGGAGCATATCTTCAAGTCGATTTTCCTGTGGTTGTTTCTTCACATCATCTGTACATTTCCATGTTTTCATACAAGGATAATAGCACAGTTCATAAAATACTATTGATCTTAGCAATTCCCAGAAAATCTTCTCCAAAAGATGCATGTAAAATCCAGAGAAATCCAGAGCAATGTTAAAGACAAGCAGTAGAAGTGGGCTTCTAGCTACTCTACCTCTCCCAAACTAGATTTTAGGTTAGATGTTACTGCACAGAAAGAAAAAGAAAATTAGGTCCAGGAGATGTGTCAAACACTGAGTTCCTAACTGCTCCTCCAGATGGACCGAGGTTTGGTTCCCAGCCACCTCACCAAGGCTTGTAAATTCGGTTCCAAGGAATCTAGTGCCTTCTTCTGGCTATAGTGGGAACTACAGACATGGTATACATGCATGTAGGCAAAACACTCATACACATAAAATAAAATCGTTTTTTTTAAAAAAGGAACAAATTAGTTAATATTCACTTATTGTACATCAATTAATAGGAAAGCTTCTTGTCTATAATATATACAACACAATTATATTGCGCCTTATTAGTTTTAGCATTTGAAATCTTAGAAGTGGTATTTGGATTTCAAATATAATAAGATCTAAATTATGCTAACCATATTTATGAAAAGCGCATCATTTTCTGGGCATTATACTCTGAACTGAGATACGAAATGAGCAGTACAAGTTTCTGCCTGCGATGAAGCTGTAATCCAGACGCTAGAGGATCACAGATTCTTGGAGATCTGTTTTGACATGCTAGTCCAGTAACAGTTCTCCTCAAACAGTGTTCCAAGAGCTCTTGGAGCTCAGAGGAAGAGTCGCGACCCCACAATCCAGCTGGACTCCACGAGGCCTGCTTTCTCTCCTCAGGATTCCTTAATGTTCGTGAGGTGTTTGTGAGGTGCATCAGTGGAAGAGCCGACCCAGCAAATTCCCATCTCGCTCAATCAGTGAGTGAGGAGCCACACAACACAAGATGCAGAAAGCTGTGGACAAGGGGTATACGCTGGGGACAATACCCCAAAGGAGTATTCAAAATATATGTATTTAAAAGAACAAATGTTTTCGCAGGGCAGTGGTGGTGCACACCTTTAACCCCAGCACTCGGGAGGCAGAGGCAGGCGGATCTTTGTGAGTTTGAGGCCAGCCTGGTCTACAAGAGCTAGTTCCAAGACAGGCTCCAAAGCTACAGAGAAAACCTGTCTGGGAAAAAAAAAAGCCTTTGAGACCCTTCTAAAATTGTGGGTTTTAGCTGTAGGGTAAGATGATGCTGGGGGATTCTTTGTAGCTGATAGGTTGTGGACAGGAGAGCCATGTATCACTTATGAGCAAAATTATGGGAGATACATGTCACCTGCCAGTAAGAGCCCTGGCATAGCGCTTTTGGTATGTACTTACAATTGTAAGCCTGTGAGAGATGGGTGGGATGCTGAATCTTTGCAAATGTGGTTACTGTACAAGACTGTTTTGATGAATGTGCATTCACTGATACTTTGTGTCATGTATTACTGCTGAATAATTCAGGTTTTTTTTTTTTTGCCAAAGGTGCTCATTTTTATCTGTGTCTGAACAGGGAAGAAAGAGGAGGAGTCTAGTATTTGGTTCAGTGACTGGTGATAGAGTTAATGAATGAGGAAAAAACTGAACGGAGAAAAAAGGGTTAGATTAGTTGGAAATATATAGAAGTAGAAATGTGTGGCTTGGAAGGACCCATGTATTTTTGTGGGGGACATTTGCAGCCAACACTTATGCGCATGAGCCAGAAGTGAATGGATTCTCAGGGACAGAAAAATACTGATTTGTGTATTCTAATAATATATGATGGTTACAATTATGAGAACAAATGAAATCATCCAAAGAAGTTGTGAAAAAATTACCTACCAAATTTAGGCTAAAAAAAAATCCAAACTTCCACAATCAATTTTACAATCCCAGCTGTCTCACTTAGCTAAATAAATTTTCAGTTAAATTTAAGAATCAACTTTCTCTGGAAATTTCTATCTTTATAAATTTTTATTAATTCACTTTCCTTAGTGTAAAGTGAAGAGAAAGACAGTATAAATGGGCTTCTCTGTAGTGGCTGATACAGTGTACATGGTTATGGGCTCCTCTGTATTGATTGATACAATGTATGTGTTTTAATTTTCTACCTCTTCTTAGATTTTAAATGTTTTATTTGCATATTCCATAGATACCTCACATTACTTTGTGACCCTTTGACATAATATATCTTGCCTGTCTTACTCACCATTATATCCCCAGCTATGATCCTGGTGTTCACAGTTATATTTCTTCTGTATCTGATAAACCCATGAACAGTTTCATTTGCAAACATTCAAAGACAATATGCCACAAGGAATTAACCATTCTGTCTTCCATGTCCATATGAAAATACCATTGGTTTGTGAATTGAGTTTGGTTTGCTTTGGTTTGTTGTCTTGCTTTTGTTTGTTTTCTCTTTTCTTTTTTTCTTCCTTTTTTATTTTATTTTTTTTTTAAACAGAGTTTCCTGTAGCCAAGGTTGGCTTTGAACTGCTACATAACCCAGGCTCTCTGCTAACTCTTGATCCTCCTGTTTCTGACCCCAAAGTGTTTGGATTACAGGCATGTACTACTATGCCCAACTGTACCAGTATTTATTGTTAAATGAAACTTTGAATGATATTAATTCCTTATTTTTCCATCCCTGCTTTTCCTGCTTTTCATTCACCCTTTATAAGTTTGTATATCCTGATTTCAACATGTGTTCCAAATCTGACTGTTCCCCAGACTACACAAAGCTGATCCCTCACTTCTAATCAGGATCACAATAGTCCTTTTCTACCATTCCTGCTATGGCTTGAGTCTGTTTTTATTGTGTCTCTTAAGGGGTCGTGTGTTAAAGGGTTGATCTGTGATATGGTTATATCAGGAGATAGTGTGAACCTTTAAAAAGAAGAGCTTATTGTGGAGTCTTTATGTCATGGGTACCCTATTTTTAGAAGGAATTGGCATAGTCTGTACCAGATCTGTAAGTTAGTTCTCCTAGATCGAGTTTTATAAAAGCCCAAATCTAATGCCTGTAGAGTCTCCACCTTTCTGTCTAGCATTGTGATCCCTTCCTCTTTGTTTATGTTCCCAACACTATGCTGAAGCTGTGCTTGTGAGCTTCCAAAAACTTCATAAACAGTGTGTGTATGTTTATGTGTGTGTGTGTTCACCTGTGTCTGTGCATAAAGAGGTCAGAGGTTAACATCAAGACATCAAGTGTCTTTTTCATCACTCTCCACCTTGTGTTTTGAGACAAGGTCTCTCACGGATCCTTGGGCTCATCATTTGAACTACACTAGCTGGCCTAGAAGCCCCTGGGATGCAGTTAACTCTTTCCCCTTATCACTGATATTATAAACCTACTGTATGGTGCTGGAGATCCAAAAGCATTCTTCACACTCTACCCATTAATCTCAGCGTCTGAACTTCCATTTGTGATGTTAGGCTACCCTAAGCATTTATTTATTATTTGTGTATTATTATTGTTGTGTGTGCTTATGATGTGTGAATGTGGGTGAACACGTGTCACAATGACCATGGTTCTTTTCCTACTGCAAGTTCTGGGATCAAACTCAGGATTGCATAATTAGCACCCTTTTGACTGAGCTATCTGACAAGAACAGGAGATAGAAACTTGTCAGGCATGGCAGGGACCCCAGAGCAGCAGTTCTGAGAATATCCTCGCTGGAGGCCATGAATGACAGAGGAATGTTTTGTTTCCGGTTTCTTTATTGTCTCCTAAATGTACACCTTTGCATACAGGCTACATGAGAGCATGTTATTGAAACAGAGAGGGCCACCAAAACACTTCATGCCTGCTCCAACTAATCTGACCAGTTCATTGCCTCTCTTTGCCTCACGTTAACTCCCAGACTATCAGCTCAATGATGCCCTATTTCCTATGTTCCCCGTACACAGCAACTCTGCTCTATCTATCTATCTATCTATCTATCTATCTATCTATCTATCTATCTATCTATCTATCTATCTCTATCTATCTATATACCTGTCTGTCTATCTGTCTGTCTATCTATCTATCTATCTATCTATCTATCTATCTATCTACATATCTATCTATCTATTTCTATCTACCTACCTACCTTTCTCTCTCCTCTTCCTTCTTCCCTCCTTCTTAAGCTTCCATGTGGGACTATACAATAAATTTCTCTCTAAGAGTCAACCTTCTGTGGTCTACAAATTTCCTTTTGTGAATTCAAGAAACAAAGTCCCAAAAGCCATTGGCTTGGTATTGGTTGTTTTCAAGTTTTCAGGGACTCTAGTCCTCCAAGCGGAGTTCACCAAAAGCCAAGCATGACTCCATCATTTTCAAAGGCAGCCCAATAATCCTGTATCACCATTATTCCATTATAGTAATAAAATAAACTAATACAAAGGTAATCACATTATTTTCTATGGAAATGTAAAATGTTCCAAAGATACTCTCGATCTTCGATATTAAATGATACAGACTGAAGCGTGATTACAACTAAAGGGACACAACAAAGTTTATACAAGTCTAATAGGCCACAATAATGACAAAAATAATAAGACACACTTCGGTTGGAAGATAAAAATTCAAAGCAGTTTAGACTTTGGGATGTAATAGCAAACAGCTGTAAATCAAAACTGCTACCCCCTTCGGAGATACTATCAGTTTAATCTTAAACTCAGCCTTAACAATGAATGCATTTGCAGTTACCCTACTAACCAAAGGCTACCAAAGTTGTTAATCAGCAGCCGAGTCTGATCTAGGACAGGGATATGTGTTTGCTTCACTAGCAGCTGAAGCTCTTGATTACAGTCACTATTACACAACAGAGGTATCTACTTTAGTCATAAATATAGCTAGTCCTGGTACTTTCTAGTGTTTGTCTTTGACCACAAACTATTTAAAGATTTTGGAAAGCCCTCAGTCTTTGTTACAAAATTACTGAGACCCCAGGAGAGCTGTGGTGCTACATGGCCTTTCATAAACACTACCTTGCTTTGTACTTCTTTCTCTGCTTTTTATTCACTAATGAAAAGTACTTTTAACCAACACAAAATCAGATAATGCTGGCAAGTAATTGAACTAAGGGTATGGGTCTACATTTCTTAATGTATGGGTCTACATTTCTTAATGGAGCCCAACTCTAACAGTATTGGGGGGGTCTTATATAAAACAAAGGTTGAAAAAGCAGAATACTGGCTTTTACATTTTTTTTTCATGGAACTATCCTAAATTTAACCAATTTCACAGATAAGAATACTGATACCGTTTTTTGAAATTATACACCCGAGAATTTTAACTTCACAGCATCCCTATAGGATGAGTTCACTTTAGTTCTACAATTACAAATGAGGATTTTGCTTCTCAAAAAGCCAGAATGTACCACTTGCATGAGCCAGCTTCTTGGAGCCCATTGCCTATGATGGCATGCCATGCTCAACCTTAATGCAGTGGGGAGGGACTTGATCCCACCTCAACTTAATGTACCAGACTTTGTTGAGTCCCCATGGGAGCCCTTACCCTTTAGAAGGAATGGGTGGGGAGAGGCAAGGGGGTGGGAGGAGGGGTAGGAGGTAGACCTGTGGTTGGAATGTAAAACGAATTTTAAAAAATAAATAAATAATATTTTTAAAAATATTCAGTAACTTTGTCATGCCCTCATGGCTTCATGTCTTCTCATCACCTCCTGGTAGATCTCATTCTCACCTCAGTCAAGCATTTGTGTGTGTGTTTCCCAGGCACTGTGGTATCTTGGGTTATCAAAAGATTTAACTCACTTCCTGCACAGGAAGGCCAGTTTAGGGAAACCTGCCCCTTTCCACATTGGAAGAGCCCTGGGAAATTAGAATTTTCAGTGACCTTTAGGAGAACAGGAATCTTCACGACAAAAGTCAAGGCCTGCAAGCCAACTTGCCAAGCGTGCTCCCGGAAGTGCCCCTGACCCACAGCTATCAGTTTTACAGCGGCCCACTTCGCTTTAATATCCTCCCTGGGCACCACCTGAGACTCCGGTTCTTGGAACCCAGACAAACCAGGTACCAGCCAGCTAGAGAAAAAAACCATGCAGAGGGATTAAAAAGTACCTGTTCATAGCCTGAAAGTTTGTAAAGAAAGTACTGAACACAGACTTCCCATCACATCAGAAGGAAAATTTATGCATCGCCTTTGAGTTCAACTTCTCCATTAAAGCTTTTTCCCTATAATCTAGGGAGTTCTTATCTTGGTGACTTATGGTGTTATGGAGGGGCTCATGCATGGAAAATGTCAATAGAAATAGTAACTCTGGAAGGGAAGGGCCTCCTAATTAGTCCCCATTTAGATTTTATGATGGCTTTGAGATCTGCTCATCCTGACAGTGCGCACTGTGGTTACATATTGTTCTAGCCTGAGGGAACCATAGGAAAATCCAGATTTATTGTACCTATCATACCAGCATATTTCATTTGCCATTATGAGCAGCCATCTCACAATGATGCAGGAGTATTTATTACAGATTAAATTGTAGGACCTGGATGGTTTAGTGAGGTTCTTGAGGTATCATTTATGTCATTAACTGGCTCATTATCAGATCTGCGGATCTCCATTCTTTTCTGAGCCTTGCATTCGAGCACGGAGGCATCCAGACCAGAGCAGCTTCCGGGCTGTATTTTGTCGTGGCAGGCATTGAAGTTTGAACACAGACAAAGCAAATCGCTTGCATCAGCCCCGTGTTGTTGTTTCACCTGATTGCCTGGAAGGTCCTGGCAAATCCCTCTTTAGAGAGGTTTGCTGCGGGGTGGGGGTGGGGGGCTGTCGGGGCAGCAGGGCTCAGTCTGACAGGCAGCTCCATTTGGTCCAGGTGCTCCCGGGGCTGGGGAGGATGAGGGCGGGAGAGAAGCAGGAGCCCCGGGATGCGGGGATTGACTTTCAGCGGTGGCTAACGCTAATTAGGTTAGAAGTGCCTGGCTGCCTTCTAAAGATGCAGCCTCCAGTTTTTCTTCTGTGATAAATAACCCCACGTTTGAAAAAGCAGGAAGGGAGAAGGGAAGGATGTGTGAAATTTAATTGTGGTTATTTAAGAAGTTAGCTGTTCTTTCGTGCTGATTATCGGCAGCGAGGGCTGGGTTCTCTCTCACACAACTCCTACCCCTGGGACAGCGTTCTCACTCCACCTGGGAAAGAGGAATCCGATGGCCGATCAGGATAGACAGTTTTTAAAGATAGCAGAATACTCTTGTTGAAGGCAGGCTAGCGGGACATTTTCCAAAAAGACTCAAGAGCGCAGTGTTTATCCCTTGCCTCTCTGCTTGGGTCTCAGTCTTCTATTTGCATTGGGTGTTTGATTTCAAGTGGGGGGCTTTTGTTGGTGGTATTTACCCTATTTACTCTCATATATTGCTTTTTCATAAATCCCAGGGAATGGCATTTAAGTTGCTGTGTTCTTTGGTATTAAAATACTCTCCGGTGTAGGTGCAGAAGTACCTATAGAAATGCTGGACTCAAATTCACAGATTATCTGGGGAAGAAATGCCTGGTGATTTAATTGTTGAACATAATTAATTCACGGCATAGACAATAGTTCCTGGAAAAGGCTCCTTTCACAAAGGAAAATTGCAGGTAGAAGCTATTACGTGTTTTTTTAAGCAGTATTTAATATGATATTATATATCTGGATCTGAGACAACACAATTCTTGGTCATTAATAATTGCATAGTTGAACCTTTACAAAATAGTTTCCTTTTTATATTTATAGTGCTAAATGAAATAATTTCTGTATTAACTCCTAACAGCAGAAAATGTACAAACTGACTCACATCCACATCTATACCTCTAATAAAGTTAATCAAATATGAGATGTCCTGGTTGAACTAAAATGAGCAGTATGGGCTTGGAGGGGTGGGGGAGATTTCTTGTCCCATGTTGAATTTCAATAGTGTTGCACTAGGAAAATTGACACTCCTAAAGGGATGCTCAGCTGCCTTCCAACCAGTTGTATCAAAGGGGGTTGTCCAATGCTTTTCATTTTTACTTGTTGCTTGTACATTAGAGTTAATGAAGCAATGTAGAAAGGTCAGAAAGAAACATTTTTACTTTTTGCTGCTAAGCAGAATAATTGAGAGCCTTGATGGCAATGTTGTTGCCTCTGTCGTTAGGGCAGGAAGATGCTGCCCAGCTCCAGCTCCTTCCAGAGCCTGACACTTCCACTACGCAGGACTTGGTAACAAGGCTTCTATAATTTCTAATTTGCCCTTTTGGAGTCACATTGTCTCTCCCACGTACCACATATTGTTTTGAGTCACTTTGTGATTATTTTTTAGCTTGACTCTAGTTTTTGTTTGGTACAGCTTATTTTTATCAAAGTTTAAATAATATTAAATTATTTCTAACTTGTCTCTAACAGGAACTGTAAACCATGCAACTTTTGCAAAAAGAAAATATAATCATAGGAACATATTAAGGCCTTCATTCTGTGTTGTCCCCCCCCCCAGCTAAACCTTTAAATTAAGAAATGTCATTTGTAAGCAGAATTTAAGTAGCATGTGCAAATTTTCTAATACCTATTTGTGTTTGTTCTGGTATGTCAAAAAACTCATTAATTCTCAAGTCAACCTTTTAATAATGGTAGAGTATGAAAATAAAGCATAGAGAAGAGAAATACCCTTAAAATAACGTGACCATTCAGATATGTGAATTTTTTTCCCCACCAGTTAACAAACATCATTTTACAAGAAACCAAACCTAAATACTGCCCATTTTTATACAAGTGCTGTACTTAAAGGGACGAGTCATAAGCACAACGCTTGCAGTGCTGTTTGTGCGGTCCCTTGAGAAGCAGATAATTACATACATGTGTGTATATATGTATGTATTTGTGCTCCACAATACCTGAGTGGTTAGCCAATTAAGCAGAACTTAGCACTAAATGAGTCATCTCTTGTATTTGCTGTATACTGCAGGCACTCTTGAATAAATAAGATCTGTGCTGCTATAAATAGGCTCCTTGAAGGGAGTCTTCTCTGGTTTCTTTGTAATGCTCTTCGCCCAGTCTCCCTGCTTGGGGTTTTGCATTAGAGTCTTAATATTGAGCCCGCTCATTAATCTCCATCCTTTTTTCGAGGTTAGTCTAGGCTGTTCTTGTAGCTGTAGCACTCATTGGGTTGCCGTAGGAACAAGGGAGCCGGGTAAATATGCTTATGGAAAAGAAATGACTACTAATTAAATGTGAATAGCATTTATAAATTGCCTAGTTCTCACAAAATGCAGAGCATAATGTGCTTTGATGTACTTCATTAGGAGAAGGCACCTATATTTTAAAAATATATGCTAGTGGAGAAAACCAAATTTTCATGCAAAAGTGATCTTTCCGTGCTTTCGTTTTCCCGCTGACTATAAATCCTGTAATTTAATGCAGATACCCTTTTACTGCATTTACATGGCAGAAAAAGACATTTGGTTGGCCTGTGAAACTGCTGCAAACCCTCACTATTCTCTAACCAAAGTATAATTTCTTTTCTTTTATTGTTCAGAGTACTGCTTTTTTCTATTACGTTTTAGACAATAAGGAACGGCTCGCACCATCCAATTCGAACCCAGGTAGGCAGTATTTTCACATCACACGGTACTGTGATCTTTGCCTGCCTTGCCTATAAAATCAGGACTTTGGTGTGAACTGCAGAGCCAGATTTTTTTCGGTCACTGGGCAGCTTTACTTGTGCGTTGTTGGGACAAAAAGCAACCCTCGCCCTTTTGGAGACCGGAAGGCCCCAACTTCATTATCACTCTGCGTGTCACAGCAGAAAACTCTTCAGGTCCACTCGCGTTTCTGCAGTGGAAGGGTGAACTTGGCTTCTGGGACGGTTGTCGGTTCTTTGCAGGACATTTGGAATTTACTTATTTCCAAACAGCTGGTTGAGGAGTAGCCGACAGTTCCTTGTGTAAGATTTTTCTGTCACAGGTCTGCAATCCAGGACAGGCCCGGCCAAAGCTTTGCCAACTCCTACAGTGCTCCTGCAGTTTGGTGATTACTTTCCAAAGATCTTTTTTTTCTAGGGACAACACAAATCACTGACAACGCAGCAAAGAAAAAAAAAAAAAAACACCTGAGATGGATTTTTTTTTATATAATGTTATGAACGATTCACTTTGCATTTCTCTTTGTTTCTATAACAGATATGCACATGTACATGTAACTCAGCTTGTCTTCAAGTGTGCCTCTTTCTGGAAATCTTAACAAATAATCCTCTATTCAGATGAGAATCGCGGGCCAGCGGGCGGGAGACCGGCTGGGAGAGTCGTTTCCGGGCGCTGGTGTTGCCTGGGCATGCGCAGTTGACTCGGGCAGCAGTAGTTCGGCGGCTTGCTTTGTGGGTACAGCTAAAATGACTTTTTCTTAGTTGCTTTTTCAGCAAAGCATTAGTTCCCGAGCTATGTGTCAAGTTGAGGGTAGTGAAAGGAGAACTCCCTGAAGTTGCTAAGTTCTGACTTTTTAATGTCTGTTCTAGGAAAGCAGACAAGTGAATCGGATGATGCTTAGCATTTAGTGGATGTTAGATTCGTGCTATTCCTAATGAATGTGATTATTCTATAGTATTTTGCATGGATTTAATTTAAAGGAGCATGGGTTTAATAATGTCTGATGAGTAAAATTAAATCACGGGCGTTTTGTAGGCTTTCAATAAACGCATATAGAATTTAATTGAAAAGTAAACTTTAAAATTATTAATCTTTAAACTTAATTCTCAACTTTCTGAATTACATTTAGCCTTATAAGTGTTATAGGAAAAAGCTTTCTAAATTAATTTACCTTATTACGGTTTTAATGAATTAGAAAGACTTTATGAAAGGCAATTCTGTCCATGCTTCACTAAATTATGGCTGTTATTTGAACCCAAGAGGAAGAACATACATAAATGCTCCAGTTAGACTCACAATATTAATTTCAACTTTTGGGTTTAGATCATATTTTATTCTGGTTCTGTTGTCAAAGTACTTGCAATCTTAACTGAAATTAACAGCTAAATACTAGTTATTTTTGATCCTTAATGATGTGAAAAGTAATTCTCCCTCAACATTAGTTGTGTACCGAGGGCAATGTGGAATGCTCTAGGAGTGTCGCCTTTTTAATTCTTTTTAAACCCCACAAGAGAGTGCAGGCACCATCCACTTTCAGGTGGAGAAGATGAACTTGGAGAAATAAGCTACTGTTTTCTGAAGCTCTAAATAAAAAAATAAAAAAAAAACCACGCCAGGACTTGGATCATAGCCAAATTCCAGTGCTTCGACACATTTTTCATTTTTAATTGTAATCTATTTTTCTTATGCAATAATCTATTCTGCAGTGTCATCAATGGTTAATATCTACTTCATTCTTCTTTGTTTTCTGTGAGTAGTGTCCATGATTTGCTTCCCTTTGATGTATGAACCTAGACCTTGGAAAACTGGTCCACCTGCAAATTCTCCCAAGGTATCTTGTGGTTGCTTGGGCTCACTCTGCTTTTCCTTCCCGTTTTCATTTCTTCTGCAGACTAGAAACCTGGTGTTAGTGTGCTACTCACCTAGAATTCTCGTCTTTTAAAGATGCTAAAGATATCTTACTTGATAGCATTCCAAGAGATAAAAATATTCATGTAAAGGTTGTGTTTGTCCCAAAAGATGGATTTTTATATTAAAAATAAAATAAAACATTGATTCTTAAACCCATATAAGGATTAAATTATTGTTGTGGATTAAGAACAAACATCAACAAACATTCATAATTTTATGGTTTCCGAGGTTCCATTTCTCACTTAGGAAATCAAGTTAATCTCTCAGAAATGCCTTATGCAGGGTTCCTTCACAATTACGGACGTCAAAGCTTCAGATACTTTGGGAGTTGTTGCGACTCTTATCTCTAAGCACCACAAAGTGCCATAAGTAGATTGTGCTGTTGCTTGCCTTCATTACCTGGTTATCCCAGACTCTCATCAGAAGAATAACATTTCAAGATTGGCTTGTAGCCAACTCAAGACTCTTAAACAGGAGAAGTCATTTTAGAGAGCATTTCTGTTCTGAAATGTTTAGAGATATTTTTAATAAGCTATATGACTTGCATTTTTAATATTTTCCTATATTAAATAAAGCCAGTAAGTGTTTGTGTCAGACAACTAAGCTGCATTCACTGAATATCTGGTCTCAAAAAGCAAACTAGCGAACAGACACGGGGCTGTCATGAGGACACAGGGATTAACCTCACGGCATCCCAACCATGTGATAGTAGGTAAGTTATACTGTCTGTTCACATTCATTTCTTCCATCTTAAAGATAAATAAATGCTTAACTCTTTTCTGATTCTCATACCACGTTCTATGAGGCTTATTTGACAGACATAGTGGATATGAAAGATGAGAGAATTTGGAAGCAATATATAATTGAATATGTCTTATAAGTTCTAGTTTATATTTCTTTCTCTCAGGAAGCTAAACCCTGCATTGCCATCTCTTTATTTTCAAAAAGTATTCCTATTAACAAAAGATAAGTATTTTTAAAATCCAAGTGCAGTGTTTTTATTTCATGGGGACATAACCATGCCAATGCACTTTATACAGCTTTCTTAATATACTCTATATGTTTTCAGCAAATCACATACATATTTAAAGACAAATAAATTACATATAACACATGTGGCAACTTGGCATTGTGTTAGCTTATTGAGAGTTTTAATGGCTAATGAATGGATACACTTATTGTATTTAAATAATGGATATATTTTTGTGCTCATAACAACCTATGGTTATTTCTCTTTTGTGGATTTCATGTTAGAACTCATACCTAATTTCAAAGCTCCCATTCTTAATCATAATTCATATTTCT
Organism: Microtus pennsylvanicus; assembly: GCF_037038515.1. NCBI lineage: Eukaryota > Metazoa > Chordata > Mammalia > Rodentia > Cricetidae > Microtus > Microtus pennsylvanicus. The sequence goes on from NC_134587.1 coordinate 23,040,375, forward strand.
TAGGTGAGAAAATGGAGCTGGGTTATTCAATTGAGTCTGATATTTTTCTTCCTACTGTGGCAAATTCTTCTGACAGATGCAGCTTAAGAAAAGATTTTTTTCATCTCACAGCTTGGGGTACAGTCCATCATGGCGGGGAAGGCACAGCAGCAGGCATTTGAGGCAACGGGTCACATTGCAGCCACATTCAGGAAGCAGAAAGCATGAATGTTGGTGTCCACTGTCTTCCCCTTTTTATTCACTCCTGACCTCTAAGCTGTGCAACAAAGCTACCCATAATTAGGGTGAGTCTTCCTCACCTATAGCCAGCCTACAACCTGCAGCCTACAACCTCCCTCACAGGCTTGTGCAGAGGTTTGTCTCCATGGTGATTCTAGACCCTGTCAAATTGACAGTCAATATTGACATTTCTGGTTATTTTTAAGGCTAACTAATGTATGTTCTTATTTCAGTTTTTCTAGTAAAACAACAAAAATTTTCTGTTATTTTTCAAGTATGTTTACGTTTGTCTTTTAGTTTCTAGGTCATGGCAATGTTTTGAAGCATGTTGAATATTATCAATATATTATATAAACATCTACATATATATATATATATATATATATGAAAGGTGTGTGTTAGTGCGTTTGTGTGTGCACGCATGCGTGCACATGTGTGTGTGTTTCAGAAGAGAAAGACATAGCCCAAAATTTCAAAACTGTAAGTTGGTCTTGAGTAACAAAGAAAAATTTTTGTTACTTATTTTTCAATGCTACATTAAATGTGATGCTGAGGTTCAGAATACCACATATCTCAGATATTACATTTTTATGTATGCGTGGAGTACCGGAGTGTATTTATGTGTGCCTAAGGAGGCCAGAAAATGCTGTTAAATCCCCCAGCAGTTCCAGGTGGTCATTAGGCTTGCACAGGGATGCTGGGAACCCAGTAAGCCAACTCTCTAGTCCTGAAATTTATTATTTGATTCTTATTCCAGTAATGTATCATATTTGACTGTGCATATACTTCTTGGTGTTTCTTAAAATATCTGGAAATTGCCTGGTGAGAATGTCCTATACATTCACTAACAGTCATTTTTTGCCCCTGTAAATTGTGCATCCTCAGATTCAGCCAACATCAGATTAAAACACCCAGAAAGACTGTCTCTTTTGAAAAGCACAGACTCTACCATTCTTTCCTAAGCAATCCATTATAACAGCTCTTGCATGGAATTTACGTTGTTTATTTTATATCATCTGGAGCGATTTGCAGTTTCTAAGCCCATTTTATGTAAAAGACTTGGGTGTCTGAAAATTGTTGGGGGTTCTGATGGATGGCTGTGTTTCTTCTTCAGAATGTAACTATTTCTAAGATTAACTGGTAGCTGGATGTGCGGCAAATGCTAGACTGAACTAATCCCAGAAAGCACTCCTCAGATGACATCTGCCTCAACCAAGGTGCTATGGGACATTTGTACACTGTGTGAAAAAGTATTGCTATGATTGGTGTAATAAAAAGCTGAACAGCCAATAGCTAGGCAGGAGATTATAGGTGGGACTTCCAGGAAGAGGGAGAACTCTGGGAATAAGGAAAGGCGGAGTCAGTAGCCCAATGCAGTGGAAGCAGGTTGGGCAGTACAGAGATGAGGTAAAGAGTCTAGTGAAAGAACATAGATTTAAAAATATGGGTTAATTTAAGTTATAAGAACTGGTTAGGAACAAGCGTATGCTGAAGCAGAGCTTTCATAATGAATAATAAGTCTCCATGTCATTATTTGAGGTCTGGAGATCCTGAAGAAAAAGAAGAGCTACGCTGAAGAGTTTGCCCATGTAGGAGCCTGTGGAATAGACAAGTTTGAGGTGACAAACTTGAAATGAACTGTTTCCTTTTTAAAGACAAAACTAATGCAATGTGTGTATATCTACATTGGTTTGTGCCAGACAAATAATTTGAATTTATAATACTTAATTTTAAAAACTATTTTATTGTCTGTGTTTGTGCATGCTTTTGTGTGTGTTTGTGTATGTGTATGTGTGTTTGTGTGTACCAGCCACAGTGTACATATGTAGTGGTCAAAAGACAACTTGTAAGAGTTGTTTTGTTCCTTCCACCTCAGATTCTAGGGGGTCAAACTCCGGTCATCGGGTTTTCATAACAGATGCTGTTACCCACCTAGCCATCTTGCCAGCTGCACGAGTTTTAAAAGATGTGTTCTGAGTGCCAATCTTCCTTTGAGAGCATTGAGGTTTTATTCACTGTATTGTTACTAGAAGATTACTGTGTTAGATGCTGCTGCACAAAGCTGCAGAGAGCATTGTCACAATCTTCAATGAGTTCATAATAAGATAATTTGCAGCCAGTAATAACACTGGGAATACAGTCATGGGGGGCACTGCAGCAGGAAGGGGCAGAGGGGCACCTGCTGCCTGCCTCGCAGACTAGGAAACATGGGTACCAGTACCGTGTGTAGCCAATAAAGGAGAGGCAGTAAGGTAAAACACAGGTGTGTAGAGGTGAGGACTTGTGAAATGCCTCTGGGTTTGGGGAGAAAAGTTCAGAGAGGCAAGAAGCTGGAGGAGGCCAGGCAGAAAGGACTGAAGGAATTGAAGCTTGAATTACTTGAATTACTAAAAGTAAACTGTATAGAAATTTCTTTACTAGAGTTTAGACTTTCCCTTTCCTAGCAAGGAGTCCTCACAGATGCTTCTAACTAGAGAAAAACATGATCGTACCCATGTTTCAGAACGAGAATAGTATTCATAGCACAGAGGATGGATATAAAATAGCAATTCAAAAAAGCAGGGAAATTATACTTTTAGAGTAAAGTCATTTTTTAAATTCCACAATTTCTTAAATGAACTCTTAGTGTTCTGTATCACCTTCCCTGAATTTAAAGTCTTTCACCAACCAAGTGGCACTGGAAGGAGGCTCGAGGTAGAGCTGGATGCTGCTGTAATTGTAAGTAGTATGATGTTGGGTCTGTAGCACACAAGTGCTAAGATGCTTTCCTTTTGAACACTTTTCCTTAACCTTAGGTTTCATTGGACAGATGTTTCATTCATTAAACTGTCATGGTCCTTAGTAAACAAAACCATCAGCAGGTGACAAGGGCAGCTGATGTTCACTTTTGCTGCCTGTAGTTTAACACATGACTTTTGAGGTTTATGGTACTTCAGGTGTTCGAAACTCACTGTCTGATCTCAGACACCGGACTTTTGCTAAATGCAGCTCCCGGTTCATTTTCCTGGGATTCTTTCTGAAGGCTGTGTTTCTATAAAGCACCCCTGTGCTGCGGACCCTACCTATCCCATCTTGAGAAGCAAATGCCTTCTGGTCCTTGGAAACATCAAGGAAATTCATGATTTTCACAATATTTAAAAAATTCTCTTTACTTACTTGTTAATCAAATCATAGAATTTTATACTCAAATGGGGGAATCTGAGAATTTCACAACAACCATGTCCATATGGGTGTGAGAAGCATAGGTCTTACATAATATCTCCCAAGCAGAATGATTAATCTAGTAGTTCAGAGCTCAGGACATCTGTTGAGGGTTCTATTTACTACAGAAAATTCCAGTGTAAGTGGTCCACATTCTCACCCATCACCGTGTCAGAAGGGCATGAGTACGTCATGGTCTCCCCCACAATGAAGCCTGAATTAGACAGATAACATCCTTGACTTCTGAGATGAGCCTTGTTAGTAGAGACCTTCCTTATAAAGGCACAGAAAGCACGTGTTCTTTGCACTAACCAAGTACCTGAAACATTAGACCACCAATAAGACTTCACTCTAAAGAGAATAATATGTTCAGAAATGTTCACGGTGTTTTGTGGAAGACTCCTGATCATGTAAGAACTCTGCTTTTGCTTTGTCCCTTGGCTCCCAAAATTCCTGAAAAGGACTGAAAGTTCTTGCCAAAGAATTCTTTATACTACCAGTCACCATGGCATTATGGGTACAAAAAACAACGCAGAGAAATGAATTATATGGAATAGCAACCACCAGGAAATTAAGGTTTTATTTAAAACTGATAGTAGAGAACCATGACCCTTCATCCCGCCATCTCTAAGGAGTACTATTTCCTCTAGCCTGCAGGTGAAACTCGCCCCATGTTTGTCATAGTCCATGGTCACCTTGAGCCCCTGTCTGACCTCACTGACTACTGCGTCTCAGTTGATTCTACTGCCTGTTTTCCTTATGTCCCATCCAGCTTCCTGGTTCCAGAGACCCTTATGACCCAATATACACCTCTCAGTCTGTAGTCAGTTCAAGGATATTATTCCCACAGTCGTTTCATTTTAGTTACAAAGTTGTCCTCTGTAGTTTCAAATATGTATCCCTAGCCCATACGTCCTCAACCAGCTTCTAAATTCATAGCATCTCAGGATATCCTCAGCTCAGATGTTCTCAAGCCCTATTCACCTTTCCCTCTAGTTTCTCATCTTTTGCACCCCGCCCCCACCCACCATAGGAAACTGTGACTCTGTTCTCTGGGTTTCTCAGGTCTACACCTTGGAGTCATCCTTAGCGTTTTTCTGTTATTATACCCACATGCATTTGTCCATCGTGTGCTGTCATGTCTGCCTTCCATACACCGTTTCTACATTGTTTGATAACTCACATCAGTTTCCCATTTCTCTGACTTTTTCTTCTTTCCCACTTTCTTGTTTCCCCCCTTTTTTGTCATGAGGTCTGATGACTGTAACCTTCTTCTTTTCTAGGAATTATGTCTTACCATATAATTCGTTCCCTCTCGGCTATACCTGGGAAATCTTATCTCCTACGCAACTGTCCCATAGCCTCATGGCCCTGTCATCTCAGAGCGTAGTGTTTAGGTACCTGAACCAAATATATTCACAAATAAAATATAAATTTACCAACTTTTATGTTTATTTCACGTAAATCCTAAAAGATGACCCTACTTCTACGCTCTGCTTCTCCTCACTTTGCTCATATTCGTCAAAGATTTGTCTGAAAAAAATTAAAAATCCCCAACAGTAAAAGGAACAAAGTGGCTTCAAAGACCTTTCCTGATCCGTTCTGGAGTTAGACCTTCTGTGTAGTAATTTCCCTGTTCCTCACTGCACTGTCAGCACTTGCGTCCTCCTTACCTTATGACAGTCAACTCGGCTAGCAGCGGAACTTCTGGGCCTGTCTGCAAAGGAATCTAGATAGGTTCCTTGTGATGGGAAGACCGCACCTTGACTGAGGATAACACTATTCCATGGGTTGGGGTTCTGGGTTGAATAAAAAGAAGAAAGCTAAATAAGCAAAAGCTTCTCTCTCTCTCTCTCTCTCTCTCTCTCTCTCTCTCTCTCTCTCTCTCTCCCTCCCTCCCTCCCTCCCTCCCTCCCTCCCTCCCCCCTCTCTCTGTGTCTCTCAGTCTCCTACTTTCCCTCCCTCTTTCTCTTCCCCTCTCTCTCCTTCCTGACTGTGGATACAATATTACCAGCTGCCCTAAGCTCCTGACACATATGCCTTTTTTTTCTGCTACAGTGGACTGTGCCTTTGGACTGCAAGCAACCACCGATCTCCCCTCCTTAACCCTCTCTTGTCAAGGCATTTCATCACACTTTACAAGTGACTAATACAGAGAGGCTTACAATTTAACAGTGTATGTCATCTTAACGTTTGAGTGTCTGCAACCACCCATTCATAAACACACACACAGATAATACCTTATTGCATACACCTTTACAAGTTGCCTCACCCCATGCCAACCCATAGCAACTAGCACAGGAAATATAGTAAGTACAAAACGGAGGAGACTTAGTGTCCGTTGGAAGTGATTCTTCCTATCCAGCATGCCCTCGGACAGCTGAAGATGCCAGCTACTCACAGCCTGGAATTCTCAGCCTTCCCTGTAAGTCTGTTGCTCCCTCACCTCCCAAATGGGACTTTCCCTGATCATCATCCTATCTGAATTTGTAGCTTTCCTTTTAGGGTAGTCCCTAGCCTGATTTCCCGTCTTATGTTTATACATAGCAATAATTACTACCGTGTTTTGTACATATGCATTTGTTTATGCCCTGTTCCTTCCCACTAGATGGAGGCTCCTTAACAGGGAGGTCTGTCTGTTTCACTCACCTCCGTGTCTACCGTGTGTCGTATACGCCATAAATATTTTCAATGAATGACTGACTGCATTAATGAATAAAGCCATATGCCACGTAACAAAACACATAAACATATATATGGATATCCTCTCTCAACCTGTTCCTTTACTTACACTCTACATCACAGATTCCACAAAGATACATTACAATGTGAGCAGTGATTAACATGCCTGAACTTTGCAGCCGACATTATGGCTTTGAATTTTCTGTGCCCTGCTCATCTCCTGGAAAGGAGATTCTGCTGTGCTAGATTTAATTGATGGTAGTTTCTTCCTTTTTCTAAAAGTGTTTCTCTTCTTCCCCACTCCATCCCACACCCACCTTTCTTTTCATGAAGTCTCAGGACTGTAACTTCCTTCTTTCCCAGGCCTTATATTTTAACACATTACTTTGGTTCCTCTCAGTGATGCCCCTGGTGGGTCTCTTGGTACAAGAGATTGAAGCATGGTAGAGAGATTTGTTTCCTTGCTTGGGGTCCACCTAGATAAATACATGTTTATGCTTTCATTTTTCACTTTCTTGTTAAGGTAAAATAAAAGTATCCCCATGTAAAATTTTTATTAAGTCCACCATATGCCTCTATAGGCTAGTGGTGGTTTGGAGATAAAGAAAAAGAGAACTAGATTGGGTTGACTACAAGAAGCACTGAGTATACATAATGTTGCTTTCCATGAAAGAGGCAGTTCTGAAAAGCATTGTTAACTTACATTATGGGTCAATGAAGCAGCTAAAGGTTGATCTGACCCGCAATTAAAAATCATACTTAAAATTATGCTAAATTTTTCTGTAACCTCACCCCATTCCACATTTCTTAAGTGTATGATTAACAGCCATGCACAATTAACAGAATAAAAACCATGATAATAAGCTTGGTCTACCTCACGCTATCTCCTGTGCTCCGACACAGCTCTTAGTGGAGTGCAGATCTAATATTTACATTTTCCTTATTTACTTAAGGGTTTATATAATTCACCAGTTAATAACTTAGAAATGTGTCTTCAAAATTGTTCTCCCTATGAGGATCTCGTGAAAGGAAAGAGCAGGCTTTTAGGACCAGTTAATTATCAGATCAAATTAAAATATTTATTAAAATTGTATAATATAAAATTTAATAGCAAATAACTAGACTAGAATAGGATTTTTTTTTCTTGGAATGATGAAAAACATACTTTTTCAACTCTCTTCTAAGGTTATGTCTGCTACAAGGGTTTGGTATATGTAATTACAATATCATGAATACTTAAATTTCTCTCATGCTGAGAGAGCCCCGAGAAGACTGCAGCTTGCACACTGATTTTGATATCTGACCTTTCAACTGGAAAACAAAACCATGCTGCCGTAGACTGATCTGTTGCATTCATTCTCCTCCACCTGACAAAAAGCAGCACGTGTCTGGGACCTGACAACTTGCCGTTTGCACAGAACCAACCCCAAAGCTGTCTGAGGCTTGTAGGCAAAGTCTTCCTTGCTGCGGGGCCAAACGCTGGAGTTTGGAAAACATACTTAAGGGGCTCACATAGTTTTCTAAATTGTGTCTCTTTAAGTTTTCCCAAATGTAGGTACAATCTAAAAGAAGAGATAAAATGTTGGCCCATTAGTAGATGAGCATTTTGAGTAGTAATGGATATAGCAATGCCACCAAAATTTAATTTCCTTTGATTTATAAGATTGGATAAGTTGTAATTTAATGTAGGACAAAATTGTATTAATTTCTCTATCATTATCAACAATGGATTCTTTTATATCACTTAAGTACATATTGTCAACTTATAAGCCCATCAAAATATGGGAAAATGGAACTAAAGGGGCTTCTTGGTTTTGTTTTTGTTTTGTTATTTCCGCTGTTGTGATGGTTTATAATGACAGTCAACTCAGCTAGCAGATGGGCTTCTTTCTGAGCTTGCCTACAGAGGAATCTAGATAGGCTGGTTGTGGTGGGGAGACCGCACCTTAACTGAGAATAACACTATTCCATGGGCGAGGGTCCTAGGCTAAATTTTAAAAAAGCAGAAAACTAGAAAAGCCTCTCTCTCTCTCTCTCTCTCTCTCTCTCTCTCTCTCTCTCTCTCTCTCTCTCTCTCTCTTTCTCTCTCTCTCTCGTCCCCCTTCCCATGGGTGCTCTCACTGTTGCTCTTCTACTCCCCATCCCTCTTTCTCTTCCCCTCTCTCTCCTTCCTGATTGTGGCTACAATATTACCAGCTGCCCTAAGCCCCTGATATATATGCCTTTTTTTCCTGCTATAGTGGACTGTGCCTTTGGACTGCAAGCAACCACAAATCTTCCCTCCTTAACCCTCTCTTGTCAAGGCATTTCATCACACATTACAAGTGACTAATACAGAGAGGCTAACAACTTAAAAGTGTATGTCATCTTAACGTTTGAGTGTCTGCACCCACCCTTCCACAAACACACACTGACAATGCCTTATGAATACACCATTACAAGTTGCCTCATCTCATGCCACCCCACAGCAACTAGCACAGGAAATAGTACACAACTGAAGAGACTTAGTGTTCCTTGGAAGGGATTCTTCCTATCCAGCATGCCATCTGACATACAACTTACTTTGTTTCCGTTTTTACAATATAGTCTTTCTGTGAGAGAAGTAACAGAAATAATGGCAATGACAAGTAACAACAAAGGTACGAACCAATGAGAAGAAGCGATGCCCAAGTGATGGGCATTGTCTTAGAGACCTTAGGTTTGACAGATGCTCACTTTCAATGGCCCCCAAATCTTCTTCAGAATGGTGATGAAAACTGGGACAGGGAAAGCAGCGGGGAGTTTTCAACATCTACATTCATTGCCCGAGATAAAAAGAATACACTACAACAATCTGCATGGCTGTTGCAGCTAGAGCGTGAGTTGATGAGGAACAACTTTCTCCATTCAATTAGGAAGGAATCTCTTCCTTTATAAATGTAACTTTTCTTCATCTCTAGATCTTACCATTCATTTCTCAGCCAAGAAAACTCCTGATCTTCATCTGTCTTGTCTCTTAGGTTTTCATTTCAATTCATCTCAGCTTTCCTATACCTTGGCTATTTAGGAACCTTCATACCTCTGATTTTGGCTCTTATAACAAACAGTCCCAGCTCCGCTTTCTCCTGCCAGACTCCCCGTTCTCAGTTATGTTTAAACACAAGGGATGACTAGAAAGCCTTCCTCGTCTAACACTGAGGATTCTGCCTTGATCGAAACCTCAATACAAATTTTCACATCTCTAACCTACCAAATTTATCAGCTGACCTTTCCAGTCTCAATTTGTACCCACACCCACACACGCTTATCTTCCTTTTCATCAATTGCTATTCGTGGAACAGAATTAATATTTTTTTACCTGTAATCCTTTGCTCATGTAATTTCACCCTTCTGGAAAGCGCCCCCCCCTTTTTTTCTTTCCTCTGACAAATCCCTGTATATTCCTTGGGACTTGCCATCCCAGGAATCTTTTGCAATCCCTACAGATGAAGTCAGTCATTTCGTAGCAAGTACTGCATGTAGTTGTTTGTCATTGGCAGTGGTCAAGGTCTCTTTGTTTTCACCCTCATTTTTATTCATCGATCTTGTGTTTCTTAATATCAAGCACAGCACCTAAGGCCCCCTGTATACAATACAGGTTCCTTGATACAAAATGTGGTTCATAATCATTAGTAACACTACTTGCAGCCTATCTCATCAAGACACAGTCCTCAGAGCAAGTTAGGCATTGAACAGCCTCTCCCCTGGATCCAGTCCGACCAATGCGTCTAACTGCCAGCCATGAGTTAGATGCAACTAATGAATGCAGCCCATACATTCCATAATGTATTTTATTTAATTGTTAAAATGTTTTATCTCTAATGATAAATATTTGTGGTCTATTTGTATTACACGTGATTATATAACAAAAAATTACCTATAAAACTAAGTATTATTTCGGCAATTATTTTTTGTTTCCAAATCCCCCATTTTACGTTCTGGCTATTATCTTGTAAGCTGAACTAAAGTCCTAAAAAAGTGGAAATATGGCTTCATAGTACAGAACAGACTGACTTCTATAAAGGCTAGCTACAATTGAGAATACACTGTGATTCCCTTCTGCATACACTTGAGCAGATAAAGTGACGTTAACACTGCAGCCTTAAAGAAGGTAAAGGTATCTGCCATGTAGGCATGACACTGTGACTTCCCAGATGAGGACAGCTCCAGGCCAAACACCTGGAGGAAACTCCTTCTACAGTGTTTCAAGAATTTTCATTTGACTGAAGGTCAACATAGAAAGCCTTGAACTATTCCTAACTATTGTGAGAAATTGATGCAACATCCAAGCAATTCTAGAGTATTCACCGTATGCAGGTAGAACTCTGTGCTAAAAGCAGAGCGTCAACAGAGTTGCTCGTTGTCCATAGAAATAGACTGTGCCTCTGTGCTGTTTAGACTATTTTGTCAACTTAACCCAAGCTGGGATCATTTAAGAAGGAACCACAGCTGAGAAAATGTCTCCATCAGAATGGAAGCAAGTTTGTGGGGCATTTTCTTGATTAATGATTGATGTAGGAGGGTCCATCCCACTGTGGGTGGTCCACCCCCGAATAGATGATCCTGGAGGGATTAGAAAGGTAGCTCAATGGGATCCTGGAGAGTGTGACAATAAGCATATTTCTCCACTGTTTCTGCTTCAAGTTCTTCAGGTCCTGCCCCTGATTCAGTTCCTGCCTTGGCTTCCTTCAAAGATAGACTGTGGCCAGAGCATTTAAACCCAAGAAATTCTTTCTCCCCCAAGTTGCTTTTGGTTCTGGTCTTTATCACAGCAATAGAAACTTATCTAGAACACCCTCTTAAGTACATGTATACTTAAATTCAGTAAAAAGAAATTTAACAATTACATATCTGTTGTGGTATATAGGATAGTGTAAAGGGCTCCCAGACGGTCACCTGTAAATTCCAAGTCCATCCTTGGAGTCTGATGGAAACTCATTCCTGTCTGCTGCATAAACATTTTAAACCATGCTGCTCATAAAGGCAGAAGGCAAATTCTATCCATTTTATTCAAAGATAACTTTACACAATGCTTTTCTCTTCCTATCAATTTTATTTGAGTTGTACATGTGAATCTCTAATTTTTTACCATCAGTAGACAATATTCAATTTAAAATAATCTTTTGCCATTGAGGAATACATTTATTTTCTTTTGTTTTGGCAACTGTTTCTCAACAGTTAGCAAAAACAACAAACGGTCTTGATACCATACATCACTGCCATGGCTGGGCTTATTTAAGGATCAGTGGAACTTGATTAAAAATTTCCTTTGGAATTACCAATTCAGATAAATTGTGCATATTTGAAATGCATGGTAAATATTTCACTATAAAATAAAGAATTATTTCAAATAGCATTTCTCTAATTAAATTCCCTGCTGTATGTTTTATTCAGATGTGTATACAATGCCATTTGTATAGAATGCTAAGCAAAAAGTAACAGTTAATTTGAGGGCTACTGCAGTAAAAGTATGTTATCTTTTATATATATCACAACATTACTTATTATCAGCCTCACGCACAGCATTTTGCCTTTGATTTACGCAAACAACTGTAAATGTTTTATATATTTGTGAGGAAGTGAATGATATTAGACCATCAATCCATGGGGACTGCAAATCAGGAGAAGGAAAAAAAAAAGGCTATTACATTTCAGAAGCTGTTAAATCAGTTGTGCCCCCTGGCTGATTTTGTCAGCTATATTTGCTGTGGGTAAAACCGTTGATGCCTGGAATACAGGAGGGGCCCGGAGAGTCCTGGAGAGTAAATAGCAGCTGAGTTGTAAACTACACCACACATCTCACACTTACGGCACAAGCCCGGCTTACACTTTCCTCCGAATAAATCCAGCAGCTTTAAAAAGAGCAAGAGAGAGAGAAATAAAGAAGAAGGGGAGGGGAAAACAAGGCAAAACTCAAGCCTTCTGTCACTGCCTGCAGCTTCAGCCCCTCAGCAGTCTGCCAACAGGACACTGTTCTGCCAGTTGTAAATTTTAATTGGCCATCTGGGGAAAGCACAAACCACTGACTAGAGATTAATCAGCAAATTAACCCAGGCATAATACACATTTCCCAGTGGACCCGAAGCTGCTCCAGGCTGGAGCGGAGCAGGCTGGGATGCTGGGAGAACCCGTGTAGAATGCTGTTATTGCTTACTGCATTGGGCAGAACATCTTTCCAGCATCCTGAAATTCCCTTCTGTGTGACCTTGGCAGTGCCCCTGATTTGTATGGAAGTTTCAAAGAGCTCCCCATCCCCAAATTCTCCACCACCCACATACACCGGTGTGTGAGATACTAAACACACATGGTTCAGGTACTGTGACTTGGAAGAAAGACTTGATGAATCCGTGGAGGTGACAGCTTCTCTCTGGTGGGCTGTTTGCTCGGCTCGCTAAAGTAGCTCCATGAGGAAACAAGAGCCTACCTGATTTTTACCTGTTCTCTGAATCACCGGAGAATAGTATTCATATAGCCAATTTCTTGGGCTACATAGAATACCTTCTTGTGGAACCTGTCCCAGAGAGGAAGGGTTTGTAAATAATAAAGCCTCCCTCTTTGAATCGAACTCATAGAAAATAATTGAAGCCAAATGTTCATTTATCCACAATATGGGACCTCAATGCGTCAACAAAATAGTCTGCTAATCAGCTCAGGGATGCTCGGTAACTAGAGAGTAAAGAAGTGGTATTACAGACACAAACTCTGAAAGGGACAGCAAGAGTCTGGTAGGATTGGGAGTGGTGATTTTTAAAGTAGGATGAAGGGAAAATGGAGGAATTAGGTTGCCACAGCGTTTGAAGTGATGAAAATGGGAAGGTCCTGGCATTATTAGCCCGAGGAAGGAAGCTGAAAACACAGAAGACTCAGAAAGCTAAGCTGGCCGTATAACAAGCACTGAATGAACTTGCTGGGAAACCAAGGCGATGTGGTCAGGACAGACCTTGAAGGACATAGATTTTCCACATTCCTGATACTTGTTCTTCCAAGTTTTCCAAATTCCTTAGGACTGCTGCATAGAGAAGGGCTCAACATTTTCTAGTGAAAGTGGGAGTGTCCAAATTTAATGTCAGCAGTGACTGTCGCATCCGACAAGCCTACTATTGCCTTTTCCATCCCCAGCCCATGCTGAACGAACCATAGGCCATGTAATCAGACTCAGACATTCATGAGATGCCATGTCATATACAAACAAGGGAGCTATGACATCACCAGGTACGAAGATCTTGATCAAAACATCTGGCCACGTTTTCCCCAGAAATACAGGACCTTAAGAGACTACGTTACTAAAATATACAGCTTGGAAGTTGTGGCTCAGAAAAGGACAAGACAGAACGGCAGTGATTTGAGATTGTGGGAAAATCTGGACATAATCTGAGATTGTATACAAATCCAGGAAGAACCTGAGATTTTAAGAGAGTCCATGAAGGATTCAGATGGTGTGCAAGTATAAGAAGACTTTAGATTGTATGCAAGTCTGGGAATAATCTCAGAATGTAATGTGTGCAAGTCCAGGAAAAATCTCAGATTATGCGCAACTCCAGGAAAGATCTCAGGTTAAGTCTAGAAAGCCAGTGTGTTGAAAGACAAGAGCAGATCTGTGTGCTGGGTGACACTGGAAAAACAGGTTCGCCAACCTCTGGCTAGAGAGCAGCCTTTCCATCCTATTTCCATTTTGCCCACTGCCTACTTCAGCTTTGTTCTCCTAACATTGGACTTTATACATTTTGAGCAAGCTCATCTGACATTCTGATGGTTGCAGCCAAAAGAACCTTGACCAGAACAACCGTAAATGACAAGAGCACCATCATAAACCAATGGCCTGAGAAAACGAGTAAAATTAGTAACTTTTCCCCTACCCCCTCAGAAACAGAGGGCAGGTTTTAGGAACTCCAAAGCATGTTGGTCATTTCAGGTTAATGGCGGTCTACTTCATAAGGCTCTGCTCATTCCCATCAATAAATCAAGACCATCCATTTCAAGTATCTCTGGGGAAAAGACAGATATTCCATTATCCAACAAACTGCCTGCCAGACCTCACACCCTTAAACTAAAATGGCTACTGAGCAAGCACTGGATTGTCTGCGACAGTTAGTCAGTCAACACTCAAGACACTGAGACACAGCAGTTAAAAAATGGGGGTCTCCAGCTCTCAAACACCCAGTTTGAGCTTCAGAAGAGGCTGTGGTTTAACAGTGTAGTAAGTGACCCAGCATGATATTTGAAGGTTTTCATGAGCAATAGAGGCATGGAAAGAGGGGAAATGGCAATTCTGAATTAAACACTGAATGCAGTAACAAGCAAGACAAAATATTTAGCCTGTTCAGTGCTTCGAACATTAAAAACAAACAAACGAACAAACAGCACATTTTAAAATCTTGAAACATCTGGTCTCTGCTGTTCCTACCCAAGTCCATCCCTCTACCTGCACCGTCTGCCCCCAGGAAACAACCCCTAAACCCAGTAATTACTACATAGGATAGTCAGTATTTCTAGTGTGCTTTGGCCGCTGGATTTCTTTGTCTCCCATGGGAGGGATATGATTCAAAGGTTATCACAGGCTTAAATAAACTCAAAGGAGTATGTGTGTGATCTCGTCTGAATTATTCCAAAGCCTCACTGTCTAGCTTTAACTCAGCTCTCCTATTCCAAGTTTTCATGTAATCTCAACTTACACAGAATGTAATATAGAATATATATGGAATTTAATATACATATAGATACTGTAATAACCTTTACAGGTAGATCATCTAGTAGCATGTTTATCTTGTCACACCTGCCTTTCTCCATCTTTAGATGTGCCGTACATTTTAAATAAATGAGGGGCCAGATAGATGTCTGTGTTTGAGTGCTTTTATGCAGGTATCTTTAAAATAATCTATATTTTATATTATCTTTATACCTAAAAATACAAATTTCCCAGAGACAATTTCACACATGTTTTAAAAGGTAGAAATGGAGGCTGATATGGGCTGGGATCAGAGGAACAGTGTGAAGTTGAGCCACAACGCCACCGTTTAAATGATGACAAGAGATTTGATTTGCTACAAACTGACTGTCAAGATCCTCCGAAGTCAGCTTCATTTCCTCCCCTTTAATTTCCGCGTACCCTGTCCTCTAGATGACCCAAGACTGTTCTTCTTTTGAAAGCATCAAAGACTTCTGTGGCCAAGAGTTTTGCATACACTGCTCCTTATTGGTGCCCATTCTTTCTTTCTTTTTTTTATACTTCTTTTTTTATTAGATTTTTTAAAAAAATACCAATACAAGTTCCCACTCCCTCTTCTCCTCCCATTCCCTCCATGCACCCTCTCACCCCACCCCCATCCAATTCTCAGAGAGGGAAAGGCACATTGCTTTGTGGAAGTTCCAAGGCCCTCCCTACTATATCTGGGCTGAGCAAGGTATACATCCAAAGAGAATAAGATCCCAAAAAGCCAGTACATGCAGTAGGGATAAATCCTGGTGCCACTGCCAGTGGCCCCTCAGTCTGCCCCAGCCATATAACTGTCAACCACATTCAGATGGACTAGTCTGGTCCTGTTCTTCTTCCTTCCCAGTCCAGCTGGAGTTGGTGAGCTTCCTTTAGCTCAGGTAAACTGTTTCAGTGGGTGAACCCATCACGGGCTTGACCTCTTTGCTCATATTCTCATTTCTTCCAATCTTCAACGGTACTTTGGAAACTCAGTCAAATGCTCCAACGTGGGTCTCTGCCTCTGTTTCTATCAGTCGCTGGATAAAGGTGCTATGGTGATATTTAAGGTAGTCATCTATCTGATTACAGGGCAAGTCAAGTTCGGACCCCCTCTCCTCTATTGCTTAGGGTCTTAGCTGGGGCCATTGTTATGTATTCCTGGTTTCTCTAGAGCCAGGTTTCTGCTAACCCTATAATGGCTCCCTCAATCAAGATATCTCTTTCCTTGCTCTCATCTCTGTCCTTCCTCCATCTCAACTATCCCATTCCCTCAAATTCTCCTCAAACCTCCCTTCTCCCCTCCTCTTCCCCTTCCATGCTCCCTTATCTCCCTATCCCCATTCTCCCAATTTTGTCAGACAATCTTATCTGTTTCCAGTTTCCAGGTGGATCTACATATGTTTTTCCATTCTTCCTTTCAAAAAGAAAAAAAAAAACTGTGCACGTGAGCTCCCACAGAGACTGGAAGATGATGAGAGATACCCTGGAACAGGTGGAATGGGTAGCTGTGAGCCCCTGGTACAGGTGCTGGGAAATGAACCCAAGGCCTCTAAAGAGCAGCAATTGCACTTCAATTTCAGCTTTACCAGAAAGAAATTAGTACTCATTTCCAAGATCTTAATCACAGGATGCTTTGAAAGCTTCCTCTGAGTTTTCCAATGGGATTACTTTTCCTCTCCCCAGCACCTTATCCCATTCTAATACTTTAACTCTTGTAATGTTATACTGAAATTCATCGGTTCATATATGTTTACTCACCAAGGATATGAATTCTTTGAAGTCCAGGATCCCATGTGCCCTGTGATATATGAAGTATAGGATCTGTATGTCATATTCAGAACATAGTCCATGCTGTATGTCGTGAAGAGGGCAATGGATTCTTTGTCAGAGTGATATTGCAAGGGCTATGAGCAAAAAAAAAAATACCTTTGGGTAAATTTTAGGATTCATGTTTGTCTCGATGCCAATCAGAGTCTTGGGAATTTCAGAGGTAATTAAAGATGGCCTTTATTTTCATATCTCTTGTGATTTAACAACTTTTAGGTTAAAGAATATGTGTACAGCTAAATACATAATTAAAGATTGCCTTGTTTTACACAATTTCAATTTTCCCAACTTCATTAAGGATGATATGCATACAATTAAATATACTGACTTAAGAGAACAGTTTGATGAGTTTTTCCAAATGTGTCTCTCTTCAAGCTTGCACAACTTCTCTTTATCACAAGGGAGCATATTACTGCCATCTCAAAAGCTTCGTCATACTGTATGTAATAAGTTCACTCTACTCCCCATCCTACCATTATAAACAGCCACTGTACTTCTTTATATAACTATAGACTAATTTTGTCTGTTCTAAGTAAGACTTGATATAATTTAAATTAAAACTCTGCACCTTGTTGCACCTGGCTATTTTGTCCAGTATATTATATGTATCAACATATCATTTTTATAGATATTATTCTAATGCATGAACATTCAAAAATCTGTTTATTCGCTTACATGTTGATATGAAATAACTTGAAATGTCATTTGAATTGTCCCTCATTTGTAACTGCTTAAATGGTTTGGTTTTTTTTCATATAGGATCTAATGACAGGCTGACTTCAAACCCACTATGTAGTTGTGTATAGTTTTGAATTCCTAATCTCCCTGTTTCTACCTCCAAAATATTGGAATTGCAGGCATGTGCCATCATGCCAAGATGCTATAATAGCTTATAATAGTAAAGAGTAGACGATAATGAGACCAGAAATATAATGTAGCCAAGGAATAATAAGATATTAGTTAAAATAAAACAATTTTAAATATAAAATAATTTAAAATAATAGTTAAAAAACAAATAATTTTGTTTTCTATTCTATTAATTTTCAGGGATTGGCTCCATTGATAAAATCTTTCTTCTCACAAAGACCTGAGTTTGGATCCTCTATTAATTACCTTTCTGTTTTTGCCATAAAATGTGACCAACGCTCTTTATAGAAGGAAGAGTTTATTTGGCTTTGAGGTTTCAGAGGGAGAGTCCATGATTGGTGGGCAGCATGACAAGAGCAATAGCAGGCATAGCAGCCAGAGAAGCCAACAGGGTGGTCATAGCATAGTCACAAGCACGGAGCAGAGAAAGCTATGTGAAAACAGAGTAAGGCTATGAGTCCTCAGAGACCAACCCCAGCGACACACTCCCTCCAGCAACACTGTACCTCCTAAAAACTCCTAACATCCCCACAAACCATAAACTGTGAATCAAGTCTTCAAATACATGAGCCCAGGAGAGATATTCCCACTCAAATCAGCACAGCACCCATGTTACAAGCTGGAGGTGTTGATTCATGTCTTTTACCCCAGCACAGGAAGAGAGAATCCTTGAAACTTGAGTCAATCAATGTATCTGAATGAGAGTTCCAAATTCAATGTGAGACTCTGTCTAAAAAAAATAAGGTATTCAGGGCCAGAAAAGTGGTAAAGCATTTAAGAACACCTGCTGCTCTTTCAGAAGACCTGAGTTTGGGTCCCTGCTTGGCAACTCACAACCACCTGTAGGCCCCACTCCAGAAGATCTGATGCCCCCTTCTATCCTCACTCAATACCTACACACACAGGCATTCAAATACATATAAAGAAACACATAAATAATTCTTCAAGAAATAATGAAGAAGACATCTGTTATCAAGTTCTTGCCACCACATGCTCCTGTGCATACATAAATGCTTTTTTTTATTGACGTCTAATTTTTGTCGTATGAAATCTACTTCTAAAAGTGGTTCCTAGTCCAACAGTCACTCCACAAAGGAACTATATGGCTTGTCATCCCTATTTTCCTTCTCATCAACATTTGTCAAAACACTTATCCTTTTCCTCTACCTATCACTTAACCCATTATGAACATTGCATGTAAATGCAACGATACGAGAAGTGCTTTTTGCTTCTGACTTCTTTGAAATGCCGTATTGCTTTCAAGTTCATTCATGTTGAAACATCTGTCTTCCCATACCCGTTTATAGCACAATGATATATTAGTGCCGGTTATACCACACTTTGTTTTTCTCTTTTGTCAGCTCATGAGCCTTTGACTCTTTTGCTTGTTGAACGTCATGAATGATACTATTGTGAACTCACACAAGCTCTTGTGTGTACGTATTTTCACCACTCTTTGGTTTATATATGAGTAGGATTTCTGCTCCACGGGTTTTTTCTTCTACCAGTGATGTAAAACACTTCAGTTTCTCCACATCCAATTATCTGTCTTTTCTATTGTAGCCAACTGAATGAGTGTGAAGTCATACATGGTTTTGATCTACATCTTCTTAAATAATTAACAGTGTTGATCGTTTTACCATGTTGCTATTGAACATTTGGTTTTTTTTTTTACTTTTTCGTTGATAATTTCATAATGGAGATAATGAATTTGGGGTCAACCCCATGACTTTCTCCATCTCCAGAGGAAACTCTCCTTCCTATCAAGTACCCTCCTATTTTCATATGCATGCACATCCCACTGAATTTCATTAGGATTGCTTGCATAAACATGGGTGGGAGATTATTTTCCAGAATATGCAACTTATCATTGACTACAACAGTGAATGGCACTCTCATCTCAATGGTCATCAACTGCTCACAGACACTCAGTGACTGAGGGGACCCCATGAGCCCCATCCCCATGCATTATAATGTAACATCAATGTTTTGTTAAGATTTTCTTTTTATTTTATGTGTATGAGAGTTTAGCCTGCATGTATATATGTGTATAACACGAGTGCCTAGTGTCCAAGGAGGCCAGAAGGAGGTGTCGGATCCTGAAAAAGTGGAGTTAGAGACAGTTGTAAGTTGTCATTATGTGAGCCACCATAGATCCCAAGACCTCTGCAAAATACTTGCTGCTCTTAAACTCTGAGCCATCTCTCAAGCCCCAATTGGATCCATATGAATAGCATTTTGTGTAGGTAACCAAAGCTTCAATAAGTTCATGGGGGTACATTGGCCATGTCATGTCCCAAAGGCACCGTTTCTTAGCACTCTTCCCCCATTCTGTGGCTCTTACCTTCTTTCAGTCCCCTCTTCAGTCATGTTCCCAGAGCCTCGTGTGTATATGTTGAAAGGGAAAGATGATATAGATGTCCCCTTTGGGTCAAGTATAAACATAATTCCTTATTTTCACCACTTAGCCCCACTGTGAGTCTCTCCAGTAGATACCACAACCACTAAAACAGCAAAAGTTCTACTTTCCTGTTCTGTCATTGTCTGCTTTGGCTATCAGTGCAGCATCATCGTAAAAGAAAAATTGGGAACATGAGAACCTCATTTTTTTGGAACATTTTATAATGAATCGGATTTTTTAACTGTTAAGTAAAATTTGTCAGTGCTAATAACTTGTAGAAGATACTTTTATAGATAGGTAGAAGATAGATAGATAGATAGATAGATAGATAGATAGATAGATAGATAGATAGATGATAGATAGATAGATAGATAGATAGATAGATAAGATCTTGTCACATAGTCTTAACTGGCCTGATTAAAACTCACTACATGGACCAGATAGGCCTTGAAATCATACCAATTCTCCTTTCTTGGTCTTTCAAGTGCTGGGTGAAATTACTGGTGTATGTCACCAAACTTTGCTGGGGGCTCTTAAATAATTGATTCCACTTATTTGCTTATTAGAGGTCAAGTCAATTTAATTTTCTATGTTCACTCAAATTGTAGTAGTCTAAGAAGTGTTTATTTCAGCTGGCATCTCGGTTACTATGTGTCTAGTTGAGCTCTACCTAGAGCTCATTCTGTTTTTTGGATTTGCATATAATAAATGTTTCCAGCAAAATAACGGAGTGTAACCTATTATTTCTCATGTATTCTTCTTGTTTCTTTTTCTTGTTATATCCTAAATTTCCACTTGTGTCAGTTAGTCAAGTATTTTGTCAAAGACACAAGCTGGAAAATCATCTAGGAAGAAGAAGTCTTAACTGAGAAAATGCCACCTTCAAATTAGCCGAAGTAAATCTGTGGGGCATTTTCTTGATTCATAACTGATGAGAAAGGGCCCATCCCACTGAGCAGGGTCCTGGGACATATAAGAAAAGTAGCTGAACACGAGCCCAGGAAGTAAGCTAGTTAGCAACATTCCTTGACTGCCTCCCTTTCAAGTCCTATCTCAGGGTTCCTTCCCTGATTGAATCCCCTCCCTGATTTCCCTCAGTGAGGGACTATGAAATGAAAGTATAAGACACATTAAGCCATTTCCTCCCAAGTTGCCATTGGTCACAGTGTTTAATTGCATCAATAGAGAACAACACAGGGCAGAAGTTGGTATGCTAACACCATCTCACAATATAGTCCAAGCTGGCCATCATTTCTCAGTCTTCTTGTCCTGCCTGGGATCTTCATACATAGGGAGGAACAGCAATGTCTAGCTTGAAACTTATATCTCTTTATTTGGTAAAATACCATTTTATATTTTTCTTTATCATTTTAGGTATTTATTGTTGTTATAATACTGGGGATTGAACCAAGTTCTTCACACATGCCCTCAGACATGTGTTTATCACTGAGCTACACCCTAGGTCTCTCATTTCAGAACATATTTCTTTTAGATCTTTGAATATTTGGGTTTTTTTTAACTAATTAACCAATTTGTTCCAGCCTGACCAGTTTCCCCTCTCTCCCTCCTCTCCTCCTAGTTCCTCCCTCCAATTTACCCTCACTACTACCCTTCATCCACTCCTCCTCCCCCTCTCAAAAAGAGTAAGCTTTCCATGTATATCAGCCAGCCACAGCATATCAAATTACAGTAAGACTAAGAACCTCCTCTCCTATTAAGGCTGAATGAGGCAATCCAGTAGGAGGAAAGGGTTCCCAAACCAGGTAACAGAGTCTGAGACAACCCTTGCTTCCACTGGGAGGAGTCCCACAAGAGACCGTGCTACATGACTGTACTGTATATTCAGAGGGCCTAGGTCAGTCCCATGCAGGCTCCCTGGTTGTCAGTTCAGTCTCTATGAACCCCTATGAGGCCAGGTTAGTTAATTCTGTGAGTTTTCTTGTGGTGTCTTTGACCCCTCTGGCTCCTATAACACTTCCTCTCTTCAGCAGGATTCCCTGAGCTCTGCCTAATGTTTCCCTCAGTTGCTCTCTGATAACAATTGGGGTTTGCACCAGTGTATGAATATAGCAGAATATATTTAAAATCACAGTTTAAACTCTGGTTGTAAGGTAACTAGAAGTTACCTTAATTAACAAAGTTAATTAGAAGAACCAGGAAGACAAGAAATACAGTGTTTTCGAAATGAGGAAGAAAAATCAGAAATCACAAAGGAGAAGTTAAGACAGCTGAAGAGTATGGAGAAGCAGGGCAACCCGGGGGAAAGGATGTAGCACATGGCCCCCACTTCATGAGTCTCTGGCATGGGGAAGGAAAACAGGATAATCATCCAAACCGAAAGCCAAGCATCCCAGATGAAGCAACCAACAATACTCCTGTTTATAGAACAAGCCCACAGTTATGGCAAGTCTTAAATATAGTGAGGATTCTCATAAGACAAAAACTACAGCATGACAAGTCTACAAGAGGGCTGGGCTGGAAATCAACACCATCTTGGGAGAGAAACTATTTTTAAGATTGCGGTTCTGTGCAGCTCTAATAGCAAGGAATAATTACAAGTTGGGAATCCCAGAAACGTCTTAACACGTCTCCCTAGGCAGGGGATAGCTACATGATGCAGTTTTGGATCTGGGAAAGGACTAGATGAGGAAGCACTGGGTGACCGGAAATCTGAAAGGCAGGCATTGAAGGGCTCAGTAGCGAGAGGTCCTGCCTTCTTTGGTGAGATGCACAGCTCTAACTTCCAGACTAACCCTTTGCCGTGCAATCTAGAGCGGGAAGTAGAATAACTGCAGAAACGTATAGCCCTAATGCAGAAGTCAGAGAACAACCTGAAGTTCACAGCTTGCTCTGTGCTGGGGAGTTTTCCACTAAAGAAGTAAGTCAACTCTTGTGGGCAACCTGCATCGCATCCTTCTCCCACAAAGTCTGTAATACTAAGCAGGGTGACAAAGCACTGAGATAGATCTTCCAATAACAGACCTTAGAGCTCCATCTGCTCCCCCCAATACACACTCAGAAGATATGCATTGGCTGAGACATTAGCCACCCTAAACTACATATTGGGGAATTCTAAGACTTAAGAAAGGCCTGACAAACTCACAAGCTCTGAAGCCAAAGATCCTGGTATCCAACGAAGGGAGCCCAGGAAAGTGGCCGCAGCGCCACTGAGCACCTAGTCTGTAGCCATGCTGGACTGAGTACCACTTCCAATTGGGGGAAACGGAGGAGTCTTCAGCTTCAATGCCTTTCACCCGGCATCTAATGTCTGAGGATTCAGAAGGTGTTCATGTATATTGTTTTTGTGTCTGGTTTTTATTTTTATTTTATTTTGACCCTTGTGTTTTCTTCTTTTTTTTCTGTGCTTATTTTATTCTTAGAAGCAGTCAAAAGATTTTTGTTTTCTATTTTATTTGGGTAATTTTGTGTGAAATTTTTCCTTCATTGTTCTGTTTTTCAATCTTTTGTCCATTTTACTTCCTCTTCCTAACATGACTTAACTGTGTTCTGTTTTCTAAACTAGATTCATCTGTTCTTTTACCCCTTTCCCGTCCTTATTTGTCAATTAAGATTTCTACTTTTACACTAAGTAGTTTTTAACTTCATAGCTTGATGTATGTTAGGTTTGCCAATTCCTTTTCTATGGTTATTGGCTTTCCTTGATTTAAAGCATATTTTTCTTCTGGCTTGGTTCAGTGTCGTTGCTACTATGGTAATTTATTTCCTACTTTCTGAAGGGTACTGGGGGCTGACTTGTCAAGTGAGAGCAGCTCAGCAAGACAACTCCCAAATGAAACTAGAAGAGGTATCCATCCCAACAGATACACAAATCACAACAGAGAAGCATGAGAAACACGGAGAGGCAAGGCAACGTGACTACTCTAGGGGATCAAAACTCCAAAGTTACTAAATCCGAACATATTGAAATGGGTAAAATGACAGGCGAAGAACTTAACTGTTCAAGTTGAAAACTCATCAGTAAGGGTACTGATACAAAGTGGATACAAAAAAACAAAACAAGCATATGAATGAAGTAAGGAAATAATTCAAGACCTGAAGAAGAAAATCACCAACATATATGAGAAATTCAGAAAAAAATGAAATTTTGAAGAAAAAACAGAAAATATAAAGATTGAAATAGAAGGAAGATTTCCACGGGACAAAATGCTTGCTACACAAGTATGAAGTCATAAATAAAGTTACACAGTGTGGTGAGATTAGGTGACTTTACCACTTGGTATAATTTCATTATCTTCAGTGGTATAACCATTGGTAAGATGCTATTGTTGGCTTCTGTGATTTATTACAGAGAGACAACTTCCACAGTACAGAGTGTATGTGCTTGAGTAAAGCATGAGTTATATACTCAAATGTCTATTGTTAGGCAAATAAAAATGTGATCAATAATTCTCTTACTGTTCTCTTATGAAAATTAAGAGAAATAGCAAATAAGAAAGTTTTGCAGGAAATGTCAGTGTTGTAAGCTATGGAATTAAAGTGATAGATCACTTAAGTGTTTCATATAGAGGCTTGACTACAGACAAACATAAAAGAAATCTAACTTCCCAAGATGAAACCATTCCAAAAGAAACATCATAAAAATCATAGATCAGATAAAAATATATCATAATTTTAATCACACTGCTTTCAATGTCAATTAAAATTATATTCTTGTTTATACTGCTCTTTTATTATACAGCATAGCACATCATTAGCAGTTCTGAGAATGGCAATTAGTCCACTTTTCATTCTAAATTAATACATTCTTTCATTAGTGGGGCCCAGTTATGATTGGCCAAAAGGGTGGAATGGTTATTCCCAGTTTGCCGCTTGGAAGTTGTTGCATATGCAGTAGGCACTTTTTCCATCCTGCTAAAATGTGCTACACTGTGTCACCAGAAACTAAAGTTGAGTGCAGCAGTGAAGCTGGGGGTGACAAGGGGTAGTTTGCCAGCTCCTTCATGTCTTAGAATGGATAGAGTCGACTACATATTTGTTCTCTCCACAGCAGAAAATGCTTAACACATGGGTCTTGGCAAAAAGGGTGTTGTCTGTTTTGCAACATTTTTACAAGAAAACCTGGCCCTAACCTACTTAGACCTTGGCTCTACCATCAAATAAATGTCCAGCAGGTGGTCAAATCTTTTTTGTAGCCTCAGTTTGCCTTCTCGATGATAATGTGATGTTCCCAGCCCAGAGCTACACATGGAATGAGGACCGCCAAACCCAGAGGTCTAAGAAGCTCAGAAGCTCATCCTCCAAACTTCCTAGCAGCAGAACGAAGAGCTCCAGACACTGGTTTTATTCTTAGGTCTTTAAAAGAGTCTGCCATCAAAGTTTGCTTCTTCTGCTCTCTCAGCTCTTGCCATAGCTACTTCGCATCTCTCTGATATCTTCCCAAGCACAATTTCCTCCTTCCCTCAGGATTTGCCCATTAACTCCAGTTTCTGCTTTGATGAACCTTGACTGATGTCAAACATTTCTTTATCCTGAATCATTACCATATGGGCCAAGCTTATTTGTGTAGCAGAAGCTATATTTTAATTATTTTAACAGAAAAAAATAATTACATAAACTATTTAACTGGGTGGTAGTGATTTAAAAGGCAAAACATTTTGTGGAGAAACACAGGGCATAGAGCACAGCTCGAGGAGTTGGAACTCAACTGTTCTGGGAGCATTACTACTTAGAAGTAATGTTAAAGACCATGAAGGAGAAATCTCTCATGACTCAGACTCAGTTCCGTGAGAATGAGAATTAGTACAGTGCGGGGATCTGTAAGCTGCAACCAGCTGGTATTTGAGTCTTTTAGAATTTTCTCTAGGTTCCCTTCTAGAAATTCGTAGTGGGGAGAGGGTTCAACTGACAAAGTGTAAAGGGCCTCCATATCAATAAATGTGAGAATAATAGTGTCAGTCTGACACAGAGAGATAATAGTCTGATTTAAGCACTCTGGTCTATAGTTTGGTTACTCTGCCCATATTGTATATGTCAAAGAAACTGCTATAGTCTTTGACTTCCATGACTAAATCCTTAGTATACTATCTTTCCAAACCATTTCAATACAAATAGATACAATATCATAAGTAGTTATATTTATTTTGAACAATTCATCATGATAGCCACTGAGATTGAATATATTGATAGTTTCATTCCCATGATCTAGCAATCATCATACAACTACCTAAATGCCCAGAAATTTGTTTTTAAAGAAAATTAGATTACTTACAGCTTGGGAAAAGCCTAGAAAGAAAAAAAGAATTCCTAGTTTTTCTCCATAGAAAATCCCCAATATTCTTAGTCCTGAAAATCCAAAAACGCTTGTTTCTGAAGTGTTACCTGTCTCCTACCTAGGACCTTGTATCTGCTTCTCTTTCAGGTTTTTTACTGTGAGAAAATACACAAGGAGCTTGTGTATTGATTGAGAAAGGACATCAGTTTTCTGCAGAGGTTAAGTTTTGTCAATTGAAGCTCAAAGGTGATATAAATAGACATAAATATACATTTGTATTTAAATTCAAGAGGCTTCATTAATGTTTAGCATAAGAAATTTAGTACAAATCCTTATTGATATAGCAACTGACTTACCCTGTCATTCTGGTGATATAACTTTAGTTTGAAATAAAATTTTTACTGTATATGTGTGTGTATATATATATTCAACACAAATTCTCCTTAACTTTCTTCAAAGTTCAGAAGAATAAATTTCTTTTCACTGCATAGAAAGACAGCATACTCACAGCACTGGATGTTCAAAACATGTGCTAAATTGCTCATTTTTTCAGAAGAGGCAGAGATGATCACATCCAGGGCTAATATCTGTTCACAGGAACATTTTATCTCCTCTGATTCAATGTAATCTCCAGAGAGGAGTAAGCTCTCTGTTTTGGTCTTGCTCTGAGAATATAGTTGAAGATTCAAGTTTGTAGTTCCTTTCTACTGAATGTTGTCCTGGGAGATCTGGGGATTTATGAGACTCTGGATTATTGTATAAATGAGACTTGGCATTTAATTGGCGACTTTCAAACTAGTAAATTTTGCTAAATGGATAAGGAAGGATATGAATTTTATCTGTCGTTGTGTGGACTGATGACTGTGCCACCATAATCATTTAATACACTGCCTTAATGTCGAAGAAACACAGAAATTAAAAAGTATCCTTTAGAATCCACAAGTGGTTTTAATCTTATGATTATAGAACTTTTAGAATTAATATAAAATAATTTGGTTGAGATTCATCTTTAATTTTAGTAAAGTTATAAATTTTTATATAAAAAGTTAAGACTAATATATACCTTGTTCAAGTTATATTTTGTATGTATTTGGCTTTCTTTAGCTTCATTACATAAAATAAACCTGTCATAAGTGCTTGTTCATTTAAACACTCTCAGTTTAATCACAGAATAGTAGATTTTGAGAATGGAGACAAGAACTTGGGTACTGAAGCCAATGAGGGCCTCTATTAGGACGAGTTACTATGAATTCTAACTCACACATTATTTTGGCCAAATAAGAAGGAACAACAATGTCCAAAGCAGCAAACTTTGGTGTTAAGCATTTATGAATAAAGAGGGATCTGCAGGTGAGAAATTTTCTAAGGAGTTAATTTTATTTTATTTTCCATTTTGTCTTCTAAAATAAAACAACCTTAAGAGAGTCTTGCTTCTTAAAAAAATTATTAACACTGAACAAGTTTTTTGAGCACATCTGCAACTGAATAACAGAAAAGAAGAAGAAAATAAATGCCCTTTACAAAATCATTACCCAGCTAGATCTGATGGCAGATGCCTGTAATCCCATCACTTTGTGAAGTGGAAGCAGGGAGACCAAGGTCATCTTTGGCTACTTATGGTGTTTGAGGTTAGCAAACAACAACAAAAGCCACACTCGTAATCTCTCTTAAAACTATTTGTATATGAACTAAAAAGCACACAGATACAGACATCCAAAGCATAAAGGTGGAAAGAAATTAGGGAAGCAATTTGCCAGTGATATCAATGTGATCAGTTTAACAAATGGAGCAAAATAAGAACTCAATCAAAAGGAGAACAAGCTACAATGACTATTTCGTCAACTAGATAAACAAAACCCAATTAGCTGATTGTGTGGTGAGTTGGTTTGGTTCCTGAAATAGGGTTGCCTCATGTAGGCCAGGTTGGCCTCAAGCTCAGGATCCTCCTGCTTCAGATATCTGAATGTTGAGATTAGAGGCATGTGCCACTATCCCAACCCAACTATTCATTTTCATTCACTTTAAATTCATTCAGTTTTGAGGTAACACACGGTACTTTGAAAAGAAAGTTTTGTTGACTTGGCCCCTACTAAGGGTAAATGAAGACACCCTGAGAGTTTGGGAAAGTAATAATGACTAAGTGCACAGGTACTTCAATGTCCTTAAAAACGTTCTACCAACCAGCCTCAAGCCAGACAGCAAGTCACACTTTTATTGCAGGTGTTGACATCACTGATGGAACAAAGGGAGGGATTCACTAAGTCACACTTTCCATGTGAGTCTTGTTTACACAACCGCTCTCTTTTTCTCAAGGATAGCAATGTCATGGGTGTTTTACAAAAGCCGTACTATTCATTATCTGACTTCTTAGCATAATATTCTATATTACCTACCCATGATTATAATGTATTTTCTAAGTGATTCATAATAAAGTAAGCAATTTGAGTTTACAAATGTGATTACTGGTCAAAGAAACCTTTACTTTCTTTGCTTCCTTATCATTTTAAAGGTTTTTTTTAAAAATTATAGTCACACTACTTTTCCTTTCCTTTCCTCCCTCACATCCCTCCAGTGCACTGCCCCCATGCCATCCCAAATAAATGACCGCTTACTGTTTTACTACTATTGTTATATAAATAAACTTTTAAATACAGCCTGCTTAGTCCTGTTTGCAGGTGTATGCTTTTATGGTTAACCACTTGGTATTGGATAACTAATTAGGAAAATCACCCCTCTCTCTGAAGTTTGTAGATTTTCACCTAAGTTTGGTGTCCCATGTGATACTAGTTATAACAAAACAGTGAAGAACTGAAAGGTATCGCCTACAGTGGCCATTATTAATGTCAACAGATATGTAGGTGACATATTTATTAAGAGAGATATCGACTTAGATGTGGGTTCCAGTATCTGGAATGCTGTGCTATCTGGATCCAGAAGTTAGAGATGAGAAAGTTCGCCTGCACATGAAAGAACACCTCCCACCCCTTCCAAACTATACAGGAGAACTGCCCTCGGTGGTATGGGAAAGGGAGAACAGGCTCTGGACCTGTCCAACTCACCTACCACCCAGGCACACATCTAGTGCTTTGAGTTGGCCCACCATATCATCTACCCCATTGATGACCTGCTGGAGCTCATGAAGGACCAATCCTGCAGAACTATACAAAACCACAGGCTCTCCGTGACTCGGGGCAACAGCAGGCTATCCAAGAGAAGTTTTGGTGGGGATCCAGTATTGATGGTATACTGGAAGTCAGGAGCCCCAAACCAGACCAATGACCCCACAATGAACATTTTCAAGTAAAGCTGTTGCAGAAAGTGGGTCTATTGTGTGACACACCACAGCTGCTAAGGCCACTACAAGAAATAAATGTGTGATGGAGAGGTAAGAAAGATACAAAAGGAAAGGGGTTTGCCTGGTGTTTTTCTTTACTATTATTATTATTTTAAATTTTCTTTGGGGACAGGGAAACTAAAAAGGGAGGGTGGACATGGAAGTACTGAAAAATGAGTGGGATTTATATCTTCCTAAAGAAGATACAAAAAATTATGAAGAGGCTCCTTATGGAGTTGGTTAGCCATTTGGGCAAGAAACTGCTCTTGTCTGGACTGCTAGATGAACTGGACATGCAGGACCCGTAGAGAAATGACTGCTGAGCTTGCCTAAGGTGAGACGGTCCTTCAGGGTTCCTGCTACACAAAAGAGTCTGCTAGACATTCTTCAAAACACAAAAAATGTGACTGACAAGCAGCCAACATAGGCAAAACTGTCTTTGAAATTTCCTGCTTCATGGAAAAGTCTACTGGATACTATGGGCCTGAAGGCTGAAGATGGATGCCCCAACAATAGAGAAGAACTTTGGGTGACTGTCCAGCCAGTGAGATGTCTTTGTCAATTCTAGAGTTTTCGAAGTTGCTTACAATGAACTTATTGTTTACTTAGGTAATATTATATCCTTCTGGATATAATGTAATATTCTGTTTTGTTATATGTAATTTTACTATGTTAGAGTTAAAACTTTTTATTTAAACAGAAAAGAGGAGATGATGTAGGATTCCCCTCTGCATGTTGTAAATACCATTGGTGAATAAAGAAACTGTTTTGGACCTATAGCAAGGCAGAACTTAGCTAGGTGGGGAAAACTAAACTGAATGCTGGAATGAGGAAGACAGAGTCAGAGAGAAACCATGTAGCCCTGCCATAGAAAGATACTAGAACTTTACCCGGTAAACCACAGACTTACAGCGATTCACATATTATTGCTACACAGATGGGTTAAATGTATATGTATGAGTTAACCAATAAGAAGCTAGAGCTAATGGGCCAAGCACTGATTTAATTAATACAGCTTCTGTGTGGTTATTTCGGGTCTGAGCTACTGCGAGGTAGGAAAATAAGCAAGCATCCCCTTATAACACAAAGTGGTAATTCCTATGGCTTTTACTTTAAGTTGGGGTTTAGAAAAATCAAGTGACCCAGATTGCCCTTTGCCTCTTCCTTATTCTGGTCCTTCAGTTATTACTTAGATGTCTCTAATATTGTTGGATTGCTGCGTTTTGAATGGGGATAGCAAAATAAGCCCACAGGCCTCTTAATAATAACTCCTTAGGGAGTAGTTTGGCCCTTATTGTTGTCGGTTCTTTGACTCTGAAGGCACTGCATTCCTTTATCCTTTGCTCAGCCTAAATTAGTCATTTAAGGCACTAAGAAATCAAACTCATATCTAACCACAGGACGCTCAAAATTCTAAAATGTTCCTAAATGGTGCTATTGAAACAAACCTACTCCAACAGGGAGTGACTGACTAACTGCATTGGTTAAAGCTCTACCAAAGGTGACTGACTCATTTAGAGTAATACAATGCCATCATCCATCTATCTTTGATCCCATGTTTTCTCATATACATCACCACCATTACTATCCTCAGATAATCAAGTGAAATTGGACATGTTAGATGGGCCAGTCTGATTCTTCATAAAATGCTAGTAGTAAGATCCTAATAAAAGATGAAAAAGTTTGCAAAGAAGTGAACTCAAGACACAGCTTGCTGTGTAAAATATAATTATTAAGGAGCAGATCTTAAAGAGAGCCTCTAGGTGGTAGGCAGTCAAGATCAGAACTACAAAAAGCTGTTGTCAGATCTTTAGCCACAATCTATCTTCAGTAAATTTGATCCTTCTCTTTCTGTCTCTCTTTTTCTTTCTGGTTCTTTACTTCTTTGTTTCATTCTTTCTTTCCTTTCTTTCTGTCTGTCTTCTTTCCTTCCTTTCTTCCTTCTTTTCTTTCTGTCTCTGTCTGTGTCTGTCTGTCTGTCTGTCTCTGTCTCTCTCTCTCTGTCTCTCTGTGTGTGTGTGTGTGTGTGTGTGTGTGTGTGTGTGTGTGTGTGTGTATGTGTGTCTTTCTTTGATACAGTGATTCACTATGTAGCCCTGACTATCCTGGAACTTACTATGTTGGCAAGGCTGGTCTCCAATTTAGAGATCCACCTTCCTCTGCCTCCCAAGTTATGGGATTAAAGGTATACACTATCACATGCAGCAAGCAACAATTTGTCCCTCTCTTACAATGACAACCAAATTTTAAAAGTTTAAAAAGTATTTTCCTAGTGGAGTTTTTTTCTAATTATTCTTATTTGAACTGCTGGTTCTCATTCTTTCTGTTTGCCCCATTCTCCATTGTCTGATGTTAGTAGATTCTTAGGCAAATGAGGTGTCTTTGTAAACTGATTAGAGGTCTTATTTGAGAAATAAAGTCCCAAAATATTGAGATGGAAGTAGATGGTCTTGACTGTGTGCTACTGTACATTAAGGAGCTTCCTTTCATTTTGTTTACTTTGCATAAATGGCTACTGCTAGGTAAATATCCTGGCAATGAGAGATGCGCCATCCTCCAAGTAGCCATGGTCTGACTCAATTCTCTTGAGCGTGTAAACAAGGACACATGCCAAGTGCTGCTTTCTTCCAGTGTGCATCTTCAGCAAAGTCTGATAGCGGTTCTAAAATAATTATATTTTGTTCAGTAATCAAACTCAATCAAATGAATTCTACGTGAACTACTTTTATTTCCACGATGAGAAATGTGTGTCATCTCTCTGTGAATTTGCATATTTTTCCATAAACCTAAAACCAATCAATTTTGAAGAGTTATGATAATATAAAGAATCGGAGGCAATTACAGTCTTTTAAACAGGGATTCTAAATGCATTTCACTGCTGGTATTCATGTAGTAAAATAGTCAAAACTTCTTTAACCCTTTTCATGACATCTCAATTACATTGTAATGATTGAGGTTCTGGACATTTCTTAGGATTAATGACTGGCTGGGAAAGTAGATGGCCTGAGGTGAAGCCAAGGGCCATTAATTCCCTCTGGTCATTAATCCCCCAGGAAATGCCTCAGGCCTGGTTTGATATTAGCATTACAGGCTACAAATACATAGTTGGATTTCTTGATTGGTTTTAAAGTAGTTTATTAAGATGTCATATTTTAATTTCTGCCCTGTGTATCCAATATTTCCAAATTTCCATTTCTGATTTTTCATCCTACAATGTTGATTTCAGTGACATAATAAAAATGGTTTCCTAGTTCATATCACAGGTTTTCTTTGAAATAGTCAAAACATATTAAAGTTGTTTCCACTACTAAGGCCCCAAATGCCATTTGTTCTTGGGATGTTATTTGCTAGCAAAAAAAAAAAATTGTCTATTTAGTGAGTGGCAATTTATTCATGTATGTAGTTTGTTAGATTGCACCTGAAGTCATAGAAGATATTGTACATTACCCTTAATTTTACCTGATATCTATTGCATATAAATCTGCCTTAATAATTTCACATAAAATAGCCACACCTTCAGCTTCTGCCAGAAAATAAACAAAAGTTGGTCATAAAAATATTTATGAAAATTGTCTGAAACGTGTACATCTTCCATATCAGTTGACCTTCAATATTGTCTTTAATGGCCCATCCTTTGAAAGAGTTTGAACAAAAATACTTCTGCTGAGTTGAGTTTTAGGGTTATATATGCATAAGATGTGAAAGGTTTGTTGGTTTTTTGTTTGTTTGGTTTTTGTTATTTTTGTTTTCTTGTTTTTTTTTGTGTGTGTGTTTTGCCATTAGAATATGCTTAAATTAGAAATGTGTGATATGTCATTTATCACACCTCTTTTGTAGTCCAGGAGAGAATTTCTTTGAAACAGCTGGGATTAAACAGAGAAATCCACCTTGTTTAACTTGGGAATACTAGGAAAACTGCACGGGATCATATTTTACCTGTGTGTCTTCTCTCAAGCTCAAAAAGGTAAATTTGCATACTAGTTGTGGCAGAGTTCACAAAGTGTGTGCACTGTGTGCAGTCTTCTCTTCTCTCTGAGTTCATTTACTCCCCGCTCCCCACCTAGCTAGCTGTCTTCATGAATTTACAATCAAGTTCAGGACATATGCCTTTGCCAGCTTCCGCTATCCCTGTCTGGTGGATGCGAAGCACTAGTTTATAGAAGTATTAGTTTTCCTGGGCAACGAGTTTTCACTTCTTTTCCAATCAGTGTTCAACTCTACTCATCCTTGACAAGGAGCTGTATAGTGTGTGTTTGTCTACCTACTCCTGGGTACCTGTTCCTGATGGATTCACCCTTCCCCACACTTGAAGGGTTGTTGTTCCATCAGTTTAGAACATAAAGGGTCTTGTTTCCTTGTCCTACATTCCACTAATCCTCTGAAATACAGTATTCTCATGAACGCTTGCTTCTGCTTTCTGGCATAAATTTCTATTAACCGAGGTATTCTTTCCGGGAATATCTACCTTACAGGGTAAGTTTGAAAGACTGTAGTTAACCTAATAACACACAACAATACATCAAGTATAAATACATATGATGTTGCTTTTTAAATTGTGCTCATTTCAAAATAGTAATTTTAAAACGTTAGTTAGAAGACTATTAGCTGTTCCCCCCAAATAACAACCCTTCAGAGGCAATATGCAGAATTAGGCATAGCAAAAGAACATTATTACTATGCAAAAGAAAATTATCTGTTCTTCTGTCTGCTGTCTCTTTTAGGCTGTATGTATTTGATGATTACCATGAAGTCCTTGAGTTCTGTGTGAGAACAACAATGCAGGGCTGTTGGTCTGAGCCACGAAATGACAACACAAGGTCCATGTTCTGTCCTCAGATCAATGTGTGTGTGTTCCTGAAGCACATGGTATATGCTGTGTCTGTCTGGCAGAAACATTTGTGCTTAAAATACAGCCTGACAGTTCCCTGCCATCTTGCAAAACAGTGTGGCTTACTTAGAACAAATCTGTTATGACTGACCACAGAAGATGCATGTGTGTTTCTGAGCCTCTCCTATGAATAGGCAAAAGGACCATCTGCGCACGTGGCATTTACACATCTTTGAGCAAAGTTAGCATTCCGCCTCCCAGTAAAATCCATCTCTCAGGGATTCTGGGTTTGTGATGCTTCCTGCAGACCGGAGGAGGAAAACAAATGCACTCCAGTAAAACAGAAGCGTCTCTTTTTCATCTGTCATAGCCGCAGTTTGATAGTATCTGTATTTCATTTTCACTTCAGAATATCACAAGAAGAGAGAAATGGCAGGGAGCAAGTTGCTTCAACACGGTTGTGAAAGGGAGTTGTTATATTTGGTTGCTCTCTGTGGCACATCTCTGTGAAATTTAAAAAACATGTATCTAGCTACCATCCTGGTAGTAGGGAAAAATAATCTTCTTGCTCTTCCCCAAGATTTATTTAAAATATTATAAAATGAGCAAAACCAAATTTATTTCTGCCTCTCTTTACTTAAATTTATTCAACTCGTACATCAGACAAAAGAGTCACCCTAATATATTTCTGTTATTTTCTCTTTTGAGGGGCAATAATGGGGTTCATGCCAAAGGCCTGATGCATGTTAAATAAGAATGCTGCCATCGAGACATATTCCCCAGTCAGTGATGTGCTTTTCTTCACGTATGCATTTTATTTACAATGTAGAAAACACAAATTAAGATAGATGATTATTTCCTAACTGAAAGTTACCACAACCACCCAATTCTCTCTCATACTGGGGAATTCAATGCACTTTAACTCAAGACTTAGAGAAATAAAATCTTCTTTAAGGACCAGGTCCACTATGGATGATACCATCCCCAGGCTAGTAGACCTGAACCATATAAGAGAGGAAGTTAAACTTGGGCCTGGGAGCAAGCCAGTGAGCAGCAATCCTCTGTGTCAAGTTCACACTGTGCTTGGGCTCCTTACTTGACTTCTGTCAATTATACACCATATCTTATTAGCTGAAATGAAACCTTTCCTCTCCAAGTTTCTTTTGGACAGTGCTTTATCACAGACAGCAGCAGAGAGGCAAACTAGAACACTATCAAAATGTTCATCAGGAACACAGAGAAAAATGTTAAGTTCACTCAATATTATACGCTAGGGAAAAAGGTTTATATAAGGAAACACTGAAAAGGTAATTTTTGTTGGTGGTGGGTTTTTTTGTTTTTTTTTTTTTTTAACTGAAACTCATGGTACAAAATGTACTATGTACCCTTTAAAGTTAAAACCTATTCTTTACTGTTTGCTGTCTGTCTGTGAAAATGTAATTTAAATACCTTAAAACTAGTCATAGCCACATGGACTCTTTTGGCTGATTGGATGATTGATCCACTGATTGGATCACCAGGCAAGAGCAAGTAATCTCACCTCCAACACCCATCTACTGCCCGGGACAGCCCTAAGTTTTGGAGCTGTCTTCTGCGCCATGGTTGCATTCAGGGAGAGTTCCATGCATCTATGCACGTTGGCCCTGTCTTTTGACAGAGTCACCACAGACCTTCTTCATCGAGAGCCACTCAGCATCTGCCTCACCCTTCATCTGCTTCTTCCACTGGGACCATCTCAATAGGAACTTTCCCAGGGTTCAGGGGTGTGAATTTGTAAATTTTTTTGTCGGTCTTTTTACAGAACATCCAGCACATAGGAATGTAGTGGCTGGTGATGCCTTGGACTTTGAACTTGTCCTCTCTGTCTGGGATCATACATTCCTTGGAGACTGTCAGTGGGGTAGCTCCCAAACTGGTGGTGACACTGTATTTGTCATTGGGGTGACTGCATTCCACAGGGCTCTGTAGCTTCATTTTCTCTAGTCAACCAGGGTCCCTGTTCCAATGGACAGGTGGATCCAAGTGATATCTACTTATTCTCCCAACTATTGTTGAATGTTATGATTTAAGTATGCCCTTCTCTCTGTTTTTGCTTCTCGGGGCTTCTTAAGCTAACTTCTATAAAGCAAACTGTGTGAAGACCTCCCATTAGCTCGCTTCTGAACCATAGGCAATGTGGTCCCATTTGGCACTGTTTCTAATCCAAGGACAATCTCAAAGATTTTCTCCTTTGTGTGTGTGTGTGTGTGTGTGTGTGTGTGTGTGTGTGTGTGTGTGTGCATCCATGAAGCAGCCCCTGAAGCAGTACCACATTGGATGACAGCAATAGTATTGGCACAGTATGCAGCCCTGTGCTTCAACTCCTAATCCATCTCTGTGGATTCTGGGAAGTTATGTTTAGTTTGAAAATCTCACTATTATATGTAAATTATGTTTCCTCTGTCATTCTTTAAGGGTCAGTTTTACCTCATCTTCTGATCCTTGTTCAACAAAAGCCTCAATCCTCTGCCTGTCTTCTCTAGTGGAAATGAAATAGACAGAGATATAATGTCACCAACCTGATGTCTAGGAAGTTGTTTATTTTCTCAATTCATCAGGACCGAGGATAGCCACAGAGTTTGTTCTAAAATCCTTTGCCTCCTAGAAAACCAAGCATGGTGAACGCTGACATGTGGAAGCCAGAGAAGCATAGGCATAGCTTCCTATAGCTTAACAGCCCTTGATCCCTGACTGGGCAAATGCATGGTAAGTGAAGAACTGTCTACTGAGAGAAAGGACTGGTTTCTGTTTTCATCAAACAAGCCTGGCCGACAGCCAGACAACCCCAGTCCCACCTGCCATGAAGAGGGCAGATTGTCTTGGTTACTTAGCGACAAAACACCATGACGAAATCAACTTAGAAAAGAAAATATTTAGTTGAGGATTTGCTTACAATTTCAGAGGTTGAGTCTCTGACCTTCATGGTGAAAGACAGGGCAGCAGACAAGGCAGGCACAGGGGCTGGAGCAGTAGCTGAAACTCAAATCTGATCCATGAGCACAGGTTAGAGAGAGAAGAGAAAGGCTAACTGGGAAGGTCATGGGCTTTTGAAACCTCAAAGCCTTCCGCTAGTGACACACTTCCTCCAATGAGGCCATACCTCCTAATCATGCCCAGTTCCACCATCTGGGTATAAAGAATTCACACACACTGGCCAATGAAGGCCATTTTCACCAAAGTACTGCATAGGTGTATACTGTCTTCTTGTTCTAAACTTCAGATTTTGTGACTCTTTGCTTCTACTCTCAGATCTAGGACTTTGGGCAGCCTTTGGAGTACTTAGAGTTACATAAAGGCAGTAAGTCATTTTCAGTGTATCCTAAAACCTTCTGAGTAGTTCCTTGAGTTTTTCCTCAGTTCAGCAGGAGAGCCAAAAGGCCCAAATTTTTGCATATATGATCCAGTCTGAGTGCATTTTTTGGTGAGTTATATTCTTTTTCTAGCAGCTAAAAACTTTCCTATGTACAGAAGGCAGCAAGCAATCAAGGTAATAGCCTGTGTGCTGAAACCAGAACCTCCTTTTTCATATACATACAGGCCAAATCTAAGAGTGATTTTACATTTTTAAATAGTTAAGGGGATAAAAAATCAAGAGAAGAACACTATTTTGTGACACATGAAAACTATATGAAATTCAAATTTTTAGTGTCCATAAATAAAGTTTTATTGGAACACAGCCATGCTCATTCATTTACATACTGTCTACGGTGCTCTTCGATAAAC
Source organism: Microtus pennsylvanicus (assembly GCF_037038515.1). Taxonomy (NCBI): domain Eukaryota; kingdom Metazoa; phylum Chordata; class Mammalia; order Rodentia; family Cricetidae; genus Microtus; species Microtus pennsylvanicus. Next base: position 23,078,438 of record NC_134587.1, read on the forward strand.
GGCACAGTTGAGTGATTGTGACAGAGACCGTATGGGCTGCAAAAGCCTAAAATATTTACTCTCTGGCCCCTCACTGAAAAAAAAATGCTGACCTACGGGCTCTAAAATCAGACTGTGTTCAAATTCTTCCTTGCCACTTTTAGCAACTGTGGTCTCCTGGAGAATGTACTTTGTCCCTTCTTGCATCAGCTGCATCTGCTGCATCAGCTGTAGAACAGGGTGAAGCAGCATTGCATCTGAGGAAGGCACTCGATGAAGGTGAGCTACTTCTTTGTTCTTTTCTGAAATCTGACTTTATTTGTATAAAATATAAAATAATTGTGTCAGTATGAGATTTCTACCTAAGTAAAGATTCTGACTGCAGGTATCTTGAGTTTTCCCATGCCATGTAGAATTTTATACATCCACAGGAAATGCTCAAGGGCACTTGATATAATATACAGGGACATACATGACACCTTCACTTCATCTAGAAGTTGTTGGCTTACTGGGGAAGCAAACTGCAAACACGTGGAACAGAAGTATCATTAGAAAGAGTTCTCTAACCAAAAGAAATTTAAAAAATGAAAAAAAAATAGCCGGGCGGTGGTGGCGCACGCCTTTAATCCCAGCACTTGGGAGGCAGAGGCAGGCAGATCTCTGTGAGTTCGAGACCAGCCTAGACTACAAGAGCTAGTTCCAGGACAGGCTCCGAAACCACAGAGAAACCCTGTCTCAAAAAACCAAAAAAATATAAAATAAAAATAAAAAAAAAAAGTAAAACATTTTTCCCTGTTTCAATAACAACTCAGTGCACGGATGTGTTAAGAAAGCGTGTGTGGTAGCAGTACTGAGATGAATTCATCTTGAAGGCCTGCTAGCCTTCCCCTTAGCATCAGACTTACTTACCACTTTAACTAGTGTTCATTAGTCCTACCCTTGGGAACAATGGCTACATGATGAATTGTGAATTAACTGCTTTCTTCTTACTCCAATGATTATAAATACACAAGAAATTCCCCTAAGGTGTTGTACATGTAAAACACTATCATTCCATTAACTGTACAGATCTTGGGGTGTCTTGTTTGAATGTTGTCAGTGATAGACTTGCCCAGTAAGAAGCACATGACCATTACATGAACTCAGGGGCTCGCTATTCACATCACTCATACGAATGTGTACCAGAAAGTCAATACCCCATTGGAACCTGTGTTCTTGGAGCTCCAAAGAGGTACTAAGTGATTGCTCCAAGGTTTCTCTCTCCTAGTCTTCCTGCCAAGAATTGAACACTAATCTTGTTATTTTCATCAAGACATTTTTGATTTTTTTTCCCAAAATGTCTTGTTCACAGGATTCTTCCATGACCTGGCCCATTTCTCTCTTGTTTTCACTTTACTACCTATCCATCCTCTCCATCTTAAACTCTTTGTTTATTATAATTTGCTTCTTTTCCATCTCTGAATCAAACATAACAATAAAGACTACCTCAAAATGAAATTAAAATCCAAGGAAAACGTCACTTGCAACGATATAAGTAGAGCATGGCTAGGAGTTTGTTCACGCCCGTTCCCTCTGATATAGTGTAAAATATATCATGCTACAGCATGCTGCGCGGTTCTCTGACAACCATGTTAGGGGGCCGAGTTGTGGATGCTTCTGACACAGCTCCCCTCCTCCAACTGTTTTTGATGTATCTCTCAAAAAACATTGGTTTAAGTATCCTTTTCATCCCTTGATGAATTTATTGGCCACTAAGATAAAGAGACATTCACTGTCATATTTCAAAGTTTCATTGTGAAACAGTGTTTAAATTTGTTGAAGGTCTTCAATGGTCAAATTCTAACAGCTAGAAACTTCACAGGGAGCAGGATCATGACTAGTCATCATATGTGCATCTCCGACAGAAAGCAATCAATCAACTTTTCCTCACATTAATATTCTTCTCACTTTCTTAAACTTATAGTTTTATTTAATCAAACATGTATTTTCTACCTAATTTTCATCAGGTAGGTATAGTACTCTTCTGTAATAATAAAAAAACAGCAAAATTTTTATTTAAATACAATACGTCTTACTATATTATAAGTAATAGTGGGAACACAAATATTTCCTCTCTCACTTTTCAGTAAAATAGTATTTGAACATTGACAATAATGTTGAACAGTTCCTTCCTACTGAAATTTTAAGTAATATATTATTTTGCCATGCATCTGAAGGTCAGGGCCCAGTCTCTCCTCTTTGAATCATCTATATTTCTTAAGCAGTACTTTGTGCATAGTCAGTATTAGACTTAAAAGCTTAAATGCTTAGACAACTGGACGATTAGAAGAGGAAAAGATTAACACATCAATAACAAACTTTACTTCATCCTTGCATATTGCCAGCTACCAGAATTCATAACTAATGACCGCATATAGTTCAGCATATGCTTATTATTTAAGTTTTCTAGCTTGCTGTTACTATTTTAAAAACAAAAACAAAAAAAAACCCCTTTGTCTTCAAAATCCAAGTCCTCATGGCTGGATTAGTTTTATCAATAGACGAATCGAATCATTGCCTGTTCTATGCAGTATATAACTCTCTGTTCCTGCAGGCACAAGCTGGACTCTGTTGGGAACTCATTCCAATGGAATGTTCAAAGCTGATTCTTCAGCATCGTGGACACGACTTATTTATATCCTAATTGGTGTGCGGCATAAATATTTGTGGAACAGACATTAGCTCCATCGTATTGATCTGCCTCTTGTGCTTATCACGATGGAGTCAAATCTTACTGCATTTTCAAGATTAAGATTCTATGTAGCCCTATCAAGCTTCTAGCTAACACTTCCAACAACTTATGAGCTAATACAATTTTCTTTTCTTTTTATAGCAATAGTCTTACATGCTTAAAAGAGAAATTGGATGTCTAGAGAGCAACATTTTAAGAAAATGAAGGCCCTTATTAGAAATAAAAACAATTGTGTCAATCTAGTTGATGGGTGGGTTGCACTTCTGGGTAGGAACATAATTCATTTCCTTAAAAGAATGATTTTTATGTTCCTGTGTGCTGGCATTTACAAGGGCATTAAATGTAGATGAGAATTTGCATATCAACCAAAACATTAACACAAATCTAAGATTGTTTCATTATTAGTTTATTTTAATGAGTTATGTAAAATCCAGAATTTGGAAGATAATTCTTGAGATAACTAGGACTTTCTGTGGGACAGTGATCTTGTATCCTGTCACTTGTATTATTTTAATAAAATGCTCATTTGCCAGCAGCCAGGCAGGAAGTATAGTTGGGGCAATGAGAACAGGAGAATTCTGGGAAAAAGGAAAGACACAGTCTGTAGTTGTCATCCAGACAGAGAGGAAGCAAGATGAGACTGCCTCACTAATAAAAGGTACCAAGCCATGTGGCTAACATAGATAAGAAAAATGGACTAATTTAAGATGTAAGAAGTAGTTAATAAGAAGAGCCTGAGATCCTAGGCCAATCATTGCAGGATTAATGTAAACATCTGTGTGTTTCTTTGGGACTGAAAGGCTGCAGGACCGGGCTGGACAGAAACTTCTGCCAATAAGGAATTACTCAGCTGACTTAAAATAAGAGCTCTCTCTATACTCCGAAAGATTGCAGGTGGCTTGAGGAGAGTGTTGTTTTCATATGGTTAGTGACAAAATGTTCGTATAACCTTTTTAGACTCAGAATTTTCCTTCCTCCTTGCAAAGGTTAGCCCTGTGCTAGTTATATCTTTGGTGGTTTGCCTCCTTCATTCTCCCACCTCTTCCTTGTTTTCCAACTCTCCTTGTCCAAGGAGACCCTCTATTTTTGCTTATAGCCTCATGGAGATCTCTCATTATATAAATTCCCTTTGACTTCTGATTTTATGGCCTATCCCAATGAGTCCCATTTCTTACCTTTGTTTCACTGTCAGATTTTAATGCGAACTGATCTGACTGTCTTCATCCTTGTACATCTGTGATCTTAATCCATCTTTTATTATGATCCCAAAATTAAACATTTGAAGATTCATCAACTTGTTGTTCTCTTTGTATTCAAATTCAAGCCCTTTATCAGCCTGTGTTTCTCCTCTGTTTTCTGAGATTTCTGTCTTCACTAGAGACAAGATACTTCAACCCTTTGGTATACACCGTAATTTTTCTTGCTTGTTGGTGTTAACTCTTCTCCCATATCTTTAAGTAATATGAGCAGCCTTTCAAAAATCAAATCAAAGGAGTTGTTTTCTTCTTCTACTGAAAAAACAGGAAAATTATTTTATAAAGTTTTTGTCCTTTTTGTTCCTAAAAATAACATGAAGTAAAAGAGTTTCTGGTTTTTAGCCCACTTAGAAGAGATTCAGACAAGGACAAAGGGCAGAACAGAATCTGACCACAGGGAATTTGGAGCCCCTCAAAGCAGATGGGGATGGCACCTTCTGTGATTCCAGGCAGTACAGTCCCCTCCCTGGGAAAACAAGATGAAGTAAGGGAGGGAGTCTTTAAGGGCATCTGTGTTGTGAGCACCAGGGCTCAGGAATGTCAACACATACACAAGATACATCACTGAAGGAATACAAAGGCTCCCTCACACTCACAACCTAGTCCCACCTCTGTGATTCAGTCCTGTGTAAGTTCAAGAGCCTTTTATAACCACATAGGAAGGAATATCCAATAATAACTGAGGTTAAATTTTCTTCCAGACAAGGCCAGACAGGTAAGAAATCACAGCAGATTAAATTCCATTTAGAGATAAATATATTTAATCTTAGGGCAAAATTAAGGCTCTGGATTTACGTTTTTCTGCCTCAACATCACTGACTTTCAGTTCTGATTGCAGAATCTACATTTTTCTCTGGAATGCTGCAAGATAAATCAATCTGTCTTATTATACAGAAACATTTTAGGTTATAAATAGAACTGGAAAGAACATGTCTGTGACAATGTCTTTCTCTTAGATTATTTCCACAAGATAAATTTCTAGAATTGGGCTCATTGGGTCAGAATCAGAGTCAGGAGGTAGAACTCCAACCGAGGACTTGTTGAGACAGATAGGTCATTTATTGTATTTAAAAATCTACTTCATACTATTTTAGGACAGAACTCTGTTCCCCTTCCTTCTGCATTTTTTTCTTACACTGCCTCTAAAACATCAGTCGATCTTATTCCTTTAAACCTGTATGACTCTAATTCCAGATTTATTCACTTGTTGATGTACCTAGAGAGTGAGAAGAAGGAATCTACACATTGCAAGATATTGCACAGCATCCCTGGTCCCTGCCTATCTGATCCCAGAAAGAAATATTGCTCATCCTCCCTGTAGTAAGCCTGATAACTTGAGTTCAATCTCTAGATCGTATGTGGTGAAAGAAGAGAACTGATCTCTACCACTAGTCATGTGACCATTATAGCTACACACGTGTGTGCGTGTGTGTGCGCGCGCGCACACACACACACACACACACACACACACACAAACACACTTAATATACATTATTTAAATTGTTTGGTCTCCAGATATTACCAAATGTCCCCTGAATGTGAGGGATTGTATTCCATTAGACTATAAGTTTCTTGGCCTTGCACGCATTTTGACATGGAAGCCATTTTTGCAAAGCTACTTTATTTACTTGCTTTTGATCTGTGTCGTTTTGAGACAGCATGAAAAGCTCAGACACAAAAGTTGAGTTTTAATAGCCTAAAAGTAGCACTGATATGATATTTAACCATTTCTTGAAGTTTCATTAGGAAGCTAATCCATCCATTATCTCATTCTTCTCTCTGTCTCGTGTAGGCAAAGATGAAGTAACTCTCGGGATGAGTGGTTAATTAAAATATCACTTGTTCTTTATTTATATAGTCACAAAATTCAAGTGATGCAATTTTGTCACAGTGTCCCAGACAGCTGACTTGCCAGTTGTCTACCTTGCCTCTCCTTCTTCCTTTACTTTATCTCTATGACATGACTGCTCATAGACTGTCAGACTACTTAATGTGGTCACTTTGTTAGATGTGCTGGGTAGCAAACATGAGTTGTATGGTTCAGTTACTGGTCAGAGGAACATGTGTGAGGTGACAATTCATCATGATGGAGAATGAGCAAGAATGACCAATGGTGTAGAGTTAGGTGGGGTACAGGATCCAATCAGCAGAAGAGATGGGTGGTTAGTGAATTTCCCCTGTGATTTAGAAGGCTAGTTATTATATCCCTTTCATAGATCCAAAACCATAGAAACATGAAGGTTCAGAGTAATGAGAATCCTTGTATCTAGAACGAATCCAGGACAGAAAAGATATGTGACTCTGGCTATAATTTAAATTCTGACTCTGTGATAACCAGTCACTTTCTCTGGCTTACTTTCCATACATATAAAGCTAAAGTGAGGTCTGGAATGATGGTTCGCCGACTAAGAACATTGTCTTCTCTTCTAAAGGACCCAGGTTTGGTTTCCAGCACCCATAGGGTGAAACCATCTACAACTTCCAGCAGGATCTGATGGATGCCCTCTTCTGACCTAGAAGGGTATTCATTGTAGGCACATGGTTCACAGACATAATGAAACAAAACATGCACAAACAAAATCAAACTAAGCTCTCTGGGAGTCACAGGAAATACCTTGGAAAACATAAACCAAAGGACTCCGGGACTACATACTTTCTCCTCTACCATAATACTTGAGCCCCAGCTTGAATACCCTTTTGTCCCTGACAAATGACAGCATGAAAATCACCCCAATTTTCATAAAAGGAAGGAAAGCACCTAAAACAAAGTAGTCCATAAACAGAGCAGCTTAATTCTATGTATATGTGTATGTGTGTATGTATATGAACACAGGTTACTTGGCTTGTGTGCCAAGTATCTTACTTTGTTGAGCCATCTTGCTGTACCAGAGACAGTCATTTAATTTATAATGAGATTTCTACCATTCTCCTGTATTCTTAGGACCTAATCCTTTATCTTCTGACTTGCACAATCTCTGAATTCCAATCAAGTGTATCTACTTATCACACTGGAATGTGTTTTAAATTTAAGGGACAGTGTTTTCTCCATTACTGTTCCTTAAATTTGTTCCATACATATGCTTATGTTCCTTTTTCTATTATCCTAATTTATGTTTCAAAAAGACTAATTCTTCAATATCAGCTAAAGTTCATTAATATTTTTGTCAAATTATTTGATAACACTTAATTTAAACAGAACAGAAAGTTTTAACATATTGAATATTCTTACATATAAACAATATAATTATTTCATGTTACACCTTAATAAATATTTGTTATTAACACTTTTATTAAATTTAATGATAAATTGATACCTATTTTGGTTGAAGAGGAGCCAGTGATATTAAGTTCAATTGTTTAAACCAAATTCTATCGCTAAGGTATTGTTTTAACTAATTAAAAATGATGGGTTAAAGTAATAAACAAATGTTGTAGAAATTGGGAAGAACCCTGAGTGTAGAATCCTAAGAATTGGGATCCATTTTTACTATTAATTATGAAGGGGAAAATAAACTGGAAGACTGGGAAACCTGATGAAAAGAGAGGCAGCTGATCAGCACTGGTTTTCTCGGAGGCTGTCCAACCAGTTTTCCATCTGTTTGATCATTTAAACTCTTCCCTTTTTCCTCCAATGGATTCCAAACATCTATTTGAGTGCTCATCAGTGTCCCTGAATACTCACTGCTAAATTGGTGGCAAGCTTGCCCGACATTGGACTGCAGGGGGAAGACTGTGACGAAGAGGGTATGAAGACCGATGGTCAGGAGCAGATCCCCTCACCCCTTGGATCAGAGAGAGGTTTCAAATAAAATGAATAAAAAAAAAAAAGGAGCCAAGACTGTCCTTGTTGATAATAGAAGCCTGGCTGGGCAAGTTAGCATATGCTATAATTCCAACATTCAGGAGGCTGAAGTAGAAGGATTACGAGTTCGAATACAGCCTGGGCAACATAGAAAGACCCTGTCGCATACAAGCAAGCAAGTAGAAGCTAGTTGAACATTTATTTTTCCAACATCCTATAGAACTATTATTTACCCCTTCTTATTTAAAATAGTCACAAAAAATTGAAAGAACACTGTCTATGGCATTATCTCTACTATCTATGTGTAGAAAGACTTTCTAACTTTTGTTTCTTATGGTTATAAAAATCCATTATCATTTTATTGCATAAAAATAACATATAAATGTTATAGACCATAAAGTCTTGAAGTGTGGTTGTAAATTACGTAAGCCTATCTGTACATATTCATATTCATGTTGTGATGCATTTGAATGATGAAAAATACTCTTTGCTCCACCGCTGTAGGGCTTCCTTTCTGAAACCCGTTCTGGAGATGTCAGCATTGTCTCCTCTCTGTACAGATGACGAATGTGAGGAGGTAACTTTGGAAATTGCATTGCTATGTAATCATCCATATTGCGATTGTGGATAAAATTGATTAGAATAATATTGAAACTCCCCCCAGGGACTCTACAATTATAAGTCAAGTCTCAAATGGAAAAGCTTTTTTGAAAAGTTGGCAGATGTCTTAATGAATATGAAGCATTGTAGTAATATATTAGGGCAATTTGTTCATTATTGACAAGCAGATCACTAAACTATATAAATTACTGGATGAGACAGGCAGAATTACTTTTCTTTCAGTGAATGGTTAATCAAATATAATTTTTTAAATGTTCATTTGTTTAACTTCTTTATATGCATATTAGTATACAAACGGTTGCCCTTTACTTAGAGTTGCAAGTTGGTTTTGAATGTGTCAAACCTAAATGTTTGAATTTACATCAAATACGAGCCGAATTCAACCATAAGATTGACAACTACTTCAGCCCAACAGTAGAGCATAGCAAAACAACAGGATTTTGTAGTTGCCTAAATAAGTCCACTGACTTGGTATTTCTGCTTCTCTTTTCTCCTATTTTTGTTTTTAGACAGCCTTTTACGAAAGAACCACATTGAAATAAATCACCAAGCAGCAGATAGGGCTGTTTAATGGATAAGGTAATTATATGATCCCATTCCACCACGCCATAGGTTTGTAAATGATTTAAAAGTTTGTTTCTGCATTTGTTTCCAAGGGCCTAACCAAGCACAGAAGCTCTCTGTACCTCAACAACTAGGACAAATTTATTCTAATAGATTTTTACTCTAGGAACAAGACTCTTTCTGTTTCATATTGCACATGAATATTAAATAAACTACCTGCTGGCAACTACACAATATTTTAGTCTCTAATTTTAAAAGTACACTGTATTTTAATGCCTATTTTTAAAGAGATATCAATTTTTATGGAGCAGTACATGAGTTGTTGATGGATAAATCACCCAAGCATGGTTGAAGAGCCCCTAATCTCCAGCTGGTACCAGATCCATTTAATTGTAGCTCCTGACCTCACCTCACCTGAGCTGCATTAAAATCATAATACAGTTCAAGTGTAAAAATGATATACTGTTTGTTCGCCCTGTTTATAGAGGGGCAAACATACAGTTAAATTCATATGTTTAAAATTAGTGTAGTCGTTTGCAAAGGTTGAGTTAGATCAAACTGCCTCTCAGCGTTTTCCCTGCCCTTTTTCTACTTAAACGACTAAGCCTCTGTAGCCAGATGAGTGCAGCTGTTAAAGTTGGAGAGGCTTTTCCTGGTACCAAGAAGATTGCTGCCCTCCACCAAACAGGGAGGCTCTCAAGCATCATGTAATAAAGGATCAGTACACTTTAAAATGTATTCTTGTTGCAATAGGCAAGGACTCTTGCATGTTCTAAATCTTCTATCAATGGGGCAATATTTTGGAGTGGCCTAAACAGAAGCCCTTGAGTTTATCACTGTTAGAGTGAAATATCCTTGCAGCAATCTTATATTCATAAATTACCGTATTCAGGTGATTCTCTTTTAAGAGCTGAGATCTGTGTTGTTTCTATGTTGCCGCTCTAGCTGGGAGCAACCTGACCTTATACTGTTTCCCAAAGCTGAATTGAGAATACTGAAAACTGCCATTGCTTTAGAATTTAATCTGCAGAAATAATCGCCCTGTTCCTGTTAAAAGTTCCACCCAATGCAAGCTTTCCCCACATCAGATGGACTTGGTACTCCTTCCCACATTATAAACTGGAGAGTGTACATCCCTAGGAGTGAGGACCTCTGTCCCCTTCTGAAAGGAAGCAAATTTCAAGTAGTAAATATAAAATAAATCCAAGAATGCACCAATGAATCCATTATTTCTGAGTTTTTACAACAACCCTGACAAATGGTTGAGGATGTGAGTCCCCGTTTTACAAATGAGAAGCAGCATACCTCTTTAGCAGTCCATCCGAGACTGAGAAACATCTAATTCTCCAGTCTTTGCTTCGCATTGCTCTGATGGTAGATCAGTAACAGTGTGTGTTAGTATTTTCTTAAAAACATAAACATGTGCATACAAAAAATTTTTTAAGGGAATTGACATACATGAGGACAGAAACTGAAGTCCCACAGCAGGGTTTCTGGATGAAGGAGCATCACAGATGTCAATAGTGAGGCTCAGTACATGTCAACAGGTCTCATAACCCAAGGGACACCAGGGCAAGTCATGGTCTCCAAAGCGAGAGGAATCTGACATGAAAGGGCAAGAGAGATGGGCATCCCAACTCCAGAGAACTTGCCTTCCCTTTGCTATTTTATTCTATCCAGAACCTTATCATACTGGATGATGTTCACCCTCATTGGATAAAGGCTGATCATCTATCCCAAGCCTCCTGATTTCAATATCTATTCCTTCCAGAAATATTCTTATAAATACCCCTAGAAATACCGCTTTTATCAGCTACCTACTATTCTTTAACACAGTCAAGCTGGTGGTCAAAATTAGCCACCAAACCCTACTGTTTGCCAACCTGTCACACACACACACACACACACACACACACACACACACAACTTTAAAGCACACTTAATTTCCAAATAAGATACAAAAACCCAAAACTGTACCTAACAGATAAACTATCCTGTGTATAACCAAAACCATACTAAACCTTTCTCTACAATAGGGCATAATACCCCACGAGATGTAATTGTTCTCCAAATATCCTAGATTTTGAATTTTATATTTAATATATCTGATGCTTAATGATAAGGATATGAGAGGAAACAAAATACATAGTCACTTGCTCTGTGGATATTCACATCTCAGCAAACGGGGGGGGAACTACAGCCCTTCCAGCACTTGCATCTACAATGGCCATGTAATTGGAGCTGGTATTTATGACTGACACCTGTGGTGCATCCTGCAGTCCCTTTGCTTTCAGCAAGGACCTCAGCTTATTGTCAATGATCGCTACATGATAGGCTTCCCTGCTGACGTATCTGGACCATTTGATGTCGTGCTGAAATTGTAATGAAATACTTGTTCGTTGTGTCCATCACAGGACTGGGTAACATTAGAAGGATCCCCTGTGTTCCAGATGTGATCTTCCCTGTCTCAATGCTGGAGCCACAGACCAAGATCCACCTTGGTGGGCATCATGTGACTTCTTTGGGGAACAAGGCCTTGGAATAGCAGAAACAGATATCCTAGTGCAATACCCCTGGAGACCCGGACCCGCTTGGCAAAGACACATGCAAAGTTTGCTGCATAATCCTGAACATAACCCCGAGAATAGATGCACTACCTGTTCTCCCTATTTCCAGCATACTAGCCACACTGCTGGCCTGAATGTGTCACAGTAGGTCATAAAGTTTAATATTACATATTTGCCATATCAGCTCTGGAAAGAATTATTTTAACCAAAAGAGAGTCTTTGAGAAAAGTTATTAAATAGCTGATATTAGGAGTTAATGAGACCAGTCTAGAGACAGAGTATGAAGTAGGATCATAGAAACCCACAGCTTCCTCATTTTCAACAACTGTGCCAATACCCGAGAAGTTAAGGGAGACGGACTTGAGAACAAGGGATAAACAGAGCCAACAATTGGGAGCATGGGGATCTTGGGAGAGAGTTGAAGGGGAGGGGAGAAGCAGGGTGGAGAGCAGGGGAAAATGTAGAGCTCAATAAAAATCAGTAAAACTTAAAAAAAAAACAGAGCCCAACAATTAAGAGTACATTTCCTAGTTATGTTGCCTATGGGATAAATGAAAAAACTTGGTATATTCCCAGAGGAGGTAGACTAGGACAGAATATAGAATGGATTGGTCCATTCTACATAATACAAAAATTTTGCTGTTGGTAAAAATAAATAAATAAATGATCGAAAGACCTTGTTACAGTACAAGCGATGATATCTATTTCTTTATTAGCCACCATGAGTCATAAGTTTACACCTGGATTTTGGTTTTAATACAGAATTTGCCTGCTTTGTTGATTTAAAGTTAATCCATATTATTACCCTTTAACATTTGTAGTTGTATTTGTAGTTGGTGATTAAGTTCTGTGGACTTATGATTAAGAAGCAATTCATTTTCCATACTTAATAGCGCTAATGAAACTTCATGTGAAATGAAAAGTAACTACAAAATTAGCATTGCCATCTACTTAGCAGCTTGCCTTCATCATCCAACAAATACAAGGTGCTTGAAGTCCATCCTCACCAAGGGCATGAGAAATGGGCTGCAAAAGTAAAGCACAGACAGATAAGGTGACATTCGTTAGCACTGAAGACTTAACTCGGAGTCTGGTAAATGCATTTACAGACATCAGTTATTGCAAATATACTGGATAATAAAAAATGAGTAACTTTTCTAACGATTTTCACATAAGCAGAAATAGTAAAATGAAGACAGGAAGGAGGAGATTGTTGAGGATATATAGAAGCTATAGGTATTAACCCACAGAAAGGTTTTAGAAGGTCTTGGTTGCATCTTTAAAAAGTTAAAGAAAATGGGGAAATATTCTATTTCTGTACAGTTTTTAGAACATCTGCCAAGCAGGAGAATGGCCAAGAATAAGGAAGCACAATCCTTCTTTCTTTAGTGCTACCAGTGTTTCAGAGACCAGTGCAAGGCTTTGTCGTTCCTGAAAGGGACAATGCACCCGATCGAGGGTGGCAGCACAGAGTGACCAGAGAGAAAAGCAAGGAGCATTGCTTCAAATGCTGACATGAGGAAAGCAGTTCAGAGTCACAAGCCTCTCTGTGATATTTTGCACATTAGGGAAAATACATTACCTGTGCTCACTTTTTTTTTTTAGACAATTGCCCCATTTCTTCTACAGCATGCATAATTATATAAATGCCATTATTGCTTTTATTTTCTATTTCCATAAAATATTATTTAAATAAAAAATATACTGACCTTTAACTACAGGTAAAAGTACAACCTACTATTGCCATTTTCTCAAATCCTAAACCAAGATGCTAACTAAGCAGATTTGGTTTCTTCGGAAGACTCACGGTATATCCAGCCATGGAGCACTAGTAAATGAATGCTTTCTTTTTATAAAAAGTAAAATGGGTTTGGTTTTCTGGTCTAAGACCAGTTTTACCACATTAGCAATAGGTAATCTTTACATATCTTAGAATCTTGAAGAAGAAGGATTTTTTTTTCCAGTATAACATCATCACTTGCAATAGTCTCTACTACTGGTTTGCATGATTTGAAGCCAACAAGAGGGCTCAGCTGATAAAGGTACTTACTGCCAAGTCCAATGACATGAGTTGAGTTCCCAGAAAAAATATGAAAGAATGAGAGAACTGATCACCTTTAGGTTGTATCTGACTTCCACATGCTTTCCAGGGCACACACAGAGCCCACTTACAGATGATAGATAGATGATAGATAGATAGATAGATAGATAGATAGATAGATAGATAGATAGATAGATAGACAGACAGACAGATAGATAATATGGCTGTTTGGTAGATAAGATAGATGATTGATAGATAGATGATAGGTGATGATAAATGACAGATAGATGATGATAGATACATGATAGATGATAGAGGGATAGATGGATTATATGGTTGCTTGGTAGATACATAAGATAGATGATAGGTATATGATATGAAAGATAGATAGATAAATAGATAGATAGATAGATAGATAGATAGATAGATAGATAGATAGATAGATAGATATAGATAGATGATAGATAATATGAAGCAAAGAAAGTCTCAACAAATATTCTGATCTTCGAAAAGCACTTTCTCCTTCAGTGTAGCTTTCTGACAGAGAAAGATGAAATTTACAAGTCCAAAATTTACTTTTGACTATAAAGAATGGAATTCAGCTGTGGAAATTTCTGCTCTATCTTTGAAACTTAATTTCTATAAGAAGGACAAACTAGCCAGGCAGTGGTGATGCACACCTTTAATCCCAGCACTTGGGAGGTAGAGGCAGGCAGATCTCTGTGAGTTCAGGACCAGCGTGGTCTACAGGATGAGTTCCAAAACAAACTCCAAATATCCACAGAGAAAGCTTGACTTGAAAAAAAAAAGAAAAAAGGGAAAAAAAGGAGAAACTAACTGAATCTTTTCTGAGATCAAGAAACTGTTAATGAATATTACTTGGCACAAACAAGGTATTCATCCCACACCAGCCACATTTGATTCTGAGAGGGAAGGCCAATCCTCCGTGGGTACCCAAATGCTTGCTTAGGATGAGCTCCTTTTTAATACACTCTGAAAGAAGTGGTCTTTAAAGGAGATCACTGCCTCCAACAGTGGATAGCATTGTTTCTGTTCACCATGTTTACATGTTTTGTCTCAGGTTACTATCTAAGGTTGTTCACCAAAATATTACTTGATGCATATTCCTGACTGACAAACATGTCTCGAATTGCAAGATCAAGGAACACTTACTAGAAATCAGAATGGTAACAGTTGCTACTAAAATTGTCAATGGGCAGAGACTAAAGCTTCAGGATTCTCAGCCTATAAAATTATAGAAATTAAGTTTCAGAGCCAGAACATTATGGAGAAAATAGCTGTTATTGATTGTTGTCAACTCCAAGCACAAGATGGAGACACTTCTGGTAGCTCATGTATCAAAATTGCCAAGTTTAGACTGTTAGATAAAAACTTCACATGCTAGCTTGGCTATTGAGGACCTTTCTAAACCCCACATTTCAAGGTTTATATAAACTACCTCTAATTAAATTTGCATTCTAGGCAGCCTGGTAAGGTCACTCTGTTGAAAAGAGTTCTCTTCAATTTTTTCCTTCCTTTAAGTACATTCCTTGAAGCAGACTCTATGTTGAGATTTGCATGCATGAGCTTCGATGGTCTCTGTGGAGCTCCTGTAGGGAAGCAATGAAAAACAGACAGAGGAAAAGCTGGACAGTGAAGCAGTTGCAGCGTATACCTCAGTCCCAGTCATCAGGGGCTCTGGAGATGGCCCGGCCTACAGAGTCATCTCATATTGAGTTCAGGAGGCTAGTTTTCCACTGTCACGCTAACCATACATAGGGTACAGGGTGACATGGCCTTGGGTGACACAGATCCATCTGGCTGAGGGCAATTGCCAGACATGGGCTCAGCTGTGAATGTCAGCAAGCAATTCTCCTGCAGCCCAGGCCATAAGTGTCTGTGACCTGAAACAGGGCAGTGCTGGGACACCCGCACTCCCTGTGCTACTCTTACCTGGAAAACCATTTTCGTCTCCCTTCTTCTCTCTTGCTACCGGATTTTAATTATCTTTACGCCACGGGTCAAGCACCAACCCTATTTTTCTTTTTGTGATTATAGGCCAAAACGTGTCCACCCTTATGAACTCTCACCATTCTTAAGATTTTTGCACGTCCCTGATGCCAAGCACTGTATGAGGAATAGAGTTCGAAAATCTGCCTCCTTCTACATAGGCAGTATTTCTTTCTTCAAGACCTGGTAAGCAAAGAGTGTCTATTTTAGGCCAAAACAATCAAAGATGGGTGCCTGACACCTGGGGCACAGTGACAGTAACAACAGTAGTAGCCTTGAGTGTGGTCTCATCCATTTTTATATTTTGACCAATCTTATCCAAGTGTTTAATGAAATATATTTTTTCCCATTGGTTACCTGACTCTTGATATTTGAGTAATATCATTTCTGGAGTTAATGTGACATCGAGTGTCATAAATTAGAGAGGCTGCCCTTGGCACAACTGTTGTGAGAATCTTGGTACACTCATGGCTACCCAAGCAGAAAAGCAATAGAGGTGTTCAAACGGTTTTAAACTAGCAGAAGGTATGAAGTTCAAGCCGGGCATGATGTCACACCCCTTCAATCTCAGCATTTGGGAAGCAGAGAAAGGCAGATCTCTGTGAGTTCGATACCAGCCTGGTGGTCTACATAGCAAGTCAGACTAGCTAGAAATACCCTATTTCTGAGCAGGGGCTGGATTCATCTTCAAGCGTGTTACAGACATCCATGAGAAGGTGAGGAGAACCCATGAGACAACTTGTGAACGTTCTTGAGCAACTCTCTGGGACTTTTATAAGGTTTTCATCTTTCCCTGCCTCATGGCTAGGTTTTTATGGGGTGGGGTGGGATGTAACAGGATAACCCAACTGCTAAAATTCACGCGTGAATTCAGTGTGAGCTCATTTTAAAATCTCAGATTGGCCTATCATTCATCACCTAGGCAGTGGAGCCTCTCTAATCTTCTATCTTCATTGCCCACACAAGTAGTATAATCCTAGATGTAAAGATCATGTGAACCCTTCATAATACTTAATGGTTGGTTCATGCACTAATAGTTATAGGTCTCCTCATACTTTTGATTACTTATACAATCATTATTTGTAGATAATTGGTCTTAGCGAACAATCATAAAGCAGTTCGTAAATAGTTATCACCCCACAATTATTATTTTTCTCCACTAGCTTTTTTTTCTCTTTTGTTTTGATGACTTCACATTCCATTAGTCATCTCTTGTAAATGGCTTTTATTTCGGTTTCCATTTCTTCCTAATATTGGCCATTACCTCATTGAGGTGCTGACCATTGTCCCGTCAAAATGGGATCATGGAATACTCAAATGCTTATAACAGTCATCCAGCTGAAGGATTTAACAGGTATAAATCACAATTAGGAAACTGAATTAAATCCAAGCCCTAGCTTAAGCTATTTTTTTAATTTTCTTGCCTTAGACCTGTGGATTTCTGATTTTCTTTTTTATGTTTGGGCAATCAAGCTAAATATTATCAAAATTACCTGGCAGAGTCTGAGACAGTAAGGCTAAGAAACAAGAGGTCAGACTAGCAATTAATGTAAGAAAATGGATTACCCATGGATTGTAGGTTGGTTGAATATTTCACTGGATTTTTCTTGTTCTTCTTTCCCAAATATAGAAAATTCTCACTATATAAAGTCTGCTCAATCTAAACTTCCAAAATGACCTCCAACATACATACTTTGTTCAAGATGTGGGAACCATTTCCTGAATTTTAACTGGGCCAAAGAGACATATGTGTATGCATATCCATGATATTCTCATAAATACATAATATGTTACATATACAAATGTTTTAGACTTTTTTCATAATGAACAATATGTAGACAAACACAGAGATGAAGGCAAGTGCAAACATAAATAGGAGTGGGCTTGGACCAGTCTGTGGGGAAATGGGCAGTATCCTATAAGGGCAATTATTTGCCCAGTGATAAAGTTTTTGTGCCTGAATTTTTCCTCTGCACTGAAATAAAAGTATTAGATTTGAGAAGACCAATTACTAAATCATCACATTATCTTTTTTCCTTTATAATGAAGACAGAGGATAAGAAATTAGCAGCGATAAGAAAGAATCTTAAACCAAGTTTGTTGCACAGACCTTTAATCCCAGCACAGGAGGCAGAGGCATGGAGATTTTTATGACTTCCAGGCCTAATTGGTCTACGTTGTGCATACCAGGTCAGCCAGGAGAAAGATCCTGTCTCCATAAATAAAGAAAGAGAGGGAGGGAGGGAGGGAGGGAGGGAGGGAGGGAGGGAGGGAGAGAGGGAGGGAGGGAGGGAGGGAGGGAGGGAAGGAGGGAGGAAGGAAGGAAAAGAGAGAGAGAACCTTAAAAATAACGTAGTCTCACACTGAGAGGGAAAGAAAGAAGGAACCAACCTTTAAAAAAACAGCATTGTCTCACACTGACTTTAACTTTTCCCTAAACTGCTAACTGCTGGCAAGCATTATGAAGACATCTTATGAGAGAAGGGTGTATTTCCTGATGCCCAAGAAGCATCTCCATTATCAGTTATTCTCTAGCTAAATTCTTGCTTGGACCCAGAAGAAAAGACTGTGTTTCTGCAAAGCTCTTTCCAGGCCTACTACTACTTAATAAAATTGTGAGGGTCAAAGTGCAAACAGTAATTGCTTTGGGCACTTTAGAAAATTGTTTTCTTTCCATACCTATTATTTTCTCTAAAGTGTTCTTCAGCTGCGTCTTTTACCCATGATGCTTTGCATTGTAGACCAACATGTTGGGGGTTCCTCCACCTGCAAAATCCTTTCGAATTTGAAACCCAATAAAGTAACCAGTATAAATAGGTTCTTCAAGCTATATTCTTGATAAGTAGGGAAAAGACAGTGAGCAGGAAAAAAGCATATAGCATTTATGATATATTCATAACGTAACTAAGATATAGGGATAGACTCATAAAAGAGAGACAACATACTTAAAAATTACTCCAAAGATGAATAAGAAATCTTTAGCAACTCTGAAATCGCTGTCTTGCATCTCTGTGAAATAATGGCTTTATGAACAGCCCATATACTTTCAAAGTGTAGGCTACGGCTTTGGAGGAAGACTGTGTAAGAGATCCACCTTTCTAAGCTCTGCATCATTCTCTGGGGGTCTTTCATCAACATCCTGAGAACACTTCCATGTTCCTGAACCTCTTTCCTGATTTCTCCCTTCAGTGTTTCCTAATGAATTGATGTCTTTCCTTGGCTTTGCTATCAGCACAGGCACAGGATGGGCAAAGTCTCTCCTCACCTTCACTGCCTTGGAAGAGTTGTCTTGAATGGTTTGCCCCATCCGCTGCCCAATGTCATGAGAAATCAAAAGGAAGGTGTTTTGAGTTAACTTCCAGACAGACAGTTTCCCGAATTTCCCAGAAAAGCCATCATGACTTTGAGTTCCAATCTGTATGAGAAACATAATTTTTCACTACTGTATTAAGGAAACTTGCTCCATTTTCCTCTCCATCTCCACTGCTGTAGCAAATAAGAGCTTTTGCTATAACATGAATATATAATTATACCTTGAAGATTTTTTTCTATAATTATCACACCCTACAGTAAAAATGAGCCATGTTAAAAAACAAGACAAAAACCCTACTCAAGCTTTTAAAATGAGGAGGAAAGAATTTCTGAAGTGATTTGAGAATTTGGAAGCTGAGGGATATAATTCAGTCTAGACTTCCTAACTTCTCCATGTGGCACATTTTCCTAATGCAGTAACAAAGAACATAGTGTTTCCTTCATTCCTATAGCCCTTTTATCCCAAGATCATAAATACGCTGCACTATTAATTAATTAAGTGTTCCAGCCTTCCCAGTGAAGTAGGTGAGTTTCCTGTCTCCCACTGTGGCCAGCGCTCAGGGATGGCTGAATCTTGCCTAATGCAGCTAATCAGACACTACTACACCACTAGGGACAATTTCTGATCCCAGCTGGAGATCAACTTGTGCCCTGAAGAAATGGGGCTTGATAGCCCTTCAAGTTTTCCTTCTACCCTCGGTTCCTGCTGTTGATACTCTTAGTCCTATCCATATCTCCTCTCTCTCTCTCTCTCTCTCTCTCTCTCTCTCTCTCTCTCTCTCTCTCTCTCTCTCTCTCTCTTTGGTCTATTAAAAAGCTGTTGATCCACAGGGCATCCAGGGTCTGAAAGAAATCACATTCAAAAAGCACATTGTGTTTAAAGCAAACAAACAAACAAACAAACAGAACCACATCCTCCATCTTTAATAGGACCTGCGATCTGTAGCCTCTAATTGGCATCATACTCACCCCTCGGAGGAGACTGGGCCCCATTCTGATCCCCATCTCTTGATTTTGATCTCAAATCTGAGGGTAGACAAAGACTTAACCACTCAGATAAGAAGTCTCGGGTGGGGAGCAGAGCTGGTTCTTCCTGCTAGATGGGAATGACTTAGTGAAGCAGGAAAAGGAGTCTGCTCAGGGGTTTTATCAATGATAGTGAAGGAGTACGTGCTGGGCTAGGCCCCCATGTGTATTTGTAATTTAACAATCCCATTAATACTAAAGGAAAAAGCAAGTCTGCTTCCTTATCAACACGCCCAGAAAAAGACAAAAAGGAAAGAAAAAATGTGGCGGGTACGTCATCAGCAAGCATTAAAAAGTAAGTTATTTGTCATGAGAATTAACATTCGGAACAATATTTTTAGGTTGTAGAAAGATGCAGGGTGTGTAACTCTGTGAAAGAACTACATGAGGAGGAGGAAGACTTACAGGGATGAGTGAATACATACTCAAAGCATCTGATGCTTATGAGCAGAAAGCAGTGTTATAGAAGGATAGTGGTATTCAGAAAAAAAAGCAAAACAAAACATGTGCCCAAACTTTATGAGGTTTGTATATTGGTTTGTGTTTTGAGATGGCGACTCACTTTGTTCCTCGGGGTGGACTCAGATTTCTTTCCCCTTAGTTTCCAGATTAGCTGGGACTATAGGCAAATGCCATCCCAGCCTCTTCGAATGCCTTCTTCCAATAAGTGTTATTAAAACACAGAGAGACTCTCACCCAGATGCCACGGGCCTGCTATTTTGCCCTTATCCTAAGAACATAACTGCCATTTAAAGTACCTCTCCACTTTACACCTGAAATAGCCCGAGGAGTCCAGCAAAAACTTGTTTCTGACACTTATGTACATTGAAAATGGTGGCAACTGAAGGATCTTGCCCAGAGTGTCATAGGCAATATCACAGATTCTGGTATAGGATTCATTCATCTCTTGGAAATGCTTTTTCCTCTTGGAAATGCTTTTTCCCAGTCTTACTGGCCATAATTTCAAGAACCTTATTTTCATAATTTTCCCTTCAGAATTTTATATATGTGTATCGATACTTGTTAGGTAGGTGGGTAGGTAGGTAGATAGATAATAGATTAGAATATATCTAGATAGATAGATAGATAGATAGATAGATAATAGATTAGAATATATCTAGATAGATAGATAGATAGATAGATAGATAGATAGATAGATAGATAATAGATTAGAATATATCTAGATAGATAGATGATAGAGATAGACAGATGCATATATATAGAGATAGATATATGATAGATACCTATCTATCAGCTTTCTGACTTCTTATTTTTGTCAGTTTGTACATAAATGCAATGTATTGTGGTCATAGTAACTTTCCATCACCCTCTCTTATTCCCTCCAACCCTGATCACCCCTTCTTTCCAACTGGCCACCATCTGACTTCCACATCTGTGTGTGTGTGTGTGTGTGTGTGTGTGTGTGTGTGTGTGTGTGTGTCCACATGTGTGAAGGTGCATGAACACGTCTTTCTCAGGCAATCATCACTGTGGTGTATTTATGATTGCAACGTTCATGTCGTATTCAGAGGGGCTGTTTCATAGCTCTCCTCCCCATCCTCAGACTCCTCTTCCACAGCAATCCCTGTGCACCTTCCCTTCCCTGACTCCTAAAATTCTTTCTTGTCTGTTCCATATTTGGTCATGTGATGCAACTTACTGTATAAAGAGTTTAGACATGTATCCCTTAAAATTATGTTTGAAGAAAAGTTTTTGAGTTAGTTAATCTCTTAACAGATAGTCTATGTAAAGACAGATTTGTCAACATCCCAAATCTCTGCTATTTTCCTAGGTTGCAAGAAGAATTGTCATCTAACTCCCAACTTAAGTCAGATAAAATAATGCAGAGAGCAGCAAGCTTTCTGGGGGTTAGGTCAAGAGATATTATCAGTACCCTTTTTGATTCTTTCTTTGCTAAAAAAAATTAATAATAAAAATAAACAAAAATTAATTTAAATTCTGAAGTCCCATGTTTCTCCTTTTTCTTGCTGGTCCAGAACTGCTCTCACAAAATGACCTGATAGTTGCTAAACATTAAGCATTAATTTTCTTTTATCATTAAGCACTTTTGCAATTTGATTTATTTTTACTCATTCAACAGAAATTTATTGAGACATAAGTTTTAGGCTTTGTCAAAGCCAGCTATATAATAACCATCCCATAGAATAGCTGAGGGGATAGTTCAAGCATTCATTCTTCATATAGTTTTGTGTCTCCCTAGTGTCTCAAAATGAGTAAGTAGAAAAGCTAGTGTGAAAATTATACATTTGTGATTCCAAGTCCCACACTCGTCACACTGTGTTCAGAAGGTAGCAACATGCTTCTAAGTTAAAATTTCTTCAATTCCTGGAGGAGTTATTAATTTCTATCGGACATCAGGTCATCCCTAAATCAAATACCACTGTGTTCTCCACAGTCCGTCCTTCCTAGGCTTACTCGGAGGATCTAGGGTTATGAATTTGTTTTTCTGAGTGTTTATGTAACCTTTTTACTATATTCCTTTAGGCAGTGAGAAAGCCTCAGTAGAGGTTTGTCCGTTGCTAACGGCAAGGAAAGCAGGAGTTGGCTTTAGGCATAGTTATAAAATAAATGTTATTTTTCTTTTCCAAGAAGAAAAACAGCCATGAGAAAAATCGGTTCCCTAAATAGAATGTGTTGGGGGAATTTTGCGTTCATGACTGATTCTAGCACCAAAGTAGGATTGTGACTTTGGACATCTTTAAAAAATACGAAAGCCTAGGGGCTGGAGAGATGGCTCAGTGGTTAAGAGCAATGGCTGTTGTCTTTTTTTTTTTTTTGAGAGGACTTGGGTTCTAGTTCCAGTAACTACCCTCTGTACTACCCTCTGTAAGTCCAGCTCCAGTGATCCAATGCCCTCTCTGGCCTCCGTGGGCACCAGGTACCACATGATAGGCATACTTTCAGGCAAAACATCTATATACATATAGTTTTTTAATTTCAATGGGAAATATGATTTTTAAAAAAAATTATTGAAGCGCAAATCACGCGTTTAGAAGAACACTGAAGCAAACAGACCTCCTAACTGCCTAGGCTGCAACAGAGCACATCATAAGGCTAGCCACTTGTTATTATCATCTTAATGCAGGCGTTTGCACTAATCAAGGCAGGTGCTGGTTGATGTGGCATGCACTAGTCACTCACTGGACCATGGGCTTGAAAATGTTAAAGAAGGGTTACCCCCAAAATGTTGATTCTTCAAAATGGCTCCTTTGCAGAGAGAATTGCCATGAATGAACTTGCATTTTCCTCCTGTGGCCACAGAAATTGGCCAGTGATCAATTTTGTCTCCATTAAACTAATTCAAGGATGAACTTTTGCATAGTGATAGCCACAGAAGGGTATTTTCATGTGTTGCACCCTACTGAAAGGTCCTGGAACAGTGTTTTGACATGTTTTAAATGTTATGAGATTTGAATGGCTGGTCAGTTTTGTGATGTCTTACTGAAACTCTCAGCAACTTGTCAGAAAGTCAAAATACTTAGCGTAATGAAACATTTCAAAGTTGAATGAGACCTTCTTAAACTGATTTTAACAACCTGTGTTGTGATTTAAAAATCTCTGTCCCTCTCCACAAGGATACAAAGTCTGAGCAGACTTGGACATGGTACAATATGATATAATTCCAGAAAAATAAAAATCACCGAAGAAATGAAACTGACACTTGATACTACACCTATGCTAACTGGTGACAAAGTTGTATATCTTCCTGAAGACTTTCTGAAGTCTACAATTTCACTTAATATAGTTATAAGTTTCTATGATTAAAATAGTAAAAAATATCTACTATCCATTAAAAAATAAAGATAGCATCACTGATGAGGCTGGTGGGGGATACGTTCCTAAGTGGATGGTAACCTGCAGTAGACACTGGACATTAATTTACTAATTTATTTATTATAACATGCTGTGAGTGAAAACAACTTTTAAACTATATCAATTATTAAATCAGCTTTCTGGTTTTTGTTATTGTCATTATTGTCTTAATATTTGGCTATGTGGCACAAAACTTGTATTTTTCTGAAGATAATAAGTCTCATTTCCCCTCTGGTTAAATAACTATCTGTCTAAGTCAGTGTGTTTTAATATAAAAATTTAGTCTCAATAGTTTACCATTCATTCAGCATCTATAAGAAAAGTGTTCATTCTTACAAATCTGGAAGGAATGAAGCCAAAGTTTTAAATTGTTAATATTGACCAAAAATGCATACAACCACAGCATATGTCCCTTGTCATTCATAAAACATATGCTAATTGGAAGTAAATACCATCCATCTACGAGTGAATTTGCAAACTCTACACTGTCTTATAAATAACAAAAAGCATTCCTCCTTTCCCTATCACAGAATAGAAAGGTTTTCTTTAAAAAAAAATCACCATTGCCTTGGTGGATGCATTAATCAATACCTTATTTTTTATTAAAAATAAGTTATGTTTTTAGTTACTCTTGCATCAATGACAAGAAATGTAGATAAAAAATGGAGATATATTTCTCAATGGATTTTATGCCATGAAAGACAGCAGTTGTTTAAATCACACAAACAACATTTACCTGGTTTAATTATTTATTGGCTCCCAAGTTCATGGAATTGACCTGTCAAATAGAAAAGGATGTTTCTGAATTCTCCGAATTGTTTTTATACAGAGGTTCAAAGCTGTAAAAAAAAAAATCCAATGACTTTTAAAAATTGTTGAGGTCTTGGTGTCTTAATATTAGCTACAGTTGACAGTATTGCCCCTCACTGAATGTCACCATGTCTGTATGTAAGATAAGATGACACTGGGTCTAATGGTCCTCTCTTTTCCATGTTTCTTTTCCTCACATCTGGTCGCCAAAGAGTCGTTCCGTCACCCTGAGCCTGCTAATGAGATCCCCCATTTAATTAATACCATAAGAATTTTAATTCTGACTGAATCAATTTAACGTGATGTGATTTTGTCAGCTCTATTCCCCAAGTAAAAAGTGAGCCTGATGCTTATTACATACATCATTTCACGGGCCCTGCATTCCCTGCTGACTTAAACAAATTCTAATTAAGACTAATTAAAGCATCATTTATGAAAGCGCTTGTGATAGCTATGCAAACATTCTGGGTGGGTATGCTTTGCATAATAATTATCCTAGTTAATATTAAGGCTAGGTCTTGGCAATTAGGTCTTTGAAACCGAGAGTTATTCTGAATTTAGCCCTTTTCAGTGCGAGCAATTAATTTTTTTCAAAAAGTGTTAAATTTATGTAGTGGCTTCATTAACAAAATAAATTTAGAAGTAGTGGTATTGTTTGCATTTCTTAAACTAAGCATAATTCTTTATCCAGGAGACAGTTATTAAAATAAAAGGATTCAATTCTTTGAACTGGTAAGTTTATTATAGCCGCCTGAGAAAAGGGCTCTGGAAGTTGCAGGCAGGTTTCGAAATGAGTCTCGCTGGGGTGGAAGCACAGCTCTTAAAGACATAGCTATCCTTCAGGAATGTGGGCATCTGGGACAGCATTTTAGTTCCAAACCAAGATTTTACAAATGTTTCTGAAACTGATGCAGACTCAACATGTAATACAAGCAGCATAAGCTCTTGAGGTTTTTTTTTTAATGACGTCATAGACCTAATATGCTTGGAAATGCTTCCTTACACCTGCTGAGCTTAGTGAAATTCCAAAGCCACAAATTACAAAGTTCACAGTTTGCTTCACCTTTGTAAAGTCTCTATTATACAGCCTGTGCTCAATGTGGGGCAGAATTGGAAGGTTATAAA
Source organism: Microtus pennsylvanicus (assembly GCF_037038515.1). Classification (NCBI taxonomy): domain Eukaryota; kingdom Metazoa; phylum Chordata; class Mammalia; order Rodentia; family Cricetidae; genus Microtus; species Microtus pennsylvanicus. Next base: position 23,104,116 of record NC_134587.1, read on the forward strand.
ACACTTTAGGAACTGCTTGCCTTTCAGACTCCTATATACTTTTTCCACGACTTTATGGCATGGTCAAATGAAGCTGGAGCTTTCAAGAGAAGAAAAGGAAAGTGTGCACACTTTGTTAAATGGGTGATGCTAATCTATTAGATAACACAAAAAACTAAGGGAGAAAAAGAAGAGGGAGTGATGGGAGGGGGAAGGGAGAAGGCAGCAGCTGCTTTCTCCTCCTCCCTCTTTACAAAGTGAGTATGCCTTTCAAGGCAGGAAAGTGGAGATAGAAAAACAAGTTGCCTTACTTAAATGGGCCCAGTTGTGCTAAGTGTATAGATTTTACCCAGCACTCTTGGAAACCAGTAACCAGCTCTGCACTAAGTTCTCTGGGTACACTGAACATCACTGAATTCAAGTAAGGATATTCCCATATTTTTGCATGTAGAAAAATATAGCACCTCTCCAAATGTCTACCTCGCACAACCACAGATTTAGAGCCCAGATAACCCCTCATAAAAGCCATTATATTGCAGTAAGGAGCACAAATGACAGACTGGATTGTCTCCGGTGATTTTGTGTGACAAATGTGATCATATATTGGGTGTGAATTGATTCAACTGCATCACTTTCTCAAAAAAAGTTCCTCAGCAATGTTATCCTCATTCTGCATCTTTGAGTACAGCAGAGATACCACGGGTGGCTTCAACATCTTTATCAACTGCCACTCCTGTAGGGAAGCTCATGAAGTCTGCAAAGGACCCAAACTGAGAGGACTCTTATTTCAAAACTTTGAGAAATTGTCCAAAATGTATCCAATTGTGTAGAGCTATGAGGTACACTACCACATCCCCAAAACTACTGATAAACAGACTGCATGAAATACTGTGTTGTTAATGGGTTTGTGTGGAGACAGGGGAGCTAGAAAAGGGGCTCTGTGATTTAATTCTATATCCAGTGCCCAGAAGGATAGCTCATAACTGCCTGTAACTCCAGCTCTTGGGGCTCCAATGCCCTCTTCTAGGCACTTGCATACATGTGCATATGCCTGTACACACACACACATACACACACACACACACACACACACACGTATGCACATACAATTTTAAATAAAGTGGAAAATAATAAAAGTTCTTCAAGGAGTTGAAGTTAATAAAGGTTCACTTGTAATCTATTGGTTTAGATTTTCCTAAATCCAGCATGGTCCCAAGACAGAACTCCATCATGTATGAATCATGAAGCAACCCTCCATCAGACAGAAATATATTCAGTTGTAACTAAAGGAGAGGGAAATATAACCTATGAGGAGAGGCAGTTTAGGATAAGTGATTTTATTCCACAGAACAATAACAATAAAAAAATCATTGAGTGTTTTCTCAAAGCTTCCTTTAGCATTTCTCTATAGTTATTATTTAGAGGTCACTTAGAAAAAACAAGTGACAAAGTCCCCAAAATCTGATGCCAAAGAAAACCATGGATGTCACTACTAGTGGGGACAACTGAAGCCTTTACATAAAATACCATTACTATTTATACCTCTAAAAGTCCAGTAAATGACCCTCTAACCTCACTTGGCCATTTGAATGGTGTGTTATAATTATTCCATGTACAGGAGTGTTTTAAATGCTTTGATCATCACTCCTGATTGGAACCCATAAAGTGCCCATTCATCTCCAGTGCCTCATCAAATTCAATCCTGATGATATTTTAAAGAATTTGCAGTTTTCCTAATATATATAATTGTATATATATATACAATTGTATATATATAATATCATATATATTACAGTTGGGGAAGGCTTGAACTTGGGTCATAACAAGCATAATTAGAAGGCACCAACAGCTGTTTGTTTTAAACATGTCAAAATGTTGAGTAAAGATGTCATGTGAGACTTTGAATTTTAACACGTGATATCTGATTTTTAATTTATAAGAACAGTGAGAGTGTCTACAAAATGGACAAACAAATCCACGTTTCAGCCATTATAGATACCATTGCCTTTACTGGTCATGTGGCCAGAAACTAAATGAGGGATTTGACACACATTTAAAATAAACGTAACCTTTTTTTTTTTTTTTTTTTTTTTTTTGGTTTTTTTGAGACAAGGTTTCTCTGTAGCTTTGGAGCCTGTCCTGGAACTTTTGAGTGACCAGTGCTTTTGTGGCATTGGTTAACCGCAGCAGAGGCTATGACACTTCTGGCTCCTGTGGCTCTCACCCTCTCATCCTTTCTTTGTGAAATACTTGGTGGAAGCAGTTGAAAACCCTCCCTGCTTAGCAGGCAGAAGCCCCTTTAAAAATGTACAGGTGTAGAGGTTTTAGTAACCATGATTAAGGAGTACAAATATGCAAATAAATTAATAATAGCCCAGGATAATTGTTGTATACGTATGTGTGGTGATTTAAGCAAAGTTTAGATTTGTTTAGATTTGTGAAACATTGAGTTAAAGACAACTGGACTTCAGAGAGAGAGAAGAAATGGCAATTGCAGATTAGTTGTAGGCTCTCCAGTGCCGCCCTCTCTGACCGAGGGCGAATAGAATACATATGTCCTTAAACCAGTATTATAGAAGACCAAGAGTCAGAAACCAGTAAGTAAGCTTCTTGCTTGAGACCACACACATTAGGTTAGGATCCAGTTTCTCTGAAATGGAGCCGTGATGACTTTTCACTGTCGTTCCTCTGCCTCTAGTTTAAACTACCGAGGAGACTGGACGTTAGGCCATGCAGGTTTTGCAGCGTGGATGTCGTCTCTCCCAGGGTCCCGCCTTTTCTCTGCTTGGGGGAGATCCCGAGTGTTGGAGATTCAGAGCAAGCCAACCGATGTGCTTGGGGTTGGTTTGCCCCTGTAACACAGGAAGAATTGGCAAGCTGTGACGACCTGAGAGCGGGCAAAGCTATCAATACCACGGCGTTTTCGAGGAAGCTCTGAGAAACCCTGAGTGACAAGTGAGCTCAGGAAGAGAATTTTCATGTGTTTTCCTTTCACGCACATGAGGTTTGTATGGATTTAACTTGTTCAATCGAAAAGCTTATAAAGAAAATGAGGTTTCAAGATCTATATTCTCTAGTGACTAATAACTCAGAGTGGCAACTGGGGTCTAAGTGGATGTGAGCAAGTCAGGTGGGGATTTAGTTCACCCCACCCCACCCCCAAAGGGAAGGTCTATATCAGCTGTTTGTTCAAATAACAGTTCAGCCTCGGAGTGTAATACAAGGTATTCGAGTAAAATAAAAAGTAAACCCCACTCAATGAAGCAGCCGGATCAGGAAAGGATGGCTCAGGATGGAACGTATTAAAAGCTGGTACAAGAGGGCGCACCGCAGCCGGCCTCCCCCATCAGAAGCTGATAAGATTTGGATGTGGCGCCTGTGTGCGCTTCCCTCCCCTTGCAAAGGCAAGAACTGGCAAGCATCATTCACTCCAGCTCACTTGTTAACTTTGGCGCTAAATAAAGGGGGAGGTGAGGAGGGATTCGAGGAAGGGAGGAGGGGCTTTTTAAATGAGTTTAGGGATTATCTGAGAGTTTCATTTAATCATTCTCTATAAGACCCTCAAAATAATTGGAAAGTGAAAGTTAGCTTTATTTGCTCACAAGAATATATGAAATTCAGCCTCACCTGCCTCTTTGTACTCCAGAGCAGGACGGATAAACAGCGCAGATGGAAATGATATTGTTTAATTAGTGACTATTCAACAGGGCGAAGCGCAAAAATTCAAAATATAAATATGCATTGTATAAACAGAGAAATTTAGAAATCCATGTTAATTGTATCTAGTTAAAACTTAACAGCTCCGTGGTATATTAGCTTTCTGGGTTGTACTCTGTGCCTTTCTGTATTACTCTATTGACAGGCAGCTGGTGCCGTAATAAACCTGCTATTCCCAGATCTGCCAAGGGCTCAGAGAGAGATGAGGACAAGACAGCTATCTACCCGCTCACCATTGAACGTGTACCACTTCCTCCTGAACATGCAGATGGCATGGCGGCCCCAGATTTCATTTGAGTTAATCTAATCCCTCCACTGCTCCCACTAGAAAGGAGGGCATTAGCAGCCATATGTCAACCAGATTTGTCAGATTATTCATTACAATTAATTGCTGTTCTCACTTAAGGCCTTTAAGGCTGTGAATTGCTCTGAATTCTATTGCAAACACAAAATTATGAGTAAAAGACTTTAGTCCTGTCATTCAAATTTCACGCTGACCTTTATCCGCTTTTGGCTTTTCCATGGGTGCCGGGCTGAAAGCTTTCTAATTGGTGCTCCATTTCTTCCTCACTACAGGTAAGCTGTCGGCCTAGGCAATAAGTCTGACCAGAAAGACAAGAGGAAAAACTCTTAGGTCCCAGCAGACAGTATTTAACTGCCAACTAATAATACATTAGGAGGGTAATGAAACGAGCTAGATGTCATAATGACCCCGTATACTAATTAAGCCTCTAAATACTGCAGGTTTTTAAGACATTTTCTGTCTTAGAAAGGCTTATTTTTGGAACCAAATTTCTTTTTACATTGTTTCATTATTCAAACTCTTTTGTAAGTTATTACGGATGATCATTAGAAATTAACCAAATTAATACCCACACCTTTCTATCGAGGGCAAGTCTGACTTCGGGCTGCAGCGTGCAAGACTCCTTCATGCTTGTCGTTCTAATATATTCTTGGACCAGGGAAATTTTCAGCCTTCTCTGCTCTGCCAAACTTGTTGTTCAATTTATTTAGTTTCCTGCTAGTTGATAGCATCACCCGAAGTTAGAGCCGCATGGTTTTCCTCTCTCCTCTGATTTTTCTCGGCACCGTTCAGTCCTCTGTTAAACTTAACCAAAGTAATAGTGAGATGGAATTAGTCCTGTTTGATTAGCTGATCATCAATCCCTTGATTGCCAAGGAGTATCTATCACGGAGCTTATTAAGCCACAGTGGGGCTGCCTTGATTAAAACTTTGTTTGCAACTTCAGGCTAGTGATTTTTTTTCCCCTCCAGATATTCACAATCTTGACATGGTGGCTTTATAGAGATCTCCTAAGAAGTTGGCTGTTGAAGCTTCTTGTATGATTTGCATTCTTCCATGCAAACCCTTGGCTTGAGAAACAGTTTTAGGTAACATCTTAAGTAGGGATGAGGTAGCAGTAAAGAAATCAATGTTGAATTGTGTGTGCCTGAGAGTCAGAAGAAATTCTTACCACTCAAGAGCTGGAAAAGTAGCATTTATAGAAAAAAAATGTTAGCTTGTTTATCAATCTAAAAATAAAATGATACAGGCAAAGGAGATATCTCAGATGATAAAATACTTATCACATAAACGTAAGAACCTAGTTAGATCTCCAGAACACATACAAACACATAGAAAAGCTAGGCACAGTGAAATACACTTGTCTTCCCAGCACCGGAGATGCAGAAGTAGGAGGTGCCTGGGCCATGCTGGTCAGCCAGCCTAGCCTACTTGGCACATTCCTGGTCAAGAAGAAATCTTGCCTCAAGAGACAAGAGGGTTGGGGCCTGAGGTTGACCTCCAGCCTCCAGATAGACATTGATGCATCTGCACACCCATGAAGTCATGGACACACGCATACACACAAAATTAAAAATAAAATTAGAAGAGAAAATTCACATTTCTATCTTTGTCCATTTGGTCTGCTTATAGTGAAATGCTGTAAACGGAGTAGATTAATAACGACAAAGTGTACGTGTCCCAGTTCAGGAGCGCAGGAAGTCCAATATCAAAGCTCTGGCAGACACTCTCTGGAGAGGCTCCCACCCTCCATTGTCTTGTTACTTTATGTTCATACAGTGGATAGGACCTGCTCTGTAAGAGGCTATTTCTAGCCCCAAAGACTTTGCCTTCTGCGCATAATCACCTGCCAAAGGCCCCTACCTCTCAACATCATTGCCTCAGAGACTTTGAGTTCAGTATGAGAAAGGGGGCTGCATAAGCAGTCAGCCTATTCTATCACCGTATCACAACTCTTCATAAATTAATTAGGAAAACTTCAGGAATTCCCTTGTGTTTGTACCTAGGCAGGTTGTACACTGCTCTTTTAACATAAAGTAAGATTTTTCACATGGTAACAGCAGTTATCCAAGAGAAATCCGACCATGACCGTTGACCACTACAGCTAGAATTGATGCGTTTTTCTCTCTAATTAAGCCAGATGTGCGTATGCACTTTCGTTCTAATCTTTTACTTTTGCAGCAAAGGACATTTTTCCTATAAATGCCATCTTTCCTCAATTCTGAAAGGCATGGAAAAGCTACAGGTGGTTTGTGTAAGATGACTACCATGGCACGGTTAGAGCGACCTTCTTAACCAGGAAAGATAATGTAAATCCCCAATTGTTTAATAGGTGCAAATAACGATATGTCTGGAAGAAAATTCAGAGGCAGAGTGTATTGGTTTCTTCTCACATTGCTCATAAGAATTTATAAAAATAATAATGGAGTCAGGGTTTGGCGTTTCCCCCCAAGTCATCCTTATGATAGTTTTCTGTCTGATTTGGGAGCGCAAATTATATTATAGCTGTTTTCCTTTAGAGCAATGATTATTTTTGGCTTTTGATTATACATTAAGAAAAAAAGGAATTTCAACATATCTAGTTCTGGTATACTGTTGCAGAATCAGTATAATACTTAGTGCTTAATGGATATATAACAAAAATTTTTGAATCATTAGAATAAGTAATCATATTGGCAAACTTAAAAGTGTCATACACATTTTTGTCCAAATTTTTAAAAAAAAGTATCAGGTAGAGGTTGTGGGAAATTATGGTGTCAACTATCCTGTTAAATAGTCTGAAATTGACTTATCTTGATTTCCATGTATTTCTTCTCATCCTATTCTTTTCTTTTCAAAAATGCATCTGAGTGAAAGCAAAATTTTAGGGATCTGGGCAAAATTCCTTCACCTAAGCGTACATTTCTCAAAACTGTACCAATTGCATTTTAGTTAGCTAAAATAAAAATGTTGTAATATTTTGAATATTTATATGACCTCCAATTGCTATAATAATACGTATCAAATATGGTGGGATATTTAGGCATAGTAATTAGAGTTTCAGTTGCTTTAAATATATGTAAAGTTTATACATTTTCATTCTTCATTAAACTTTAGGAGATACTAAAGTTTTCTCCTAAACATAGTTCATCTTATTTAAGATCACTTTAAAGGAAAAAATTATACTACTGAGAGTAGACAGATAATTTGTCACAACAAAAAAGTTTTTTTAAGTGGCTAAACCCAAAATGCAGACCCTTAGCTAGTGAGCACTAATTGTACATTTCTCAAAAATGTGCACCAGGATTTTAAAATGCAAATTATTTATAAAATATACTATCGAAAAAAGTATTTTGATTTAAAATATTCTAGAAATATATAGAAAATAGCAAAAGAAGACAATTTCTGCATATAACTACATATAAAATATTGGAACAACACACACATGCACGCACGCACACATTTTAGCAGAATTTTATTTTAAAGGTTTTAGTTTTCCTCAGTTTCCATGTATTCTCTAGAAGTAATTTACTTACCAGAGTATAAATTACTCCATTGGTGGGGGAAAAGTGTGAAAAGCGGTAGAAACTGGGCATAATGTCACATGCTTACGATCCCAGATTTTTGAAGGTTACAGCAGAAGGATTAGGAGTTCAAGACCAGTATTGGATATATAGTGAGATCCTGGTCTTTAAAACATTTTTAAAACTAAACATCTGGAGAAAATATGGTTTGACATGCTTGGATGACCCACTGAGTGTGGCTCCGGTATAGAAGACTGAGGAGCGGAGACACTAGGTTTATCTAGAGAATGACATGGACCATTATGTGCGCTACTGTGTCCCTGAAGCACAGCCTGGGTTAAGGAGACACACAATGTAGCCTTGGACGGTAAATTCAGAGGTGGACTTCTCCTCCTCAGAGTCATGCTGAGGGATGAAGTAGACTTGCATATTGAAGGGGCAGAGGTCAGAGCTCAGTCACCACTCACGAGGAGGAAACTCACATGGCCAGAGAAGTTTGGGTCAGGTTCTCTTCCTGGCTCCCTGTGAAGTTAATTTGAGGGAGGAGAATAATTAAGTTTTCTCCAAGAACTTCTAGGCATGCAGGCATGATAACTCATGCCTATAATTCCAGCACTAATACAAGAGGATTGCCACAAATTCGGAACTATCCTGGGCCATGTAGTGGGCTCCAGGCCAACCTGGATTATAGTGAGGACTTATCTTGACTTTTTTTAATTAGTAAAAATTTAATTAATAAAAATTCTCTTACCTAAGAATCACAGTGAACAGAAGTTACCTGTCTGGGTGTACAGAACTCACAGAGTGGGAGATTGAGAACGCTGTTTGCTTTAAGGACTTGGGGACAGGGAGGCCATCCGTGGGCAGAGACTGTTTGCAGACAGCAGTTAAAACCTCTTATTATGCTTTGACAGAAAACGAAGGTCCTCAATCAGCTGCTCAAGTGAGCAGAGAGGAAAGGTGAGCCCAAGGGCAGAGTTCAGGAGAGTTCCTTATTTAAAAGGCCAGAGAAAAGAAAGAAAGCAGAGAAAATGTTTTAGCACAGCTAAGAATGTATTTCATGTAAAAAAAAAACATAGAAACTGTTTTCAAAGGAAAACAGCCATCAGCAAGGCACTGATGTTCAGAAGGACTCAGGAAAGAGGTCTGCCTTTCGGCTTCCTCCAATCCTTGACAATTGCCTCCAAATGAATCTTAGAAGCTGTTCTTGGGGCAGCTGTTACCCTTGCCTTCAAATTATCTTCAACACCGTGGAAGATATCAGAGGACAAAATGTGTAGGAGAAAAGTCAGTTCTTTCTGAGATTTACTTCACTGAGAAACATTGTATCTCAAACCTAGATAGACTTTCAAGGTCCTTAGCATGACCTTCTCATTAATAGACACAAAAATGAGGCAATCACCAGCTTATCTGTCAATTAATTTTACATTTGAAGAGAATTAGTACTGAGAATTTTGAATGCTCCCTACAGAGCGAATTGGTCATGTGTAAGGTGATGGAAAAGCCAAGTACCTGATCTGCTCATTATACACTGTATACTTGCGCTACTCAAAATCCTATAAATATGTACAATTACTGCCCACTGAAAATTTTTAAAATTTGGATAAATAAATTAGCCACACTGATCATTCACATGGTAATGACAAAACTTGCTTCTAGATTGCATCCCATTTAGATAAAAATTTGAAATGATATCTTTCCGTCCCTCAAATCTGTGCCATGTCTTGAGTCAGGCTTTGCAACACTGGCAGGAGATCTGGTCAATTTCTACTTCCCATTAGATCCATGTATGTCTCTCTTAGTGCCATCTTTGAAGAATACGTTCTCTGGGATTGTGAATTGTAGGCTGGTTTTTTCTTTCTATATGTATAAAATCCACTTATGAGTGAGTACATATTATATTTGTCTTTCTGGATCTGAGTTACCTCACTCAGTATGATGTTTTCTAGATCCATCCATTTGCCCACAAATTTCAAGAAGTTATTATTTTTTCCCTCTGTGTAGTATACCATTGTGTAAGTGTATTACATTTTCTCTATCCATTATTCAATTGAGGAGTATCTTGTACCCTGCTTGCTACATTACTGAAAGTGTTTATGAGTTATAGAAGCTCCATGGTAGAATTTTGGGGGGTCGCTTATGTAAACTATCCTATCATCAGCAAATAGTGCGTGTTTGACTTCTTCTTTTCCAGTTTGTATTCCCTTGATCTCTTTTTGTTGTCTTATAGCTCTAGCTAGAACCTCAAGTACTATATTCAATAGATATGAAGAGAGTAGACAAGCTTGTCTTGTTCCTGATTTCAGTGGAATTGCTATGAGTTTCTCTCCATTTAGTTTTATGTTGGCTGTTGACTTGCTGTATACAACTTTTATTATGTTTAGGTATGTTCCTTTTCTCCCTGCTCTCTCTAAGACCTTTATCATGAAGGGATGTTGTATTTTGTTGAAGGCTTTTTCAGCATCTAATGAGACAATCATGCGGAGGTCTTTTTTTCCAGTTTGTTTATATGGTGTATTACATTGACAGATTTTTGTATGTTGAACCATCCCTTCATCTCTTGGATGAGGTCTGCTTGGTCTTGGTGGATGATTTTTCTGATGTGTTCTTGGATTAGCTTTGTCAGTATTTTATTGAGTATTTTTGAGTCAATGTTTATGAGTGAGACTAGTCTGTAATTCTCTTTCTTGGTAATGTCTTTGCGTGGCTTGGGTATCAGGGTAATTATAGCCTAATAAAAAGAAGTGGGCAATGTTGCTTTTGATTCTATTCTGTGGAACAATTTGAGGAGTGTTGGTATTAGTTCTTCTTAGAAAATCTTGTAGAATTCTGAGCTGAAACCATCTGGTCCTGGGTGTTGTTGTTGTCGTCATTGTTAGAAGATTTTGATGCTGTCTCTATTTCATTAGTAGTTATAGGTTTATTTAATTTTATTATCTGATCTTGATTTAATTTTGGTAAACGATATTTATCCAGAAAATTGTCCATTTCCTTTACATTTTCCAATTTTGTGGAGTACAGGTTTTTGAAATATATTTTGATGATTCTCTGGATTTCATCCATGTCTGTTGCTATGTCCTCTTTGTGTTTCTGATTTTATTAATTTGGATATTTTTTTCTGCCTTTTGGTTAGTTTGGATAAAGGTTTGTCTATTTTCTTGATTTTCTCGAAGAAGCAACTCTTTGTCTCATTGATTCTTTGTATTATTTTCTTTGTTCCTATTTTGTTGATTTCAGCTCTCAATTTGATTATTTCCTGACATCTAATCCTCCTGGGTGAGTTTGCTTCTTTTTGTTCTAGAGTTTTCAGGTGTTCTCATTAGTATGATGTTTTCCCATCTCCTTTAATGTAGGCATTTAGTGGTATGAATTTTCCTTTAACACTGCCTTCAATATGTCCCATAAATTTACTGTGTTGTGTGCTCATTTCCATTGAATTTTAGGAAATTTTCAATTTCCTTCTTTATTTCTTCCTTGACCCATTGGTGATTCAGGTGAACAATGTTTAATATCCATGTGTTTGTGAGCTTTCTGAAATTAGTGTTGCTGTTGAATTATAATTTTAAGCCATGGTGATCCAATAAGATATATGGTGTTATTCCATTTTTTTTATTTGTTGAGGTTTGCTTTATTACTTAGTATGTGATCAATTTTTGATAAGGTTTCATGAGTGCTAAGGAGAGGGTATATTATTTTATGTTTGGGTGGAATGTTCTATGGATGTCTGTTAAGTCCATTTGACTCATAACATCTTTTAGTTCCCTTATTTCTCCGTTACGTTTCTGTCTGACAGACCTGTCCAGTAATGAGAGTGGGGTGTTGAAGTTTTCCACTATTAATGTGTTGGGTTAATGTGTGATTTAAGTATTGGTAGTGTTTCTTTTACATATGACAGGACCTTTGTATTTGGGGAATAGATGTTCAGTATTGAGACTTCTCCTTCTTCTATCCTTATTATTTTTATGTTTGATCTTCTCCTGGTGTCCCATATTTCCCAGATATTTTGTGTTAAGCTTTTGTTAGATTTAGCATTTTCTTTGACTGATGAGTCTATTTCTGCTATCGTATCTTCAATGTTTGAGATTCTCTCTTCCATCTCTTGTATTCTGCTGTTTCTGATTGTTTTCTCATATTCATTCCAGAATTCCCTTGGTTTGTGTTTTCTTTATTGTCTCTATTTCAGCTTCCAAGTTTTGAATTGTTTTTCTCACCTGTTTGATTACTTTTCCTTAGTTTTCTTTAAGGGATTTGTTGATTTCTTCTAATTTTTTGTTTGTCTTTTTCTTCTTTTATTTGAGATAATTTTTCTTTAAGGACCTCAAATATTCTCCTAAAGTTATTTTTATGTCATTTTCTTCTGTTTCATCTATGTTGAGGTGTTCAAGTCTTGTTGTTGTAGATTTCACTAGTTTTTGTTGCTGTCATGATGCTCTTTGTGGTATTGAGTATGTTCTTATCTTGTCTACCCATCTTTTCCTCTGATTAGTGTGGTTGGGGTGATGTCTCTGGGGAATCACTCTTCTAGTGATCTAGTGCCATTGGATCCAAGACTCAGATGGTTGATCTTCGTGGTAGAGTTGGGGCCATGGTTCCAGTCACCTCGGAGGTAAAAGGCATTTCCTGAGGTCACTCAGCCTTCTCAGAGTTTACTATGCAATCCTGTAAGTCATTTGGGCCTGCTCCCACAGAGGTTGCTTGCTTGGGCCTGCTCCCATGCTGGCTGCTGGTTTGGGTCTGCTTTGGAGGAGGTTGCCAGCTCTGACCTGCTCCAGCAGAGGTCACTAACTCAGGCCTGGTCCTGCCAAGATGGCTCACTCAAGCCTCCTCTGGCTGAGGTCATTGGCTTGGGCCTGCTCCTGCAGAGGTCACTGTCCTGAGTCTGGTCTTGCAGAGGTTCCTGGCTCGTGGTCCAGTGGAAGTCACTGACTCAGGCCTGCTCCAGTGGTTGTCACTGGCTCTGGCTTGCTTTGGCAGAGGTTGCTGGCTCAAGCCTGCACTGGCAAAGGTCACTGACTCCGGCCTGCTCCCCTGATGTTCCTGGCTCTGGCCTGCTCCCTTGGAGGTTGCTCCCTTGTACCTGTTCCTGCAGAGGTCGCTGGCTCAGGCCTGCTCCCATGGATGTCCCTGTTTGGAGCCTGCTCCCACAGAGATTGCTGGCCTGGTGCTGGTCCACAAAGGTTGCTTGCTTAGGCCGGGTTCCGTGGAGGGGCTTGCCCTTCAAATTCCGTATGATCCCTCAAACGAAGATCAAACCTTGCTCCTACTATATTCTCAAAACTTTCAAAATTGTTAATATTAAAAGCAATGTTTGAAATTTAGTAGCAACTCCAGTTTAAGAGAAATCAAGCAATAAAGAATGGTTCATTGCAGGAATCCCTCCATGTTTACTTCTCAGACTACAAAGGGAACCAAAGTGATATTTATTTACTTGCAAACAGGTTCCTACTACATGTTCATTTCAGAGAGCTTTTGTCAAATGCATTATTATAATGAATAACTTTTCTAACTAAAAAGAAATAAAATAAATAAAACTACCAAGAGAGGTTCTGGTCACTCACTGCCCTTCCTACCTAAAGGACTTCACCTCTGAGGAATAAGATTGTCTCTGTCCTCTCAAGAAACTTGAAGAGCAACATAATAACAACAGCAAACAGTACTAAGTGGAAACAAAGCCTTTCATGACTTATTCTGTGTGTAGGTACTTCATCGTAGAAAAATCTACAAAGTAAGACAACGTGGTGATATTTTGTTTGTGCTTTAACAAATATAGCTTACCTAAAGAGGGAGGAGCTAGCCACTTGTTAACCAAAGAGGTCTGGAGATTTGTACAGGCAGGAAGTGATATGGCTAGGCACAAAGAGGAATATAAAGCAGAAGGAAACAGGACTTCAGACCTTTTCTTTGGCTGAGGAGTTAGCGAGATAAGAGTTCCTTGTGGCTTTCTCCTTTGTCTTTCTGGTCTCTCAGCATTTACCCAGAGTAAGAGCAATTAGAATTTATGCTCCAAGACAACACAGTATTCATAGACATAAGATGAACTGCCACTTTGGTGACAAAGTAGAGTTATTTCTGCTGAGAACCATAGAAGGTCTAGACAAGGTAAGTTGTGAGTCTTTCTCTGGCCAGCTCATCCTTCAGGTCCATTAGAAGAGACAGCAATAGCTGATTTACAGACGCTTGCATCTAGGGCTCAGAAGTTAACTTATTGTTCTCAGGTGTTAAAATTTGTAGAAACATAGAGTTTAGATGGTAAGTTCCTTTTTCTTAAAGTACAAAATTGTTGCACGTGCCTGCGTGCACACACACATACACACTCGTTAAAACGGGTTAATTCTAAAGGATACAGAAAACAGAGAAAACACCCTCCATGTTTTCATATCTCACCAAATCTCCATCTAACTAACTTTTGAGTTTTGCTCCCTTGAGTTTTAAATGTTTGGAATCACTTCCTAACAGACTGAAACTTCAAAGCAACTGCTTGGTTCCATCTTTTCTATATATTGAACCAGTTAACTATCTTTTAGGAAATGATCTTCTTTTTCATATAATGATCTTCTTTTTCATATGATCTTCCTTTTCAATGTGATTACAAAACACAGTTTCCTGTCACATCATTTGCTTAGTTCTTTGACTGTTCTATGGTAATCATAAACTTCGATTATTTCATTACCCATTCATTAAACTTAACCTTAAGACCTTGCTTCTAGACACTGCAAAAAACTAAGATTACAGAGACAAGGAGTACCTGAATTTGCTTTCAAAAGAAATAGGTGCAAAAGCCAAAAACCATGCTGACGGACTGGGAACTGGCATCCTTCAGTGTAACTAAGCATTTAGAACGCATGGGTTTTTATTGTTATTATTATTTTGTTTTGTTTTGCTTTCCATAGTGTTACCATCCCAGCAAGGGCTTCAATGTCTGATTTTGGTGCATTGTTATGTCCAGATAAAGCAAGAAAAAGATTCAGCTTTTACTGCTTAGTCGTTTATTTTCCTTTTTACGTGTGTCATTAAACTAATACCTCAGTGATAAGTTCTCTTTCTCCTACAGAGTCAGTTCCAGTCATTAACACACATGCTTCTTATCGAGGTTTATTTAGAAACTGCTCATCCAGGTCTGTGCACTTCAAAGCCCTAACTAGAAAATCAAATTTCTGGAGCCAAGTAAGAGAGGTTGATTTCCTTGCCAATTAGGCTTCATCGCTTTAGCCAAGAAATGGTGGTTTTAGTACAATGCCTCCTAAACAAGAATTGGGACCCACTGATTTAGGAATATTTCTCATAGTGTCCTGTTGGGGCCACAGGTCTGGAGTTCCAGTTCCCATTGCTTCCTCATCAGCCCTCTCGTCAAAAATTACACCTTAAAGCTTAAACCTAATATCACAGCCTCTAACTTCCTAATGCCTAATCCATGTCTTTCCTTTATTTAAAGCATAATTGGGTTTGAATGAAATTTCTAGCACACAGAAGAATGAGTTATCTTTGCCTAGCTTCGAAGCTACCATCAAAGAGGAAAGAAACAGAACAGAAAGGCCTCATCCATCTCTTTTGAAAATGGCTGGTCTGGGGAGAACACTTGCTTTCTGTTTGTTTGACTCCATGGCCCCACTCCTGGCTTCATCAAACTCGACTTCATAGACTTTGTGATCCACCCGAGTGCAGCCTGTCATGGTTTCCAATGACGGATATTATTAAATATACAAAATCATTTTACCAGATGATAAAAGAAGCTGCGGTGTCTAAAAATTTCATATATCCAACGTGTTGTATAAACAGCCTAAATCCCTATATATTTTATAACTTCAGCAGTCTAAAGGTTAAAGCCTGTCAGTTGAATTTCACGAATTCCGGGAAGAAATGAGGAAGTAGCCCCAACTCTTCATTGTGTACCAGTGATCAAACATCTCCTCATTACACTTCAATATTGTTGCCTGTAAAGGTCACCATTGCTGAACATAATCACACAAAATCAAAACTGCAAACTTTATATATCATGGAGGTAGTAAATAGCTTGGAGGTTTATTTCCTGGTGCCTGAACAACATTCTGAACCCATTTATAAATTTCTGGGAACCATGGCATGAACCAAACATATTTGCAGTGTGTAACAATAGCTTCAATTAAATCAATTTCTTGTAAAGCTTTTTCAGTATTTTTTAAAAAAAGATGGAAAATATAACTTCCCTATAGATAAACCAAAAATCACACTGTCTTTTTTTAAAATGGATTTCCCTTCTCTTATCTTCCTCTAAAAATGGATGTGATAACTGTTTTTAAATTACCTTCAGGATAGAATATCCAAAAGCCTAACTCAGGGAGTCATGAAGTCATTTAGTAAAGGCTTGGTATGCCCAATAAATCACATATGTTCCTGCCTTCTCCCTCCATTGATTTTTCCGTGCAGTGTTTGGACAGCCTGCCACCTTCTAAGATCTATAGGCCCAAAGTTGAAGGCTGGCCTCGTTCATGCCAGCATCCAATGTTGCCTGCTGCAGTTCCAGCCAAAACACCTGCACTTACTTTTTTAAACCTGTACTTTTCAACCCTTTGTTCATTCTCTGCTCAAAGTCAAAATTATCTCTTGAGCATGTATTATGTCTCATTTACACAGAAAGGCTTCAAATTCTCCAGCACCAGCTTGTTCAGACAAAATTCTAGCTGTTCACATGGTTGACAAAGCCCAGAAGAAAATGACCTTTTATCCTGAACTTATTTGTGTTGATCATGACAATGGCCATTGATGCCTAAAGATCTGTGCTCGCACCCATTACCCAGTGCAGGTGAATCCTGTTCCCGGGCATGACACGACAGTTTCTCTTACCTTATTTTCTTTTCCAGAATGTTCTTCCTTAGGAAGCATGTGTCCACCCAAACAAGTTATTTCTTGCTCAGGCAGTGTCCTTCCACCCCCTTGCATTATTTGTATCATAGAACTCACAGGCTACAAACATGAATGAATATTGAGGGTATATGCTAAGTGAGGTAAGTCCATCACAGAGGAACAGATACTACTCAGATCTCCAGTAGTCAAATCAAATAAATAGAAAGTAGAAAGTTGATTGCCAAGAACTAGGGGGAAATGTAGCAGGATCGTGTTGAATGGACCTAGAGTTTCCGTTTTGCAGGACGGCAGTGTCCTAGAGACCAGCAAAGTGAATTTACTTAGCATAATGAACTGTTCGACCGAAAGCATTCAATGACAAGTTTTATGTTGCACATCTTTGATCACCATAAAACAATAGCCATAAGCCAGAAGAGAGCTTTCTGGTCTTGTCTTCTGAACTTTATAGAGTAAATAAGAATACTTCATGACGTAACTGATGCCAATTACTTTTCTACACTGTTTCTGTTGACGAAACCTTAGTAACACCAGAATGCACTGGTTACTCACAGTTTCTAATGGGAAACCATAAAATAAAAATTCCAAGAAAGTGCTGCACAAACAGGAGCACCTGAGCTTGGATTTTTCTCTCCCTCCCATGTAAAAGGTGGTGTGTAGCCTGTGGTGCTAGTCCTGGGGAGGCGGAGCCCAGTGGGTCCTCCGAGCTTGCTGACCGGCCAATCTAGTCTGACGACAGGCTCTCGGTCAGTGACTGTCAACCTTCCTAAGGCTGTAACCCTTTAACACAATTCCTCATGCTGTGGACCCACAACCATAAAATTATTTTCATTGCTACTTCATAACTGTAAGTTTGCTACTGTTAATGAATTGTAATGTAAATATCTGTGCTTCCTGACAGTCTTAGGCAGCCCCTGTGAAAGGGTTGTTTGACCCACAAAGGGTTCACGACCAGATGGTTTGAGAACCTCTGCTCTAGGTTCAGTGAGAGGCCCTGCCTCAAACAAATTAAGTGGCCAGTGATTGAGGCAGAGACCTGAGGCTGACCTCTGACCTGCCCATGCATTGGCACACACACAGGAATATACATGTTATACATATCTTAAAATGCTCCTCACCCCAAATCCTGGCTTCACTGTGGAATTGGTGTATGTTTTCATGTGTGCATGTTGGACTGTCAGTGCAAGAAATGGGAAGGGTTATCTAGGGATTTCCAACAAACACCCTGCAATCTGTCATCAAAGAACTTCACCTTATGTGTCGCAAAGCATCTTCTCACTGATTTCATTTGTTCCTTAATATTGTGAAAATGGACATTAGAGAATAAAATTGTATCTATTCTTTTACTTAATAATTTCATACATATGTGCAATGAAATATCTCATTTTTCCCCCCTCCAAGTCGCTCCAGATCTCTTCAACATACCCCCATTCCAACGCGATGATTTTTCTACATTGTTTCTGTTGGTTTTTGCTTGTTTATCTGTTTACCCACTAAATCCCACCTGTGCTATCCATATGTATGTGGGTGTAGGGTCATATGCTGGATCATAGGCAAACATCAAGTGTCACAGCCCTAAAGGAAAACGATTCTCCTTTCCCCACCAGCTGTCTGTTTCAAAAGCTCCTCAATGAGAGGTAGGGTACTCTTTCCCATCCACGCAGGAATTTTGACTTGCTTGATCTTATTTGGATCATTGACAAATATCCACAGCTGTTGTCAGGGTTTCTGTCCTGCCCTGTTCCCACAGTCGTTATGTCCCAAAGAAATCACACAGAGGTCTACATTAACTATAAACTGATTGGCCCATTAGCGCAGGCTTCTTATTAACTCTTATAACTTATATTAGCCCATTATTCTTGTGTAAGCTAACCACATGGCTTGGTATCCCTTTTCAGCGAGGCAGTCACATCTTGCTTCTTCTGTGGTAGGCTCACAAGTGCAGAAAGAGCTTCCTTCTTCCCAGAATACTCCTGTTCTCATTGACCTGCCCCCATCATCCTCCCACACCACACAGCCGCTATGAGTTTGTGAGTATGATAGCCATATTGTGTCTAGAAGACAGCACTTCAACACTCCCTCCATTTCCTCTTCCACAGTGCTCCCTGAGACTTAAGAGGATGGTTACTCCTTTCGTTATAACTTTAGATGATCACCTGAGAGAAATCTAAGGCCCTATATACATGTATGAAATTGCCATGCAACTAATTATAGTCCTTTCATTATAACATTAGATGATCCCTTGAGAAAAATCGAATGCACCGTACACATGTAAAATATTGCCATGGAACAAATTTAATCAATTTTAAAAAGGAAAAAAGAGAGAATTCTAAAAATACATTTCTGAGCACAGTCTGTCTCTTGTTTCCTGGTTCTTAGAGCATATGTGTGCTCACATGCAAGAACGTATCTTATTATTCTTCACGGATATAGACCTGTGCCTGTAACTACATTACTCCATTCTGAAGAACTTGGGCCCTCACCCTCTGTTGACCACACGTTATCAACAGTGAGCCAAGCATGAATCCTCTTTGACAGCAGAATTTCCCTGGAACTCTCAGACTGACACACTTCTCACATATGGCTTTTGCTGTCTGTGTTACATCCTGGGCCTGTGCACATGGCGGCTTCGTGATCAGGCTGGCTGTAATTGTGGGAATGAGAGACTTTCACGTGAGGGCAGACGCGAGTTTCCTGTAACCTTTGACTTCTTTTCACGCACCAGATACGTTCAGCATAACGACGTAAAACTGGACCGTTACGCTTCCCGCAGCTGTTGAGCAGTATTTCAAGGCGTTATGTAGTTTTATGTGTCTTCTCTTATTTATGTTTGTTTGGGGAATTTGCAAAATGCTTTTTGATCTGCAATAAGACGGGTTTCTTTTATATTGCAAAATAATAAGAGTACATGCTGCCTGAACTTCCTTAGCTTTGGTTCATTTTGTCCATTTTATTATCCCCAATGGTAGCCAATAAATATGCCAACATGCTCTCATGTGAAACTTGCCGGGCTTCTGAGGCATGACTCCCCGTCATTGGCTAGAAATCTGAAAACAAATTTCTCCCTGAAAAGAAATGACAGATAGGTTTGCGTATTTAAACCAGAAAGAAAATGGTAGCAACAATTTTCTTAAATGGCCGTATTCAAACACAGAACACTCTTTTCTACTTCAGAATTATTAAGAAAATGCAATCCATCTGGAAATATGAAAAGGAAGCACTGTGGGCTGAAGGAAAACATGGCTCCTGGGTAATCTCCCAGAGGCTAGAGCCCTGGACATCAGACTTCCATGGGTTTAAGTTACCAGAAGACATGGCAGCGCGGCATTAGTAATCACGCTAATGTTGCACTATCCAAAATAGGTCAGTTAGACGCCCAGTAATCACACTGTGTACATTTCAAGCCAGTCGATGAATAGCAGCTACCATATTGAACAGCAAAAAGGAAATTTTCCTCAACGCAGAAAGCTCAGCTGGACAGCGCTACTCCGAAGCATCGTGTATGCACCTTGCCATCACTTTTAGCCTTGAAGATGTGCTCCAGTGTCCAATTGCGAAATGCCATTTGGCTCAACCTGCACCTGTCCGGTCTTACAAAGAATTTTAAGAAATCTCTAATTTGAGATAAAGAACTCATATGAAGCTGCCTTGTGAAATCCAGTTTGAGAATTCCGAAACACTTTTTTTTTTTTTTGGAAAATGCCTAATAGTCCATTTTAGACAATTGTTAGCCAATCTCATCTTTTTTTTTCCTGAATTCTAATTACCCGAGGGAAGAAACAATAAATGTGTTTCCTTTTAAATATCCAGAAGTTTGAGCCCTAAAAGATTTGGTACTAAGGAACTAAAATGTTTGCCATTCAATCCTTACCATGTCTTCATTATCTGAGAGTTAACTCCCTCCCTTGGCCAGAAAATAATTCACCATTTTAAGACGAAGTGCAGAATGGCTTTCTTTCATAGAGGAAGCAAGTGGACTTTTGTTAGTCCTAAATAAAAATGTGGGGTGTGGGAAATTGTAGTTAATTGTAATGCAGGGACAATATAAAAGTCAGAAGAGAAATGAGATTTTCTCAAACCATTACGGGAAAAGCTGCACATTTGTCTCCGAAAGAGACATGCTTCTTCCTGCACACCTCTACAGCCAACCGTGACGTCCAACCGACTTCTCTCCTTGCTTCTACTCTAAGACTTGCAACAACATCTGACCAATCAGCTCTCACTGCCAATTTGTCAGGGGGAATCCATGTGGACCCTGAAGTGATGAGTGTCTGTTTCAAACTGTGTCAGTATGGAGTATTTGGGGCATGTTATTGGTCCTCTTAAACTGTTTCTTTTCTTTCTTTTATTTGCTTTTATTTTCAACTTAGCATACAAATATTTGGTTTCATTGTGGTAGATTTTTAAAAGGGTGTGTGTGTGTGTGCTTTGTTTTGGTTTTCTCTTCTGGGACTGCCTCCCGAAAGAGGAACAGATTCTGGCAAAACACTCAGGGCTTATCAGATGACTCTTTTTTTTTCTTGTTTCTATTGAGCTATAAGTCTTTTTCCACTCTTCTCCCTTCCTTCCCTCTCCCCTTCTACCCTTTCCTGTGACCACCACACTTCCAGTTTACTCAGGATATCTTGTCTTTTTCTCCTTTCCATGTAGATTCATGTGTGTCTCTCTGAGGGTCCTCTTTGTTGTCTAGGTTCTTTGAGGTTGTGGACTGTAAGCTGGTTTTTCTTTTCTTTATGTCTCAAAGTCACTTATGAGTGAGTGCATATTATATTTGTCTTTCTGGGTCTGGGTTACCTCACTCAGTATAATGTTTTCTAGCTCCATCCATTAGTTTTGCTTCTCTTTCCTCCCTTCTCCTGGTCTGTCTCCCTTGTACATCCCAGCTTTAATGTCAAGATTGTCCCTTTGTTGGACCCACCCCACCCTGCTTCCTCAATACCTTTTGATCCTCTCCTGGCCTCCTACCTAGTCTCGTAGCCTATAGCCAGTTTTACACCCCTTTATCTACTTACACACAAGTGCTGAATTTATGATCTAGGATTTATATAAAAACTCTTTCTCTGCTATCTGAGGGATAAATATTGAAATACACAGAGATATATAATATTCTCCAAAGCTATGAAATTGCCTTTCAGAGTTGTTTAAAAACATAAAACATTAAGCAATAAATAAATAATATATATATATATATATATATACACCCCTTACACGATTTCTATTATAATATCATGCATTTTAATTATTTAATAACCACTCTTTAAGAAAACTCAATTTCCATTTTGGCAAATAGCACACTAATATTTTGAAATTCCTGCTTCTGATCTGCTTCCATGTCAGCAGTTTCCCCCCTTTTATTTTTTGGAAGTGAGTAGTAAATCAGTAACAAATAAAAATTTGGCCACCACCTGCCAGAATTTTCCTTGTGCAACACAAAGATTCAAAAGAGATGAGAAAATCAAGGCTAATAAGATTATCACCATACTTATTTATTTATTTATTTGTATATATGTATCTAAATCTGTGCCTTTCTTCACTGAGCAGAAGATTGTAATCATTGCCAAAGTCTCAGGTTTTTGCTTCTCTGCACAAAAGCGAAGTCAGTGGTGTGTGCAGTTGAATGCGTTCCAGACAGCAATGGCATAGCATTAGCATAACAGCGACAGCAAGGAGAAACACAGGCAAACAAAACCTCGCATACAAATGAAGGAAGAAAAGGGTTCTCCGTGGAAGGGAAAACTGTTTAAAACAGGTATGTTTCCATTATCATATGAGAACCTGAGTATGCAAAACCTCGAAGCTTTAGGAAATTGATAACTGGGAAATATGGCTTCACCCATCCTTAAGTCACACTGTGTAACTTCCTCGGACTCTTCAGCATTCAACTGACCAAGGCTAAAATTTCTTTTTTTTTTTTTAAGCAGTAAGAAAGGAACCCAATGAAACACAGAATCAGTATTAAAAGCAAGTGTATAAAGCATAAACTTGTGTGTGTGTATCTATGCCTATCTCCATGTACACACACACACACACACACACACACACACACACACACAAAAGCGGTTTCTCAGAGGCCAAGGCTGAGCTAGTTTTGCTAGACTTGCTTTTCCTGTGGCAGCTGACTGAGTGGCCATCATTTCAAGATGGAAGAATCTTCTATCTTGTGGCTCTCCAGTGTCCAAGAGTCTAATTGTCATCTGTACCCTGTAAGCAAAGAGTTTGAAGAGTAAGGGGGAACCTTTGTAGGGGTCTGTGGACACTGGCACTTCTAGAAAGTAGGTATCACTCACGTTCCATTGACAAGGATGAACTCACGTGTCCACACCCAGCTACAAGACAGGCTGGAAAATGCAGACAAGCATTTGTCTCCCAGAGGAGGAGGTGACAGATTTATGGTGAACAACTAACACTATATCCTATATCTGAGCTTTCAGTACCTTATCCCTATGGCAATTTCCTTCAGCATGGGAAGCTATATTTTTTCCAATGGAAGACACACTGCTAGGAAATCAAATATGAGTCATGCTACTTACAGATGCTTTAGAGCCGTCACAAGTCTTGACAATCTTCATGATGTGAAACTCCACGGCACTATCCATAGACTTGTAAATATTGCAAGTTTGACTGTATATATGTGAATATGATTTAACAGATTACACAGAAAAAGATCTATTGCATTCATAAACACTGACGATTCTTAAATATCATTTATACAGGATCCCTTTCCTGAATACTATTAAAGAAGGGACTGGAATTTGTTTTTGAAATTCGTTTCTGAGTTATTTGTCTCTATTTCCAACAAATAAACAAAGACTAGGAAAATATCCCTCGTGTCACATGAAAACCATAAAAGAAAGCTTTTCTTCAAATGTCATTTGGAGTTTATGATGGGACTTTAACCTGAAATTAGAAATTAGTAATATTTTCTCAGTGTGAGCATGACCCACTTTAATCAACCATAAAAGAAATGTTTATGAAGTCAGAATGCTTTTATTCTAGTGCATTCCCCTTCAGCTAATTAGACTTTATTTCTGAATCCATGACGTGAGCTCTGAACATTCTAAACTATTCATAAAATATATTTAAAGAACAGATTGAGGTTTCATTATTTATAACTCAGTCAAGATACCCAACTGGCTAAATTGTAAACCTGCTGATCCAGTAGCTTTTCTTACCACTCTTCAAGTTGCTGCTACTAGTTTCTAATTTATGTGCAAATTGAATTTGCCTAATGCTTATCGTAAGCTTATTTTTTCTCTGCCCCCTTTAGCAATTTCTTTTTTTTTATTTATTTATTTATTAAAGATTTCTGTCTCTTCCCCACCACCGCCTCCCATTTCCCTCCCCCTCCCCCAATTAAGTCCCCCCCCCCCTCAGCCAGAAAAGCAATCAGGGTTCCCTGTCCTGTGGGAAGTCCAAGGAACCCCCACCTCCATTCAGGTCCAGCAAGTTGAGCATCCAAACTGCCTAGGCTCCCACAAAGCCAGTGTGTGCAGTAGGATCAGAAACCCATTGCCATTGTTCTTGAGTTCTCAGTAGTCCTCATTGTCCGCTATGTTCAGAGAGTCCGGTTTTATCCCAGGCTTTTCCAGACCCAGGCCAGCTGGCCTTGGTGAGTTCCCAGTAGAACATCCCCATTGTCTCAGTGTGTGGGTGCATCCCTCGCGGTCCTAAGTTCCTTGCTCGTGCTCTAGTATGGCTTAAAGCACCTTTCTCCGGCATCTTACAAAGAGATGGTTCACCAAATAGATTTGTTCATTTTCTGGTGTTTTATGTTACTCTTCGGATACCCCATCTAGAGACTGGAAACACTTCCTCTTACCATGAACTAGTCATGGGGAAGGAAAGATTCCAATGTGCTAACCAGGTTTAACTCATAGAGGACTATGAATTTGACAAACCAGGACTTCAGGGTTCCACTTGCCCTATTAGTTCCAACTTTCTCGGTGTAGCAATCTGTCTCACGGCATCCAGTTACATTCTCTAGCAGGAATAGAAATAATTTTCTAGGATGGAGTTGCCTGATTTCTTTATGTCTGCATGATTTCTCCTTTTTTTCTTGTGTGCATTTGTGAGTGTGTGTGTGCGTGTGTGTGTGTGTGTGTGTGCAGCAACGCACACATGTACAGAGACTAGGGGTGGTTGCCTGACTTCCTGCCTATCACTACTTCAACCCTGTCTCCACCCGCCTATGGACAGTTACCTTTGCTTTTACATGAAGGTGGGGACTGAACTCGGGCAGGTCCTCGTGCTCCCACAACAGATGTTCTTCCCACTGAGGAATCTCTGCAGCTAGTAGTTTGGTAATAGAAACACAGTGTCACTATGTAGCCAAGGCTGACCTCAAGCTAACAGCACTGTTGTTCCAGCTTCCCCAGTGTGGTCATTACAGATGGCTCCATTGTACCTACCTCTGTGTTTTTTATTCTTGCTAGTATCTATTACCTTAGGTCTTGGGAATCCAAGAAAAATAAGGCATTCTAGAAGAGTGGCCAGTTCAGCAGACAAAACAGAAGTATAAAGACTCTTCTAGCAGCCTCTCTGTGTCTTCAGAATCTTGTGAAACACTACAGTCATAGATGGGATACTTAAAATGATGGAAAGCCTCAAAACATGCCACAAATCTTTTCCAAGGTGTCACTTATACTGAATAACAATTTTGCAGGACTGTAGGCGAGTTTTAATTGTATTTGCTTGGCAACTATTGAATTCTGTTGGTGTTTAAATAGATTACCCTGACCATATTCTCTTACATATTCACTAAGAAATTCTAACAGGAATTCCAGTAAACATAGAAGTCATTTGTGGGCCTGGGCCACCCACCTAACGGAGAAATGAACCTTAGATAGTGCTGAGCACCGTGAGTGTATGTTTGTTCTAGTCCAGTCATTGTGGATTTCAGGTCTGCTTGTGATTATTGTTTAACCTGCTCTAATACAACTTCCCAACTTCTCCCCCTTACACCTTCGCTTTCATATCATCCTTGTTCAAGCCACCCCGAGCAGCTTGAGTGGGGAAAAGGCTAAACAGCGGGCTTAAAAGGAAAGGCCGTCCTCACCTGGTCACTGAGACCCTTCTTGAAAGAGCTGTACACACACCGCCTCAGCCTAAGCCTCCTGAGCAACTGTCTGGTTCATACAGTTCCCAGATCCTCCAGTTGGTGGAAGGGGCACGCCTTTCTTCCATTCTCTGCCTTATACCGGGATAGGCAGAAGACGCCTAGAAGCACAGCTTCTGACCCTGGTTGTAGTACCGTGACTATCCTTAAACTCTACACTCTGCTGTCCTACATCAGTCCTGTGTAGGGTTGCAAGGCTACCGTGGTGAACTCCAGACAGTATCAGCTTTAAGTGAGGTTGATATTTTTGTTCTTCTTTGGTTTACTAGTGACAAGAGGTCACCTATAAGGACAAGGAGTTGTCTGAGGGACAGAAGTCAGTGCAGCTTGAATAAACACACCGAGTCAGAGCACCACTCTTTGCCTTTTCTCATATATTCAGCCAGGTGAGGTTATTTTATCATATAAATTATGCAAATTCACTCTAAAAACTCACATCCAACAAAACGGCATGCTTCCCTCTGTGACCAAGAACAAGAGGCCCAGCCACCGTTTCTGTTCAACAACATATTAGCTATCTTACGTCATAAAATAAGAAAGGGAAACAAAACCTACAAACATTGGAATGCTAAATAAAACTGTCTTTGCAGGTGATATGACAGAATAAACAACAAAGAAATAAAAACTCTCTTGGAACCAATACTCAATTGATACAAGGTTGTAGAATACAAGGCTAATAATACGCAAAAGTCAGTTACTTCCTTATGTATTAGTGATAAACATTTGGAAGAAAACTGAAAGTAAAACACACCAACATTTACATTAATACTCTCCAAGTGAAATATGTAGTTATAAATTATAACCATAACAAAACATGGTCCACACTCTTATTAGATAAACCTCACACTCTGATGGGGAAAAATTCAAATAGCTAAATAAATAGAAAGATGTTCATAGATAAGAAGGTTCAAAGTCATTAAAGTCAAAGATTTCTATCTCAACATTTAGATTCAATGTAATTACAAAGTTCCACACTATTATTTTTTTTTAACTTTTTTTATTGATAAAAGAAGAATAAAGAAAAAAAACAAATTTCCACCTCCTCCCAGCCTCCCCTTTCCCTCCCCCTCCTCCCACTCTTCTCCCTCTCCTCCCACTCTTCTCCCCCTCCTCCCACCCCTCTCCCCTTCCCCCCACTCCTCTCCCCCTCTCTTTCCAGTCCAAAGAGCAGTCAGGGTTCCCTGCCCTGTGGTAAGTCCTAGGTCCTCCCCCCTCCGTCCATATCTAGGAAGGTGAACATCCAGACTGGCTAGGCTCCCACCAAGCCAGCAGATTGCGTAGGATCAAAACTGCGTGCCATTGTCCTTGGCGTCTCATCAGCCCTCATTGTTCGTCATGATCAGAGAGTTCAGTTTTATCCCATGCTTTTTTTGGTAATAGTCCAGCTGGCCTTGGTGAGCTCCCAGTAGATCAGCTCCACTGTCTCAGTGGGTGGGTGCACCCCTCGTGGTCCCGACTTCTTTGCTCATGTTCTCCCTCCTTCTGCTCCTCATTGGGACCTTGGGAGCTCAGTCCAGTGCTCCAGTGTGGGTCTCTGTCTCTATCTCCATCCCTCGCCAGATGAAAGTTCTAAGATGATATGCAAGATATTCGTCAGTATTGCGCTAGGATGGGGTCATTTCAGGTTCCCTATCCTCAGCTGCCCAAGGAACTAACTGGGGACCTCAGCTTGGGCTCCTGGGGGCCCCTCTAGGGTCAATTCTCCTGCCCACCCTAAAGTGGGTCCCTTAACTAAGGATTGTGGTTCCGTGCTCCCCTATCCAACCTTCCTTTATCCCGATCCTCCTATTTCCCCAAGTCCCCCCTCCTTCCCTTCTACCTTTTCTCTCCCCATCTCCCCTTACCCCCTTCCCACCCCACCCCCAAGATCCCACTTTTCTCCCCGGCAATTTTGTCTACTTCCCTTATCCAAGAGGATAACGATATGTTTTTCCTTGTGTTCACCTTCTTACTTAGCTTCTTTAGGTTCGCCAATTGTAGATTCTGTGACCCCTATTTATGGCTAGAAACCAATTATGAGTGAGTACATCCCATGTTCTTCTTTTTGGGTCTGGGATACCTCACTCAGGATTGTGTTCTATTTCCATCCATTTGCATGCAAAATTCGAGAAGTCATTGTTTTTTACCGCAGCGTAGTACTCTAGTGTGTATATATTCCATACTTTCTTCATCCATTCTTCCATTGAAGGGCATCTAGGTTGTTTCCAGGTTCTGGCTATTACAAATAATACTGCTATGAACATAGTTGAACAAATGCTTTTGACATGTGATAGAGCATCTCTTGGGTAAATTCCCAAGAGTGGTATTGCTGGGTCATCAAAACAACTTTGAGATACCATCTTACACCTGTCAGAATGGCTAAAGTCAAAAACAACAAGGACAGCCTTTGCTGGAGAGGCTGTGGAGGAAGGGGTACCCTCATCCATTGCTGGTGGGAATGAAAACTTGTGCAGCCACTGTGGAAGTCAGTGTTTCGGTTTCTCAGGAAATTCGGGATCAATCCACACTATTATTAAATGAATATTGATGAACTTTTTTTACATTTTATATCGAAAGGCAAAGGATACAGAATTACTGGAATAAGAAACTTCAGTCCAAGTAGTTGGCACTACCCAACTCCAAAGCTTCCTATAGAACTACTGTACCCAAGAAGATGAAAAAATAGGCAAATAACAGGTTAGTGGAACAGAATGGAGAACCCAGGGGAAAAATACATCTATATGCACACCAATGTCAGTGACTCTTTGGTAAAGGAACAGTCGGTAGAAAAAGACTTGTTTCTTCAACAAGGTGTACTGGACTTCCGCATTCAAGAACCTGCGTCTGGACAGGACGTTTAGCACTCTCACAAAGCATGACTCCACCCCAACTGCAAAACCAAAGGAAAGTGAAATCCAAAGCAGGAAAATGTCTAGATGACAGAAATAGGAGGAAATCTAAGTGACCTTGAGTTTGACAATGACATTTCAGAAATAACACCAAAAGCACGGTGCCTAGGAGAGAGAAGATTGATTAGTTGGACTTCACTAAAATTAAAAACTTCAGCTTTGCCAAAGACTTGTTTAAAGATTGAAAAGACATGCCACAGACCGGGAGAAAATTCTTGCAAAACACATAGCTGATAAAGGACTTAGAATCAAAATATCCAGAGAACGCTTAAAACTCAACAATAAGCAAACAATCCAATTAAAAAATGGGCAAAGGATCTGAACAGACACCTCATCACAGATCTACAGATGGTAAATAAGCATATGAAAATATGTTCAACAGCACATATCAGTACAAAGCTGCAAATTAAAACAACAATAAGATGCTACTACGTGTATTTTTAAATGTACAAGGACTTATTTTAATCAGATATGTTAAGACACGCGGGCATGGAAATGACTACCACCAAAAAAAAGCAGTTTTTATACTCTCAGATCCTAGAAGCAGGAGGCACATGGTACGCTATGCCTGGCCACATGGGGGACACCAGGTCAGCAAGGAGAAGAGGGAACAAGGAATACACATGCAAAAACACTGGTTGTGGCCTCAGCACAAAGAAACAGACACTTTAAGGCAGACAGGTTTAGAACTGACATATAGATAACAACTCTAGTAGGCTCTGGGGAAAAGAAGCTGGCCTGAGTTAGCTCATACCTGGCATTGGGTGGCTTGGGGCACAGGAATATTGACATTCAATGCGAGCACTCTATAAAGAAAGTGTTCAAAAGCCAGGCCGAGGTGGGTTGTTTTCTGTTGAGTTCAAGGCCAGTCTGGTGTACAGAGCAAGTTACAGGACAGCCAGGGTTACACAGAGAAACCCTGTCTCAATAGAGAGGGGGTAGGGAGGGAGGGAGCAAAGGAGAAAGAGGGCGAGAGAGGGAGGAAAGGAGGAAGGGCTCATTCTAGAGAGAAGCTACTAGTTGTCTTTAGGTGTTAGCCAGCTTTTGAATGAGTACTCTTCCTAAGCAGCAAGGGCCTGAATATCAAAACAAATATAAATTACAGAAAAGGAAAAGGAAAATTGGTCTAAGACACATATAAGAATAACTACTGTCAATGCTGGCAAGAATGTGGCACAAGATCAGTTCATTTGTTGGAGGACCACAAAGGTTTACAGGCACTTTGGATGAGAGTGTGACCGTTTGAAAAACCAAACATAGGTTCTTCCAATTGACGTTAATGAATTGAATGTTTATGTCCATACAATGGCTTGCACAAGAATATCTATAGGACAATGTTTGTCAAAAGTTTGAAACAAACAAGATGCCTTTCAAAGACTAACTTAATAAAATAAATTGTGATACAGCCATAAAGTGGAATATCATTATTTATTGGTAAGAGACATGCTACGGGGCCACAAAAATAGAGAGAAATCCTTTAAATGTATTTTTTCTAAGTGACAGAAGCTATTCTGGAAAGGCTACTTCATATATGATTGCACTCTATGACATTTGAAAATGGCAAAACTATAGAGACGGCTAATAATCAGTGATTGCCAGAGATTTGGAGGTGGAGAGGAAAGGAATAAATAAGTAGGACTTACAGTATCTCTAATGCAGTGAAGTTAGTAAATTCTCAATAGCATGATAATTATACATATTCTTTGTATTTGTCAAAATGAATGGAATTGTACAAAGCGAAGAGTAAGTCCTGATATAAATAATGATCTTCAGTTAACAATAGTTTATCAATGTAGATTCAATAAATATAATAAACACACCACATTAATACTATATATCAATAATGAGGAAAACTATATAAGTCCACTATACTTTCCTTTTTCCTTCATAATTTTTTATAGGGGAAGGTTCAAGACAGGGCTTCTCTGTGTATCCCTTTCTGACATGGAACTTGCTCTATAGACCATGCTGGCCTCAAACTCGGAGATCTGCCTGCCTCTGCCTCTGGAATACTAGGATTAAAAGTGTGTGCCACCGTGCCCCGCCACTTCATGTTTTTAATCAACCCCAGTCCACCATAAAATATGTAGTCAGGTTTTCCAGTTCACTGTAAGAGTCATCATATGCAAGTGCAATAGATGAGCCTAGCCCTGGAAAACCACCTTCTTGACCATAGTATCTCTGCCACCAGGTAAGTATCCCCTTATGCTCTCTGGATGATTTTTTTTTTATACTTAGCATTGCTCAGAGCTGGATACCATGGCATGTACCTGTAGTTCTAGGTATTCTGAAGGCATCCAGCACCCCAAGACAGTCTGGGCAACATACAAAGACACCATCAAAAGAAGAGAAAAGGGGTGTTTTAACAACACCAAAGAAGCATTACCTAGAAGACATTTACATTTCAAAGAGCTGACAGAAAGTACATATTCCAAATAGTCAGGAAACAATATCAAATTAATAAGGATAAAAAAATTTAAAGAGAAAGATAAACAAGAAACACAAAGAAAAGAATCCCAAAAGGTCATAGATTGAGTTCAACTGCAGTACTCAAAACAAAACAGACTTTGTTTTCATTGCTCAGACTATACAGATTAGTTGATGTCAAGGGCAGGACATCGTGGAGCATCAAGTAGTCATTTGGATTTGAGCGTTGTGAGATGTGGTTTATCGCAGCTTCTGTGCATCATTTAACACAAGAGAAATGCTTGAAGACACCCAAGAGAAATGCTTGAACAGGTACAAAATGAGAAGCACACAAAAGGTTTTCTGACAACATAGAGTTGGCGATATTGAAAATAAGGAATTAGCTAAGAATACCGAATAAAATATGTACAGTGTAATATAACAAAGGGTTGTCACTAAGTAAAGAGCTCAGTCATTCATATTATAAATATGAAGAAACCCAAGAGTAAGGCTGAATGGAAAAAAAAACTATAAATGTATTTTTGAAAAGGCAAGTGTTTAAGATGCAATTACCTGGTAAAACATGGATACAAATGATAAATAACAGGTTTGGTGAAGCAGATTCCTCTAAGATGAAAGAAAAAGGGGGTTGACAGGCATTCTAAAAAGACATATTTACTTGTTAAGAGGAAACTAGAGAGCGCACTGGGAAACTCGAAGCTGACTAGAAGAGGACTGTTTTGCTCCCTGGTTGTATGCTTTCCTGTGCCTTTGATGTACTTCACTTTAATTAGTCATCAGATAACAACTCAGCTCCTCGTTGTTTATCTTAGAGATGATGAAGAGACAGCAAGTGAAGGACGTTCATTGGGACAGTACGCCCATAATAATATAATGAGCCCAGTGGGCTGCATTCAGGAGACAGTGATGAGCGCTCTGCTGTCACAAACACATGGCAGAAGCAATGTTCCCTAAAATTAGCAGCAGTGACAGGGTCAGAAACCCTTACACCCTAACTGTCCCCAGCAGGGAAAGCTGTCCCAAATCACTACTTGTGATGTTCTGATGGGAATGGGGGGCCTTCTTCCTATAAGGACTCCCCCTGTTCTCAGAAAACACTGTCAACTGAGCCTTCACTACTAACAAAGCCCAAGAGGAGCCAGAAGGCTTTGTCTTCGCCCACCCTTCCAACACGGATGAAGCTCCTCTGTTGTTAAATAGGCTCGTGAGCTGCACATTTGTACTGCGCTGGGAGGGAAGGAAGCGGAGGGTACTGTCTGTAATTATGAAGGGAGTGAGGGTGTTGTGATGGGGACAGCTTGGGACAAAGTAAACTGATTGAGGAAGCAAACAGATACTTGACACGGCTTAGGGTAGAGAGATGAAGACTTAGAGGGTATTTGGCTTCTCTCCAAAGAAGTAACCCATTTGTGTCTAAAGGGGAGGGAAGGATGTCTTGGAGATCAAGCTGAAATAGAAAATGAGGCAAGAGCGAGAACTTGCAGAAAGAGCAGGCTTCTGAATTGACCTACATGAGGATCACAGAATAAAGTTTTGGTAAATGTGGGGAAGCCTGAAGTGGAATCCTGACTTCAGTTACTACATGTGGGTAATTCAGTCATTGCATCTCTAAAGGGAGGACTGGAACTAGATCAGTGTCTCTTGTGTGTGGTCCTTAACGCTTGCACTGGAATGATGTAGGAAGAGTCAGAACACATAGCAGACTAGGGTATACAAGCCAGAGTGAAAAGATGCATTTAACATCTTCTCTGTAAACCTAAGTGTCCAGTTTAAAACCCAATACTGAGAATATTAAATCTTTTTCTGTTTTACATTATTTTAGTGTGTGTGTGTGTGTGTGTGTGTGTGTGTGTGTGGTATGTATGTGTGTCTGTCTGTCTGCTCCTCTGTGTGTATACCCCATGCAAAAGATGACATCAGATCCCCAGAAGCTAGAGTTTCTACAGTTATGAGTTGCCGTGTAGCTGTTCGTGGGTCCTGTGTGAGAGCAGTAAACATTCTCTTCAGACAGATATACAAAGTTTAAAATGCCTTGGCTAGGGCAGTCTTTGGTGATTGAACTTGACTCCTTCTGACAATCATTCTAGACTTAATGGCATTTTCCGAAATGTGTAAGAGAGTGAGAAGAGTAATTTATTTCCTTCAGATTTTGATGTAATTTTCTAAAGAATGTAATATGGTCTCTTCTTTGAGTAAAAATCTGTCCATTTTTCCTGCTATATAGAAAGTTCTCTAAATGTTGATGGAGATGGGGACAAATGAATATTTTGGAAACGTGACCATTTAGTTTCCTGGAGAGGAACAAGATGGGGGTCCTGATAATAGCTCTTGGAAAAGGGAAGGTAGGATTTTCATAGAAATACCTAGCATTTACATCTTCCATGTGCTCCGTCCTTGTTCATCTGCAATATTGCACTGTTGATTCTGGTTCGGTTTCTATAAATTTGCTTTCTATTCCTTTTCTCTCTTCAAATATTTGCTGAATCCTCTAAATACCAGGACTTTTGCTTCTTGCATGGGATGCTAAGACTATAAAACACACCACTACTGTCTCCAAGAACTCATGAGTTGGGGGCACATATAGTATATTGTATAGCAGCACTGTGGAGTTTGTAGACAGATATGAACAAAGTGATAATATCACAGAAAACAAGCCACTTGCTTCATTTGGAGGAGTCAAGAGTCTTTCCACCACCTAGGTTCTGCTGGACCTGAGACTAGCTAAAGGAAGAAGACGGACAGAGAAGTCAAGGCTCATAAACAATATCCAGGAAGCACAGAGGCCTAAGCAAACACAAGAAGATTCCTAGCGGCACTTTCTGATTGGGAAATGATGCTTTGTTCCTTGGTTTACGGAGAAAGTGGAATGTGAGTTTAGATAGTAAATCTGTACTCAAATTAGAAAGATTGTACAGGCTGGGGATGTAGCTGGGTTGTATACACAAGGTCCCTAGGTTTAATGACCAGTGCCAGTATCTTCAAAGGGAAAAAGAAAGGGCTAGAAAGGCTTGAAGGTGCTAAAGGTTACCATGATTTTTAATTGAGTGTGATGGCACTGGTGTGAAGTGCTGGTAATATGCCCCTCCCTTTAAAAAAGAACACTCGCAATGGGTTTCTGATCCTACTGCACGTACTGGCTTTGTGGGAGCCTAGGCAGTTTGGATGCTCAACTTACTAAACCTGGATGGAGGTGGGGGTTCCTTGGACTTCCCACAGAGCAGGGAACCCTGATTGCTTTTCGGGCTGAGGAGGGGGGGGACTTAATTGGGGGAGGGGGAGGGAAATGGGAGGCGGTGGCGGGGAAGAGACAGAAATCTTTAATAAATAAATAAATTAAAAAAAGAAAAAAGAACACTCTCTGGAACAAACAGGAAAAGCAGAGAGAAGGATGGAAACACAAAGTCAATGGTAAGTCAGTCATGAGGCCAGTAGAGGAATCCAGGTGTCACTAGCTTCAGGAAATGAGCGGCTGCAGTGATGGGAAGAGAGGTTAGAGACTTTTCCAGAAGCAGAACTCAGAGGGGCTTAGAATCAGTCACCGGTGAGGGAAGAAGAGGAAGAGCTAGAGACTGTTAAAGATGTATCTGCGGCTTCTAGGTTTGTTGGTAAACGGGGCGAAAACACAGATCAGGTAAGATGGGGCAGCAGCATGCGGTGGTTGAACAAGTGTGAGCGCTGGGATGACCCAGGGATCTGCAGAGCATGAAGCTGTGGACATGGCCATCTAGACTTGAAGATAGATGCATAGAATTAATACCTGACATCTTCGTAATGCATACCACCACCATTAGGAAGTCAAAATGCGATGGATAACCAGAAAGAAGCTAGAGACTTAAGGGTGTCTGTACACACCCCATGTTTCCTACTGCTAGTCATGCTGATAGATACATTATGATGGGATAAGAGAGGAAAAAGTACATCTAGTGACCATGGCTAAAAGCTCTGTAGTGATAACTGCACAGAAAAGACATCTACAGAATCACCAGTTCTTTTTTTCTTTTTTCTTTCTTTTTTTCTTGATTATTTGGGATCTCACATCATGTGCCCTGATCATGCTCACCTCCTAGTCTTCCTACTTCCACCCCATTTCCCTCGTGACTTCTCCACCCTCACCCTGAGTAATTCCATTTTGTGTGGTACATATGTTCACTGGAGCATGGTCACATACCTAGTGATCAGTGCCCCCAAAGGAGAATGAATCTTTCTCTTCCTAAAACCACTCCCAGAAGCCATCCACTGAGGAGAGCTGGTGGCATATGCCTATAATCCCAGCACCAGGGATTCTAGGGCAGAAGCACAGAATTGTCTGTATTCTGTCAATCATGTTTTAAATAAACGCTGGTTGGCCAGGCAGGACGTATAGGCAGGCCAACCAGACAGGAAGTATAGACGGGGCAATGAGAACAGGAGAATTCTAGGAAGGAGGAAGCCTATTTCTCCAAATCCTGTGCAGATCACAGAAGAAGGAAGATGTGACCTTCCCCTCTGAGAAAGGTACCAAGCCATGTGGCTAACATAGATAAGAATAATGAGTTAATGTAAGTTACAAAAGTTAATAAGAAGCCTGAGCTAATGGGCCAATCAGTTTATCATTAATATAGACTCTCTGAGTGATTTTCTCTGGGACTAAATGGCTGAGGGACCGGGTAGGACAGAAACCCCAACAAGCAACCCAGCCCTCATGTTACACACAGCAAGTTTGAAGCTGGCCTGGGCTACATCAACAGATACCTTGTTTAGAAAGTTTTAAACAAAAACCAGAGTGAGAACAAGTAGAAAGTAAGGAAGTCTTGGGCTAGCATTGCAAATTATGAAAATGGCAGGAGCCATACAATGAAAAGGGAAACAACCTCCAAGATGAGAACAGTCCAGTTCTGCCACAAATGAGGAAACCGGAACCTTAGGCTGCCATCTCTGCACCACATGCTACTGGGTTAGTCCAACCAGGAAAATCAGTTGGGCAACCGACTCTTCCCAGAAGACCAAGAGGCTTCTACAAAGAAATGTCCATCTCATCATCTTGATTTTGTACTGTAAATTATGGAAATGAAACCCAACTAGGCAATACTTTGTATAGATTTCTGAACTATAAAACTGGAAGATAACACATACGATTTATGTTAGACGACTAACTTGTGACATTTTGCTGTGGCAGCAATAGAAAACTAAGGGAAATATGAAAGACCATTTTACTGGGAACAAAGCTGGCACCTTATTCTCCTGTGAAAATTTTTTTTATTCACCTTGCCTTTGAATCACTTAGTTCAGAAAACCCAAGGAGCAGCCAACAGACTGGAGAAATGGCCATGTGTTGTTAAAGTAAGTGAGAAAACAATAAATGAGAAAAAATAGCTTCCTATGGAAAAATTTGGTATGATGTCACATTCCAAATAATTTTAATTTTAATAGATTCAGAAAACCTAAAGGTCCTTAGGGGCAAAAAAACAATGCCTTTTCTTATGAGGAGTGTATGAAATAAAACGCTACCATAAAATTCAAACTACAATCAAGAACCCCTAAG
Source organism: Microtus pennsylvanicus (assembly GCF_037038515.1). Classification (NCBI taxonomy): domain Eukaryota; kingdom Metazoa; phylum Chordata; class Mammalia; order Rodentia; family Cricetidae; genus Microtus; species Microtus pennsylvanicus. The sequence goes on from NC_134587.1 coordinate 23,140,408, forward strand.
ACTACAGAGTTGTTGGACAGAGAGGACGAACTCTCTAGCTCCCCCAAATGTCGCCAGCTGTGGTCTTATGCATTTGTGGTTATTGTACAGCATGGAATTGAAAGTTGCCCCATGTCTTGATAAGATTTTTATGAATACTTTGTAAACATGGGTGATCACTGACTATAGCCTATTTAAAACATGAAATATTCTTAACTACCACAAGTCTTGCATAAACCACAGTGCTAGCTCCCTTCTGAACATGACGAACACAGGGACTCTCTTGCCAGAGCCTTTCTTTCTGGTGCACTGTGTGCACGTGTTGTAAGCCCAAGTCACTGATGTCAAAACACAGACTGAATGTTTCCTGAAAGATGACCAGGCCATTTTAAGACCTATCTTGAAAGAGAGAGGGGGCTGCCTTCACAAGTTCTAGTCTTTAGTGATGATGAGGAAATACGCTCAGAAATAAATAGCTTCATTCAAAATAGACTTAAGAACAGCAGATTGATCCATGAGTTTTAAACGGGTTTTCAACAGCAGCTGACAGTGGCATCCTGTAGAGCTCAAAGGATGCTCTTGTCTTACTTGAAACCGGCCTTTCAAACACAGCCATCATTTAGAGGACTCCAAAGAGCCCATCTCTTTCTCCCCATTTGTTTGACTCCATCCTCTCCTTAAATTCCCCTATGTACTTAATCAACTCAGCAAAATGCAGTCTAATCATCCAGATAAATTTCTTATATTTAGACAACCATTTATTGTATGACTGAACACACTACAAGCATTTACTAAGCTTCCTAGCTTCCTGAAAGTACCAAATGTCATAATAATAAATTATAAATACATCTTTTCCTTTTGGATCATTTTAATTTAGACTATTGCATCTTCCCACTGCAGGCAAGAAGTGCCTCAAAGAATGAATATCACACTTCACTGCAATTGCCTATTTTTTCACTTCAGTGTAAATAATTTAATAAGCTTCTATTGACTAGTCACTAACATGTAGCAGGTTCTGAACTTGGCACTGGGAATAAACAGATTAATAAAATGTATTCCTTGCTCAAGAAAAGTTTATAATCTACTTAATAAATAATTTCATATACACACTAATAAACTGATGCCTACTCAAAACTATTTCTTCAAGAAAGACTAAATTCACTGTGGTCTAAAAATAGGAAATTTCTCAATAAATTATGACCTAGCCCTTTCCCCTACTCTCAAATTGTTTTTTTAATCATCTATTATTTATCAATGGATCTCTGAAGATGAACTAAATGTTGCTGTCTTCTTAAAGGCAATCATATTTCTTGGAACTGAAATGTCCAAGGCCCTGACCATTGTAATAATTAAACATTTCTTGTAGAGCACATAAAACTTCAACACCATTTCCACAAGGTCAAAATAAGTACCAGTAGATATGACTAGGCTAAGTGGAGCTAAATTCAAAAGTAGAGTAGTGTCTACTAAACTAAATATGTTTGAAAAATATTCCTCAAAACTGCACATAAGTGTGTTCTCATATGAGTATTTTTACTGTGTTAGTTATTCAAAGGGGGGAAACTGTCTCCTCTCTCTCTCTTTCTCTCTCCCTGAGTATAAAATTCCTTGTTTCTGAGAAGAAGCAAAGGAAATGCCCTTCATAATTATGATCATTGTTTCTCCAGAAAATACTGCAAATCATCAAAATTCCTTTCTTTTATGTTGCCAAAGTTTTATAAGACTAGAGTTATGTGATTCATGCTTTTACATAATTATTGCTGCATTTGCCATAACCTAATAAAGGACTTCATTTCAATAAAACACTAAGCAGACCATATATGATTGTTAGGTTCCATATCAATTGTCCCTCATTAATGTTGCAGAAAAGCGATTAGCATTTTGAGGCAAACAAGGTGTACTTAGTTAGTGGGACATGACCCTGCTGTCACTAAATTATATCTATGATTAATGATCTTCTCCAGTTTAAAGTTTGAATCACAATAAATAGATTACAAATGAACACGGAGGGGGAGGGAATAGAGGAATAAAGGAAAGATGCACCTTAAGACTTAAATCATACATGCTATTGTTCAATATTGAATTCAGCTCATGGTACAATTGACCTCAAGGTTGCTGCTCAAATTCCAAGACACATCAAAATAACCCAGGGAACATTTTGCAAATCCTAGTGCTTGGGTCCAGCTTAGACTAATTAAATTCTCTAAAGGTGAGACCTGGGTGCTATGAGGTTTTCAAGGAATAAATGCCATAATACCCACATTTAAGAAATGAAATTAAATTCATTAAAAAAACCCAGAAAACCAGGAGAATAGTACACATTAAATAGAGAATGTTTGTGCATTAGGTGTTGGATATTTAGTCCATCAATGGAAATTTTGTTCTGTGTAAGACAAACTTATTTCACTTTACAATCCCATTATAATCACAGAAAAAACACAGGAAGTTGAAGCCTTCAGAGTGAGAACAATATAAGAACTGCAGAATGAGTGTGGGAATTTTACCCTGTAGGTGTGTCTGTGTGCACACTCATGTCTCTGATACACTATGGCTTTCTTTTACTTCTGATTAGGGTGGTATGCAACCTGATAACAGGTTTGTTTGAAAGAACCTTTGAAAAGAAGACAAAAAAGAGAAGACAGAACAAAGGGAAGGAGGGAAAGAAAGAAGAGAGGAGGGAATAGAACAAAAGAGAGAGACTAGAAAGGTTGATATCAGATAAGAGAGAGGGAGCAAAGAAAGGGCCAAAAGGTGCCAACTATAATTTACTCTTCTCTTTTACCCCTACCTCTCCCAACCATGCAGGTTGACTATTTCTGTCACTTACTCTCCATCCCCCTTTTAACAAGCATCCCTAGCAATGTCTAAAGTTGGTGGATTGCTCATGTACTCAATGAAAGTTTCATACACACATAAACACACATGCATGCCCACATGAACATGTGCAAAATAATGACAAACTAGATTCATGAGCAACTTTTTAACATTTTACGTGTGGGGGTGTTTTGCCTGCTTGTGTCTGTGCACTATGGTGTGCAGTACCCTCATATGCCAGAGAAAGGCAATGAATCCCCTGGAACTGGAGGTACAGTTGCAATCTACCCTGTAGATGCTGGGAACTGAACCCCTGGCCTCTGAAAAAGCAGCCAGTGCTGTTAATCATGGAACCATCTCTAGCCCCAGTATATATAACCTTTAGTAAAAGATCAGAATCAGATTTTCAACCTACCGTGTTTCCTAAACCTTGTTAAAGAACTGAGAAGCTAAACTTCCAACATGTCAAAAAGGTCATTTTGGAGAAGATAGGAGAGACAGCTCGCTGGCTGAAAGCATGTACAACTCTTACAAAGGATATGGACTCCGTTTCCAGCACCCACATTGGCATCTCACAACTGCCCATAACTCTAGCTCCAGAGGATCCGAAGCTATCTTTTGGCCTCATCAAACACCTGAGCTCACATGTACAAAGCCACACTCAAATGTACACATTACACACATCATTAAAAGTTTTTTTAAATTTTTTATATGCCTGGCCTCCCACTTCAGTTCCTGTAGCAGTGATACTCAGTACACCACACCAAGGCTCGTGGATCCAATCCATACAATCATCTCAACTACAAACTACAGACTAGGAGGGAACCGAGACATTAACTACAAAGTCACAGAGCCTTCTAGTATGAGGATGCCAAACTCCCAAGCCAGATAGTCCACTCATGGCCAGCAGGAGATCCAGCAGAAAGGCCTGGGATCAAATCAAGCATTTTAAGCTCATGGGAAAGTTGTAGAAGACTGGCAAGATTTTCATCAGTCGCATGTGACATGGTCTTCCTTGAAGAAAAATCAGACTATGTTGATGATGATAAAATAAGAAAGATGGAGTGGACCAGCTCTCTGAGGCCTAACATAATCCTGCACATCTTGCTTACATCACTGGTAAATTCTGAGGAAGCTTCATTAGAGGAGGAAAGACCATTGATCCTGCCTGAGTCCTCACCTGAGCTGTTTTAGCTGCCACAGATTGGGACCATCCTGACCAAGGTTTTTCAGAGGAGCCTTCAATCACCAGCTGTATGCAGAGAGAGTGGAGAGAGTTTAACCCTTGGAGAAAGATTAAGGCCAAATGGAGTGCCATCAGAATAGCAAACCAAGGAGGAAGGCAGGGCAGCATTCCCACCCAAACAGAGGATCCTCCAGGAAAGCACCAAGAAGCAGCAGAACCACGAAGTCGGTTGGTCCCCTTCTGAAAAGGGATGCCCAATAGAGACACCACAGGACAGCACAGTGGTAGCGGTCAGCAGAATCTATGCCAGAAGAAAGGGGGGGGGGGTGAGGGTGGACCTGCCTTCTTTTAATTAAAAAAGCAAGTAAATAATTTTAAAACATTTAAATTCTGAACAATGAATGTAGATCATAAGCTAGAATTTGTATTCATGTATAAAAAGGCACAGGTTTCTTCGAATTTTGTAAAAACAAAACCTTTTAATTAAGAAAACAATTTTATTTATAAGACTAACAGAAAAATAAAGTGTTTAGGGCTGGGCAACAAGTACCTATACCTGCTGGCGATTTTGCCCACCCCTCACCTTACATTTTATTCAAAACTCAAAGTAGAGTGCATATCTAAATTTGAGACTTAAATGTTTAAAACTCTTAAAAGAAGATATAGTGATACCTCTTCCGACTCCTAAACCACAGGAACCAAAGAAATGAAGAAACTGGGCTTCTTCGGTATTCAGAAAGGATATACATCAAAAACACTCCAAGAGAGAGAAAATAACCAACAGAACCGGGGGTGAGGGGCTGATAAAGGTAAAAACACCGTACACCATTCCTGAACTGTGAGTCAGTGCACCCTGCAGATCATCAGCTTCAGCAGCCCTCTTTCCGCTCATGCCCTCCTATAGGACCCAACTGACGCATGCTTCCAAAACGGACCCTGATTCGCTCTGCTTGCCTTGCTAAAGCTCCCTCCTAACAAAGTGTGCTGAACTCGATTCAACATGAGTCTGCTCTTCTAGGTGAATTCTTATGACTCTGAAGCTATGAGACCCTTTCCTGAGTCTGTGTTCGACCAGCTTATTCCATTTTTTCTGTCCACTGTTACACAGAAAGTGTGGTTTAGAACTGTCTTGTGCATGAATTGCCAACTTGATTGCAGGTAAAGAAGTCCTGGGTCAGGAAAATCAGTCTTTGGGCATATAAATCACTCAGGGCTTTGGACTAGAAATTATAAATAACTGGTAATCAGATTGGTTTGATAGAAGAAAGCTCTTTTGAGATTGGGTCTTGCTATGTAGACAAGACCAACCACAAACTAGCAGGAACCACCACCGTGCTTCTGCCTCCCAAATGTAGACTGGATTGCGAGAAAGTGCCCCCAAGTCTGGACAATACCTTTATTTTCCAATAATGCTTTACAGTTACTACCGAGAAAAGGAGTGAGGCCGTCGTTTAATTTCATTTAACAACAACAGCAACAACAAAATACTTGGGTGTGTAACTAGTTAGTGTATTACAGAGTACCTTTATAAGAGACAAGGCCATTTAATTCGCAGTCTTCTGCACCTCGGGAATATATTAACTTTGGAAATCGTGGGATGAAAGTGTGGGCATATTGGGAAGGTAACTATAATAGTGGTATGTGTTATATAAATATGGGAGTAAATATGTAGGTAGAAATCAGATTTGGAAATGGTTGCAAGGGTGCATTTTCTTATCGGTTATGACTTTTTTTTTTTAGATTCTTAACTTACTGCCAAGTTTTGTGCTTCGTTGGAGAGAGTTTCATATGATTTTTTGTATGTTTATTTATGGTATTTTTTTCACTAAAAATGCATCATTACCTTAGCAGCTGCTACACCACATGGAGCAGCATGTGTGCTTTTTAGAAGCCATCCAGTACACCTTCCCCCAGAATCCCTGAGCCAATCTGCTATGGGAAACCACATTTCACCAGCAAGAGAGCGCACGCACGATTCAGATATTTTTGCAGGTTTTTTTCCAATAATAATTTTCTATACCATTTCTTCTCTCCTAAATTTTCTATTTAAAAATACTGTTTCAAAAAAGGAACAATATATACAGACATACATGGCAGTTCAGAGTGAGAGAAATCTTAAAATACATTCTCTCCTGTGCTGGGAGCCATTTTGAAAGAAGCTTGGGACTGAATCTACTTACAACAAGACACGAGGATGAAAAAAATATAGAAATGGGTAATGGCGTAGTTTTCATGAATGAGCCTGCCCTTTTTCGTGTAGTTAAGGGATTTTTTACTCTTCCTTCCTTTCTTTCTTTCTTTCCTTTTTCTCTTTCTCTCTCTCTGTCTTGCTCCCCTTCCCTCCCTCCGTCTCTCTCTCTCTTTCTCTCTTTCTGCTCTTCTTTTGTATGGTATGTGTACATGAGTGTGTGTTCGTGTGTTTGTATAAAAGTGCGTAGGTATGTGGGCATGGGTTCGAGTGTGTGTGCATTTGTGTGTGTAGGTGTGTGCACCTGTCTGTTTTGAGTGTATGTGTGCATTTGTGTGTGGTTTGAGTATTGTGAAAGTATGTGTGTGTCTGTTTGTCTGTCTGTGTGTTAAAAGTGACAGGGAAGCAAAAAGGAGTTATTTCAAGTATACTTAGTCTTCTGCCAAGGGACTTGTGTTTCTATCCCCTTTTGCATCAATTTCCTGACATCCTAGCTCAGCCCCCAGTCTCAAGGCCTTCATGAGTTTTAAGACTTTTTTTGTTGCATTTTCTAGACTGCTTTTGGACATCTTTAAAGCTTCTACACAGGTCAGGAGTAGAGATCAGAAAACACCAATCTACAAAATCATCCATAAACTAATGCATTGTGTATTTTTGAACATTTGTTAAACTTTTATGAAATTATATTCTTTTTACATAAATTTTTGAGATAGTGTTTCATGTAGCCTTGTACTAACCTCGAACTAGCTGCACAGCTGAGGATGACCTTAAACCCCTGGTCTTCTAGGCTCTAAATCTCAAGTGCTTGGACTCACAGGTATGAGCCACCTCACCTGGTATGCAGTACTAGGGATTGGAATTGGGGCTTTATGCATGCTAGGCAAGCACTCTACTATCTGAAATATATCTTCAGTTCCTACATAAATTTTATTGTCATATATTCATTGTGTATAATTATAATTTTCATAAAGAGATTTTTTTTGTTTTTTTTAATTTATTTATTTATTAAGGATTTCTGCCTCCTCCCCACAACCGCCTCCCCTTTCCCTCCCCCTCCCCCGATCAAGAAGGATGGAGAGGTGCAGGCCAGCCTGAACACATAGCATGGGCCTATCTGAAAACCAAAGACAACAGAAACAGAAAGAAAAGCATCATCTAAGTCTGTGGTGCCTACCCAACTCACGGGTTGTGTGCACGTAGTAACTTTCACACTGGATTGTGGCAAGAATGCCGGCCAATGTGAATGTCAAAGGGCAAGAGTAAATGGACTGGTTTGGATTTAGTATTTTTTAAACAAACAGTATTTAAAAAAAAAAGAAAACAAAAACAAACAAAAAAACCACAGCCTTGAGCAGTACTGAAGTTAAGAACTTAGTGTAGATCTGGCTCAGTTAAGTATAAACAGAGTGAGCTGACCTGGCCACCATCTGGGCCCCAACAAGGGCCAGCCTTTCTCCCCAGGGATGACCCTCTCAACCCTTACTGCGAGCTCATCAGTGCTAAGCAGCTGGTTTTGTTGCTGGGGCTTATAACTGCAGTGTACTCTACCAGATCACCACCAGTCTGACTTTGGTCCTGCCTGGCCCTTCACAAAGCTTGCCAAAGTGGAAATGGAGTTCAAGTGAGAGCTGGTACTGAGAAATTGGATGTGGTTCTTGGCTTAGTCTGTGCTCCAGGAGGTAACCAGGGCCAAAAGGCTAGTGGCTGTGGGCAGGGGTGCCAGAGACACAGTCTAGCCAGAGCCAAGGCACAGACAGCAGAAGTAACCCCAGCTATGGCTGTGCGCCACAGGGCAAGCTGTTTGATTCAGATGGATCAACTCTGTGCCCACAGCTGCTGTGACCAGGTCTTGTGTTTATATTCGGGTTCTTTGTTCAAGTGTTTCAGTGTGGCCTTTCCCTTGTTAGTAGAGTCACCTGCTTTTTTAAAAGTTACTTTATTATTTCATATATATGGGAGCTTTAGCTACATATATATCTGGGCACCATGTCTATGCCTCTGAGACATCAGAGGCCAGAAGAGATCACTGAACCTCCTGAAAATGGAATTCCAGTGTAAGGCACCGTGTGGGTGCTGGGAATCAGAGCCAGTTACTACACTGTGTACCCTTAACTGCTCAGCCATCTCTCCAGTTCCCCTCCTCCCCAGCCTTTTGATTTTTTTCTGTTTTATTTTCTTTTTTAATCTGTACAATGAGAATAGCTTTACTTTTAAAAGAAAGTTGTAAATTCTAAAGGAAATACTGTGTGTGATGTTAACCATAGCATCATTAGTCAAGAATGAGTGTTCACTTGTGCCTTTCAGGGGGCCAAGCTGACACCGAGAGAAACTGCTGTACTCTAGAACCTGTCTAACACTTCCACACTGTGCAATCTTGGTCATTTACTGTCTCCCCACCCAAAAAAACCCAGACTTCCCACTGGAAAACTGAATATCCTATATACCTAAGGGAGTTGCTAATATATGAACATGAGACGGAAGAACTCTTCAAATAAAAATGGTTATCAAGTCTCTGGAAGATTCTTATAGGTCTGCTGTTCCTTTCATTCAAATAATGTTTCTGTCCATTCTATTGTACATTGTTGAATTTTATAGATATTATATATTTTATATATTTATAGATATTATGCAAATATGCTCATTTGGAATCATTTGTGAGCCTCAATATTGCAATGATTGCCCCCAAATACAGTCACTAAAATAATTAACCTAGCCCTATCTCCATAGTTGTCACTAAAGCAACAGTGGGCTAGATGTATAAAATCTTTGTTATGGTAAACCATGTGACAAACATGTAGATTATGTGATAAGATGTTGTATATGAGACCATTTTTTTGCTAAGCATTCAACCACCATCTCATCATTGAGTCACAAATGCATCCTGTGGGGGTTTTGCTATGGGATAATGCTCTTGCACACTGTAAAGACTTGCCAGCCATATTGGTTTAATAAAATGCTGATTGGCCAGTAGCCAGGCAGGGAGTATAGGTGGAGCAACCAGACAAGGATAATCCTGAGAAGAAGAACGGTAGAGATGCAGTCACCAGCCAGATGCAGAGAAAGCAAGATAAGGATGCCTTACTGAGAAAAGGTACAAAGCCATGTGACTAAACATAGACAAAAATTATGGGTTAATTTAAGTTATAAGAGCTAGCTGATAATAAGCCTGAGCGAATAGGTCAAACCATTTATAATTATTATAAGCCTCTGTGTATTTATTTGGGATTGAACAGCTGTGGGACCTGGTAGGACAGAAACTTCCATCTACTGGGTTTGAATAAGAATGGCCCCCAAAGGATCATGTGTTTGCATACTTAGTCCCCAATTGGTGAACTGCTTAGAAGGATTAGGAGGATATCGCCTTGTTGGAGGGGTGTGTTGCTGGAGGTGGACTTTGAAATTTCAAATGCCTTTGCCAGCTCAAATGCCCCTCTCTGCTTTCGTGACTAAGAATCTGGAAGTAAAGCTCTTAGCTACCATGCTTCCATGCTTCCTGCCCTTATTAATGGTCTTACATTTTGAAACAATAAACAAGCCCACAGTTAGTTTATCAGTTGCTTTGGTCATGGTGTCTCTTCACAGCAATAGAACCATGACTAAGACACATCCTCAGCCTAAATTCACCGGACACAAAAACATATCTTTCCTGGCTCTCTCTAGCCAGCATTATCAGTCATATCACTTTCTAAATAATACTGGAACACACAAATATATATTGAGAACTTCTTGGTTTTCACTGAAATTTTTTGCAGTCAATGGCTGATAAGTTGTGTATTTCAGAGTTTCAAAGCCCTGAAAATAGGTTTGCATTGAATTCCTTGGCACATACATCAATAATTCAAATTTGAGCATATACATGTATATGTGCATGTTTGCATATGAACATATGTGTATGTACACATGTATACATGCATACATATTATTTACAGTCTATTAAAATTCAAGTTGATTTTTGTTTTCTGTGTGAAATAACTGTCAAAAAGCAAAAGAACTGGACTCAAAACAGCAGGAGAGCAAGAAACAGCACCCGTAGAGTAATAATTTATCAGGTTGAGCTGTGGCCAGAACGTTGGTGTCTGGTGTCTTGATCTTATTATTTAATCACACAGCACGACCAGAAAACCAAGGGGGTGCAAGATAGGGAGGGAATGAATGGCCTCCTGGGGAGACAGACAAAGCCAGTCCTTGACTGAACTGTACCTGATTGTCCAGGGTTCTGCAGCACCTGTGCCCTCTCCCACCCCTTTCCAAGCCTCCTTGGTCTTGAGGGTTGAACAGTGCTCATCTTGGAAACAATATCCAAATTGAAATCAGAAGAGAGATAAGAGCTAAATTTAGCCCGACACGTTCTTCATTCCAAGCTCCTACTTTCCTATGACGCACAAATGTCCTTTTCGATAAAGGAAGAAAAGCTATTTTCAATAATGAAAACTGGATTCCCCTGCCTACTAGTATCAGGACAACAGCATCCCACAGAAGGATCGCGTATGGAGCCACAGGCAGGAAGGCAGATGTCACTGTGCCCTCTCATATGCTTATTTTGCGCAGAGATTTCTCGGCAGAGGAAGACGAGAAACAGGAGCAGGGGAAGACTGTGGCAGTCTGACTTGGAGCATTTTCCTAGTCGCCCAAGAAGAACCGGCTTTTCCTTGTGGGGGGGGGGGGCAAGACACTGCCTGTGGAATCATTGCTATGGCTCTACATTTCAATCCAATTTCTGTCAGGCAAGATTTTAAAAGAAAAAAAAAAGAACAACAGAATCAATTCTAGCTCAGTAAAAACAAGTCCAAATAATCACAGCAAGTTACTGCCTGCCTTCGATTTGGAGTGACTGCTGTTTGTCTCTATAGTTTGTCATCACCTCACATTCTTCTTTTTCTTTCAAATCGGGGTCTCTCTGTGTACCTTGAACCGGATCCTCCTGGCTCAGTCTTCCAAGCAGTACCACACCTCATCAAATGCTGGTAAGTGCACAGGCGCTGTATGCCCACATCTAGCCCAAACAAGCTAACACAGTCCTCAGTCAGCTCTCAGTGAAAGTATTGTACTCAGACCTGAACCCTCTTAGCCGAATCTGGAAGTCCTAAAGCCAGGGAAACAAGGAACAATACGTTTCTGAAGACATTTACTACGAGCGTTAACATTGGCCTTGTGGGAAGAGGAAAGAAAGTTAACATTTATGTCCCAGCTGGCTTTACTTCACTTGTGTATTTCCAGGAAGAATGTGACTTTTCAAGCCGATGCACCCATACAAGTAGAGATATTGACACAACGTTATCCCATTCACTTTATTCACCAAAACATAGTAATGTTGCTGAGGGTTGTTGAGACTAGCAAGTGGGTTGATAAATATGATTAATATCAGGCATTTTAAAAGCATTATGGTCTTATTATTACTTTTATGAGGGACAATGTTAATCATATCACTAACAATATCTGTATTCCATGTGATCAGAATTGTGACAACTATTATTATAACTAATATTTTTCTAGTGCTTTAAATATTTAGTTTGACTCTGCAATGCTTTTCAAACAGAACTTCTACTATAATAACCTGTTCTTTCAGAAAAAAAATCAAGGAGTAGAAATTGAAATATGATGAATAAGAAAGAACTTTTTCCAGTACTACATGTCAAAGAAGTCCAGATTAGTCTAATAGACATAGTAATTGTGCTCCAAAGCCTGTAATTTTTCTCTAAGAAGGCAGAGTAGAAAGAGTAAGAAATAGTCAATGATGTATAAAAAGAAAATCTCTACTCTTGGTTACTCCTTATTCAACGCTATTTCTTATAGCCACGCCTGAGTCCACACCAAAAGACCTAGTGGCTGGCAGTAAAATCCGTTCCTGTTCCTCTGACAAGGAATGAAGGCAGCGGGCTGTGACCAGGCTCCCAAGTCCTGAGAGGGCAATGACACACTTCAGATTTTCATGAATTCTTGACCTGTCACTCCTCTCATTTGGGAAGAGACATTTTCAAACAGCTGCTGCTGGCTATGAGAAGCTAAGTTGGAAACAAAGCTGAGCTTACCGAAGTGCCCCTTCAACCTGCTCCCCAAGAACTGAAAGTGTACCAGGCACATAGGAAGAGCCAGAGGGAGCAGAGGATGCATTGGAAACCCCAAAATCGGGTCAGAGCACCAGACCAGAAACACAGAATGGAACAAATCAAAGGAAGAGCATCTAACTTTCCAGACAAGGGTTTGTAAAACTAAGAGCACCCACAACCCACAAAGCTCAGATTAAACCAAAGATTACGTTAGAAGACCCTTGAGACCAAAAATCCTAGTAAAATATGCCTGATTTCCCATGAGAGAGCTTAAATCTATTTTTAAATGAATTGGAAAGCTGGAGATGTCTTCAAAGGAGAAAAAAAAGGATTAATTGACAATGATTTACATAACTTTGTGTATTTCCACAATTCTATAGAAAACTTCTCAAAATTGTCCTAGTTTTCTTTTACATTGTTTTGAGTTCTCATTAAAGCAGGGGGAAAAAATGGAAGAAATCTCCGGAGTAAAGCTTCTTTGCAATTTAGATTAGACAAAACTAGAGAAGAAAGTCTGTTTTGTCATTTGTCAAGAAATACCCAATTGTCGTATTTAATCAATGATCCATTTTGTCGAACAAGCTAGAAGGTGTCAAACTGACTCTGCAGAGGGCATTGTCAAGCCACACTGACAACATGGATAAGGGGCTTAGAAGGCGATACCAAATCAGTAGACCATTTCAAAGGCCTAGCCTCAGTATCAAGACAATAACAGTGGTGAGGAGGAAGAGAATGCAGGTCTGGAGCTTTCAGTGCCTCGTCCCAAATACATTCTCTGACAAGAAATATGCAGGATACAGGCCCTGTAAAAGCCAAAGTCAAAACAAGCCACTGTGAACTGTTTTTCACGGGGAGGTTCCCTGAGTGCCATGACCTGTATAAAATCCAGTCCCAAGTTGAAAAGGTTAACTCTGTTTTATATAGTCTAGTTAACAATCCAACTAGCTGATGTGGGAGGAGCCACAATAACCTCCAAAGAAATTATCTGAACTTTAGAAACAACTTAATACTGCATATTAGGAACAAACAATTTTGTTATTTTTAAATATTTAGCTGACAGATTGTTTATCTTCAATCACAGATCTGTATCTGCTGTTTAGTTCATAGAACTAAAAATATTCACTTTTTGGCACATTCTGGTGAAATGGTTGGCAGAAATTTCAAATTAGGTAGAAATCTTATGTTTCGAATGTAAAGGTAGGCTGAGTGTTTTGGGGTTGGTTTTGTTGGGATGGAGAGGTTGTTGTTATTGTTTCTTCATTCTGGGAGTTTCTAAAGACACTAGCAGGAAGGAACATGGAGACACAGAGAGTAGAAGAAGTAACGATTGCCAGATTACTGGGTCATATTATGAACCCGGAAGTCATGCTTTTTAAGCAACAGATAAACCAGAAGTTTTCTTAAACCCTCCTTACAATATGTTTTTAAGTAGCCCTTTACTACCTGTCATTGATAAGAATCCATGAAGATTTTGCAAAAGCTTGATATTTTTCAGTGGCTTTCATATATTCATAACAAATTCATATCAAATTGAAGCCCCCATCTAAGGGATCATAAAATATGCCCCTTAAGTCTGTCTTCTTCAAGAGAAAGACAACTTCCAGCTATGTCTTAAGCAGTAATTCACTCATAGCAACCCTAAAGAGTAAGTAGGTGCCCTCTTGGCCAGAGAGCAGAGAGAGCAGTTACCTGTTTCTTCTGTTGAATTCCAGAAGAGTGCGGCAACCGAGCCAGAGAGCACGAGAACATGTCTGGGGACTCAGCTGTCTGTATACTTCTGATATATGTATGTGTGACGTGTGTGTGTATGTGTGTGTGTGTTTTTTCTACTTCGTGTTGTTATATTATTGAGATGCCCAGTCCTCCCTCCATATGAGTGTTGATCCTAAGTGGGCTTGTCTGTAGCGTATATAATCTTAGACACATGTTGGATTTCTTTTCCTCATGGCAAGCCATTTGCAAAGCACTTGCCCCACCTAGTACCAGCTGTCACTCTGGATTCTTGCTGCTTCCTGAGAATCCCTATCTCTGTTATGGGAAATAGTGCAGGAAATCTTGGTATCCTTACAAAATATCTATATTTAGTATCAGAAAAATGGGAGGTATTGTGGAAAATAAAGGTGGCATTAATTCCTTGGACTAATCATAGTTAAATTGTATTTTTTTTTTGACTATCAAGCACCTGAGGGTTTTAACAATTTATGTTCAAAGCTAACCGCGTGAGAGGGCCTCGGGGGAAGGCTGTTCATGGTGAGTCGAAACAACTACTTCAGAGCTTGCAGGCTACGTACCTCTATGCTCATTTTCACTACTAAAGACCCTCATCCCTCTCCACCACTGACTGGAATTTCATTTACCGTCTTGTTGACTGGAGAGAAACCATTCTCTCCCTCAAATCTAACCAACAGGTAGAGGCAGCCAGTGAGCTCCTCTTTCATTTGCAGTAGCCAATCCCGAGCCTCCGAGCCTCCGGCACCATCTCTTCTAACAGACTCTCATACTCAGATCAAAATTTCCTGTCCCCAACACTACAGTATCACATACCAGACAACATGAGATGGGCCTATACCATAGAGCCCACTAAAACGAGTCAAACTAAATGATTCAAACGGGAATCCCGTTATCTGTTTTTCCTATTCTATCCCCAGAGAAAGCACAAAGCAGGCTCATGCTGCTGCAGGTTTCCCCCCCCCATGCCCTCTCCTAGATGACTGTCCTTAGTGCCTGCCTGGTGGCCCTGATTGGTCCCCTTGTGTCTCCTCTTGAAACATAGGAATAGCAACTGTAATTGTTTGTGTTGGACTTACTGTTATATCTGAAGAATAGATTTTTTTTTCAAGATGAGGTTTCTCTGTAACTTTGGAACCTGTCCTGGAACTAGCTCTTGTTGGCCAGGTTGGCCTCGAACTCACAGAGATCTGCCTGCCTCTGCTTCCCATGTGCTGGGATTAAATGCGTGCACCACCACCACCCTGCGCTGAAGAATAGATTTTTAAATCATGACAAAGCCTTAGTGTCTGGGGCTTTCTGCAAAGACTTGGAAATACTAGAGATATCTGGTTCTGCAGAGTAGTGGCAGATGCACCTCTTGCTGTCACATGTCAGGAGGTATAAAAATGTTTAGTAAAAAATGTAAAGTGCCCAACCCCCGCCGCGCACTTTAGCAAAAGTGGGGGGGGGGGGGGCTCAGTGTCCTTATTTAGAAAATAAAGGCTCTGATGCTGATGCCAGGGGTCTGGGTTACCCACCTGGAGCCATGTTGGTGCCTGAGGGCCACACTGCCACTGGGACCATGCCAATATAAGTGGCCTGTGCTGCCTATTGGGGCCATGGTGACATCCAAGCCTGGACTGTTGCCAAGGACCATGTCTGAGTCCATGGTCCTACCACAGTCAGAGGTTGTGTTGATGTCCGTGATCCAAGTTGCCACCAAAGGCTACACGGATCCCTGGGGTCTAGGTTGCAACCTGTGGCCATGTTGGCGTCCGGGAAACATGTTGCCACTGGGGCCATACTGGTCTGAGTGACCTGCACTACCCCTGGGACTATAGTGACATCCGGGCCAGAGCCGTTGCTGACAGCCTCTTGCCTGATTGGGAGTAGTCCCAGTAGCCTGGACTGACCTACTCAGCTACAACCCAGACCCACATCCAGGGTCTTGGGTTAACCCATCTTAATATCTAGCCCGTCTATGATCTGCTGGAGTGTGAAGAGACTGGTCCTGTGGAATGATAGTCACAGTATCACCTTGACTCAAGCAGAATATCTGAGAGGAGTTTTGGTGAGGGTCCAGTGTACCGGAGACCAGAGGCCTTGAACCAGACCTATGACTCACTGCAATAAATATTTTTATGGGGGGCTGATTGAACAAAAGGTTATACTGCATAACACACCTCAGCTTCCAGCGCACTAGGATGAATGGGCATTGGACAGATGGGAAAGACTGAGGAGCAGAGTGGATCTTTTGTTGGTTTTGTTTTGTTTTTAATTAATTTTGGGAGTTTCCTTTAGGGAAAATGCTTCAGGGTGAGGGGTAGATGTGGAGAGACTGGGAGGCGAATGGGATTGAGTGCATGATGTGAAATTCCCAAAGAATCAATAGTGAATTTTTATGTATATATATATATATATATATATATATATATTATATATACACATACACATGCATATGTGTATATATATAGACATATGTATGTAAAAAATGAGGGATTTCAGCTAGATAATCACTTAAAATTTTTCTGAATATATAAATTCCTTATGTTTATATTTACATAATGTTGTTAATTAAATCATTTTAGTTAATGCAACTCCACCAATCTAAAGAACAATGAAAATATTTCCTTGGTTACTTCCAATTTTGCCAATAAATTCAATTTTCCCCGTGACAAGCACTGGGTCTACTAGTTTTTCTTATCCTGATCCCTATTGTAGCCAGTATTAGGAGACCAACCAGTAATACAGTGATTGGCTGGATCAAGTTATAATGTGCTTCATGCTGGAGAAGCAGGACGTAAAATTATGAGAACCAGTATTTGAACTGTAGGTTTCAATAATCTAAGCCGTTCTTGCTCAGTAAGCAGTTGGCTATTTGGGAAGTGAAAGACTTGGTCATCTCCCACAAGGAATGCTCTCAACACCTAAGAGAAGTCAAATGAGGAGCCTTTTGGAAATTTGACTTCTGGTTTCTTGGTATTTGCTCTTAGCATAACTGGTTATGGGTTTACAGTATTATTTCATAGACTGGTTTAAATTTTTTCATCTACAAAAAGCAACAATGGGCATTTTTAATTTTATAGAAAAATGAAAAAAAAATTAATCTTCAGCCATGCCAAAAAGGCAAACAAAAAGAGCCGGTTTTAATTAAATCCAAGGGATAGACGTCTTAGCACACTTTTTTCATTTCTCTCTTTATTCCTCTCGCAATCACTAGCGAATGCTGCATTGTAGCTGCTCCTGTCCTGATTTACATTTATCTCTCTTCAGAAAGAAGAATATTAAAAGTCACAATAGTATATATTTTAGAAGAAATTTTTAATTACTAATTCATAAAAAGTAATATTCACACACCAAGCATGTTACATGATTTAAATTAAAACACTAAGTTGAATTTGCTCTGGGTAATTTTAATACCAGGTAATAGAGGGGAGAGGCTATGTGGATGTATTCAGTGTCCTGTAAAAAAAATTGTAAGTTTCCCTCTGAATGGATTTCAGAATCTGGCTTATGGATTCAATACCATCTATATTCAGGGAATGACTGCTCTCAAGGAAGGTCTGTCTAAGGGATCTGACCAAAGACCTGGGGGCATTTGGAACCTTTGTTTTTGTTTTTTGGTTTTTGGGGTTTTTTTTCTGATGGAGGAGGTTGTTTTGTTTTCTTTTCTGAGAGATTCTTCTCTTGGTATGTCATTATGATTTAAGCATACAAGCTAAACAGAAAATAGAATAATAAAGTAAGTAAAGCCAAGCCAGTGGCTCCTTTTGTGTAATTGTTTTAGTGTCTGAGTCTTTTAGTCAATAGCCTATACTTAACACTTTAAACAAGAATGGAAGCTATTAAAATAAGAATAACTAGCTTGGCTTTTTAAAAAATTTAAAACTACAGAGAAACCCTCATTTGAAAAACCAAAATAAATATATGAATAATAAAAAACTTAGTAAGAAACAAACCACTAAAGGCAGGAATTCTCTGCATCTTCCTCAGCCATACAGCTCAGTCAACTAAGCAGTTCCTTTATTTATCAATGGTATTCCCAGCATACAGATGGAAATCCCACATCACCTCCCCTTTTTTGTTTAAATAAAAAAGGAAGGTTTTAACTTTAACATAATAAAATTACATAAAACAAAACGGGTATCAAGCAAGAATTATAGTTATAATATTTATATCTACTTTATCTTTTATCATAACTAAGGAAAATTATAACTATAAATTCTTTGACTCCATCAAAGACTCCAGAAGTATATAATATTACCTAAGTAAACAGAAAACAAATTGTAAGCAACTTCCAAAACTCTAGAAATGACAGAGACTTCTCATTTCCTCGACAGTCACCCAAAGTTCTTCTGTACCACTGGGACATCCACCTTCAGCTTACTGACCCATAATAACCAGCAGACTTTTCCATGAAGCATGAAATTTCAAAGACAGGACCACCTATATTGGCAGTTTGTTAGCCAGTTTCTCTGTATTTTGCAGAATGTCTAGCAGACTCTTTTTATTCTTTTATGAAGCAGGAACCCTGAAGGACCATCTCACTTTTAGGCAAGTTCAGCAGTCATTTCTCTGTGGGTCCTGCATGTCCAGTTCCTGAAGCAGTCCAGGAAAGAGCAGTTTCTTGTCCAAATGGCTAGTAAACTTTATGAAGAGCCTCTTTGATGCCCATCTTCCTCTTGAAGTAATTGGTGCTGTCAGGAACAGATGTATCTCATTGTTATGAAAAGTCCTAAGTTTTTAATACATTTTAAATGCCATATTCTGAAGGTCTTTGAAAGATCTGAAGAATCCCTATCCATCTGAAATACATTTCTGTACATCTTGAATCTAACTAACATGACTACAAACTTGACCGTTATAGATGATTATCTATTAACCTAAATTTCTTACTTATACATTACGTTTTTAAATGAGCTACAGAAACACAATGCCTTAATCAAGAGCAGAAATATACATATAACAAAATTGACCTTAAGTTTGTGTCAATAAACCAAGATCCATACCAATGAAATCTCTATACCAAATAATCACACAAAACTATATTAATCACAGCACTGTTTGGCCAATAGCTTAGGCATATTCCTGAATAACTCATATCATAAATTAACCTATTTCTATTAATCTGTATATTGCCATAATGCTGTGGCGTCCAGGTAAGGTTCTAGCATTCCGGTGTCTTTCTCCTTTGGCAGCTACATGGTGTCTCTTGACTCTGCTAACTCTCTCTCTCTCTCTCTCTCTATATATATATATATATATATATATATATATATATATCTTTCAGCATAGCTATATTCTGCCCTGCCATAGACCAAAGCAGATTTATTCTTTCACCAATAAAAACAGCACACATACAGAAGGGCATCCCACATCAGAAAAAGAGAAAGAAGAAGAGAAAAAAAGAAGAAAAAGAAGGAGGAGGAGGAGGAGAGCTAAAATCTATAAGTCTATAAGTCCTGGTATTCAACACATTTGTGAGGATGACATGTGAGTTACCAGTTTTAGTGATACCCAAGTTCCTTCTGCTATTGTTTGTCCTAACTATGAATCAGTCTTTTTGTCATGGACTTTCCCTACTGAGTCTCCTGAAGATAAACTTAAACATCATACTGTGTGTCTGAGCCCCTTCCTCTCATGGCAATACCAGATCCATCACTACTCACCAATGCTGCTGTTTTACTTCTGTAGCATGGATTACTAGTGCTATGGATCATACAGGATCAATACTATGCTGTAGAACAATTTTAAAAACTACTTCCTGAAACTTTCGTCACCCAATCATTAATGACTTACCCTAAGTTGAGATGTACAAATCGTAGAGCTTTCTATAAGAAAATAATGTTTACCCGCAGTCATTTCACAAGAGTATTGGCAGGAATACAAAGCCAAAACAACCCCATATTTTCTTTTTCAATATAATATTTTAATAATTCTTTAAAAAAACTCATGCCATATATTTTGATCATATTCACCCCTTTCAGGTCCACCTTCTACCTGTTACTCATCCCAACAACATAGCATCTTTTTTTTTTTTTGGTTTTTTGAGGCAGGTTTTCTCTGTAGCTTTTGGAGCCTCTCCAGGAACTAGCTCTTGTAGACCAGGTTGGCCCCGAACAGTGACCACTCAATGCCGTTGTGCTGGCTGTGTACAAGGCAAGCTAAGGGAGCATGATCGAGCTCGTAGGGACCATACTCCTAAAGAAAACTGATTCTTCCTCCCCAGAAACCATCAACGTTTAGTAGCTCCTCAGTTGAGGGTGGGGGCTTGTGAGCCCTTCCCTCTCCATGATAGAATGTTGGTTGTCATGACATGTGCAGGCGACCACAGTTGCTGTGAGATTTTGAGTAGGGTAGTCCTGTCATGCATGCCCAAAGGATATGATTCAGCTCCAATGATCCTCCCTGATCTCTGGCTCTTACAGTATTTTCTCCCCTTCTCCCAGAATGATTCTCCTGGGCTTTGTGGAAGGTGCGAGAGGGTATGATACAGATGTACAATTTGTGAATGAGCACTCTATTCTCTCCTCTTTGACCAGCTGTTTGTGCATTCATAATTAATGTTTCCTTTACCTAATAAATAATGCTCAAAAGAAATGCAAACTGATGCTTTTATTTTTTAAAGATTTATTTGTATGTGTGGTTGCCTGCCTGCATGTATGTGAACCATGAATATGCAGGAGCCCATGGAGCACAAAAGAGGACATTAAATTTCTTAAAAGTGAGGTTACAAATCCTTATGAGTTGCTATGTGGGTGCTGGGAACTGGACCAAGGTCCTCTGCAAAAGCAGTCAGTGTTATTAACCAGGGTTGACTTCCCAACCTATAAATTGATGCATTTCTTCCAGAGCTCAAATATGTTTCAAGAATCACAACACTTTTTAACCTGGTACTTCTGACTCAGGGAATTACTCCTGAAGAAATGATGCAATATGTTGAAAAATTTAAATAATGAAGTTGTTCCTCATAGCATCATTTTTTTCCTGTGAGAGAAACAAGCTGACTGTAAACAGGGAAAGGGTGGCATTGATTCTGAATACTTCACTTCATTTGCCTTGTGTAAGAACTCCAATAGAAAGCTACAGAAAAATAGCACGTGACTGAAGAGAATAGTAGCATGTTTCTAGGCTTGCCCACATGGATATGAAAAGGCTCAAAATGAAACATATAAAAAATTCTATGTGCTAATACTTTTTGCCTCTAGTTTTGCCTTTATAGAATTACTTCTTCACTTGGTAAATTATAACTTCAAAGTACAGAATAAATGACTATTATAAATTTCATTAAAGAAATTATATCCTTTTTAAGCTAAGAAGGCTCTAGTAGCTTAAATCAAACATATTGCCAACAACTAGCCAGTTGCCAACTTTCACAGAACAGTTATAATTGCCCCTCATCTAGTGTCACTGAAGTTTGACTGAACATCTCTTAAAGGCCCTGTCTTTCTCACCAATCACAACTCATTTAACAGGAGTGGTGGAGGGCAGGAAACACAAAGACCCTCCTCCATGGCCTTCATTTGCTCTCTGAATCCCAGCCAGAAGAGCACAGCTTCTATCATTGTGAATCACCTTCCAGGCCACTGATGAGAAGTCAGTGTGAAACACTACTGCTGGAAACCATATCCCAGAGCTGGTTGGGATATTTAAATCACCCTACACCACAGGAAGGGTGACTTGAAGAAGAGGGGAGTTATAATGTCATGTTTCAGCTGACACCCGGATCATGTGAGGAAGAGATTTGTGGCCTTTGCTTCTGAGTGGCTCTCGAAGATCCTCAGGGATGAGAAACTTAGAGACAAACGGCAAGTTTGTAGGTAAGAAGGCTCCAGCAGTGTGAAGGCTTCCTATCCCATCCCAGGGAAACCACTGCCCATGCAGAGCCACATGCAGAGCCCAGAGTGTCCCCACAGGCAGACAACTTGTGTGAGGGGCGGGTCAGAGCACTGTTGAGCAGGGACAGCCAGGACTGACAACCGTTCTGAAGACCAAGGTGACCAGGGAGACCTGGGTGATTTCTCTGTTGTCTAAATCTAGCCCAGTTACTCCAGGTCTTTCCGTTATTTGAGCTATTTAACTTTAGGGGAAATCATCTGGCATTTCTGAGTCTCAGTTTCTTCCCCTGCTATGTGAGGTCAAAGACTGGAAAATGTGTAAGATCCTGTAATCCCAAATACTCTGGATCTCTTATCTGACTTTATAACTTCATAAATATTTTAGGCCACTCTCTTGTTTCAGAGTACGGAATGCAACGAACTTGTAACTTGCGTTGAGGCTTCTCTTTACTGTCATTTCAATGTATTTTCTGGGTCCTTCCTTCCAATTTGATTAGAAACTTGTAATCAACTCAATGCCCACAGAATATGGTACACAGTAAATGGATACTCCATGAAGGAAATAGAAAATGAGTTATTTCACTGTCTTGTGCATCGGTTATTGAAAGACAAAAAACAACAACAACAACAGAGGAATCACCACTTAAAATCTCATCCTTCTGTGTGTGGCTGGGCAATGACACTGGGTTCCCCTAGAAGTAAATTCGAGGGCACATTATTGTGTGTAAAACATAGTAAGCCTTGGTCTCTGGATGAGCACCTGTGGGCAGAACGTAGGAAGTGCAATGCAGAAGAAGAACAAGGAAATGGGGCAGTTTGTAGCCCCAGCATGGGACAGTTACTCCCACTGGGAAGACTCAGAGTGGAGAAGGTGCTCTCCATTTGTTCTCAGGGAGGACAAGGAGCATTTATGCCCACCTTCTCATCGCTGCCCATAGTAGTCTATGTGCATTAGGTACAGGTTGCCTCACAGAACTCAACCTCAGATGAGGCCCCCCAAGTACAGTTCCTCAAGAGGGCCGAGAGCTATACAACTTTGCTAAGAAAAATAGATGTGAGCAGAGGGAATAAGTGGTTTACTGCTGAGAGCTGGATAGACCAGGCCTGGGAAGCCCAGCGGGCATCTGCTCAACAAGGGGATTCCATCCCACGCCACACTGATTGTTCTACAGAACTTAGCTACTTTCTAATGTGTTCAGGAAACCTAGCCCTTCCATTCAGACAAGAATCAGGTGGGATATGAATGCAGTTGTCTCCAAATGAAGGTGATTGCTGGGAACATCAAGATCCAGGGGGAGAAATGTGGAATTCCTGGGCTGTTGAGGAAGACTCATTTGTACTGACAATTGCAGATCAGATGAGTCCTCAAGCTGGCCTGTTCGTTCTTCTTGTCATCTCCTTCTGTTTACTCGTTTTCGGTTCTAATCGTGTGTATCTCAGCACTTTGACACATGAATAAACACTAAATCCTGTATTTGTATAGAGCGCATTTTTAGAAGCTGACAGCAGCTTTAATATTTACTCACTGTTATGGACGGAATATTTGTGACCCTGTCTGCAAAATTCAAATATTGAACTCCTAACCTGTTGCCAAGACTGGAGTTTGACTTGATTCTTTTCTTGTTAAAGGAAAAAGTTCAGCCAAGAGAGCTTGTTTAAGCATAAATTTATTTAGCAAAGCAAAGCAAAGCTAGAGAACACTCCAGAGAGCTTGGAGCACACTGGCTCAAGGATGGGCAATTTCATGTCTGCTATTTGTAAGAATGTTTCATGAATATTTAAGAGGTGGTAGCATATTGATGAGGTCACCCTTTTTCCCTCCCAAATCATGATGAACCCGATCTCCCTCTTAAGGTATTTTTTCCCTATATTCCTCATAAAAAGCCCAAGTGGGAAACAAAACTGGAATGAAATGATATAATAATTAGGTCCAGGTCTTTGGGGACCTAAATGCTTTGTTAGTACGCATATGTAGCAATCGTAAACATGCCCTGATACCTTAGTCTCTTTTTAATAAATTATTTAATCAGTTTTGTGTATGTGTGTGTGTGCACGCACGCATGATATGGCTATGTATATTTGTGTGTATGTGTGTGCACATTCATATATATATGAATGCCAACAAATATGAGCCGAAAATTATGTATGGAGCAAGGAGGAGAATGTAGGTGCCAGCCCTTGCCTTCCATCTTATTTGAAACATGGCCTCTTTGTCATTTTTCTACTGGACGTGCCAGGCTAGCTAGCCCAGAACTATAACCTCCAAGATCCTTAACTATAAAGGACCATTTGACTGTCAAATCACCTACAGAATACAGCTGCAGTTTCCTTGGTTACCTCACATCTAACTCCCTACCTACCTTGCTCAAGTGCAATTATATTTGGAGACAGGGTTTAGTGAGATTGGGGCCCCATGGTGGAACTGATGTAAATATAAGACAAATAAATGCCACCAGCGTGTACCTTCTGCCTTGTGTGCGTGGGGGGGGGGGGGGGGCAGGGAACTAGAGTAATGAGAAATGAGCATTTGCTGTTGATGCTACCCCAACTGTGATCTTTCATCACAGTGCCTGTGATGAGCGTGTTAACTGTCAACCTCACAGAAACTAGACTCCCTGGAGAGATGGGGCTCTAAGCATGCTGGGGGGGGTAACCTTGATTACATTAATTGACATGGGAAGGCCCATGTTGACAGTGAGTTGAACTATTTCCTGCATAGGGAATCCTGGACTACATCAAACGAGGAGGTGGGTTGAGCATTAGCATTTATCTTTCTCTCCTTCTTGACAATGGATGCAAAGCTCCCTCCGTCTCAGGCCACTGTGACTTCCCCACCATGACGGACTGTAACCTGGAGTTTTGAGCTGGAACAGACCCTTTCTCCCTTAAAATGCTTTGGTCAGAGTGTCTTATCACAACAGCAGGAAAAGAAGATTTGGCACAACCAGACTAAATGTCCATTAACATGAAAAGCAAAATTATAAATGCAAAAATACCTTCAATTTAGATATAACATTTTTATCTGAGGATGTTATTTTAGTCTCGATTCTGCTATCTAGATAAAGCATTCTTAAGCATTTCCACCCACAGACTCTTTTCACCTGAGAAATTTTTACCTACACTTGGATATATAGGTATATTAAATGAGTATGCAAATCACGTTATTTCTGAAAATAAATTACAAAGAAATTTCTCACTGTACGTACAATTTCACCATTCAAAGGAGAAAGTAAACATGTAAGAAAGTAAAGACTAATGTGAAGGGTTCGTTTGTTTATTTTGACATAAAGAACTAAATCCTGGCTGAATGCTTGATACTGCAGGACGCAGAACATCTTCAACAGTCTACAGAGTTGGTCAATGTCTCAACTTTACTATCATCAGTCCTGAGAACACCATTTGCATAAATGTGTACTATAAGATGACAGAAGCATGTTCAGGCCCACTTCGGGAATTGTTGTAATTGCAGCACTAATCTCAAGCCAAAACTCATTCGATGATTTTGTGTGTTCGACACAAGGCAGCAGCTCACGTTTAAAATCGAGGATTCTAGCACAATACAATCCTAACTTGGTACATCTGAGAAAGAATGGAAGGGAAATATGAAGTCTTTGCTCTTATTAAATCATTAGGATTAAGAGAACAAAGCTTCCCATGTACTGTAAAAAAAAAATTGCAGTTCAACACAATGCGGTCTCCAAGCTACCACGGGACAATAGAGGCTTCCATTGATGTTGTGTGGGATGACGACGCAGGCAGTGCGAAGTGTGAATATCATATGTTCAGGACCAAGGCTGCAGTGACGTCCCAAGGCAAGTGTTCCCAGGAGCAGTCCAGATACGATTTGGATCAACCCCATACACATTTGACTTTGATTGTTGTATGTTCAGAAGTTTTTCACATGTTAGAGACTTCTCACTCTTGTTGACTCATTCAGAACCCTAACAGTTATGACCAAGAGCTTAAGAAAGCTGGAACTAGATGTTGCACTCTGTTCCTTCCTTGCTACATCCATATACATGGCAGTAGGTTCACCTTCAACAATTCATTAGGTTTTAATGGTGAGGAGAGTGGATTGTGGAGATTCCCTTTGACAGGAATTCACAGTAAAATCTTTTTAGCAAATGAATCTTACCTTCCGACATGAGACTTTGGTGTTTGTCATCGGAGATTGATTTTAGTAATAACTTTATTGACATAACATTTGTTTCAAATGAAGAAAAACAAATAATTGAAGGCAGAGCGATTCTGGTGCAAGGTGGTCTAGACTAAAGGGAATAGGTCTTTCCCTGCTTTACTTCCCTATAGCAACTGATTTTTGAAAGAGCACTGAGCTGTTACCGTGGATACCCAAAGGTCCCCAATTTGTACCAACAAAACTATTACACAAAACCCAAACTCACTCAAAAACAACAGCAAGAAGATTTTAATTTAGTTTTATTTACATTGTGTATGTGCTATGTGGGCTAAGGGGTAAGTGGTTGTGAGGGCAGGTGTCTCCAGAGGCCAGAAAAGGGTGTTGGATCTTCTAGAGCTGGAGTTACAAGTGGTTAAGAACTTTCTGGTACAGGTATTAGAAACTAATTGCAGGTCCTCTATGACCAGCAAGCACTCTTAACCACTGAGCCATCTCCCCAGCCCAGACATGAAGTTCTTCTTAGGAACTTTGAAGCATGTATCACTGAAATACACTGACTTTCTTTTGACTTGTTCAGATAACACACACACACACACACACACTTACACATACTCACACACATACATATACACGCTCACTCACACACACACACACGCTCACTCACACACATACATATAAACACACTCATACACACACAGTGACTTCCATTATTTATTCTAAAGTCTGCTCCAATTAAGAGACTAATAACCGCTATCTTTTCCAAATCACACATCACTTCCCTGCAGATCGTACTTAGAAAGAAAACCAATCTTCTTGTTCTCTAGTTTCCAAAGCTCACATTTTCTACATTAAAATAAATAAATAATGTTTCTAGTTTCTCTCACCTCTTCAGTTCCTCAACTGTAACACCTGTGAGTTCTTCACAAATCCTGCTATATAGTTAATTTATCCAGGGCAGTGCTTTTCAAAGATGACCGCACATTAGAGTCCTCTGGGGAGGTGTTTTTAATATGCCTGGGTCCTCGCCTTAGACCAATTCAATTAGAAGCCCTGGAAGTATTTTTCAAAACTTCTCCTGCAGTCCTAATGTGCAAGCTGGTTTGCAAGCCAGTGGTCTAGGTCTGGTTTCTCTGTTATGTGTTCTTGGCTCACCATTTCCTTTTTGAACGTGTCTGCAGCTCAAGGCTTTGCAAATCCTTTTCTGTCACTCCTGGGCCAAAGTAAAATCTGAGTTCAGCGGTTTTATTTCCTGCCCCTAAGTAACACCTATGCTGAATCGCAAATGTCACTTAAAACTCTGCTGCAACTGTTAGAATTCCTGGCAAGCCTCAGATGAATCCTCTCAATACACATTTATGGGGGACGGGCCCTTGGGGGAAGTCTTGCGGCTTGAACCCAGAGCCTTGCACATGTCAGGAAGCTACCCTTCCCTAAAATGGCTTAAGTTCTTCGTTTGCTCTTTCTTATCTCACCTGTTCCTCTCGGTTATGCTTGTGCCCCACAGCTCGTGAGAACCCCTTTTTGTTCCAAAGTTACTGGTCTGAAAATTTTCAGTGACGGCAGCTTTGCCCTTTTCCTGCCGTGTTATAAACCTTTCAGTTTTGCGGCCATTTTCTAGCACCACGTCAATATCCCACCCGACGGATAGGATATCACTCTGGATTCCATTCATCATGTATTCTCTTTAAGAATATCTCAGCCTAGCCGGGCAGTGGTGGCGCATGCCTTTAATCCCAGCACTCGGGAGGCAGAGGCAGGCGGATCTCTGTGAGTTCGAGGCCAGCCTGGATAAGAAAAGCTAGTTCCAGGACAGGAACCAAAAAGCTATGGAGAAACACTGTCTCAAAAATAAAAAATAATAATAATAATAATAATAATAATAAAAGAATATCTCAGCCTGTCTTACACTGTTGGGAGATTCTCTGTGTTGCTTTGGGATTCTGAATTCCATTCACATGTGTGTGGGGCTCCCTTTGTCCCTTGTTTGCTGTTCCAGCTGGGCAATGGTCTGTTTTCTCCTCGAATTTCACATGCCGTCATTTTTACTCAACTAAATATATCACGCTGAAAAATACTCTGTCCTTTCCCTAGAACCTTTCAGTCTGGAAATTTAAGCAATAGTCCGGAAATACTACCATCTTCTCGGCATCCTGTGGCTCGCCAGCAACTCCCACAGCCCTCCTGCTTTTTAGTGTGTTCCTTGTATTACTACTATGCGTATGTGCTATGCATGTGGGCATGCATGTATGTCATAGACTCAGAGGCCAGCTTTTGAGAGTCCCTTCTCTTCTTTCACCACAGGATTCAGGGTGTCAGGTCTATGGAGTTATCCCCTCAGCCTTCCTTTTCATGTAAGAGATAACCAAAAGTCCTTCCAATTCCCAACTTAAAAGCCTGTAGAGTCTATAGCAAACCACCTAATGCTCTCTGTGGCTTTCCTACTGCCTCCTCCGAGAAAGGACAGAAGTAAGGTATGGTTGGTAGATGTTCTTTGGAAAATACGTATTCAAGAAAGATAGGGCAGCTTTTGCAATGTTGTGTTGAGAGTGGGGGCCCTTTGTTTGTCCCAGCCACCCAGCTAGCTTGCACCCAAAATAACCACATAGAAATTGAATTAATTAAATCACTGCCTGGCCCATTATCTCTAGCCTCTTATTGGCTAACTCTCACATCTTGATTTAACCCATTTCTAATCATCTGTATATCACCACGAGATTGTGGCTTACTGGGAAAGATTTAGCATGTCTGACCTGGCATCTCCATGGCGGCTCTCTCTCTCTCTCTGCTTTCTTTCTCCCAGAATTCAGTTCTGTCTTCTCCACCTACCTAAATTCTGCCCTATCAGGCCAAGCGGTTTCTTTATAGAATTAGAGCGACGCAATGATCACACAATGTTCTGTGTCTGCCATGGTTTATCTCTACTATCAATGTGAATCACTTGGGAGAAAAGCTTTCTGGACATTCCTGTGCAAGGTTATCTTAGCTGCTATGGGAAGGCTGGTCCACCGTGGGTGGCGTCATTCCCTGGAATAGGACCGTAGGTTGTAAAGAAAGGAAAATGTGAGCTAAGCACAGCATCCATCCCTCTGCTTCTGTTCTGTGAAGATTCCTCCTGTGACTTTCCTCACGACAATAGACTCTTACCTCAAACTGTGAGCCAAATTATACTCTTGTTTCTTAGGTGCTTTCACCTCACAGTGACAGCAATGTGCCTACGGCAATGCCTTACTAACCCTATGAGTTCTGAAGTCTCTTCTACACTCTTGAATAAAACATGAGGAAAATACAGTCTACATAGCTCCACACCCACAGTCCAGGTCTCAGTGATCCAGGGAGAAGTAGAAAACGTCACTGTCTTCATTTGTTAAGTGAACGTGGTCATGACAAAAAGCACCCAAAGGACTGTCACCAAGAGTCAATATCTGATTTGCTTCAGCCATACCTGAACGTTTGTGCTCTCATGGTATCTACTTGTATGTCTGCCTGTACGCAAGTGTGTTTGTGCAGGGTTATATGGGTTCCTGTGTGCGGGGGTAAGCACAGATATGAGTGTGTAGGACAACCTCAGCTGCCCTCGGATGCTGTCCACCTTGTTTATTGGAGACAAGGTCTCCTATTGGCCTAGACTTGCTCTGTAGGCCACACTAGCTCTCCAGCAAGCCCCTGAGCTCCACCTGTCAGCAGCCCCAGCAGTAGCATTAAAAGCAGGATCCAGCACTTCTTTGTTCGCTTTTCAGTGTGAGTGCTGGGAGACAGAACTCAGTTCTTCACACTTACAAAGCAAGCATTTTACCAATGGAGGTACCTCCCCAGC
Source organism: Microtus pennsylvanicus (assembly GCF_037038515.1). NCBI lineage: Eukaryota > Metazoa > Chordata > Mammalia > Rodentia > Cricetidae > Microtus > Microtus pennsylvanicus. The sequence continues at coordinate 23,170,122 of NC_134587.1, forward strand.
CCAAAGCTGTGTATTTCTTTATGTGCCTTTGCTTGCCCATCTGTACAATGGAAGTACTATGATTCAGTCTATCCAAGGGGATTATCAAACCCGGAAGAAAGAAAGAGTTCATTGCTGCTCATGGTGCTCACAGACCTTTAGAAGAAAAATGCACCAAGCAGAGTGATTTTGATGTTTAGTGTGTTAATAGAATTTTCATCACCATCTTAGAAGGCTGGTTTTATTTATGTACACAATTAGTGAGATAGCATGTGGGAAATGGTGGGTAGAGCTAAAACACAGGCCGTTCCTCTGAGTGAGTGAAGGGGGTCATAACTCACGGGAGATGGACTGAGATGTGAAGGTCACTCACTTATTCACAGGAATAAATTATATTATAGCATCAAGTAAGTTTCTTCGGCTCGCCATAAAGAAGAATACGGCTACGTAATTTACTCGCAAATGATGGTTATAAACCACTCACACGCTAACAAATCACATTACACCAGACAAACCACATAGTCATGCTTACACGGATACTGGCCTCCATGGGTGTGAGGAGCAGAGCTCCTGGCCACCCTGGCCACATCTCAGTTCACACAAAAGATCACACCCAGTAACGGCTTAGGGAAACTGATACTTCAGGATGAGCCCACCCTTCTCTGCCTCCCATATTGGAGACCCCCACCTCTGAAGCTGAGGGCATATATGAGGATGAGTGTATTATTGGCCTGGGCACTGGGAGGTGATGCTTCAAGCAATCTGATAAAGAATCCAGGTGTGAAGGGATCAATGAGAGGATCATTGATTTCGGAAACTGAACATACAGCAACAACAACAACAAAACAGGTTGTAGCCTTAGTCCATTGTGTTGCTATAACAAAACACCAGAGACCAGGTAAATTCTAGGGTACAAGTTTTCATTTCTCACAGTTCTGCTGGCTTGGAATTCCAAAATCAAGGGGCCATGTGTCCTCAAGTTAACACTTTCAGCTGTGCTTGCCGTGAAAGAGCAAACGAGAAACCAGCAACTCTCTCAGACACACCTGAACCTTCTCTTGTAAATGCCCCAAGTCCATTAATGCCAAAGGAGGTTTGATGGCCTAATCAGATCATAAGCACTACCATCTTATGCTGTCACTTCAGCAGCGCCTGAATGTTCGAGTCATTAAGGTAGCGTTCCTCCTTTGCTCTCAGATTAAAATGGCACAATTTTATCCGTTTAAAACAGTAGCTAAAATTGACCCCATGCTGGCTATAGGCTAACTCCCCGCCCCTCATTTTGCCACAGCAAGTTCAGGAGATAAAGAAATGTTGTCCCCCATTTTGAAGACAAAGGAAATAAATCTTGGAGAGGTTAATTCACTTGCCTCAGATTGTACAACTCAGTAAGGGGCAGTGAAGACCTTAAAGCCAGGTTTGCCTGTCTCTGAGGTCCACGCGCTTTGTAAAACCATTATGGCTCACTAAGTAACCTGAGATGACAAATACACTTTTTCAGGGAAGCTAATTTTCATTGGCAAAATATGAATTTTCAGCACAAAGAGAGTGATGGTGGGCCACCACTGGTTGAGGGTTTAGAGAACAGGACCGTGTGCCAATTGCCCGTTACCCTTCACTTAGCCTGGTCCCCTAATGGGACAGGTAAGAAACCCAAGAACTGGAGGACTAAAGTCTCTTCCCAGGCTCCCAAGGCATGAAGCAGCACAGTTGAGGTTGGCATTTACATGTAACATATGAGCAGAAACCTTCTCCCGCCACCAAGTGCTGCTGGTGATAAGGAATGAGATGATCTGCATACTGCAAATTTATTGTGCCTGGTGCTCCCTTCCACCCGCTCACCAAGTTAGCATATTGTCCGTGACCCAGACGTGAAGGCAGTCTTACGTCACTCTTAGTATTCTAGTAGAGTTTTCTTAACTGTAGGCATATTATGTTTCCATTATCAAGAGCTTAAATACAGAGGTGCAGAGAGAAACGGGGAATCCTCTCCCTCACATTCATTCCTCTTTCCCTCCCTCCTGCGCCATCAACAGTCTGGAGTCTTCATAAAGAGCTTTGCTAGGCATTCAGGCACAGGGACACAGCATAGTCGATCCTGTTGTGCAGTTCTGAGACTGACTTCAAGTGCAGCTCTGATCCAGAGAGTTCACTAAAGTATGTGTGTTAATGACTATTTCACTGCATCATGCCTTTCAGAGGCCAGATTGGGGTCGGGGGGGGGGGAGGTGAGGTTGGGAGTGGTGTCTAACAATTTCCAATTTTAACCTGGTCTGTCTCACATTGCTCTAACAATGAAGTACATTCTCATCTTCTTCCCAAGACTGTGTCTGCGTCCCCAGCTTTGTGGGACACATGAATGTAGGGAATTGACTCTTACCTTTAGTGATGAGGCACAGGGCTGTCTCTGAGCTGTGACAATTGTTGGTCCTCAGGGGGTATCTACTTATTTTATAACATTTCTTTTTAACAATGTGGATGCCCGTTCCTCTTGTGTAGTGCTAATTATAATCAAACCCATTGTCTGAAATGGCTGAGGTAATTATATGTGTATGTATAAATGCACACAAACACATTCCAATTATTGTTTACGTATGTCATTGATTTTTTTTCTTCTCTGCACACATCTATAGCTGTTCACTTATTTCTACAAACTGACAGGCTCAGACAAGGACCAGAGGGGTGGTCGAGACTTCTTTTTCCCAGTGGTGAGATTTGGGAAGTTCCATTTTCTAGTTTACAGCATACTCTAGTAGACTTTGCTTCATGCCCACAGAGCTGCCTCTCTGCCTCCAAAAGGTGGTATTGTCATGATTGATGAATTAAGATCAGCTGTAGCTTGAAGAGTGTAGGTGGGAACAGGAAAGTCCCAACGAGCTGCCTGGAACCAGCAAGCTAGCAGGGAAAACCTGTATTTAGAAAGAACATAATTTATTACATCCTGCCTAAACTACTAAAAGTAGGAAAACAGAGCCATTGCCTCCAAGGATGAAGTATTCTCCAAGATCCTTTAAGACAGACTCAGTGTGGACAATCTGGAAGGTTCCATGAGAGGAACTTGTCCTAACTGACCACAAGGCTCCTCAATACTCAGTCAGGTCAGACAAGAGTTCACTTTTGCTTTTGGCTTTTATTTTTTATTTTGAGATGAGGCCTCATGTAACCCTAGCTGGCCTCAAACTATAAGGCTGTATGGACTTCAATCGCTGTTCCCTACAGCTCCTGAGATTATGGGCATGTACTATCGTGCCTAGCTAGAGCAAATGCACTACGATATTTGAAGAAATGATTAACTGATTTTAAAAAAAAAAACTACCCTTTAGAGCAGAAGCTTTCAAATATTTTCCTTCAGTGTTGCCAAATTAATGTTATTTAATTATACACATCATAGAACATTTATGATATATAATATAGTTCCATATGATTAATTGCAAAAGATGCTATTTCTGGCATGTTATAAATATTGATAGTATAGAAATAAAATGTTGCACAATTCTTTGAGTGTGTTTAATGAAATAAGAAAACACTGTAACAATTTGAGATCCATGTTATCCATTTAAAAAAAGAAATTTTATGATTCCTTTTTACTCTTGAAATGGTCTTTTTATTCTGCTTCCATCGAACATCATCCTATAGAATCTCACATCATGAATACAATTAAAATATTTCTTCTGGTTTTAGTTGTTACTTGGTCATCTAATAAACAATTTAGTGAGACCTCAAAGCATAATTACTAGAAGTGTTAATCCTAAGAAATAAAATTTTAGTGCAAACATCTCTCTTAGTCAGTTGTTCTTAGGATGCCTCTGCAGAGGAATTCTCTAGTTTGCTTTGCTTTGATATGAAAGGATCTATACTTAGGACCCTTCCACTTGGAAGCTCTGGATGGTGTCAAGCTTTCCTTTAAACAATGTAAGAAAGGAAAAAGCACCATGGGTAAGAGCAAATCAGACCAGCAGATATGAAATAAGAGCAAACTGAACACCAGGAACCAAAAACTTATCCTTTTGAAATATTAACGTTCATATTCCCCTGGAACATCTTTTATACCTTGAGTTGATGACCACCACTTTATATTGGTCCTTCTCCAGAAAACTTTCTCCCTAGCACTAACCAGGATACTGTATGATCAGATGTCATATTCTCTTTTTAAATACTTATTTAACTTTTAAAAATTATTATGTCATTTCTCCCTACCCTTTCATTCTATGTAATACCTTCCATGGCTGTCCTTCAGATTCATGGCCCCTTTTGCTTCCATTGCTGTGACATATATGTGTGTACATATTTGTGTGTTTCAAAATAGAGATTTGTAATGTGCATATGTATGTGTGTGTGTGCTTCTAGATGCACAAATAAGCCTACTCAGTTTGTATATTGCTCTGTGTGTATTTGTGTTTTCAGTGCTGATCTTTGATATTGGATAACCAAGAGGTATACTCTTCTCTGAGGAAAACAATTTGTCCTGCTCTCAGTATTCAGATGATGTCTCACAAGATGCTCTAAGAAGGACCTGACAAAGACAACATCCATAGACTCACTAATATGGATGGGAAAAGCTTACAAACCCTAGCAAGGTCTCCCAATGCCTTAACCCAAGAAGAACAACTATAGGCAATGTGCATCTCCCTGAATTGAGACTGGTCACACTCTCCAAGAAATATTGACTCTCCATTGTAACAACTATTCTACACTATTCATAGAAGGCCACGTACCTTGTGAAAATGAAACGGTTGATCTATGGCTATTTCCAAGATAATTCCATCATAGAAAACTTACCACCATAGCAAGGAACACAGTAAAAAAACAAAGCCATGCCAGCAAGAACTCAGGTTGCGAAGGAATCCTTTGGATTTGTGAAAATATGAAAGAAGAAACAGGTGGGTATGTAATATATTTAGAATTCCTTGTCTGCTGACTATTGATCGTGTATTATATATTCACACACACACGCACACACACACACACCTTAAGTTGGGTAGCTCAGTGCCAAGCAAAGTGAAGAAGTCGGAAAATAACAGGGCAGAGATTACAGCCAGGCTTCAGGTGGGGGAGGGGAGAGTAGCCACCACAGAATAATAGGTTTTAAATTGGAGGTCTTTACTTAAAACCCCCAGGAAATAAAACAGGCCAAAAAGAGGAAGTGATTGAGAGAAAGAAAATTGCACAAGGGTTATATTACTTTAAAAGACAATCTCGTTTCTCTTTCAGAAATTGCTGTATTTTTTGGAAGATGCCTCTGACAATGAATGTCATCACTTAAGGGCCATTGCTCAATAAAAGAGTACTCAGGAATTCTCAGTTTTATGGCACTTAAAATGTTTCGGCCGGTTTGCAAGAAAATGGCCAGGTTTTGATCAATTTCCTTGAAAGAACTAAAAACTCTGAAATGTAAATGAAAAAAATTAAACAACTGATTCTTGGTGCTTTTTTTCTACCTAATAGGAATACATTTTTAAAACATTGTTTTGAAAAAAAGAAAAGAAATCTATAAACATAGTCACGTGGTGTGTCCCAAAAAGGTATAGGAAAAAGAAACAAATGTGTTAATCAGGGCCAGTGTTCTACTGTTTCATATGTATATATTCATTAGTATGTGTAAAATAGTATTATGTATATATAAATATGAATATGTATATACTTATTACATATATTAATATGTATAAAATATGGTAGTAGCATAAGCTAAAATTATGGTGTGGACTCAGGCTTCTCAATGTCAATCAGAAAAGAATAACATGTGTCCTGGTTAGTTGTTTGTTGTTGTTTGGTTGGTTGGTAGGTTTTGTCTGCTTATCACAAGCTGTAGTCATCTGGGAAGAAGAAAGATCATTGAGAAAAAGCCTCCATCAAACTGGCCTGTAAGCAAGTCTCTAGGGCATTTTTTTCATTTATTATTAATGTAGGAGGGTACAGCCCATTGTGGGCAGTGCCACCCCTGGGCAGGTGATCCTTAGGTGTATAAAACAAGGAAAGTGAACAAGTCAGGAGAAGCAAGTAAGTAAAGAGAGTTCCCTCATGGCCTCTGCCTTAGCTTCTCTCCATGATGAACAGTAACAAGTAATCCATTCAAACCCTTTCCTCCCAGGTTGCTTTTGGTCATGACCTTGATCAGAGCAATAGAAAGCAAACTAAGACACTGTATTTAAATTATTCTGCATGGATTCAACATGTATTACATTAATAAGAATTCAAACTCATCCATAAAGTTCCATTCATAATAGTGACAGTAAAGACACGGGCTATGGAACACCTTCCACATTGTTTCCTAACTAGATATGTCAAGGCTTCCTTTTGAAAAGTTATTGCATGAATCATATGCCTTGTTCATTAATAAATTATCTTTTCCTATAATCACTAGCTATTCTACTATAACTGTACCAATTCAAAGAAGTCATATTAACGTAAGTGATATACGAAAAATCAATTAACTATATTTCAATTAGGACTTTTTTCTTATAGTCATCATATTATTTATTCTGTGGCTATGAAGTTTGCATTAAGTTTGAAAAACTGCAGCAGACAGTCAAAGTGAGTTTTCTACGAATTCACTTACACTTCTTAGAGAATAAACACAAGAAACAGAGCTAAGTCAGAGGAATCAGAATGGCCGCAGGAAAGGGTGACTGGTGAAACCCAAGCTTCAGGCGGCTTCAGGATAACTTCACACATGCTACGTACTCTCCCGAGGGAGGCAAAAATTGGACTGTGTGGCTATAAGACAAACTGAAAAAAGCTGAGTTGATGTGGAAAGGAGAGGGAACCAGAGGAATTGCGAAAAGGCCACTCGTCAATAGAACAACAATGAAAGAATCTGCCAGTTATTTTAGTAAATATACAAAGAGCGAAAGAAATTAAACTCCAACCACTTAATTTTGTCTGTGTTTCATAAAAGTTTTTTTTTTTTGGAGATGGCCAATGAATTGCATTATAAAGTTTGGTGGCTGCTTTTTCTGAACTGAAATGATTGACATTTGAGGACAACTTGCAATAAATATATACTAGGATCATTGTATAGCTCTCATTTCTCATTTGATCCTCAGACAATTTGAACTGGGAGACGGTATCACTATCCTTATTGTTCTTGTCATTATTCCTTTGACTTCTCGAAACTGGTTCTCAGAGGTAATGCAGTTTGGCCTTGAACAGGCAATCTTCCGCCTCTGACTCTGAGTGTGAAGATCAGATCTCCACCCCACTCTCTTCTGCCCGTTTCACAGTGAGGCACCTGCACTTAAGCGTGTCAATGAAGCAGTGGCAAAGTTCTGTGAGTCAGTGTTTGCCACACACACCTGACAACCCGAGCTCAATACCCTGGGCACACAAACAGCTGGGTGAAGCGGCACGCATCTGTAATCCCAGCACTTCGATGACCAGATGGGAGGGAGACACAGGAAAACCTTGGGCAAGCTAAACTGGAGTAAACTTAGCAGCAGAAACAAGGGCCTTTCTCTCAACAAGATGTAGAGGATTCCTCTGAAAGTTGTCCTGCCAGACCCACCTGACATTTACACATGTCTTTCTACACATACAGAAACACACTGGGAGCTTAGTTAGGGTTTCCAGTGCTGCAATAAAACACCATGACCAAAATATAGGTTGGAAGGAAAGAGTTTATTTGGTTTACACTTTCAGATCATAGTCAGGACAGGAACTCAAGCAGGCCTGGAAACTGGAGGCAGGAGCTGATGCAGAGACCATGGAGAGAAACTGTTTACTGGCTTGCTTAGCCTGTTTTCTTATAGAACCTAGAACTACTAGCCCAAGAATAGCACCGCCCACCATGGACTGGGCCCTCCCTCATTGTTCATAATGTAATATGTGGAGCAGTAGCTCACATCTTGAGACACAAGCACAAGGCAGTGCTCTAACTAGAAATAATGTGGGCTTTTAAAACCTCAAGGCCTGTCCTCAAGACATAACTTCTCCTATTCCTTTTCATACAGTTCCACAAAACTGAAGATCAACCATTCATATTTATGGGTTTATGGAGGCCATTCTCATTCAAACCACCACAGTGCCAAGATAGTATATATTGTGTAGAAATTTTAGTTCAAGTTTCCAAATTTACACACATGGAATGGTCCTTCTAGAGTATGCAGGCTCCTCCAGCTCCCAGTCAGGTAAGTGGTTCACTGTGTGCCTGTTGTGTAGCAATTATCACTAAATTGAAACCGTATCCTAGAGGTAAGTCCCTTAAGTAAACGTCACTGCCAAGGCTCAGGAAGTAATCAGCTCACAAGTGTTGGGAAGTTCCTGAAACTGAAGAAATCCAGAAGGCTTCTACACAAGATTACATAAGCAGTAACTTCTAGGGACTGTAAACTTTCCAACTGATCCACCTGCCTTCAAATTGCACAGAATGTCATAGGATGAAGCTTTTGGAGTTCTAGAAACCTAAAATGAAAGACTCTCTTCAGTCATGTAGCTGTTTTTGAGTCATCTGTGCTACTGTGAGCAACTCCCAGCTCATGCTCTTATAAGCAATTCCAGTAAGTCCACAAATTCGCCAAGACTGACATAGGTGGAATTGTTTCTTTAGTCTCTCATAGGTGCTCTATATGGATGAATGAAAACTGGTTCATGTCTCCCCAGGTCAAGACACAATAGTTGCTCTGTAAAGTTAGGCCAACTAGGTGCAGGTTCAGTTTCTGATGGGCTTGTGAGCATGTAATCCCAACATAAGTCGAGATGAATCAATGTTCCCCCTTCCCTGCGAGGAAGGCTTTTTTGCGCCATTTTTCTAAATTTCTTTTATTTATTTTATGTATGCGTGCTCTATCGACTTTAGGCCAGAAGTGGGCATTAGATCCCACTCTAGATGGTTGTGAGCCATCATATGGTTGTTGGGAATCGAACTCAGGACCTCTAGAATAATAGCCAATGCTCTTAGTTGCTGAGCCATCTATCTCTCCAGCCCCTGAGGAAGTTTTTTAAAGTAATTGTTATTGGGAAGGAATGTTACTTGAATTTGCTGTATTAGAGAAAGATTTATTTTAGCTAAATTTATATGCCTCTCACATCCCCCACAGAAACTTCTTTAAATTAAGCTGGTAATTTTAATCTTGGTTCCTGAACATAGAGAGCATATGTTATAAATATATTTCTTCAACTCAACTTACCATCTTTATACGTTGTATTTTCTCTTACTGGCATGATGGTAATTTTTTATTATGAAAAATTCAAACATAAGGAAAAGATGTGAGAATTGTATAATGAACAGGCATACATCCATAATGTAATTCATGGTAGATTTTTAAATTATTAATAGTTGGATTTTACGTATTTATCTTATCTTATGGGCATGAATACTCTGCCTACATAAATGTATGTATACTATGTGTCCACGGAAGACAAAAAAAATGTGTTGACTCCCCTGGAATTAAAGTTACAGGTGGTGTGAGCCATACTGTGTGTATACTGGGAATTGAACTCAGGTCCTCTGCAAGAGCAACCAGTGCTACTAACGACTGAGCCATCCCTCCAGCCCCTAGTCTGCTTTTCTTGTTGACATATTTTGTATTGTCTCTTATGAACTAGTTAGTGTACCTTACAACTGGACTATATGAGATAGTGTTTTTACTGAAAAAAAATATTTGAGACTTTCCATTAAATTGCTATGTTTTAGCTAGACATGGTGGCACATGCCTATAATTCTAGTATTCAGGAGGCTGCATCAAGAAGATCATTAGTTGAAGGTGAGCCTGGGATATACAGCAAGACCCTGTCTCGAGACAGAGCAAACACACCCTAACTTTTTTACGTCACTAAGTTCTAAAGTCAGGAATTGATAAACTAGGCATGGTATTCAAGATCATCCTCAGCAATCTAGTTAATTAGAGGCTTTAATTACATGAGATCTGTTTCAAAGCAAAACAAAAGAAATAAGAAGAAAGAGCAGGGACAGAAAGGAGGGAGGACTTGGTGATAGTTCTTATGGCCAGTAACAGAAAGGAGGATATTATGACTGTTTGCTTTTTTGTTAAGCATCATTATAAGCTTCCAGATTTTAAAACATTAAATTGCGCAAATCAGTTATAGCTATTATTACTTTAATGCTCTGGTTTTTCAATGAAGCAATTCAAGACGGCCTTGCTTGTCTGCTTTTCATAGGGAAGACGTGATTTGCCAGAAAGGGCTGTAGTCACAGGGAAGAGGAAATTGGGCATGTGGTAAAGGCTTACAGGTGGAGCAATATCAAACACGACCACATTTACCAAACAGATGGCAGGGAGAGCAAGCTGCGACGAAACCAGAAGGGAAATATGAAGCTTTATTTTGACATGCCGCTGTCATTTTTAGATACAAAGAATGATTTTTTTAATGGCTACCTATAATTATTTTGTTCTGCTACCCATTCATTGGCAAAAAGTTGCCTGGAGCTTCATGTTTCTAACTGGATAAAGAAAGAATTATAAACATTCTCAGGAGCTTTATGATTTCATAAAGCAAGGTGATCTGTAATAAAAACACAACTCAAAATAACGGTAAATATCCCCCAATAAATACTAGTTCATCCTCAATCCATTCCTATGTGAAACAAATATATACTATATTTCTCTCCTGCCTAAAAACTTTATGTATGATTACTCTCAAATCCTTCACCACAGTGACTGGTTTCCAGTAAGTGGGCCAAAAGGAATCAAACTACTAGGTCATTTGATCTGTCAGTAGCAAGGAAATCAATATTTTTTAGTGCGGATAAATATAAGCTATCTGAACAATCCAAGCAAATTATAAGACTAAAAATTAAAATTAAAAAGTAAATCGCAATAATATTTAAACTAAGCACTTAAATGTTTTAAGCCTTAAAAAGAAACTAGGAACAGTTTGCTAATACTTATTAAATTTGCTTTAATTATTTGTACTTCTTATGTGGGGCATATGATGCTGTCCTTACAATATCAACCGAATACAGAAAATGATTGGTAGAACTTCAACGCACTTAAGTGAGATTGGAATAAAGTTAGACTAAAAGGAAGGAGGGTATACCAGAAGATAAAAGAAACTGGTCCCCTAAAGCATGGTCTCGCTGTCTCTGGAGATGTGTGTTTGAGACTTGGAGAGAAGGCTTGGAATTCGTTATTAAGAGCAATAGCAAATCGTTTTTAAAGTGTCAGCACGTTGGATCACCACATTCTGTTCCTAACATTTATAAACACAGTCTCCAAATTACAAATAATTTACCCCGCATCAAATGAAGCTTAACAAAACAAATAAAAACAAAAAATATTTATAGTTCATTTCTTGACTTTCAAAATTCTTCCTACTTTTAAACAGCACATGGGCATAAATGGGTTGACTGAATAAAATGTATTCGTCAATTTATACATGTATATGCTTTTTGATAGAAATAGGGGAATTGTAGAAAAGGAGAAAAAAGAAAGGCAAAAGGACAGCCACCCACCTGCCAAAGGTCAATAAGAAGGACTGCACTCTATAACTTTTCTTTGGTGACATCTCACTAAAGTTCACCATTACTTTATTATTACAGCATATGGGTCCTCCTAAGAACACTAACAGTGTGAAATAAATGAATATGGCTTCAGATGCTATTGATGGCAGTGGGAGACCAGGTTTAATTCACTCTTACAAAGTCTTCCTGAATTGTGTCACTTGTAGAATTTGTACTTGACTTTCGAAAACATAAAATGTCCTTGCTGGTGAGAGCTAATTAAGATCTCTGGCCCTCTGCGACTGAGCTCATTTTGTTCAGGTTGACTGCATGCTAGAGTCTGACTCAAGATGATCATGCAGTGTACAGAGCACTCAACTTTTTCCATTGAATTACAGAAATTGCCTAGCTCGGTGCTATCCTGATACATTCCACAAGAGTGGCATCATTTGAAAACCATTAGACAAGACTTCTGCCAAACCACCACAGCAGGCTTGAAAGCAGCTACAAGTTCAATAGTTCTACTTTGGAATGAACACATAGTAATGCCAGGAAACTGTTAGCAAATCAAGAGAAAGCTATACTCCCCGTTCACGATGAGGATGAATCTCACAGATATCGTGTTAAGTGAAAGAAGTCGTACACAAGAAGTAGGAACTTGGACATCTACTTGTATAAATTTTAAAACCAAGCAAATCTAATTACCAGTGACAAAGGTCAAAATAATGGTCAGTCTGAGTGGTAGGAACTGATAGAGAGTGTGCATGAAAAATTCCTCAGGGGCGCTGATATCCTTTCCATAAATGGTTGAAGGCACTTTCCAGCCTGAGGTGGTGATTTGGCGGAGGTACTATTTGATGGCTTATAAATAATGCCATTCAACCTCAAAGACAGGCATTGCCTCAGAGTAAAGGGTTGGGAAAATTTTTCCAATCAAATAGACCTAATAACCAAGCTGGTGTAGCTCTCCAAATATTTAACACAATAGGCTTCAAACTAAAATCAATCAAAAGAGACAAAGAAGAACATTTTATATTGGTCACAGGAAAAATCCATCAAGAGGAAATCTCACTACTAAACATCTATGCTCCAAATACTAAGGTACCCTCCTACATAAAAGAAACACTTCTAAAGCTTAAATCACACATTAAACCACACACTCTAATAGTGAGAGACTTCAACACCCTACTCTTACGACTGGACAGGTCTGTCAGACAGAAATTTAACAGAGAAATAGGGAACTAACAGATGTTATGACTCAAATAATCTTAACAGACATATATAAAACATTCCATCCAAACATAAAAGAATATACCGTCTTCCCAGCACCTCATGGAACCTTCTCAAAAACTGACCACATACTAGGTAACAAAGAAAACTTCAACAGATACCAAAAAATTAAAATAATCTCATGTATCTTATACCATGACTTAAAATTATAATTCAAAAACATTACTAATTTCAGAAAGCCCACAAACACATGGAAATTAGACAATGCTCACCTGAATCACCAATGGGTCAAGGAAGAAAAAAGTAAAGAAATTAAAGGCTTCCTAAAATTCAATGAAAATGACCACACAACATAACCAAATTTATGGAACACAATGAAAGCAGTGTTAAGAGGAAAGTTCATAGTACTAAATGCCTACATTAAGAAGCTGGGAAAATTCCACACAAGTGAGTTAACAGAATACCTGAAAACTCTAAAACAAAAAGAAGCAAACTCACCCAGGAGGACACAACAGCAGAAAATAATCAAACTGAGAGCTGAAACGAACATAATAGAAGCAAAGAAAAGAAGACAAAAAAAATCAATGAAACAAAGAGTTGGTTCTTCAAGAATATCAAGAAAAAAGGCAAACATTTACCCAAACTTACCAAAAGGAAGAGAGAGAATATCCAAATTAACAAAATCAGAAAGGAAAGGGGAGATATAAAAACAGAAACAGAGGAAATCCAGGAATCAAGAAAATTAAAAAGACCAGCAATTCAGGCATAGATACACAAAGTACTCTCAGGTGGTGATAATCGCTGTGCATGCATGGCGAAGGGCACTTTAGATGGAGAAGTCAGACAAAACCTCTCTAAAACCATGATGCTTGATCTATAACCTGAATGAAGAGGCAGCACCAGCCATACAGAAAGTCTGGCAAACAGAGAACCAGTGCAGCAAACCAAAGGCCCATGGCAACGGCAATCTTGATAAGCTTCATAACTGAAGAAGGCTGGTGTGTCCTGACCACAGGGAACTAGTGGAGACACTACATGGCAAACTAGAGGAAATGGTCTTGAAGTAATGAATATCTAGATTTAAAATAAAACAGCAGGTTGCTGGATGGTTTTAAGGGTGGGTATGGTTCAGATGAGGAGGCATTAGATGTCATGTTTCCTGGGACTGATAGGATCCATCTATTAGAATATGAAGAGGAAGGCAGTGGAATTTAATGCCACAACTTGGTCTTAGCCTTGGAGCAAAAATGGTGGGGTTGTAAGGATAGTTCCAATCACCACGTTCTAAGAGATTTGAAGGACTGACAAAGTTGGGAGGAAAGAAAGTCATTTTGGATAGGTTGAGTTCAAGCTTCCTTTAGAAGCTCTTTCACAAATGAACATGGGTTCACCAGATGAAATTGCAGTGATTTGATGAAAGCTGAAAACAATCATTCAGGTGGAAAAGAAGCTTGAAGTTTAAACCAGGAGATAGGAGTGGGCTAACTGTAGAATTAGCTTTAAAAAGAAAATGGAAATATATAGAGACAGACAGACAAGACACACACACACACATACACGCACACAGCAGAGGGGATAGAACCCAGGGTCCACACGCACTAGGTGGTACTCTCCCACTGCGCTAGGCCAGACATGAAATTTTTGAGAATTTTAAAAATGGAGGTATTTCTAACATAATGTTGTTCATCTCCTTAGAAAGGGTTATTATATCTTACAATATCTACACATGTCGTTGTCTTATCATTTATGGCAATACGCTACATGTTTTGGCAGATAGCTAAGTGTTAAGTTCTGAAGTATTTAAAATCTAGAAGTAGTGATGGTAAATTAACTGTTGGTAGAGACACCTGTTAACTGATAATACATTTTTAAAGGCCAGGAAGCTGCTACAAATTCAAATTTAAATATGCAGGCCTTTTGGCAAGGTATTCTCACTTCCATTAATATTTGCACAAATGGTTTTTTTAGAATTCATTGGGAAACAGTTGTAATATATATAACTAAAATACTGACTAAATAAGTTGTTTCTTAAACAGAATAATATAGTATAAAACCATTAAAAATAAGTGACATCTAAACTTGCTAGCATTTATACAAATACACACATACAAACATATAGATATGTGAATATGTGGGATTTGGAAAATATAGTCTAACCTCAATTTAAATGATAAAAATCAAAATTTAGAAGATCAAATTATGGCACTTTTTTCTAACTTGCATGATTAAGACTTTTCCGTGTTGTTTAGATTTTTGTAAAAATCATGCATCATCTTTGTAACAGAAATGAACCATAAAATATGCTTCAAGGCTCTCTAATGTAGAACTTTTTTGAATATCTGAAAGAAACACAGTTTTCTGGCATTAGGAGAGCAGAGAGCAAAAAGCCATAGGAGCCAATGTAGTTTTGAAGAAATTGTAGCTTTTGAATAAACAAGAAGTTGGGGTGAAGCAGCAGGGGTTTGTTTGAGTCTAAGTTTGGCACTTAGAAGAGTTGTAGGCAAATTGTATTCTTACCCATGTTCTTTCTTCCTTCCCCTTCAACATTATTTCCTCTGACCAGACTAGGAAAAATTACAGGGCACAAGAGTTTCTCTCAAATAGTCAATCCCTGTGAGATAACTGTTTAATATCTCCTTCCTCTCGTGTGTGTGTGTGTGTGTGTGTGTGTGTGTGTGTGTGTGTGTGTGTGTGGAGAGGGTGTGAGGGTCGGGGTGGATGCGGGTAAGGATGCACTTGTTTGTACAGCACATGCATATACATGTATGGAGTTGTGTGTGGAGGCCAGAGATTGACATCTGCTTTCTGGCCTCTATCCCTCTTCACTTTTGTTTTTGACACAGAGTCTCTCATTAAGCATGGGGCTCACCAGTTCCTCAGGCCAGCAAGCTTTAGGGATCTTCTTGTCTCGGCCTCCAGCACTGGCATTGCAAGCATATACTCCTATGTCCAGCTTTGAAAAACAAGGTCAAGAAACCCAAACTCAAGTCCTCATGTTTGCATGGCAATTACTTTACTGACTAGGCCACTCCTTAGCCCCTAGTTTTTAGAAATTATTTTATACAGGATTAAAGAGGTACATTAGAAAAATGCTATCAATACACATGAAGGCCTCACCTAATAAAAATTATTTTCAAGAAACAAATCATAAAAATGTCAGTTCTCCCAAAATTAACGTATAGATTTCATGTAACTCTGAGAATCTTAAAAGCACTTCTTTTTACTAAGTTGCTTTTGGAAGAGTAGATCTGTGAGAATAATTAGAGCCAACTGCAAATAATTTTTAATAATAAACATACTATCGAGTGATTATATTCAAGAGTATTTCCCTGACTTGGGAATGAATAATACATTACTGGAATGAGAGGATGAAGAAATAAATCCCAATATACTTCACTTATATTTCCTTAAATCCCAATATACTTCACTTGTATTTCCTTTCAATAAGAAAAATGTGTTATATATTAATAAATGGTACTATCACAACTGGCTTTTCACCTGTAAAAAATAAAGTTGGATCCCTACCTCACCACATGCACAAAAATAAGCTCCGGATGGGCTGACTGCTTAATTGAAGAGCAAAACGGTTAGCAAGTTTAAATAAATTAGTATATACGTATCAATTAATGGTTGAAGAGTTTTACAACAAAATGAGAGATCTATGACCTATCGAAGATCTGATTAAACTGCGTAAAATTAAAATAGACTACACTGCTCTAGTGACTGTCCTACAGCCATGAATGAGTATCTGGAGAGCACACTTTGGACTTGGTGGGTCTCATCGGTGGCTTTAGCTGTCAAATTGATACACCTGGGATGAGGAAGCCTCAGAATTTCCTCTACTGCATCGTCTGTGGACATGTTTGTTTAGGGATTTTCTTGATTGCTGCTGATGTAATAGGGTACAGCCCGCTGCTGGACAATGACTAGGCAGCTGGACCTGGGCTCTATACAAATGATAGCTAAAAAATGAGCCAAGCAAGCCTGGATGCGGGATTCCTGCATGGTTTCTGCTTCAAGTTCCTTCCTTGAGTTCTGGCATTGACTTCCCTCAGTGATGTACAGTGAACTATAAAATAAAATCAACTTTTCTTCCCTGGGTGTTGTCAGTCACGGTGTTGTTTATCACAGCAACAGAAAGCGAACTACGACAATGGGTTATTAAAACATTATGAAGTTGGGAGGCGGTAGGGAAATGGTGGGATTTATCTGAGAGGGATTTGGAGGAAGAGCACAGTGTGAAGGTGATCAAATTACAGTCTTCGTCACAATACTTTCTCCAATAAGGCCAAATCTCATATTTCTTACAATCCTTCTCATATAGGGCCACTGCTTGATGACTAAGCATTCAAATCTATGTATGGGCCTCTGGGAACCATTTTTATTTAATCTACCACACACTATGAAATTCTCACATAATTAATAAAATATATTTTAAAAGAAGCTGAGAACAAACTGGGAAAGTATTTTCTATTATAAAATATAATTAATATAGCCAAAAGATAAAAGTTGAATGTATTTAAAAAAGAAATCTGTCATAAATTCATGTTATTGAATTTTTTACTAATTTTATTGGGCTATACATTTTTCTATGCTTTCCTCCCTTCCTCTCCCCTCCCTTTCAATCCTCCCCAAGGTCCCCATGCTCCCAATTTACTCATGAGAGCTTGTCTTTTTCTACTTCTCATGTCAATTAGATCCTTGTATGTCTCTCTTAGGGTCCTCATTGTTGTCTAGGTTCTTTGGGATTATGAATTGTATGCTCGTTTTCTTTGCTTTATGTCTAAAAGCAACTTATGAATAAGTATATATGATGTTCGTCTTTTTGGGTCTGGATTACCTCACTCAACATGATGTTGTCTAGATTCATCCATTTGCCCAAAAGTTTCAAGATGTCATTATTTTTCTGGTGTGCAGTACCGCACTGTGTAAAGGTACCACATTTTCCTTATCCATTCTTTGATCAAGGGCACTAAGGTTGTTTTTAGGTTTTTGCTATGACAAACAATGCTGCGATGAACATAGTTGAGCACATGTCATTGTGGTATGATTGAGTCAAAAGTAGTATTGCTGGGTCTTGATGAAGGTTGCTTTTTAATTTTTCTGAGAAATGGCTATACTGATATCCAAAGGGACTGCACCAATTCACACTCCCATCAGCAATAGAGTAGTGTTCCCTTTACCCCACATCCTCTCCAGAATAACTTGTCATCAGTGTTTTTGATCTAGGCCATTCGTTCAGGTGTAAAATGGAATCTCAGAGTTGTTTTGATTTGCATTTCTCTGATGGTTAATGATGTTGAGCATTTCCTTAAGTGTCTTTCAGTCAATAAATTCATGTTTTAAAGAACCAGAAAGTCCCAATAAAAATGGGGATAAGAGAAAGTACACCAGGTGTAGTGGTTCATACCTTTAAACTCAGTACTTGGGAGACAGACAGATGGATCTCTGTGTATTCAACGTCACTCTGATCTACATAATGATTGTTAGACTAGCCAGGTCTACGTAGTGAGAGCCTACCTCAGCACATGTGCACGCGCACACATGCACACACACACACACACACACCATGATAAGGCAGCGAAAGGAAGCCATTCGAGCTGAAGCAAGTCCAAATAGGCAATGATTATATGAAAATTGCTTTAACAAACAAGCTCAAAAGGGCCAAATCATCTACTATTGATTTTTATTACTGAGTATAAAAAAAATGCTTCCTGAGAAATAGCTCTTAATGGGCAGCATCATTTTACTAGATATGTAAGGACAGAGTTAGTAGTTAGTAAAAATATAAAATGAGTGCTCATAAGAACAATGTATGTGATACATAAATCAGTACAAATATACAATAGAAAAGTGATACAATTAAAAGATGGTCACTAGAATGTTGTGTTTATCTATAGACAATGGGATTTTATCAGAGTTTAGCATTCTTGTAGGTTTTTTAATATTTAGGATTGTTGTTCTAATAGTATATAAATAATAATGTAGCAAATAAATTATATTACTTTCTTAAGATCCAAGTAAATCATCCCTTTAGTCTTTTCTCCTTACATTAATTTGTAATTCTAGTCTGCTTTATGTTCATGGGAGGGAGATTGAGGGAGAAATGGGGGCTTAGGAATAACAAACATGTCCAAAGAAGAAAGAGGCCAGTTAGCTATCACTGAATGAAATTCAGATAAAATGACATAATGTTCTACTCCCCAAGTTCCATTTCATCTTTCCTCATTTGTGTTTTAGAATATTCTAGCGACCTTTGACATTTGGTGGAACAAAGGCCTACAGTACTTTTGCTCCTCTTTCCCTTTTCAGAGAATATTCTGGTGCTGACAGCTTCTCACCTGTCCTCCCTTGCTATCCCGGAGTTCAGGACAACACAACAGAATTGGGGTGGGGGTACCTTTCTACTGAAGAAGCATCCTCCTGCTCTACTCCTTACTCCACATCCATCCCCAAGCCAAAATCTGAATCAACATCATCCATCCAGCTTGCTTATCTGCCTATAAAGACCAGTTGTAATTAGGCACAATGTGGGCAACAATATGAGCCTGTGTTGCTAATAACAAGTGGGACGCAGAGTATCAAGAGACAAGAAGTGCCCTTTATCCCATTCATGTTACCAGGAAGAAAAGACAGACATAGAACCACTGTCATGTTACGGTTTTTTTAAGGCAATAAAAGTATTTTGAATTCCTAGACATCCTACGAGTTTCAGTTCTATAAAACATGCCATCTATTTTCATTCTTTTCCTTTGAATCTTCTTAGTGTCACACATTGAGCCTGGCTCTTTCCCTTGTCTGGAGGCCAAGGAGGCTTCCCAGCAGATGCTTATGCAGGAGGAGAGATGCTTGCCTTCTTTCCAACCTTGCCCCCGCAGTCTCTGCATCCTGGGAAGCCGGGAAACAGAAACACTACACAGAGCCTGCAGAACCTCCTGTGTGCAAATTCCAAAGGAGTGTAGAGTTCTGGTGGGGGGTTGGAAGCGTGATCTTTCCTTAGGAAAGTGTTCCCAAGGCAAATCCCTGTCTCCATGGATACCTTTCACTATGCCCAGAATGTGACCCCGGGGTCTTTCTTCCCATTGCTGAAGAGAAAAGAAGCCCGTGCACATAGCAGCCAAGATTGTACTTGGAAAAACTGCTGCGCAGGCACCTGCTGCTTTAGGATGCAACTCGAATTTGTTTAAGTTCTTTGCACATTTCCTGAGCAATACGGCATTGAAGGTAACTGGATAATCCTTGACCAAGAAAACATGGTTTCCTATCAGGATAGACTATAATTAGACCTGATGATTACTACAATAGAAGCAAAACCAAGGTTTGATAGATAATAGGGAAGGATGATTTATAAATTAGGAGAAAGAGACTTTGGAGTAAGAATTAATATTTGAGATGAGATTTAAAATATAGAAACTTATATAATATAAACAAAAGGAACTGCTTAAGCTTCTGGAACAGTGTGCAAAAACAAGCAGGAAGTGGTGACAACTGGCCCAGGGGTGATTCTGGGTCACTGTGGTGAAGGGCAGTTGTGGGTGCCTGGATTCACAGTCAGAGAGTAGACTGAAAACTATCTCTTCATCTTGTTAAAAAGATGTTGCAGACTTTTGAAGATGTGAGAAACCTAAATAGTTAGTTAAAAATAAAGGAATAGCCATTCTGAGGGAGGCTCACCAGAGCAGCCATTGTGATGAGGTGCTGGTGTCTTAGAAGGTGTTAAAGAAATAGTTATAGGCACAGCAGATTTCCATTAGATGGAGATGGTGGAAACCAAATAACCCCTGGATTCAAATATGGGACAACTAGTGGAAATAGTTACAAAAAGAATGGACTTAACACACCAACAGACTAATTATAGCAGGTACAAAGGGGTAGAAGTATAAAGTAGCTTTATTCTCTTATTGAATAGGCCATTTGGAAGATATTGCAAAGATTTTTTCAACTTATGACAAAATAAAATTTATGCTTCATCTGTCTTGAGGATCTAGGAGACTATTAGAGAGAATAAATTGGGATTGGGTAAGATTTTAACCACTGCTTAGTTAATGCAAAATAAAAATGTATAATTCAGAGGTATTCATAAATAATATATTTTCTATGAATGTTATACCCCCAAATAAAAAAAAAGAGGCCCTCAGTTTGGGAAAATGCATAGCTGTTAGGTGAGATAGCGCCAAGCATTGCTATTTGTTTTCAGAACTGCTGATGAGACGATGTTGGGCTTGAGATATCCCATGTAGAAATAAGACACCATTCACATCAAATTTCAAAGTAAACACAGTGCGGGGGAGGGGTGCTGGTTTTGTTGTTGTTGCTCCTATTTTTTGTTCTTTGTTTTGTCAATGTGACAAAAGCTAGATTCATCAGGGAAGAACGAACCTCAACTGCCTTCATCAAATTGGCCTGTGAGGCATTTTCTTGATTAATGAATATAGGCCCATATATTTAAATGCTTAGTCATGAGGGAGGATGACTATTTTAGAAGGATTAGGAGGTGTGGCCTTTTTTGGAGGAAGTGTATCGCTGAGGGTGGGTTTATTTAGGGGGAGGAGTTTTTTAAGACAGGCTTTCTTTGTGTAGCCCTGGTTCTCCTGGAACTCACTCAGTAGAACAGGCTGGCCTCCAATTCACAGATGCCCATTGCAGGTGGAAACACTGCTCAGACCCAAAGAATCAAACAGAAACTATATTAATTACAACACTGCTTGGACTATTAGCTCGGGCTTCTTATTAAATAACCCCTGCATCTTAAATTTAAAAAATCATTTTTATTAATCTGTGACTTACCAGTAAGATTCCATCATCTATCTCCTTTGGCAGTTACATGGTGTCTCTCAGACTCTTTCAAATGGACTATTCAATAAAGGAAATGAAGCTATTTTCTACTTCTACCCCTTTATGCTCACTAAAATTAGTCTTTTGGTGTGTTAAACCCATTCTTTCTGTAAATATTTCCTCTATATCTTTATATATCTTCCAGCCTGGCTATACACTGCCCTGCCTAGGCCAAAGCAGATTTATTCATTAACCAATAAAAGCAACACATACATGAAAGGACATCTCACATCATCTCCCCTTTTCTCTCTAAATAAAAAGAAAGGTTTTAACTTTAACATAGTAAAATTACATATAGCAAATCATGAATCAAGCAAGAATTACAGTTACAATATTGCTTTGTGAATCTAACGTTTTATCTCTACTTTATCGTTTATCATAACTAAGGAAAACTATGACTATCTGTTCTTCAACTCCATCAAAGACTCCAGAAGAATATAATATTATCTAAGTAAACAGAAGTGCATTTGTAAGCAACTTCCAAAAACTTAGACTTGATAGAGACATCTTGCTGCCTAGACAGTCACCTAAAGTTCTTCTGTAATGTAGGGGCACCTATCTTCAGCCTACAGGCCCATAGTATCTGGCAGACTTTTCTATGGATCAGGAAATTTGAAAGTTTTTTTCACCTATTTTGGCAGTTTGTCTGTCACTTTCTCCTGTATCCTATAGAATGTCTAGTAGGTTTTTTATTCTGTGAAACAGGAACCCTGAAGGACCATTCTGTCATTTCAGCAGTCTTTTTTCTGTGGGTCCTGCATGTACAAAATACCATACAGCATACCATCAAGCAGTCCAGGCAAGAACAGTTTCTTGCCCAAATAGCTAGTCTTGTCACATTGAAGGCAAATTCCATAATGAGTTTCTTCAATGCCCATAAACCTCTATGAAGTAATTGGTGCTGTCAGAAACAGACATGTCTCATTGTTGAAAAAAAAAGTCAAGTTCTTAAAACATTTTAAATGTCATATTTTGTAGGTCTTTGAAGTGTTGAAGAATATCTATCAAATTGAAATGTATCTCTATATATTTCTACATACCTAGAAGACCTAACTAACCTAATTAAAAGTTTGATTATTGTAGATGACTATCAACTAATCTGTATTTCTTAACTATAAATTACATTTTAAAATGAGCTGCACAAACATAATACCTTAAGCAAGAGCAGAACTACATATATACATTGTAACAAAATCAACCTTAAATCTGTATCAATAGACCAAGATCCATCCCAATGCAAAGTATTCATCTCTGTATAAATAAAAACAAACATTTATAAACAATCATTTAGGGAATTTGGGCATTGTTCTTTAAACTACTTCCTGCTAATTGGGGGCACTGTTAGTCAGGTATTTCGTGGGGTATCATGTATTATAGGTTCATCTCAGATAGCAGTCCTGAAGCTTTCATGGATGATAGGCCATCTGGGTCACTGGGTCAGGGAGACTTGTTTGATCAAACCATGTTAGCTGGTAAGAAATCCATAGCTTTCTATCCTCTGTGGAAACAAAAGCAGAACCTTTTTTCCCAAAGCGACATATCTTTTGACCCAAATTTTGAAGTCAAGATTTCTTTAAAACATACATGTTGGTTTCTCCTAGGAGCCTGTACAATGAAATGTCTCTCTGTACTTAGCTCATTCATAGTTAAAAATTTAAATAAAACACAATAAGATACATAATCCAGACTCTATGTATTTTCCACCTTTGTGTGGCTTATTTTTCTCTATTTCTTTAATCTATGACTGTCTGCAATGTTTTGCATTACTCTTATTGTCTCTTTAAAAACTGCCTTATTTTTAAACCTATTTCTTTTTATGACTCTATACTCTTTCCTTCTCTCTCTCTCTCAAGCCTTTATACATTTATCCAACACTGTGACCTGTTCAGATAGTTTTTTAAATCTGAATCTGTCTTTATTGCATATCTATAATCATTTTCTGACCTGGATTGCCTTTTTGTTATAAAAAAATGGTAAACAGGCATGGCTAGGACCAATGCCACAACCCTCCCTGCTTGTTCTACCCAGTCCAATGTAGTGGAGGTATGTTTATTGCCAACTCTGTGAGCCATTCTCCCCTTCCCAGTTCCAGGGATGCAGTGGGTCTATGTCTCCATTAAGCAATTTATAACATGCTGCTCGCAGACCCCATTTTAAGTGCAGGACCTCCTGAAAGAGCCAGAGCTATTTGTGCCCCCAGTGCCAGCATAAACCAGGAAGCTGTTTCTTAATGAAGTCAGGAAGTATTTTGCTGTGAATGCTGAGTCAGGAAGCCTTCTCATAAAGGAGCTGTGCCTCTGCTCACCACCAGCAAACAGAACCTATCTGAAAAAAAAATGTGACTGCCAAGAAGCTGTGCTTAGCTCTGTTCTTTTGTGCCTAGAATTTCTTCCCAAGCTCTCTCAGTTTTTATGTGGATATAGTGACCCCACATTGATGTGCCATTTTGTAGGTAGAGACTGCTTGCTCATTTTCTCACTGCTCAGACCCAAAGAATCACACAGAAAGTATATTATACAACACTGCCTAGCCTATTAGCTCAGGCTTCTTATTAACTAACTCTTACACCTTAAATTAACCCATTTCTTCATGACTGTGGCCTACCTTCCATCCAGCATTGTCTCCTTCAGTGGTTACATGGCATCTCCATGACTCCACCTACTCCCTCATTATATCTCTTCTAGCCTGGCTATAATCTACCTGCCTCTGACTCTCATTAATGCTTGCATTAAAGGTGTGCACCACCACTATCCAGCTGAGGGTGGACTCTGAGGTTTCAAAAACCCACACCAGGTCCAGTGTTGCTCTTTCCTGTATATCAGGAAGTCACTCTTAGTTACTTCTCCAGCAACATGCATGCTGTCATGTTCCTCACCATAAATCAAACCTCTGAAACTGTAAGTAAGCCTGCAATTACATATTTTCTCTTAAAAGAGTTACAGCGAAAGTGACAAAGATAATGACTGATGTGGGAGGATCCAGCCCACCGTAGGAAATGCTACCCTTGGGAGGGTAGTCCTGAGTAATATAAGAAAACAGAGAGAGCAGAGCTCCTCCATGGTCTCTGCTTTAGTTCCTGCCTCCAAGTTCCTGCCCTGACTTTATAACTTCATGGTAGATTACGGTTGGGATAAATAAACAAGCCATATTCCCCCTGAATTGTTTGTGGTCATAGTGCTTATTACATCAGAAAGCAAACTAAGACAAGGTGAGAAGACAGGCCAAAGAAACCAGACTAAGCAGAGCTTTGGCAACTGAAATCTTTTATGCAATAGCATTGTATTGAGAAGGTAATTAGTCAAGTAACCAGACCAGAAAAAAACACATTTTGTCCCTTGATCTTTTTATATGTTTCATATGAAGAAGGCATTGAGGTGAAATTGTATACAACTTAAAATACTGGCCTTAGATATTCCTGAGAAGGTAAAATAAGGCAGTAGCCATCACATTTCTGCCATAACCAAGGTTATTCTTTTGAAAGCGGATTATGTCTTTTGATATTAAGGTCACAACATTCTTAGTTTTCCATCTGTCTGAAAACTCAACGCTTCCATTTTCACTACTGTAAGAATATCATGGACCATACAACCATGCCTGTGATGAGGCAGGCTCAGGGCCTCCATCAGCCAGTCTTTTCTCCTTACCTCAGAAAGAGCAAATGAGGCCACCCTAAACCTCTCTTTGTCACTAGGCACATCTGTGATCAAGGTCACTCAATCTCTTTGCACCTCAACAGGGATGGTGGTGATAGTTACAAAGATTAAATGAGATGATATGTATAAGCCCTTAGAGAAGGGCTGATGTAAATGATGCCATGAATAGCAACTGGCATAATTCTAAACTTACTTCCTTGACCCGTGGCTTTTTAGTGTCCAGCAAGACTTTTGTGGAGTTAAGACAACTGAAAAATAAATTTTATTTATTTTTTTAAAAAAAAAGAGATAAAGAGGAAGAAGGGAAAAAATGCCATCCCTGTTCTTCTTTCCCTCCCTCTCTTTCTCCCTCCCTCCCTCACACACACACACACACACAATTTAGGATTGAACCCAGGGCCTCATAATTGCAAATCAAGAATGTTTCGAATTGCTCCTGCCCTAGATTTTCGTTTGTTTGCTTTGTTGTTTATGATTTGGGTTTTGTTCTTTTAAAAAGATATATACTTTTTTATTATATATGTGTATGTCACTTTGTAAGTGTGTGCCCATGAGAGCACATATCTAACAGAGGGCAGAAGAAGGTGTCAGGACCCGTAGATATCTAGCTCAGGGAGACCTGAGGTGCCCAATGCAGGTCCTCGACAAGAGTACTATGCACTAGTAAGTGCTGAGCCATTTCTCCAGCCCCAACTGCCCCTTGGCATTTTTCATCCTAATCCTTGGTGTATGGTTTCTATCCCCACGGGCCTTGGACCTACCCTCCGCAAAGACAGAAACCCATCATCCAGAGAAGCCATGGTGAAGCAGTCCCAGCCTTGGTTCAGTATGGTTTTCCTCACTTGGTTTTAATTTCATTTTGTAACAGTATAATTATTCAAAATGTTTATAGAGAGGAAACTTGTTGAAAATGTATTAAAAGGTATGAGATTCTGGTTTATGTAAGAGAAAAAAAGTGTCCTTCTCTTTAAAAAGAATTATCTTTGTGGCTAAATTAAAAATTTTGAAACAAGACAAAATTATGCCAGCTGTGTTGACATATCACAATGCCGCAAGGAGTCCTCTGAGTATGAATTTCACATTTTTGGTTTACAGTTTCAAGAGTCTATGTATCTGGAAAGTACTATAAGGGAATTTTTATAGGTTGTCTCACTGCAATTGGTTGATTATGTATGTGTTGCTTCATTCAGAACTCTGTGTGATTTTATCACGGGAAAACGAGTATGCTTTAGACCCTCAGATCATCTCTGGGCATTTGAGAAGGGACCAGAGGTCATGACTGAGGCCTAGAAGCCAGGATTCTAGCCTTGGCCTTGTTTCCACTTGCAGGGTGAACAAGTCTCTGACCTCCCTCCTTTTCTCTCCATGGATACAATAAGGATTTCAGTGCTCCCTCCGGCCTTCACAGGGGAGGTGAGTGCATTAGTAAATAAGCAAACCAGTTTCTTCCCATGTAACCCTTTAGGAAATGAGAAGTTAATCAAAATATTCTTAAGTGTGCTGAAAAGCAAAACCAAAAGAAGTGATGGGTACAGAAGACAGAAAATATATAGTATGTAAGACTTGTAGAAATAATTTGTTAATTTTAACCAAGCAGGAAAAAAAGAAAATGAAGAAAAATCCAAGAATATTTAATTCTAAACAAGATCTCTCTCTCTCTCTGTCTCCTCTCTCACACAGAAACACACACACACACACACACACACACACACGCTTGCTTACACACAATTCTTTTCTCATTCATACCTATTTAAAATATTTCAAGTATCTTGTCTCAAAATACGAGCCCCCAAATAAAATCATCAGCCTTTAATAATGTTTGAAACAATTAAGACACAAATTCTGGAGCCCTTGGAAGTGGCTACAGCTTTGTGACTCCCTGTGCATCCCATGCATGGCCCTATTAAATGTCCCAGGCGCCAATGTTGCCGGCTGTCAAGAAGCAAAATGAAAAATAGTTTTAATAGCTGCTCTTTGACCTGTTTTATATTTTATGTCAATTATAACAGCACACAACCATGCATAATTATGAAGCATAGATGCATTAAAATGTACACATAATTTGTGTTCTTATGGCAACCACTGCATTAGGCTCTAGAAAACAAACCTATTGTTAGAAGTCATTTGCGCATTAATATATTAGTATTAAATATCAAAGACAGATTTGTCTGTCCATCTGTTTTGAGTCATTGTGAGTAAATATATCTTTTTGGAGGGGTGGACAAAATCTCTACATAAATGCACTGTAGGTGCCATCTGTACCATATATTATAATACAGAGCTATGCACCATCGTGCATAGCAACTCAAGCGAAGACAGTGCCATGTGATTGTCATTTGAATGTCATTTTTAAAAAATGATCTGGTATATGGACATAAGGAGGAATTTTTTTCCTGGCACTGCCATGAAAACTCCTTCATTTGACTATCCTGCGGTTTTTGGATTTTTTTTTTTTTGTCTCAAAAGCTTATAGTTCCCAAGGATAATGGAAAATAATCACCGTGATACTGAACAGCGAGCAACGACAAAATATTTCCTTGTTTTATATACCGGGAAAAGTCGCGTAAGATAACAGAGTGTCTATTGGGGACCCTGAGAAGCAAATGGCAAACCAGAAAATGACCCTGTCTCTGCAGCTCATGGAGAAACCAATAATTGTTCAACTCGATGACCCTACAGAGCTCTCAAAGCACTAGGAGACTACAATTCTTAGTTTTTAGCTTTCTCACGACTTTGCGGGGAAGGGGTAATAAGAGGCCAATGGCAAATAAGAAACAGAATGTAATCCTTGGTGGGAAGGATTGGGGAGGAAGCGAGCCTCCCCATATGTCCACTTCAATTCCCTTTCCTTACTTCTGAGCAGCTAACTTTGGTTGTCCATCTGACTTCCATGCTTGCAAAGGGTGGCCTGAAAACAGAGAAATCAAGAAATCAGTCTGAGGGTGAGGGAACTTAGGGAGTAGTTGGCTGTTCTCCCAAAACTTGGCCTTGAACCCATGGCAATCCTCCAGCCTCAGCTCCCAGGGACTGTCACATCTGCGGTGTCTTGGTCTCTTTGTTTATCTCCCTGAATTTGTGTAAGTGTGGAAGTTAAACATCTTGGTGCAGTGTCTGCGTTACTGGACACTGAATTCAGAGACATTTTGCCAGTGATATCTATAGTTCCTTCATCCCTGTAGTTAAAGATGCGATTTCCACTGAAAGGTATTATCCAGATTTTTTTAAAGCTTTATTATTGTTCATTTCTGAGAAGTTTCTCTAGCATCATTAAAAATCAGTCCCTAAATGTAGTGTTTCAGTCTTTAAATAATCATATCAGACGAAAGCACTTGGAAGGAAACTGCAAACATCTGATTTCAATAAACTGTAAAAGCAAAACAAAAAACTTGTGCCAGGTGTGGTCACTGAAAGAGACCCTCCCTCCCCCTCACACAGCCGGGGCTCCCTCCCCCTCACACAGCCAGGGCTCCCTCCCCCTCACACAGCCAGGGCTCCCTCCTGGACCCCAGATTAGACTGAAATCGCACACAGACACCTGTTTTCCCAGAGATCCTTTATTAAAGATCCTTTATTAAGCAGGTAAGAAAAATTAAAGCAGATGCTTTCTGACTCAGGCAGAAAAACCTCCGCAAATGACCTTGCAGATGTACTTTTTAAGGGGAGAAAACGGAAAGGTCTTTGTAAGAATGGGTAGGATGCGGTGCTATGTTTTGATTGGGCATGTCCATTAGGTGAACCAAAGGGGAGTTCGATAGCTGGACTTTAATACACTCAGGAGGCCAAGGCAGGAGAATCATGAGCAACAGGACATCCTAGGCCACATACTGACATGCTAGCTTCAAAGAAAACAAACATAATGCAGTATAGAAAGAAACACTACTGCACACCAATATTCTTCAATAATGAGAAGTGACTTTCTGAAAAGAAAGCTATTGATGATGGAAAACAGAAACAATGAGAGAAGGAGATTGGTGGGTGATGACACCACGAATCAGAGCCACAAAGTAAGAAACTGTACAGTGAATCTGAGGTCCAAAGTTCCAAAGAGCTGGGAAAATTCAGATAATGGATGTATAGGGTATTGGAATTCCTGCTTCCTTCAACACTGAGATTAGAGTCAGCCCAGAGCTTCAAGAGCCGCTAGGAGTGTTTAGGGGACCAGAATTTGAGACGCAAGGGCATCAACAAAGAACTGGGGAAGAAAGGGGAAGAGCAGCACACAGGTAGGCCAGACAGACAGACAGACAGATTTCCTTGGGAGAGAACTATTAAATATTGGGAGATCAACAATTCATGGAAAATAGGCCATCTTATGCCTCAGGAGGCACAGGTGTTGTGGCCAACCTTGACAGCCTGAGTTTGACTCCAGGGCCCACATGGTAGATTAAGAGACTGATTCCCACAAGCTGTCCTCTGACCGCCACGTGTGTGCTGTGGTGTGCACGGGCACTTTAAATAAGTGTACTTACTAGTGTACAGAAAGTTACAAATGGTAAGTTCTTCGGAGGATACATTATTGACTCCTGTCTTTGGAGTAAAAAGAACACAATCCAGTGTCATTTATCCACGTCATTTGGACACTGTCTCCTTAAATCCGTTTTCGCAATCCCATTTCCCCCTGTATTTAACTCACACCGGCTACGGAGGTGGGCGGTCTAAACTTTTAAAAACTGTCACTACTGACTCATCCGCACCATCTCAATCTCGCAGGAATTGTCTTGCCTGCTATTGTGCCAGGGGATATCATGTGCCAGTTTGACAAAACAATTCACTAGCTTCCAAGGCTGCTTCGTTTTCTACACCTAATTATCCAATCTAACTAAAATTAACTTTTCAAAATAACATTCTTTCGCATGCTAGCTGTAATGCTAACTACGAAGAAACTTCTCTACATTTTGGTGGGTATTTCAGACCAAACTGTTTAAATTGATAGGACATCTTTGCCATTATATTTAAAAGGCTTGAATTTTTTTTCTTCAGTTTGTTTTTCTTAACATAAATTTTTTTTCCTTTGCTGAATATTTTATTCGTCTATCACCATTTCTACCTTTGGTCATGAAAAAACAGGATAAAGCTATTTCAGTTTAAATACAAAATCCTCAGTCACAAGTTCTTGTCCAAGTGCTACATTCTTAATCTCTAATTCTCCTTGAATTCTAAAGAATTTTAATGAAAATTTTTTTTATTTCAAAAATTTTTTGAGGCCAGGCATGGTCCCACCACAATAATCCCAATGCCTAGGAGTCAGAGGAGGGAGGATCTCTGTGAGTTCAAGGCCAGCCAGAACTACACAAACCCTGCCTTAAAAAACTACACAGACTCACACACACACACACACACACACACACACACACACACACACCCTACCTCTTATCAATTGAACTTACCCAGTCAATAACTTACCCATTCCTCTTTTCAGGGTTCAACTTCACGCTGAGTCAAGTTCAGGCTGAGATAGGAGACCCTATGACCAGGCCCACTGTTCAAGCTTGCAGCACACAGTAACACTTCTTATTACTCTGAACTTGAGAAGTGGTACAGTATTGAGAAGCATACCCTAATTTCATTAAAAATTACTTACCATACAATTGTCGGAGAACTGAACCAACACAAATAAGATTTGGGGAAAAGATAGTATACCCCTTTAAATATCTTTACAAATTTTGTGAAGTGCCAAGACATTTTTCTTATTTGACAAAGAAGAACTTTATTTATTTTTTTTATTTTATGGGAGTGAGTGTTTTTGCCTGAAAGGTCATGTCCATGCCTGGTGCCCACAGAGGCCATAAGAAGGTGTCAGGCCCCCTGGAACTGACAATTGTGAGCCACCATGTGAATGCTGAGAATAAAACCCAGGTCCTTAGGAACAGCACAGCCAGTGATCTTTAGCGATCTTAACAGCAGAGTCGTTTCTCTAGCCCAACAAGTAAGAAATTTTTATAAGATTACATGTAATTTGATCCAAGTGTTCTGATCATCATTACAGAAACAATGAATGCATTGGTATCTTTTCCATTTTCATCTGCATTTGTATTTTGCTTGCATGTATGTATGTACACCATACGCATGCAGTACCCACAAAGGCAAAGGGGGTGTGTTGGAACCAAATCTGAGTTCTCTGAAAAAGCTCTTAACCACAAAGCCATCTTTCCAGTCATCATATGTATATTTGGGTAACTTCCTGTACGTGTGAGAATTTACTCAATAAAAATCTGAGGTCCTTGCATGTATTTCAGCTGAATGAAGTACTTTCCATAGCTTTATTTACTTCTTCAAGATCAAAGCTTAGAACCACTAATCTAAGGAGCCCTATTTGGTTCCTAAGAGAAAACATTTTGGAAATTGTAACTTTAATTTTCCAAAATAGCAAAAATAACTGTTGACTATAAGTATCAAAAAAAGGGAGTGAGTTTTATACTGGTCAGGTCTTCCACCTAGCTGTTCAGCTTGGGGAGGGAGGGAGAGAGGCGGGGGGGGGGGGGGGTGGATATAGTCTTGAATGAATTTGAGAAATAGGCCTTTGGTTAGGTTCTGCTGTACTTTTATAGAGGCAGAAATTTCTAGGGTTGATTCAAACATAATTTGATCCTGATTTATCTGAAATATGCAGAAATTAATAAGTTATTAATCCCCTATCAAATCGTCGCAATTCTGAAACACTGTTGGGTCAGGAAAATGGAGCAGGCTTGCTTTAGATACATGCTAAAAAGTCTGCCTACTCAACAGAGAGCTGCAGCATCTGATGAGTCAAGTGTGGGAATTTGTTACCGCTTATTGAGGGGGAGGGGCGAAGACTTCCATAATCCTTTGCACTCTCCTTGGGTTTGAACCTAAAAGGGGCAAGTAACAACTCTGCCCTGGGTCCTAGCCAGCTGACTGATCAAGGGGAAAGGTGGCAATCACCCACCATCCCGTCCGGTCAGACCAGACTGGGCCAGTCAGTGGTACACACCGCTGGCATTTGAGAGCTGTGGTCATGGGCTGCAGGGAGATTTCTTCTTCAGCTTGGCGAGGCTGGCCTGCAAGCTTCTGCAGGCGTCCTTTCCTCCTAATCCATACTGCTCAATTGTCAGGAAAGCTTGTAAACAGGGGCCTCCATCAGTTACCTCAGAGTGGTTTGAACAAACTAACATCATAACAAGAGTGTTTATGGAGAAATGCTTAGGCACTGAAGCGGAAAGGGCTTAGCACCGAGCAGACCCCTCTCCCACCTTTATTCTTCACTCTTCACATTGAAATGCAAATACCAGCGCAGGGTTTCCACTGGCGTGCCACTCACAAATTGAAAAGCAGTTTTTATCTATGCAAATGTAAGCATGGTAATTGAAGTTAATCAATCAATGCTAGCTTTCACTAAAACCTTGAACATGATTGAATAAAGTAATTATCATTCAGTAGAAAATGATGAAGTTGTAGACAGCATGAACCTTATTAAAGGAGGATTTTGAGTCACAATGGCTTAATTTAGCTAACAGCCCAGCCTTAGCCCAAGCCACATACTACTCTTGCTGCCGAAAATGGTTTTAAGATGAAGCAGCAACAATAATGAGGGTGGGGAAAGCAGGTTGAGGTGAGAGTATGGGAGGAGATCTTATTTTCATACAGTAGATTCACTTAGAAAAAAAATACCTGGCGTACTATGAGGGGAAAGCCATAATTGATACCTAAAAAAAAAAAACCCACGAACTACATCAGCAAACAAAGATTGCTGTGACATTTTTGATTTGCCCGACAGCAACAACAAACTCCTAACGTTACTGTGTTTAACACAAATACACGAAATAGAATGGAATTCTGAGAAGTCTCTATGAAACAACATAAAATCAGAAAATATTTCTCCTGCATATAATCTCTCTTATAAATCGAGCCGTGTATTCTTAAAAGCGTGATATGAAACATATTTGCGTCTTTTTTATTCCACGGCTTTCAATAATAGACTGTCCACTGAAGTTCCAGTCTTTCAAATGTTTCATTTTTCTGAAGCTATACACAAAGAGATATATTTAAATTTATATTATGTTTATATACCTCCATATTCAATTACTTGTTTTGATTTATAAGCAACAGTCTAGCAGAGGTACCTCAATATAATTCTAGGGTGATTTTTTTTTCAATTTCCTTATATTCATCTAGTCTCACTGATTACATAAATGTTTTAAGAAGCCCCCCCACCCCCCCAACTCAAACCAAGATGATTTTATTTAAGCCAGTTTATTAGTACTGTCAGGAAAAAGTCATTTCAGGTGGCGTAAGGGAAAGAATCCCTCTCTGAAAGATGCAATCAACAGTTAGTGGGCAACATAATGTAAACTGATTACGGAAAGAGGCACCATTTAGCTTTTTCCAATGTATTTTTGAAAAACAAGGTTAACTAGCAATATTTAGATGAGAGTAGCCCAGCAGGATACGGCGACTCTTAAGAACCTACAGTAATTCTATTGGATTCAATTAGACTGAAAAAAAAATTAAAGGCCTGTAATCCTGCTAATATTATTGTACACCCTTAGGGAAGCCGCCCCCCACCCCCTTTCCCCATTTTGGTTGATGCATTTTGCAGTTAGTGTATTTTGAATAACAATTTGTTGGATTAAAGCCACATTCCCAACTGCACAGTACAAAAGAAAATAGCATGCATGTGTGTCTGTGTTGATAGACACGTATTTCGTGAGCTACTTAATCATACACTGTCTCAACCTACCCAAATTTCTGAAAGCTTCAGGAAGTGCATGTCCCAACACCTGTACTATGAACTTCGTAGGCAAAACAGAAATGATTTCTCCAGTTTAGGTACCAAGGTGGACTACAACAAAAGCAGCTGAGATTTCCCTGGCTGCGTTTCCTCTGAGAAGAACACTTCTCTCTCTCAAGTCCTTATTTACTGTCTTCTGTTTCATCCACAAAGCACGTAAAGA
The DNA here is from genome assembly GCF_037038515.1 of Microtus pennsylvanicus. NCBI lineage: Eukaryota > Metazoa > Chordata > Mammalia > Rodentia > Cricetidae > Microtus > Microtus pennsylvanicus. Next base: position 23,204,126 of record NC_134587.1, read on the forward strand.
ATCAGGGCGACGGTGGCAAAGGGACATTACAGGGCTATATAAAAACAGTTAAATAGAATCAAAATGTCATTTTTATTTGGCTAGTAATGTACGTTAAAAGTATGCTGTTGACTGTTTACCTTAAAGGCCCTAACTGCAGCAAATTAGTCATTTCTGACCTTTTGTGATTATTTCCCACTGCACCACCAGTCCAAGACATAAGTGAGTCTATCTCGCTTCTTATTTTTGCCCAGACATGAAACTAACAGGAGCAAGAAAGATCATAGTAGAGGAGTAAACCTTTATAATTCTGATCTGTCATTTTCTACAGCAGCCTAGAGTTGTCATATTCTGGTCTGTTTCTAAAATTAAAAAAATATCCTAAGTAATAATCCAAATTAGTATATTAACAAAAGATCCAAAGTCAAGAGAATACTTGTTTTATTTTCTTTAGAGTTAATATAGAGTAATAAGAGCATTCTCATGGCATCAGGAAGCCCGACTCCATGAGATGACGTCCAGACTTCTGGGAAATGACGATCTATTGAGTGAGGACATTCTAGACAGCTATATATATGTGTGTGTTCATGAGTGTGTACAGACGTGTTTGTTTTCCTAGCTGTGACCTGTGATGGCTGCTGGTCTTAACTGCTACAGGAATTGAGACAGTATAAAGTTTTGCTCTGACGCACTTCTCTACCCTTGTTACGTTGCAAACTCAAAAGGGACTCTGAAAACTCCAATACGTGCAAATTAAAATTGATTTGGAGCAAGTCAACGGCTCACGTTTTTTGTTCCAAAGATACATTGCATGGCCAAGCCATCCCTGCTGAGGGTTTCCTATTAATTGAGCTCTCGGTCCAATAGTGGGGCTCTCTGGCTCTAGCCTTCACTTG